>NC_133551.1:64427500-65052500 GCF_048773025.1 Camelus bactrianus | reverse complement strand
TTCTCAGCTCACCCTTCCCTTATCATAATTTGTCATCATGCTGCTAATCCGGTGGTTAGTTATTCAACATCTGCCTCCCCTCCTAGGCTCAGAGTCCTGTGCGGCGGGGACCAGGCCAGTCTTGTTCACCGTTTTCTCCCCAGCATCAGGCACTTAGTAGGAACTTGCTCAGTACAAGGGGGTGGGATCATGAATGCACAGACAATGAACCTCAGACCAGGTCTCCCCAGGACATCACGAAAGACAGCCGGGGGAGGGAGAGGTGCGGGCTTTGGAGTTAGTGGACCTGGATGAGAATCTCAGGGTTAGTTGGAAGGCCAGAGGTAATGTGTATAAGAGGTGGTGGCCATTATCACTGCCTTGCTTGAGAATGGGGACAAATGACACTTGTCCCCTGCCCACTGTGTCCATGGTGCCTGAATGTGAAAAAGCCTCAATCTAGAATGGGGACAAATGACATCCCTTCCCTGCCAGGGACTGTCTATCATTTATTAGGTAAGTGACACCTCTATGCTCCTTCAGCTTTAAAGACCTGCACAGGTGTGGACACTGAGGGGACCCTGATGGGGACAAACCAGGGAGAGAGGTGGCTACACAGGAGCCACTCTCTCTGAAGAGGCACACCTACCTTCTCATTTTCAGTTTTGTTCAGGTAATAGTCCCTTGAGGGTAAGCCCAGGCCAGACTGGTCCACCTGGAGAGAAAGGCAGGAATGAGAGGGGATAACCTGTCACATATGCACACACCTGCACAGGCACGGCCTCTGCCCACCGTGGAGACAGCTGGCACATAGCAAGAGAGAACTAGCTCAGGCCCCAGCAGGAGCACAGGCTGGTAGCTGAGGCCACCCCAGTATGGGCCCCCAGTGAGGGGACAGACACATGTGGGGCTGTGTTCCTTCCCACACACGTGGTCAGACGCAGAGATTCCAGGCCCTTCTGAAGGGCCAGACGGAGCCACCTTCCTCTTTAAACTCCTCCGAGGCTCAGCAGAGCACCTCTACCTCGTTACTCTTCCCAAGATGGTGAGCGGTTGAGAGCCACTCACAAGCTCTGTCACTTTGGTCAAGTTACTGAACCTTTCTGGTCCTCAGGTTCTTCATTTGGAAAATAGGGGAAATAACATCTAACCCTCAGAGCTGGGATGAAAATTCAAGGACAGAGTGCCAGCGAGGGGCTTGCTGATTGCTGGGTGGGTGGGGAGGGTCAGTCCCTGATAGCTACTTGACCCTTATCAGAACCACTTTGAGCTACCTAGAGTGGGTGTTATATAGTTCATTTGACTGATAGGGAAACTGCAGCTCAGAGAGGTTGAGGCACTTGCCCCAGGTCACACAGTGAGTGAGTGGCAGAGGTGGGTGGGAACTCAGTCTTCAGGACCCCCAGCCTGGGTCTCTTGCCTCTGCATCTGAGGATGGGCAGACCAGGGCTGGAGCTCCCCTGGGTGTTCTGATACTCAGTCTGGGGCAGGCTCTGGCAGGAAGAGATGGACTCAAAGCCATCCCAAGCAGAGCCATGAAGTTTGGGGGCTGAGGTGGGGAGACCAGGAGGTGGCTCCAGCTGTGCCCAGAAATTGACATCACTCTTGGGGTACACAGTGACCAATCAGAACCCCAAAGATTCACCTGTGCGGCAGTGAGCCCACCCACTCAAGGAAGACAAGCCTGCCCTTTCACAACCTCTTGCCTGCAAAAATCTCACAGTTGGGAGCCTGCAGAAATAACCAAGGCCCAGAAACCAGAAACCTGCAGCCCAGGGCAAGCCCCCTACCCCGCTGCTTGCTAAACTTTAAGCAGGCCCTGAGATCATGCCCCGTCCTCTTCCTGGGCCTCCAGGCCAGCTCACCTGGATCACGTTGCTGTTGGAGTTCTTGGAGTCGGCGCTAACGTAGACGGAGAAGAAGGGCGAGGTGCGGTAGTGGGATGTGACCACCTGCAGGGTGTCCTGGAAGTTGTCCTTGTCCCAGGGCCCAGTGATGTTCCAGCCCCCAAGCTGTGGGGATGGAGAGGGAATGGGGAGGGGATGAGGTGGTGGGAGACCCCGGGGGAGATTCTGATTCTGCGGCTGACTTGCTCTGTGACCCTCTGCAGCCCCCTGGCCTATCTGAGCCTCAGGAGCAAATGAAAGGGACTGTCTGTTTTCATTAGGGGTTTCCAGCCAGTGAGCCGGAGATCCCCAGGGAGCAAAGACTTAGCCTAAACAGGAGAGTCATGAAGCCACATGTGGCTGCTCCCTAGGTGTCTGGGGAAGGGGATGGGAAGGAGACTTTTCCTGTACTCTGTTCACTTTTGAATACTCAATGAACTACAGTGAATATAATTCCTATTACATCAGAAATTCAACTGTGTCCATAAAAAAAAGGTCTATATTTTTTAAGAGGTCGATGAATTATGATTGATTTGAGTTTCTCTCAGAGCTGGGACTTTTTTAATCTCCTCAGTCTTCCCTGGTTGGGTCAGTGTTGGCACGTGAGGCCTGTGCCAGAGGGGAGGGACTGTCCACTCCCCAGTGCCCACAGCTCCCCATCTGCCAGTGCCCCACCCAGCAGGGGGAGGGGCAGGGGTAAGAGGAATTGGGGGAGGGAGCAGAAGGCTGCCAGAAAACACCCAGGCCACCCTTCCATGTGTGCTGGGTAGCCCGGCCGGCTTTGGGCAGTCCCCTCAGAGTCCATCTGAAGCTGACTGGAAGGTGCCCAGGAAGAAAAAGACTCATTCTGCTCAGCAGGACGCGGAGGCCCCAGGTCAGTGCGGCCCTCCTCACAGGGAGGGCTCTGCTTCTGATCCAAGGCTTTCTGTTGGTCCTTCCAGAACACACCCCACCTCACACACAAACATGCCCTCTGAGGAAAAGGAAGCGGCAACATAGAGAAACATTTTCCTTGTAAAGCTGGCCTGTGGACCACTCACAGGTGCCCAGAGACACACACGTGACATATATCCCCACACAACGACACAAGACGTTCCCGGCTATGCCGAGGTGCACACGTATGCGCACACACACTCAGCCCGACCCGTCAGCAGATAGACAGACTCTGATCCAGGTGGGTGAGGTGGCTGGAGGGGTGAGGTGGCGGGGTCCTGGTGGTAGCTGAGAGCTGGGACGGAAGCTGGGGCAGGGGGCAGGGGTAAGAGGAGTATGGGGACGGGACAGGGGTAAAAGGGAGAGGGCTGGAGGAGGGGCAGGGCAAGGGTTCACCTTCTCGATCAGCTCCATCAGGGGCTTGGCCTTGAGCTCCTCAATCCTGGTTTCATTCATACACGCACGGTAATACACCTGGGCCTTCCTTTCCGCCTCACTCACACTGGCAGTGGAGTTTTCTGGAATGACAGAGGACAGCAGTTTGCAACACGCTCCCACTTGCACACTGGGTGGCCCTGGGCAAGTGTCTCTCAGAGCCTCGGTGTTCTCAGCTGTGAGAAGAGCTTGGACTTCTGCCTGTTGGTGCAGGTGAGGAACCCAGTCATGATGGGGATGTGACCGCCGGTGGGCAGGCCGGGCACACCAGAGGCACTCCTCATTTCAGGTGACTGCGAGTCAGGACCGTGTTTCTCCCCCTCTGCTGGATGGGTCCACACACATGTCCCTGGATTGGCAGCACAGGCCCCCCAGCAGGAGGACAGCCTGCCTTTTCCGCCAGCCAGTACGTGGCCCAAACACCCCCGCCCGGCTCGTGGGACAGGGACCTATCTTGGTCGTCAGATCCCAGATGACCTTTCTTGCGATAATGACTGGACTTGGACGGAAGCTTTAAAGGCCTCATTCATTATGAACTGACTTTCCGCTTCTCCCTGAGAGGGGCGGGTGTGTTCATCAGACTTGGAGTTGATGCAGAGGCCGTCTGCCATGTTCCTTCCCAACCCCCGCAAGCAGCATCTCAATCCCTTACACCAGGACCCCCGGGAGACTCTGTCCCTTCTCCTTATTCTTGGTGCCCTGGTCTGGATGCCACGTGCTGAGGGCCATGTTCCTCTACGTGCACAAGCCAGGGGCAGGGTCCCGTCGGCACCCAGGGAAGGTGACCGCTCCCCACAGTTCAGGGCACGAAGGATCTGCCACGTGCCAGGGCTCCTGGGCCTGAGCCTTTGTCTCAGCGCCCTGCTCCAGACCCCGCCGGGGTCCCCGATCCCCTCCACTCCTTCGGTCCATTCTGCTCCCCACCCTGGGGAGCTCCTCACTGCTCCAGCCACTTTTCCTCATTTCATACTCATTCTTCCTGGACCCTGAAACTCCTTCTTTTGCTTCCTTCAAAGAGTCCCCTAAACCCTGCCTCCACCATGAAGACTTCTGGCAGAACTTCATCCATTCATCCACTAAACAGATACTAGGTGCCTTCCCTGTGCTGGGCTCTGTGGAAGCTTTGGGGACGCAAAAGACAACATCCCTGTCCCCACAGAACTTCCCTTCCAGAGTGAGGACACAGGCAACAAACAAGTAAACACACAAAGAGAAAACTCACCCTGGCCTTCTACGTGGGACACTGTCAAACCCCACACAGCCTTCAAGGCCCCTCAGAGGCCCTCTTGCCTGGGAAGCTTCTCCTCAGATGCTCATTAATGAAGGGCCTCAATGCGGAGCACCCACTGGGTGCCAGGCACCAGGCTGGGCACTAGGCTTTACGGACATGAATAATATCCATTACTGCCCCTAGAGAGCCCTTGGTCATAAGGTGACACAGGTGTGACTGCACGACAGGAGAGTGCTCTGATTAATGCCAATGGTTTTGAGACCCATAGAAAAGTCACACCCATTGGTGGTATGAGGAGGGTTGGGGTGGGGGTGTCTCCAGAGGACGTTCCACTGTTTGAGCTGGTTCTGAAGGATGAAAAGTTATTCACCAGGTAGAAATGAGGGGAAAGGGCAGCAGGTTTGGGGAAATATGGACAGTATGAGGAAAACTGAGCAAGCTGTTTGGAGAAAAGAAATCCATTTGGTGCAGCCTGTTTCAAAGGGCAAGTGTCATTTCCTGATCAGTCTAATCAGCTTTCCCAGCTCTGTTCCATGGGCTCCCCTGCCCCTCAAGTCTTACCATAAACAGCATCACTTGCTGAAGTCAGAGTGATAGCCCTGAACAGCGGATGGGATTAGCCTGGGGCTAGTTTGAAGGGAGATATGGAGACAGAGGTCCAGGGGCCTGCGTGCTGAGGGGCTAGGATGGAGACCACAGGCGACCACTGCCAGGCCCTGGAAACACCTGCTGTCCCCCAGGCCCTGCCGGAGCATGAGAAGAGCCTTCTGGAGGGGGAGGGTAGATGTGGCGGAAGCTGGACTGTTCCCTGCTCCTCAGATTCAGGAAGCAGAACATCAGGGAAAGCAAAGGGGGTTCCCCACCCACCTCCCAGGGGTCTAGTTTCGGTAACAACATCCCCCAGCAGCTAGGCTCTTGAAGAACCGTCACTGCTCACCAGACCCCAGAAGCGGCATCCCACTGCTCACAGTGGCTCTGGCCATGACCCTGAAATGCCAGGCCAGCAGTGAGGGAGGCACGCTCTGTGTGCTCTGGCCCTCGAAACAGCTGGCATTTCCCTCCTCGGTGGCCCCAAGGCCACCTAGATAAGAGGCCCAAAGAAAGGCTCCCAAGAAACAGCCTGGCTGTGCTCCTTACAGTGAGAAAAGACGGTTATGCCTTACACGATGCTGGCACAGTTAGTGGACTGTACATAACTGCTGAGTGTTAACTGAAGGAGTGTCCTGGGAACTCCGCAGAGAAAGGCATCAGTCACGTCAGCCTGAGGGAGGAGACGGTTTCAGAGTGAAATCAGTCACAGTTAAAAGCCTGGTTTTCTTTAAGACAGCCTGCCTGTGTTTACTTCCCCGAAGGAGGGAGCAGGCCAGGAGGAATCAACTGGGCGGCTTCCATGACCCAGCAAGGGGCCACCTTTTGGAGATGGTAGCACTTCCTGGGCCCCAGGGGTATGGAAACAATTTGACAGTCCAGGGCCAGACAACAGGGCTCCCAACAGCCTGGGTACTTCCTCCCAGGCACCCAGAATTCCAGAAACTTCCTCAGTCACTTCCCCAAAGTCCCAGAGAGGAAAGACAGCACACCGTTTAATCGGCCCGCTTCTTCCTCTGGGAGTTTTTATTGGAACACCCTTTCCCACATCGCTCCCAGGGAGGAAACAAACGCTCCCGCAGCTGGGCGGGCTGCAGGGATGGGGGTCACTGCATATTCGGCAGCAGCAGCACCCCACCCTCTCTGCGCGGCAGCTGGGCTGGCTGGCCAGGACCATGTGGGGCCCGACTCCACATCAGGACAGGACCAGCGTTTGTTTCAGATAAAACACAGAAGCAGTTCAGACACTGGCCTTGGGAGCCCCACCTGGTGAGGGTAAGAGGAGGAGCTGATAAGGAGGTGCCTTTTTTGTGGAAGAACAAAAATCAAGCTAAGACCATTGCCATTTACTGATGACCACTGCTGGTTCGGCCATGTGCTGGGATCTTTTCATCACCACACTGACGCCCTGAGGTGGATACTGCTGCCCCATTTCACAGAGGCGGAAAATGACATACAAGGAGATGAAGGGACTCGCCGAGGGAGGCAGAGCTAATACTCAGGACGCTGGAATTTGAACCCACATGGTTTTAAGCCTCCCTGGGAAGTTGAACTGCTTCCTCTGTGTGTGGGTGTGGCTGTGGGTGTAAATCTTGTCTTAACAGTTTCCACTGGCGAGAGGCTGAGTAACTGGTCCAAGGTCACACCAGTGAGTGGCTGAGGCCAGAAGAGAGGCCTAAGCTCTCTGTGCCTCCCTTTCTCTTTCCTGCAGGTTCACCTGAAAACCAGGGGCAGACCTGAAGCAGTCCAGCCGCCCTAAGAAGCCCTGGATACCCACTCCCATCCTTGGATCAATCCATCAATCAATCCATCTGACCATTTCCCAAACAGAAAGAAAGGCCCACTGCTGCCAGCACAATATTGAATAGAAAGCATTTCAGATGCAGACCTTGTCCATAGAGATTCCAACATGCACAGGAAGATGAAAGTACTGTAGACAGTAAATATTGGAAAAACAAATCAAAATAAAAATAGAAGCGATGTCACAGGGCAACATGACTAACTGCCAAGTCATTGATGTGGCCAGATTCAATGCTACTGGAATGATGCTATTTGTATTTCTCAGGGAGACTGGCATCAGGGGTAGAAGAAAGGGAGACCGCTAACATTCTTTATGGAATCTGTGTTGTGCACATGGTTACAACATGCAGGGATCAATTTTTCTTTGCATGCCATTCTTCTTATAACATAAAATATAGTAAATATGACAGGCACACAACGTACAATTGTAGCTCAAGTCCAGAGAGGCCATTTGGTAGCTACGGAAGGCATAACAGAAGAAGCAGGTTTGAGAAACGTCTTGCAGGATAGGGAGGGGTGGGGTAGGCCTTCTAGATGGCGGAACAGTCTGTGCTAAAAGCACAAGCTGGAAAGCGTAAGGCAAGGCCCAGTCTAAGGGGTGACGGGTTCAGCTGCATCCTTCCTCTGGTAAAGGCAGGACACACCGTTGTCTCCTACAAAGACAGCCCAAGCTGGTAGCTCGGGTGGGTGCAGTGTCTTTTGGGTGAGGTATCTATGTCTCATGCATCTGGGGTCACCCGCCTCTAGCCATGAGGCTGCCAGGTCATGCCACAGTGGCACTAGGTCCGGTTCAACCCACCTGCTACAGATCTGCCTGGATTTCCTCTCAGGGAGCCAGAATGAATTCACCGTTTACAGAAAGAAGCGGCTTGCCCGAGGTCACACAGCAAGATGCTGGTAATAGCTGTTCCGCCCAGCTGGCTGACCCAGCCCTCTTCAGCCTCTGAATGGTCCTTCTCTTCCGAGAGAAGCCACCCCCCAGGCCAGCTTGGACAGCCAGGTACCCCTGGAGTCCCAATCCCCTCAGCTCCAGCTCTCTCCTGAGGCCTGCTGGCTGACCTCTACGTCTGGGGGAGCTGAAACCAGCCTGGCCTTGAGCCCAAGAATGCACCAGCCCACGTTCCTGCATACTTTGGTCACCCACTCACCCGCTTCCTGTCCCTTCAGGAGTTTCCAGGTATCAAAGCCCCAGGTATGAAGGCCCACAGGTGAGGGGCTGTTTCCAGACCAGTTCCCAGGAGTGAGCCCAGGGGGAGGGGAAGCCAGGATAGGTCTTGTGAGGAAGCTCTTGGTCAGTACGACAGGAGGTGACTCCAGCTGCTGTGTTCATTGGGCCTGGGCCAGGTCTCACCCAGCCTGGAGAACTCAGTCATGCAGCCACGGGGGAAAGGAGGTTGGCAAACTGTATTTCTGGGCTGCTCTGTGACCTCAGTGTGTACAGCTGAGAAAAAATACAGGTCTGAGGACCCACTGTTCTGGGGCTGAATCCCAGCTCTACCACTTCCTAGGAAATACGTTTCCTTTGTATTTAAGAATCTCATCTAGAAAATGGGCAGATACAGCCTATTCCATAATTTAAATAAAATAATACAAGTAAACAACCCAGCATGGTTATGGATATGCCCTGTACCCCCTTCCCTGATAACAGGGTCCATCAGTGCTTCTACAGGAAATAAAATAAGCAATAATTACTCTTTCTTCAGTCATCCAATTAACCCTTAGAACAATCCTACCAGTGCTCTGAGTGAGTTCCCACTTTAGAGGGGAAGAGCTGATGCCCAGAGAGGCTCCTCAGCCTCTCTGCAGTCACACAGCCTGCAGGGAGAGGTCTGGGCTGGAACTCACCTTCCACCACCGGGAAGGGCAGCTCTGTTATGCTGAGCACCTATTAGGTGCTAGGCTCTGTGCTAAGCACTCTGACCCATCACATGTGAGACCATTCCACAGTAACCTTGAGTGTCAGGTGGCATCATTATCTCCATTTTACAGATAGTGAAGCTAAGCTGGAGAGAAGCCAGGTCGCTTTTCCAAGGTCACACGTGGTGAGCTAGCATGCCTGGGCTCCTGATAACCACCAGGCTGTGGCCCCAGGGCCAGGGGCTTGAACGCAGAGTTCTGGCTGTTCCATGTCCAGCTCAGTGCAGTTCCCCCACCACACCTTGACCCTCAGGGACAGTGTGGATGTAAGGCCAGAGCCCAGAACTGGAGGCCACTCCTCACAGGCCCTGCCACCTGGGGAGAGGGGCAGGAGGATGGACTTGTCCTGGTCTACACCCAAGGTCCTCCTGAAAAGACCCAGCCCCAGAACCAGCAGGATCAGGACCCACGGGTACCCTATAAAAGGGCTGCTTCTGGGCCTGACTGGGAGTTAGAGGGCCCAACGCCTTGCTTCCCATCCCCTCTCAGTGCTAACTGCCCCTGGGCTGGAGCCCCTCTCCATTCTGTACTGGCAGGGTGTCTGTGGCAAAGTTACTTAACTTCTCTCAGTTTCCTCATCTGTAAAATGGGAACCACTGTTCCTCAGTCCCAGTGTAGCTGTGAGGATTAAGGAGGCAGCGGATATAAAGAGCCTGGTACAGAGCAGGGTGGGGAGCAGACACTCAACAAGTGTCAGCCTCTTTCTCTTGGGCTCTCAATGCTCTCTGCTTCCTGCAGGACGTCTCCAACAAGATGGGCAGGGAGCCGTACCGCCCCTTGAACCTGGAGGAGGTGGTGTGGGACAGGGAAAGGACACGTGACCAGGAGTCAGGCAGCCCCAGCTCTGCCACCTCCTAGCCTGTCTCGAGGAGTTCTCGGGACTTCAGTTTCCTTATCTGTCAAGTGGGGTGAGCAATACCTTCCTAGCTCCTACCCCACAGGGTCAAGTAAGATGGAATCTACAAAAGAGCTCTGTAAACTGACAAGTGCCGGGCAAAGGTCAAAGGTGATAATAAGAACAGTGACACCAACACAGACAGCAGCCTCCATAATATGGCCGGCCTAGGCACAGCACTTTAAAGATATTTTCCCATTTAATTTTCATAACCTGGAGGAGGCCTGGTTCTCACTGTACTTACTGATGAGAGAAGAAGCCCAGAAAGGTTATGTAACTGACCCAAGATCACACAGTTCATGGCAGAGCCAGGACTTGAACCCAGGTCCTGGTGACCAAAGCAGGGACACCAGCCCATCTTGTTGTCCTGCCTGGACTACCCTCCTGCTTCGGTTGATGGTCCCAGCTTAGCCCCTGTGTCTTTAGGTGCTAGGGAAGGGACATCCCTGAGTTCCAGTCAGGCTACCACAGACAGATTTGCTGAAATGAAAGTCTCGGTCTCCTACCAAAGGCACCTGGATGGCATAAAGCCGGCAGGGGGCTTTGCTGTTCCTGACGTATGGAGTTCCCTCGGCCCCACTGCCACCCACCACCCTGCTCTGACCCCCAGGAGGACAAGCAGGGGCTGCCGAGGAGCCCACCCAGGAGCTGCTGGGGGCCAAGGAGAAGCTGCGGGTGGGTGTCACCCTGCAGCAGCCATGACCCCTGGGGCTGAGACGGGAAAGAAAGGAAAAGTCTCCTTAACCTGGTTTGCTTATTCCTACTTTCTTCTAAAAGACACAGTTGCCTGGAATTCATGATCATCAAATTAGACTCTTTACCTGTCTCATAGGAAGGTTTCTGTCCCTTTGAGAAGATCTGTCCCCTTTCGGTGTCTTCTTCAATTTATCTACTTTGAGTATTATGAGAGTTTTTTAAAAACTTAACTTAATAAGTATTTGTTGCATCTAAGTCCTGCCATTGATGGATTAACTGACTGGCTTTTCATGATTTAGCCTCTCCCGGCATTTAGGGTCCGAGGATGGGGCGGGGGTCAGCTAGGAAGCAGGGGTGGCGAGGGTCTCGGCTCTAAGGGGTTTAAGTCAGAACGTTTAGAGGTTACAGCACAGGGCGTTTTGACTGCCCGTGGAGGAGCACCCCAACGGGCAGACGGTAATTCAACAGACATGTAACCAGGGCTACAGCTGCAAACAAGACAGACGTGGGATTCTAATCTGAGGATAAAACCACCAACGCCAAGGTCAGCTAGAGGTGCTGAAGGCCTAACAAGGTATAAAGAGAAGAACTTTGGCTAGACGGCGTATCATGCAAGCCTGAGAACCATGAGGCTAAGGAAGACAATGCCTACGATGAATAACGCGCAGATAAACCACTGTTAAAACTTTTATCAGCTCACAACCTTAAAATCCAATCTAGTGTGCTCAGCCTTGATTCCTTTTGCTCACAACTTGTAAAACTCACAGGCAATACTGATCCAAAACTAAGCCACAGCTTGAAGCCACAAAAGCCACAACTAAAGCTACCAGTTCCTGTGCACCTACTATGTGCCACACATACCACACTATTGCTTCACGTGCATGTGCTTGAGTTCTGGAAACTCCGCCGTTTGGGTGTTATTACTCCTGTTTTTATAGATGAAGAAAGTGAGGCTCAGAGATAAGCACCTTCCTCAGGCTCACATGATGAGTGATGGGGCAGACATTCCAACCCAGTCTCACTCTTTTCCTATCTCATAGGAAAGCCTTTCATCTCCCCATTCTGCCAAGGTCTTCCTCTCACCGGGCCTGGCCAGGCAGGTCCAGCAGACAGCCCTCCCCTGCAGCCCATCCACTGGTCCCCTGCTGCCCATCCACTGGTCCCCTGCTGAGTGCTTACCGAGGAGGTGCTTGATGATGGCTTGGTTGTGTTCCCAGAGGTTGCTGAAGGTCCCCCAGCGCGAGTGGCCATCAGGCACTGGGTTGGCTTTGATCCAGCCACCGCAGGCGTAGGTGAAGAAGTCCTGGCAGGGGTCCACCGTGGGGTCCATGGAACTCAAGATGGAGCTGGTCACTGATATGCAGGCCTCACTTAGGCACACCGGTGGGGTTCCTGGCAGGGGTCAAGGACAAGAGGCCAGTGAAGGGTTAGCAGGGAGGAGGCTATGGGAATACAGTGCAGGTGGCCTGGGACCCTGGGGTGCCACACCCCACCCCAGCCCTGACCAGATTGGGAACTGGACAATCACTAGACCACTACAGAGAAAAGATTTCTGTAAACTCATGATCTCCTCGCTTATAAATTAGACTTCTGTCTAGCTGTCTGAAATCTTGTCTATGGCTTTAAAAAGTACTCAGAACCAAGGTGTTTTTTTAAATCAGTCCTTCCTTCCACAAATATTCATTGATTTTTTTTTATTATTATTATTTCCTGGTGCTCAACAAATTCATTCACTCATTCATGCATTCATTTATTTAACAAAATAATTACTATCTTCCAGATTCTTTGCTGAGTGCAGTGTGTGTGTGTGTGTGTGTGCGTGTGTGCGTGTGTGGTGAGAGATATAAAAGGCACAGACTTTTCCTTCAAGAGCTAATAATTTAGTTGGGGATACAAACATCATACAAGAAAAATGAAAAGACGACATTAGGAGAAACGTCCATCATTTATTCTACAAGCATACACTGAGGATATTTAGTTCCTGCCAAGAGGGTGATACAGACAATATGGTGCCGGGACTTAGGGAGAACAAGAGACTATTAGGAATAGAAGGAAACTATGAAAAATCATTCCCACTGAGTACAAGGCAGGAAAATCACTGAATCTTCAAAAAAATAAAAATGAAACCACCTTAAGAGATCATTTTGCTTAAGGCCATTTTTACATATGGGGAAACTGAGGCCCAGAGAGGCTAGGTACCCTGTCCAATAGCCAGTGGGATCTGAACTGAACCTCACCCTCTCTCCCCTGTGCCTGCTAAGGGCCTGGAGGGAGCTCTTCCGGTGATGACTGGCCGCCAGTGGCAGCAGGCAGGGCAGCCCCACCTGCCAGATGCCAGCATGAGGAGTGGCGGTTGGTGCAGGTGGGCAGTGGGAGGGCTGCCAAATCCTACAAGTGCCCCCGAAACACACAATGAGCAGGGAAATCAGCTTCCTCTGAGCTGGTTCTCTTAGGCTGTGGGGCAGAGGTGGGAAGACTGAAGGCCAGAGGCAAAAGGAGGGGCCAGACTCCTGCTGTGAGGCTGAGGGGTAGGCTCAAGCACATGAACTGAACTGTGGGCAACCTTAGCCATGGCCTAGTCCGAGGTGGCAAGGTGCACCTGCCCACAGGAGATGGAGGCTTGTGACTAAGAACACAGGCCCAGCGGAACAAGCAGACCAACAACAAGAGGGGTTGTTTACTGATAGGGGTGCGGCACCCCTGCTCAAAGATGAGGAAACTGAAGCTCTGAGCAAGTGAACGGAGCAAGGCCACTTTGCTGCGTCGGAGAGCCCAGGCTGAACCCACTCCATGCTGCTTCGGCAACTCCAAGGCTGGGCTTTCCTTGCGTTCCCTCACCACCCCTGGGCTGGACACCGGGGCTGCTGCGGCCCTCCTGGCACATTTGGTTTCCCCACTGCAGGGGGAGGAGTGCGGCAGGGCAGGCGTCGGAGGCTCCTTCTTAAGCCTGGGTTCTAAGAGGGTTCTTTGCTTCTGGCCTTACGCAAGTGAGCTCATCCCTCTGAGCCTCATGGTTTCTCCATCTAGACTGGAGGGAGAACAGTAGGACCAATTTCACGGCGATGAAACAACCTCACGACTGGGCAGGGGCCCAGCTCCCTGGAGTCTTAGGGTCCGATGTTCCCAGGCCAATCCTGAGAGAGCAGAAGAGAATGAACATGCTGGCAGGGGTGGTCTTCGCCTCACTCAGAAACATAGTGCCAGCCAGGGCTGGGTGGCCTGTGGGCTTATTAATATCAGATGACAAACACAAAGTCGTGAAGGCTGACAAAGGGCTCAGAGGGGCTGCACAACAGCACAAAAAATCAGGGTGACTGTATTTTGAGGTTATTACTTGTTTTGAGATGATTATACAACAAAAATTACTGAGCCATTAGACACGAAAACAGAGAACGGAAATGGTGGGAGCCTGACACCCTTTTAAATCACTCTAGATGAGCTCTTAGGGTTGCAGGCCCCACTTCCTAACTTAGGGAATGTACTAGAATCTTTATGGGGGGAAGAGAATTTCTGAGTAGTCTGAAAAAGCCTATTCACTATTATGATATAACTTCATATTTGGAAAAGGAAAAGAATACCTATTGTTTTTATACAACAAACTACAGGAAGTAAAGCTTGCTGAAATCTTGGGTGGTGGGAAAACCCAGAGTACAGCTGGCTGTAAGAGGGTGATCCTCGGGGAGCAAGACACAGCAGAATCTGTGTGTGTGTGTGTGTGTGTGTGTGTGCGCGCGCGTGCGTGTGCGTGCATGCTTATGTGTGTGTCCAAGAGAGAGACACACAGAGAGAAACTGATTCTTCTAGTTATCACAGGGGGACTTGGTTTCAAAATAAGAAACCAGTCCCCAGGAATTAGTCTGAGAGGTCTGAGTACTTCACCGAGCACATACTCTGTCTGCACAGGACGAGGTCCCCAGATGGTACTTAAGCAACAATTGCTTGATTATTTGACTAATTATTGGTCTGTAGATCCTTTCCCAACTATTCTTGGCCCAGCAGGTACCTAATGTATATTTGATTAATTAATTCATAGTTCACAGACACTTGTTCGGACAGTGCCTGGCCTTGACACTACATAAGTCATGCAGAATATTTTCTGGACAATTTATTGTTTGTTTTTCTGCCACTGTTTGCAAAGCATCTGTAAGTTCCTGTAAAGGAGGCACAGCAGGAAAGTGGTATTTAAGTGCCCAGACATAACTTAAAGGTGAGTTCTTTCGGAGTCATCAGAGTTTGCTTTGACTGGCCCGATGTTTGCTCAGAGGTGGCCAATGCCGCACCTGCTGCTGGGTAATGAGGTTACTGTCATTATCTGGGGTGACCACGGCTTTCCCAGGCGCAGGTCCAGGCAGTTGATAAAGACTGATAAAGACACATGGGTTGGCTCAAGGGTCACCTGATCCCCAGCCCAGCTCCACCCTAGAGGAAGAGTTCCTCTCAGCCAGGTCCAGGCTGGGAAAAACCTTCTGAGGCCCTGCGAGGGCTGGGATAGAGAAAGAAGCGAGATTCCTCCCTGTGGGCTCCGTCTGGCAATGACAGAAGTATTGGGGCCCGATCGCTAGGAGCCAGCCCTTGGGAGCTCCCTTCTGGTTTCTGGTGGAGAAACATCCTGGGAACGCCTAGGGGCAATCTCAGGGTGATGCTGCCTGCTGGAGTCTCACCTACTCCCCAGGCACAGCGCCAAGAGCTGGGCAGACGAGGCTGGCTACGTCTACACTGCCCGGCAGGGTCTTCTGAACTGAAGCTGATTTAGGATGAAGCAAGATGGCGGCTGCAGGATAAGAGTCATCAGTAAAGGCTATTTTCAGCTTAGTCCTCCTTCCTGTTCTCTGTTCATTCAGTCATTTATTTACTCACTTTGCAAAGTATGTGCACAACTATGGCACGCAGGAATTAAGCTAAGCTTATAGGGTTAAGGGCCTGATAATCATCAATCAATCAATCAGATATGCGTTGTACCGGCGGTGCTAGGCACATGTGGTGAAACATCTACAAACCATTAGAGTTAAATAATTAAGCACTTGCTTCTCAGGTACCGTCTAGGTGCCTGAAATAGAGTAAGCACTCATCAAATGTTTATGGAGTGAAGAATGAATGAATGAATGAGTAAATGATACAGGAGGGATGTAAGGATGACTCAGATGGAGTCCTACCCTCTCTCCAGGCCCCCAAAGCCCTTCCCCATCCCAGTCCAGCATGGCCACCCACTCAGGTCAGCAAATTCACAGTGGAGAAGGTTCAACAAAGCCTGGGGTTGGTGTTCCCAGATCCTGTGAAGGTTCACCATTGCTCTGATGGGTTAAGTGCCAGGTGACCAAGTCGATGGGGTTAAACTCTGAGCAAAGCCCCAGAGGCTGCTCAACCAGCTGGACTACTGCCACCAGAAAGCTGGATGTTGGACACAGGGGAGCGAGAGATCCTGGAATTGTCTGGACTCCCATTCTTAGTTTTAACTTGGATCTGCCCTTCGCACTTCCGTGAGAGCTTACTGAGCATAGACTCTGTGTGAGGCACTTGCAACACACACTCAGCCAGACACAGAGAACCAGCCTCAGATCCCTGACCGCAGGATCAGAGTGGGGTCGGATCACGCTGCTATACAAGGTAGGACAGAGGTACACAAAGGCCCCCTGGATCACAGAAGGACAGCTTTTCTGGGGTCACTAACACACATTGGGGTGTACCATGAATAACAAAAGGAGGCAAAGTCTGAGATCTGGGGCCTGCTAGCTGGCGGCTGAATTCCAGCTGCTCCCCTCCCTCCCGCACTAGCCGCATAACCTTGGGCACGTCACTGAGTCTCGCTGCCTCAGTTTCCTCATGTTGAAAATGGGGCCAGAAGCAACCACACCTCGCAGGGTTGCTGTGAGGAGGAAATGAGATTACATCTGTACAGGAGAGGTGCGGTATTTGGTACATGGAAAGTATTCGGTAGACGGAAGCCATTATTGCTATTTTGTTGGAACTGTGGATGGTGGACGATGCCAGTCTGTGTCCAACTAGCCCACATCTGAACAATAATAGTACCTGGAGCTAAGGTTAGAGCAGTCCTATTTGGCACCAGGTATGTGATATACAGTAACTCTAGTCCTTAGAGACATCCCCAAACTGGGCACTGTTTTCTCCATTTAAAGCAGAGAAGACACAGGTTCAGAGCGCTGAAGTGACTTGTCCAAGGTGACATGCACAATACGTTGCCAGGCCAGGATTTGGACTCATGTCATTCTGATCCCAAAACCTTTCCACCGCCCATCCGCCCACCTCCCAGGTCTCATTCTGTCCTGGTAAACCTCAGCCCTCCAGACCTTGCTCTCTCCTGGGCCCGGCTTGATTGGGGAAGCCCCTTAAACAAGTGGACAGGGCCAGGGCAGGAATGAGTGAAGCCCACGATGCGCCCACGAGGCACCTACTTGTCTGGTACTGGACGCCCAGAGCTGCCAAACAGGCTACCAGTCCTGCTGCCAGAAGCACCACCAGCACCACCAGCCGCTTCTCCACCTGGGTCCGTGCAGCCCAGCACCTCTGGCCACTTCGGGGGCTTCGGAAGTTCACCTGCAGGGAAGGAGGCAGGAGGGGCGGGGAGGATGTGAGCCATGGGCGCCCCCTGCCCAGGAGGAGGGGGCTCCGTGGCAGGCCCCAGCCTCGGGGAGACATCCGGGCTGCGCTCCTGCCTCAGGGGTGGTCCTGTTCCCACGGAATCAGTCCTAATCCAGGAAGAGAACCGCCACTCTGCTCAGCAGCTCAGATTTGCTCCTAAACATCAGAGTCAAGAAGCTCAACCCAGCCGGCCTTGTGTTTTTTGTGTCACCCGATACGGGTATAAGAAAAAAAAAAAAGATCAGCTTTTCCCTGTTTCTCCAGTAAGGAGTTCAAAAGAGAACAGGATGTTTGGACTCGCAGGCATCCAGTGAGCATCCAGCTGGGCTCTCCTCCGAGCCCCCGCTTCAACAGGGCTGGGGTGGAACCACCACCAGGATGACACAGCCACAGCTCACACTTCCCAGGGACACAGACATCCTTAGCTGATGAAACCTTCACAATCTCATGAGGGCCGTGCTCTTAGTTTCTTTTTACAAATGAGGAAACCAAAGTCCAGAGAGGTTGAGATCCTTGCCTCTCATCACACATCTAAAGGGTAGAGCTCGGATTCGAGCCCAAGTGTATTGATTCCAGAGCCCACCCAGGGGTCAGAGATGAGAATTTTGGGAGATGTCAGGGGAGAGACAATGGAGAAATAGCTCTATTTGGGCAGGTCCTCAAAGGGAGGGAAAAATATCCCCAGTCTAACAGTCCAGCTAAACAGGAAAGGAGGCACAATGAGAGGAAGTGGAGGGCGTGACAGGGCCTTGCAGGCTGAGGAGGGACACACCAGCCAACAGCATTCAGAGGCCTCAGCCTGGCCCTCACACCCAAGGCCAGCTGGGGGCTCCCCTCTGTTCCACGGGGTGCTTCCTGCGAAAGCCAGGGCCACAGGACAGGAAGGGTCCCCTGAAGGTGGGGTCCAGTTCAGTGACACTGCGGCCACGTGCCAACAGTTGAGCACGAACTCAGGACCACGTTGGAAGATGGACCCTCTCGCTTTCAGCTGCTCACTGCCCAGCAGGGAGGCCGATAAAGAAACAGACTGGGGTGGGCAGGGGTTCAGTCAGGGAGGGCTTCCTAGAGGTGTGGGTGCCTGGGCTGGGTCTTGAAGATTAAGTAGCAGCTGGCCAGGTGAACAGGGAGGGGATGGGGAAGGGGAAGTGGGGCACGCCCTGGGTGTTAAGGGGCACCGTAAGCCAGTTTAAAGACCAGGCATCTCTTCCTGAGGGCTGGAGTGACATCATTAGATTTACTCTTTGGAAAAGCCAAGGTGGAGGGAGCAAAGCTTGGAGGGCATGGAGGCAGGGAGACCTACACAGCCTGCCAGGAGGTGGGGAGAGGTGGGGGCTGCCTGGGGAGAGGAGGAGACCCAGCCTCTGACCTGCAAGTGCCCCCCCCAACAGCTGAGGGGGTGGCCGCCTCTGAGAGCCAGGTCACGGCCCTCAGGGGGCCTCACAATGGCACTTGGGGATCTGAGACTGGTCACCTTCAGGAAGGGCACTGACGGGCCTCATGGTCAGCCCTGGGTGTTTTCTGAACAGGAAATGACTGGGGATTGCTGCACTAGAGAAAAAGGAAGACAAGAACTTTTTGTGGGGGGAAGAAAAAGGGTTCTAAAACGGAGAAAAGGAACCTGAGGCCTGGTGACAATTCTGTGGAGGTCCAGGAGGCTCGGACACTGAAGCAGTTGTGTCAGGAAGAGGGAGGGGTGTCGCCTCCTGAAATCCCTTAAGAACCCACTTTAAAATGTGGGAAACAAAGACTCTGACCATGCTACTGCCATTAAGTGACAACTGGGAGCTGGGCGGGCCCAGCGCATAGATAGCCTGGGACGATGCTAACACGGTCCCAGCGTTGGACGTTTACAAAGTGCTTTTTCAGAGGCATGAATTCTCTCAGGCAGTTGACCTTGGGCACTGGAATGAATTCAGGGGGGCCCCAAAGGATCTGAAGCAGATGCTGCTTGTGTGGGGACATGGCCACCTAGTCTCACTCTTCCAGCTGTCCTGCTCCTGAACTAGTCTCACCCTCTGCCTCCTCCTCTAGGCCTCTCATTATCCAGGCTCAGCTCATCGGGGGAGAGGGGTGAAAAGCTAAGCCGAGGAGAGACCTTGGTTGACGAGGCACCCACTGCTCCTGGAGGCCAGGAGCACAGCTGTCATGGCTGGGAAGCAGGAAACTCTCTCTTCTGTGGACAGAGGTTGGGGAACCAGAGGAGGTGAAAGGGAGGGAAAGAAGAAATAAAAGGGGGAAGATGAAACAACAGAGGGAGGGGAGGAAAAAAGTAACAATTAATGGCAGCTAATGTTTAAGTGTTTTCTGTGTGTCCAGCATTGTGTTAATTCTATTCTGTTGCTAGAGGATGCTACTCTGTCTTCACAACATCCCTAAGAGTGGGTATGAGTATTGGTGGCAGAAGAAACACAGGAAGTGGGGGTGAGAGGGAGAGAGAGCTGAGAAAACCCACAGCCTCAGCCCAATGGCCATGCTGCCCCCCAGAAGCAGAAAGTCGAGCTGAGCCTCACTGTTTAATGTCAAGCAAACAGAGGGTGTTCACTGCAAAATTTAATTAGGATTAAGTCAGGATTAAATTAAAAATTCATAGTTCCAGGCAGAAATGGCAAATGGAATTTGAAAATAGGGTTTTTAGCCTTTGTTTTTTCTTTGCACGACTTGTACTGCCAGGCTGAGGGGTCTCGTAGTTTCTGGTCAAGCCTCGTCTCTGAGGGCTGAAGAAAAGCAGAGCCATCCCCTGGGGACAGGAGGAGTTGCTGGGAGGCATGTGCTGGGACCAAGAGGCCTTTCCAGGAGAGGCCGTCCAATTCCTGGGTGTGGTGAGCAGGGCTGGGGCTGCGGGTCCGAGCTGCTGTCTGGCTCGGTGAGTCCCTTCTCCTCTCTGAGCCCGTCTTGTCCTTGTTCTTCCTCCTTCAGAGCCTGCCTTTTAGAAATGAGGGCAGGTTGATCACAAGAGAAGGGTCTGCAGCAACTTGGAGGGTTGGAGGATTAGTGTCCCCAGAGAGGTAACTGGGAGGTGGCATTGGCCAAGGAGCAGATCTGATGCCTGGAAGATGGAGTTAACTTGTGAATGCTCAGCTCACTGGCTGGCTTAGTTATCGTATGGACTGTTGTGTGAGGCAGAGAGAGAAAGGGACAGAAGGGAAAGGATGCCCTCAAAAGTGAGGTGGCGAGAGAGACTGAGAAGGAAATAGACAGAGCTGGAGAATGAGAAAGAGAGAAACAGTCGAGCTGTCCAGCCCAGGAGTTCCCAGGGTTTCCACCGCCAAGGGAACAAAGCCCTAATGAGGGATAAATATTCGGTTACAGAAGTGAGGGCCTGGCTCACCTAGGCTTACGGCAAGAACAAGGCAAGAACAAGTTCTGCCGGCGAGGACGGGACACCGCCGCCTGGGGCCCCGGAGACAAGCCAGTAGCAGAAGGTGTGGGGAGCCTGGTTTTCAAAGGAAGCAGGGGGTCTGGAGGGAAGGCAGAGTCTCCTCCTGAGCCATTGCCAGGTCCCCCAGTGACCTGGGCTGCGTGGAGCCATGAACAGGAGTCAGTCTGGCCAAGGGTTTGGCGGGGAGCCTACCCCCTGTTGCCCAAAGACCAGACCACCGTTTGATGGCTGTCAGGGAGACCAGGCTGCCTGCCTGCCTGCCTCAGAGTCAGCCTTTCAGAGTACACAGACCATGACAGCCTGGCCCTGCGTGATATCCTGTCTTCGTCAGGGTGTTAGGCTGGGGAAGTTTCTAGTACGGTTTCCATGGGGCAGACTTTTGGCTGAGGCCACTGGGGCCAGGCCAGAGTGAAACTAGAATGCTTCCTTGTCCTCCCCACCTCCTCCCTGAGCCCCACCTGCCCCTCTGTGCCCCTGCCTGATTCTCCTCCAATGACTGAAAAGAGCTTAAAGTAGTACCTGTTGTAGGTGAGGGGTCACCTTGCAACTAAATGGGAATCAAAGTCTACTAGTTAGAAGCAGCACTTTCCTGCACTCTTTGCTCCCCAGAACACCCAGCTGCCGATGGCCCAATGGCACGGGAGAAAGGGCACAAACCTGAGAAGTCAAAGGTCAGTCTCGACTTTATCAAGACCCTGTATGTGTTGCTAGGCAGCCTCTAGGCCTCAGTCTCTTTTTTAAAAAAAATTTTTCCTTCTGGTTTCACTGAGATATAATTGACATACAGCACTGTACATATTTAGCAGGGGACAATTAGGTTTTATGGATTTATTCATATGGAGGTACTGGGGATTGAACCCAGGACCTTGTGCTTGCTAGGCTCCTACTCTACCACTGAGCTATATACCCTCTCCCCACTCCCCCCAAGTCTCCCATTTTTTAAATGAAGAAGCTGGATTAGGGGCCAGGTCTGACCATCTCAGATCCTAGAACAACTCTAAGGCCAAAAGTATAAGGCTCTAATAGGTGGCTGGAGTTGAAAGGGTCTCCTGGTAAAGCAGAGAGATCTTTTTAAAATACTAAGTGGGACTGTCCCTGAAATTGCCTGCAAAAGACAGCTCTGTGCATGGCGAGGGGAAAAAATGAGAAAACCACTGCTAAGAATTAAGTATCTCAGCTTTCCTTTTTCTTGCAAAAATTAATTTTTAGGAGTAACTGGGTGAGTTTCAAAGGTTCTGGTAAACAGTTGTGGCCTTTTGCTCCTCAGTTTAGGCTGTAGGTGTAACTTTAGCTATTGCCTTTTGAGCCATTGAAATGGTATGTACTGGGACATGGGGAGACCAGGCAGCCGGTTTGAGCAGAACAGACGCAAAGCTATTATATTTAGGGCATCACTGAGATAGCACGCCTGGTGAGCTTTGATAATAATCCTGAAAACAGCTAAATGCATTTTCTGGGCAGTGTACAAACGCCTTCACTTATATTGTCTCATTTCAACCTTTGAAACAGCTCTGAGAGGTGGTTTAGTAATGTTAACCCCATTTTGCAAAAAGAGCTGTTTAAGAGAGTAGCTTTCAGGCTTCAGAGCCCATGCGAGGCAAAGCTGGGGCTCCATGTTAGAGACACCAGGATTTAAATTCTACTCAGACCACAGTGACCACTTTTCATGGATTGCAATTAACTTGTGCCTCAAATATGAGATAAATGAAAAGAAAAACCCCTTCAGGTAAGGTACAGGTAGAACTTTGCTCCAGCGATATACAATACTTCGTTGGCATGTTCAGGAAAAAAGGTGGCAAATTTGGATGAAACATGCAAAATTCCATTTACTATTATTGGAATCATAATTTTGGAGTTTCTAGAAACAATGGTCTTAAAAATCTCAAAAAAAATCAAGTAGTTATTTTTATGGCTGCCTGTCAAGAGAGGGAGATTTGGGGGGACTGGGTCCATTTAAAAAAAAGCCTACAATTGAGGGAGCAGTTGTGTTTTTAGCAATCACTCAAAGGAAATTATTTGAAAGGCTACAAGGTGGGCATTCACAGTGTTATAGTTATTCGGCTTATTGTTCAACTGTAGCAGAAGACTAAATGTATTTTTATCCATTGGTACCATAAAGTGTTATGATTTTTAACAGCAACATGTTTTGGAAGTTTTTAACAACATAGAAAAGTGTTTATGAAGTGGCATTAACTTAAAAAAAAAAAAAAAAAAGCAGGACAAAACATTGTCTACCTAGAGTGAGCCCAACTATGTTCTAAAATATACACAAGCAAATGTGAAAAACTGGAAGCGGTTATCTCCGAGTGGTGGGATTACTCTTTCTTTGTAAATCTTTTTTTATCCTTGACTCTATTTTCTTCCACAAATAAGCATGTAACATTTTTCTATTGGAAAAAAATTCCCAATGATTAAAAACATAAAATGAATACAAAACTCTCCTTGTATGATGAGGTAGACAGGTTCTTGACTCTCAGAACAACTGTTAGCTAGTTCACCTCTGCTTTGGGGAAGTTGCGGAAGCTCAAGGAAAGCCAGGCTGGGGACCCAAAGAAATGCCTCCAAATCCTCAGCACAAGCCTGTTGGCTTTTCCTGTAGTAAAAGGGGACAATATACCCAGTTTGGCAGTTTGGTGTAAGAGCGCCAACACTGCACTCCAACCCACATGATAGCTCTGTGACCACAGGAATGTCCCTGACCTCTCTGAGACTCAGCTTCATCATGTGTAATACAGCCACAGGGGCCCTTACCTCACAGATCATAAAAACAACAACAACAATCCTAGCAGGCCCCGTAATACGAATTACATCCATTTTCTCTAACTCCCATTTTACAGATGAGGGAATTGCGGTTTAAAGAGATTAAAGCAGCTCGCCCAAGATCACAGGTGGAGTCATAATTCAGACCTGGGCCCCTGGATTCAGAGATTGGCTGCCTCTACTCCGCCAGGCAGCCTTGGGCAGGTAAATGTACTTTGCGGCCTGAAAAAGGCTATACCCATGTGGGCTGCTGTTAAGATGATAACAACACAGCATATTATTTTGTTGTGAATTCCGAAATGCCTTTGTGCTGATATATTTAGAACCTTCTGTGAAAGATGAGACTGCAAAAGACTGCTGATTAGATTCTGCTTTGATTGGTGAAAAGTGTCTGCCACAGAAATCTAATTTCCTGCTGGATTTAGCCTCTTAAGAAGGGTCCGCAGGGAAGAGGTTCTAGACAGACTGGGTTTGATTTCTCTCTCCCAGATTTCTAGCTCTGTGACCTAAAGCAAGTTGTCTCCCCTTTCAGAGTCTCAGTTTCCTCATTTTGTAAGTGGGAACAGTAATCCCCACAGCTCATGGGGTTGGTCTTGAGGGCTAAGTGGCATGATGTAGGGGAGGATGCCACATCCCAGCAGGCAGACCACTTGGAGCCATGAGTTTTGATCTCCCTGGGACTACTTAACTAGCCTGGAGGAGGGACTCAATCAATGCTATTTCCCTTTATTAGTAGTATTATCCCAGCTTCTAAGAGGAGTGCTTGAGTAGAGCTGGGCCTGGAAGCCCAAGTTTCCACGCACCCTAAGCTTGCCCTCCAGAGGAGCTGTGATTTGGTGTCAGTTCACTGGGTGGCCCCAAGACTTTCCTCAATTCCTCCCTTGGCCAGCGTGGCAGAAGTCCTCCTAGACGGATCTGCTCCAGCTCTTCTCTAAGCGGGCTCTTCAGGACTTAGGTCACAGGGCCCCAGCGGGCATCCTCCATATCTTAACTAGCTCCCACTCACCTGCCTAAGAACAAACCCACCAGGGCTGAGGTCCTGGTCAGCTCAGTTCCACAGGGGGAGAAGAGCAGAAAGCAGCCACACTCACTGCTCTGCCACCAGGCAGGGAGGCAGTGGGCATATTCAAGGCCCACAGAGGCACACCTTGGGTGGGGGAGGAATTAGGCTTCCTGAGTGGAATGAAAAGGGGCAGGGAAAGAGCGGGCAGAGGATGGTCTCCTTCTCCTCGCCCCTAGGAAACTCGGAGATTGAGGGGAAAGAGGAAGAATGGGGTAATGCCCACCAGACAGGGTGACCAACCATTCCGGTTAGCCCAGGGCTGTGGGGGGTTCCAAGGCTTTCCAGGCTACAACTGACAGTTTTAGACTCTGTCAGTAATTGTCTGTGTGGCCTTGGGCAAGTCTCTCAGCACTCAGGGACAGCCTCTTCTGTGAAAAGAGAACTGGACCAACTTCCCTCCAAAGGATGCTTCAACTCTGCCACCTGTGCTGTACCCCCAGTAGCAGGTGGTCAGGAGAATGTGGGGACAAGCGGAGCTGGGGAGGGGAGGCCGGTGAGGGGAGCCCTGTGCCTCAGGGACACTTCTACCCCAGAAAGGCTTCTCCCAGAGCTGCTGCGGGGCTGGCACGGCCCCCTCCGTCTGGGACAGCAGGATGGGGGCGGGGCGGGGGCGGCACCAGCACGCATGCTCGGTAGGCCCGGGCTGGGGGCTCTCAGAGGGCTGGGGCTCTTACCTGCAGGTGATTTGGGTACACATCACCCTCGGAGAGCGAGTCCACCAGGTCCTCCTCGTCCAGCGTGGCCCGCTTGTAGGTCGACATCTGCAAGGCCAAGTGCAGCACAGACTCTCTCAGCGTCTCCATGGCTCTTGCGCCCGAATGGGGAGAATGGGGAAGCGGCCACCCGCTGCCTCCGCCGCCGCGCCCCGCCCCGCCCCGGCCGGGACACCGAGACCGGCCCACGGACCGGCCCGCGGCAGAGGGGTGGGGGTGTCCCGCCTCCCTCCACCACCCTCCTCCCAGCTCATGCAACGCCGCGCCTTACCCCCAGGGCCGACAGCACGGTGGCCACCGGGCGTAGAGGCCACACGTTCCGCATCCTGCGCCCCGCGAGGCCCGGGTCCCCACCGCTGCCACCGCGCGCCCGCTATTCTGGTTGGGGCGGGCCGGGCTGCGGGGCCGGCCCGGCATTGCGCCACCTTCGCGGGCGGGGCTTGATCCTTGCGCCCCGGTTCCTTCTCTAGCCCCACGGGGAGATCCCCAAGGCCCGCGAGTCCCCGGGGAGATGGAGGCTGCTCCCTTTCCCAGAGGTCGGGAGAGAGATCCCCCAACCCCTAGCGGGCAGGAACGGGGCTCGCAGCAATCCCTCCTTCTAAGCAACATTACGTCCGCCTTCACCAGCAGATACCAAAAGTCAGGTAGTAGGATACTGCCCCTAATTTGGCCCACGACAGTCAACAGAGAGGTTCTTCTCACCGCTGTCCCTTAGGGGCGCCAAGGGGTTTTCCCCATCGGAGCTAGAAAGATTAGGGGCCAAAAAAAAAAAAAAAAAGGTAGAATAGAAAAGGCATATGCCTCCTCTCTCATTTCCCCCTTCCTCTAGCTCAGGGGTCTTTAAGCCAGAGTTCATGATGATTTCAGAAAATTCCAGAGAACTCCCCTGACCTAGAATGAAGAATGTTGTGTGTGTGCATTTGGGTGGCTGGAGGGGAAGCCCATGCTTGCCTCCAGGATGAAAGGTGTGACCTTACTCCCAAAACATTAAGAACCCCAGCTTCAGGGCTAGTCAAAAACTAGGAAGGTGACCCTCCACCTTCCCTCACAGGAGTCAAGAGCTTCAATCAGGTGCTCTCTCCCCACCCCCAGAGGCCTCTCAGGGCCCCTGTGACCTAGGTTGGAAAAGTGGGCTCTCTCAGATGTGGGGTGCTCAGGTAGGGACTCTGGGCACCCAGCACTCTCCCTTCCACCCAAGATGCCAGAAAACCCTAACCCAGCCATTTCCCAAAGGACCCACCTATCCAGTGAGATCTGGAATCCTGCACATTTTTTTCAGCTTTCCAAAGTGTGCTTCTGGTCATTCTCATATTTAATTCTCACAGGCACACATACGTGTGAAGGCCCTCTTACAGCCCTCTCAGTAGCCAGGGCGAGCCTTTGACAGGGAATTCTGATCTTGTTACCCTTGCTTAAAACTCTGCAGTGACAGTCCCCTTTCTAGTCCCCATGACCCCTGCGCACCCTGATCTCCATCTGGTGCTGCTCCCCACCTCACTCAGGCTCCAATTTCTTTGGCCCTCCCTCTGTTCCTCAGATTCTCCAAGTTTCTCCTTCCCTCAAGACCTTTATAGCGCTGTTCCCTCTATCTGGAACATTCTTTCCTCATCTCTACTCCTTCCATAGCCAGCTCCTGCTTCAGATGTGAGCTTAAATGTCATCTCTTCAAATGTCCCAACTGCCTTAAACAGACCCCCCAAATTCTCAATTACTGCAACCCATTTTCCCCTTTATAGTATTTATTGCAGTCTGTTATTCATTTATGTATTTTGGTTTTTCCTTCCATCTCCCTCCCTCTCCTCAGAACTGTGAGCTTACTCTGGGCTGGGCCCTGACTCCCCATCACTCTGCATACTGTACATGCTCAATAAACTTACAATGAGTGATGGAACAAATGGAAGGGAAGTGAAAATTACTCTGGGGAAGTGCCTTTAAATCCTTGTGCATCTAATTTTGCAACGCCCAGAGACAAAGGAAACATGTCGAAGGAGTCGGGGAGGCAGGGTACGTGGGGAGAATTTAAATTCTGGGGTCTTCTCCCACTGGGTGTAGGAGTTCCCATTAGCCGCCCGAGAGAGAGAAAGGGCTCCCAGGCTGCTTCACTTCACCCTGGGTTAGAACTGGGCTTTTTCGAAAACCAGGACTCTAGGCTACACTAAATAACCGGTGTAAACCGCCCAAGCAAGAGACCCTTGAAAAAGAAATTCAAGTCACCAAACATCACGCCTGCCTGGTGCAGCAGTTATACTATGTCCTGGGCACTTAGGGGTATGAGGTATTCATCTGTTCTTTTACACCAGTCGTCTCATGTAAGCCTCTGGCCCTTCCCTCTGAAGCAGGTATCAGCAACCCCCCCCCCCGAAACTGAGGCTGGGGAAGTAACTGGCGCAGGGGCAGTGAAGCAATGCCTCCTCTTTCCGTCTCATCTCAGAGATCACCCCTTTTGGGAAGCTCCGCTGACCTCAGGTGGCATCTGGTCCCCTGCTGTGTGTTCTCCCAAAGCCCCCCATCCCTTGCCTCCTTCTATTAAACACCCAGCACCTTAAATAGGAGAACCCTGAGGGCAGGGGCTGTGTCTCAGCAGGCCCTACACCCCCAAAGGCCTAGTCTGAGGCTGGAGCCTCCAGAGGCATTAGAGTGAAGGTGAGAGGCAAGTGAGGAGGCTGGCGGCCCATCCCAGGGGCCGAGGCCAGCCTGTCCAGGGACAGATGAGGAGGGAAGCTCACATACCTCCCAAGCAGAAATCCACGAAGAAGGAGAACTGTTTATTTTTCAGCACACAAAAGATGAGGAGCCCTTCCTGAAACACCGCATGCTGGGGGAGTGAAACTGAACCCACCTCAGACGTGGGAACGGCTTAGCCAGCTCTGCTCCGCTCCTTGGGGAGCACAGGAGGCCCCAATCAGCCAGTGACGTTCCAGCTACACCGGCAGCCCTATCTCTGTAACCGCCCAGAGCCGGGCGGGGCCTTCCATTCAATGTCTTGTTGGATCCCCACACCCACCAAAAGCCTCAGCCTCAGCAGGTGTCACTTCCCTTTCACAGGAGAAGTGGGAGGGGACGAGGGGCTGGGCAGACCAAACTTATCTCTCCTGACCCCTGTGAGGTGGGAGTCATCACCTGTACTTTACAAATGAGAAGACTGAGGATTAGGGAGGCAGCAGCCATGCCCCCTCCCTGGCTCCTGGTCACCTGGCTAGAGAGGGAGAGGGCCAGATGTGAATCCTAGCTGCCTGACCTCCCCATGCTACCTCCAGAGGACCCCAGCTGCTCGGCTAGTAAGTGGCAGGGCTGGGCCTAGAACCTGGGTCCTGGCCTCCTGGTCCTGTGCTCTTTGTGGAGGGGGAGCTGCTTCTTCAGGTAGGGACCTCATGGAGTCCAGGGGCCCTGAGTGGCAGGGCGGCCAGCGCTATTCCCCCATATTGCCTCATTTGCGGTTGTGGGGACACCTGCGGCCAGCGAGCTTCAGGAAAAGGGAAGAACAGCTATTGTTTTGTGGGGAGTCTCTGATCTGCTCATTCCTCCCCCTGCCTCCCTGAGCCGTGGACAAGAAATCTGGGCCTAGTGTTCATGAGAATGGCTTGGCAGAGACCAAGCATAGAAGAGTAGGAACCACAGTCAGTCCCCAGTTTCCCAGCTGCACAGAGAAGGTGATGAAAGCCAGATGAGAGTGTGATGGTGCCCAGCTCTGGAAACCCCACCCTGTGGAAGTCAAAGACCCGGGGTGGACAGAAATGAGAAGTATTATAAACACTCATGTGTTTCCGATGACAAAGGCCTCTGGCCCAGTGGCACCGGGCATGACCCCACGGGGCATCTGCCCTGACTGCGTTAATCGCTCAGATGCCTCTCGTGGTTGGTTTGCCCAAAGGGAGGATCTTCAAAGGAATCTAGGAGCCTGTCAGAGGCAAAAAAAAGAGCAGCTGTAACAAATTAATGATTAGTAAATCTGAAAGATATGAGTATCCATTATACTACTCTTTCCATTTTTCCTGTAGGTTTCCAATTTTTCAAAATACAGAGTTGAAAATATTTACAATCATTTGAAATTCAAAATATATACTATCTATTAAAAGTGAATAATTTTTCTTTTATTCTGATTCAGTTTAAAATACATATCTGAAATATATCTTTAATACATTACCCTGATTTTAAAATGAAAAAAAAAAAAAAGAGCAGCTGTAAGAAATTTGGTGAAATTTGGAGGCTTGGGACCCCTTGACCACATCCTCTGAGCCATTTTTACATTCTGTTTCTCAGCCTTAGTCTTTAGAGATGCGGCCCTTTGTGGCCAAAGACCACATCAATTCTTGCTTCTCATGCCAGCAATTAGCTGGGATCTGTTAAATCCTTATATATCACCCAGTACACCCTCATGCTATATGTAAACACTTATATTTAACAAACACAACAACAGAGTGAGTAAAAGCTCTAGTTCTAAACCTCAGTTCAGATTCCCACTATGCCACTTCCCAGCTGTGTGGCCTCAGCTGTCTCATCCGTAAAATGGGGATGATAATAATAGCATCTCCCCTACAGGACTGTTGTGACACTTAAATGAGTTTGATATAAAGTGCTTAGAACAGTGCTGCACATACAGCATGCACCCACTGTTAGCTGCTATTATTTGTATCATCATCACTTATAAAACACAAGGTTCAAAAGCGTCCAATTGATCCCCACTGCCTAAAGAACAAAATCCAAATTCCTTAGCCTGACATTCAAGGACTCCCTCAACTGGCCCCAACCTACCACTCCTGGCTCACCCTCCACATACCTCTCAGGTGTGTGGCCATCACCCTGCCCCCAATCTATCCCTGCAGGTGTGGATCACTCCAAAGGAGTTTGCTGAGTCCTTGATGTTTTTCACGCCCTGTGCTGCAAGCCGGGGTGGGGTGTGGGGCGGGGGGTAGGCAGCCCTGAGTAGGACTTGGTCCTCTACCTCAAGGGTCCTGTGACTGACAACCCCAATTCCAAGACTGTGCCCCCTCCACCCCATCTACTGCTCTCCATGTCTGGCCTACCTCCGGCTCCATGAAGTCCCCACTCCTCCCCAGTCAGAAGTGTACGGGAGGCATAGCACCTGTATTTTATTCAGGCCTTTGTCCAGGTGTCTTTACCCCAGCAAGGGACCTGGGAGGTGGACAACAATCATCTTACTTCCCTCCATTCTCGGTGTTCAGCACAGAACCGGGTATATCGGTAACTGGTTAATTTCTATCCACGATTTTCACTAGAGCAAAAGCATCTGCGACTTCAACAAAGAAGAAACAGCAGAGTTTAGCTGCTTGATGACAATCAAGTGAAATTCAAGTAGGACAACTGGGGTCAAGGGGCATATAATAAAAATATGGCTATCACTTCTGAAGATGAGATCATGTAACATCTATTACCACTATTACATTATTCATTACATTGCTCAGTGTTTACATGAGAAATTTCCATGTGATTAATTTCTTTTAAAATTTACCACAAAGTTCCTGGAGGAGTGAACTGCTTCTTTGCTTTCTGATAACAGGAATCACAGGAACTGGCCTGGATCCCTTTTTCCTTGGCTGCCAGGAAGCTCACGGACAAATCACAAACTCACTATGGGCACTTTTCTGGTCTTTGTGTTCAGCTTTTTCCTTGTCCACATTTTCCACTCTATTTTCTCTGATCCTGATTTTCCATTTTATTAAATGTGTTTTAGTCATAACCCATCACGAATCCTTTGTGGAATAAAGTGAATCAGAAACAACTTGTATCAGAAATATACATAATATTTTATCATAACTATAAATGGAGCATAACCTTTACAAATTGTGAATCACTATATTGTACACCTCTAACATATAACATTGTACATCAACTATATGTCAATAAAAAATAATTTTAAAAGGCAAAAAACAACCTCTATCAGAAACACCCCTTTCCAAATCTATTCTCCTGGGAATGCTGCTTCCAGGTATTTATTCAGCAGTGGTAACGAGGCAATGAAGATAGACCTGGGCCCATCCCCAGGATCCCCAGCTCTTATGACCATGTCATTTTCCTTCTAAAGCCTCAGTTTCCTCATTTAAAAAAAAGGGTCATTGTAAAAATTAAGTGAGCTGAAACACAAACTGCTTGTATAGGGCATCCCATCCCCAAGTGAACTGGCCCCTGCGGGACACACCACAGCCCCCACCTCATACCCACTTTTCTTCCTTCTACACCTTTCCTATTTGCTTCCGCCTCTGTCCATGTTTTCTGATCTTGGCCTTAGTTCAGCCAACATTTGGCATGAACTGAGCTCTGCTGCTATACTCAGGGCAAAAACAACTGACTTCCTGGGTGATCAACGCTAACATCAAGAACAATGAGTCCAATATGACTTACCAATACATAGTGTGGACTCTTGACATAATGTGATGAAAACGGTACTCTACCTCTGTGGCCTTCCTTCCAAAAGCATATTAACATAGTCTAATCATGAGAAAAACATCAGACAAATCCCAACTGAGGAATATTCTACAAAATATCTGCCCAGGACTCCTCAAAACTGTCAAGGTCATCAAAACAAGAAAAGTCTAAGAAACAGCCACAGCCAAGAGGAGCTTAAGGAGACATGACAGCTCAATGTAATGGGGTATGCTCTGCGGGATCCTAGAACAGAAAAGGGATATTAGGCAAAAACGTAAGGAAAACTGAGTAATGTTCTCCTAGGACAGTCTACCGAGCAATAGAAATTAAATAAAAAATAAATAAATGGGACCTAATTAAACGTATAAGCTTTTGCACAGCAAAGGAAACCATAAACAAAACAGAAAGACAACCTACAGAATGGGAGAAAATATTTGCAAATGATGAGACTGACAAGGACTTACTCTCCAGAATATATAAACAGCTCATACAACTCAATAACAAAAAAACCAAACAACCCAATCCAATGGGCAGAAGACCTAAATATGCATTTCTCCAGTGAAGACACATAAATGGCCAACAGGCACATGAAAAAATGCTCAATATTGCTAATTATCAGAGAAATGCAAATCAAAACTACAATGAGGTATCACCTCACACCGGTCAGAATGGCTATCATTAAAAATGCTGGAGAGAGTGCGGAGAAAAGGGAATCCCTGCTACACTGTTGGTAGGAATGTAGCTTGTTGCAGCCGTTACGGAAAACAGTATGGAGATTCCTTAAAAAACTAAAAATAGACTTACTTAGCAATCCTACTCCTGGGCATATATTCAGAGAAAACTCTGTTGAAAAGATATATGCACCCCAATGTTCACAGCAGCACTATTTACAATAGCCAAGACATGGAAGCAACCTAAATGTCCATTGACAGATGACTGGATAAATAAGTTGTGGTATATTTATACAGTGGACTACCACTTGGCCATAAACAAGAATAAAATAATGCTACTTGCAGCAACATGGATGGACCTGGAGATTGTCATTCTAAGTGAAGTAAGCCAGAAAGAGAAAGAAAAATACCATATGGTATCACTTATATGTGGAGTCTAAAAAAATGACACAAATGAACTTATTCACAAAACAGAAAGACTCACAGACATAGAAAACAAACTTATGGTTACCAGGGGGAAAGGGGAGGGGTGGAAGAATAAATTGGGAGTTCAGGATTTGCAGATACTAACTACTGTATATAAAACAGCAAAACAACAAGGTCCTACTGTATAGCATAGGGAACTATATTCAATACCTTATATGGTCTGTAATGAAAAACAATATGAAAAGGAATATATATATATATAACTGAATCACTATGCTGTACACCAGAAATTAACACATTGTAAATTGACTATACTTCAGTAAAATAAGTAAATTAAAAAATGAATTTAAAAAATTTAAAAAGTTTTTCAGCAACTTGAAAAAAGAAAACTAAAGTATAGACTTTCGTTAGTAATAATGTACCAATATCAGTTCATTCACTGTGACAAATGAAGCACATAATATATTAACAACAGGGGAAACTGGATGTAAAGGAACTCTCTGTACTGTCTTCCCAATAATGCTATAAATCCAAAATAAAATGTTTATTTAAAAAGATAACTGGCTGTCCCCTAATAGAAAACTAAGTCATCAACACCAATACAAGCCAGCATTGCCCAGTTCTCAAGGTTCTTTTATACCCTATCTTATTTGTGGAATGAGCCCAGGGAGCCCCATTTCACAGATAAGAAGACTGAGGCCAGAGAAAGGAGGCAGCTTGCCTGTTAGTGGCAGAGTTGAGACTCAAATCTAGATCTTCTTGACCCTCTCAGGGCTTCTTCCTCTTTTCCTGTGCCACCCTGGGGCCTGGTTCTCTAGGCTGACCTCTTCTGGAGACTAGGCTGCCTGTCCGGGATGTGGGAAATAGGGAGAGGTATAACTGGGGATGAGAGTGGAGGAGAGAGGAGCCATTTTGTGTCAGATGGAACTGGAGACCTGAGCACAAAGTGGGAAGGTGGGCAGGAGTTAAGGGGTTGTTAGGAGAGGTTAGAGAGGAGTTAGGGGAGGCCTAAAGGTGAGACTTAAAGACCAGACGGTCAAAGGCACACAGCATACATGGGAGGTCAAGACTGCAAACTACCTCCTCGGAGAAGGTGGTAGCCCTTCCAGCCAAGTCCATCACCCTGGTCTGGACACGAGTCCCAGGCTGGGCTCCCCCTAACATGCTGGCAGTGGGAGACTCGCCCACACATGCAGGGAGATGGAAAACACTCACCCACTTGGCCAGGTGTTGACTCACCTGCCTGGGGGCTCAGGGAGGCATTGGGAGCCTTACTAGTACTGCCAACCAACAGCCTCAGCACCTGCCGGGGAGGCAATCCTACATCCAAGCCCCCGCCCTGGCCAGCATCCTCTTCCTTACTCCCCAACACAGGCCACCCACCACACCGCAGACTGTCCAGGTTCCATCACAGCTCCTACAATGCCTCTGTCCACCCCACCTGCCTGACAGCCTCCATTTGTCATCTCTGCCCCTCTGTCCAGGCCCACTAGGTTCTGCCACCTCCTCTCCCTGGAAGCCTTCCCTGGTTAGACCCTCTAGATCCCTAATGATCGCTACCCCCAACCCCCCATCTCCCAGCTGGCTCCCAGCAGAACTTTCTAAGCGAAGTGATACGATCCAGTCACTCTCCTTCGTACACAGGCTCCCTGGAACTGGCCAAAGAAAGCAAGAGCCTTGGCTGGGCTTCCAACAAGCCCCCGCACCCCAGCCCCGATCTGGCTCCTGGCTCCTCTCCAGCCTCCCTCCTCGGTCCTCCCTCATGTGCTCGAACCTCAGCAAAATATGCACAGTTGGCCCCCTAAACACACCATGCTTCCTCTTCCAGAGCCTCTGCCCTCTGCCTGGGAGGGCTTTTCTCTCCCTCTCCCCCGGTTAACCCCTCAGCTCAGACGCACCTTCCTGTAGGCAGCCTTCTCGGACTTTACTGTGACCACTGTTCTGTGCTCCCCAGCGGCAGCTGGATGGCCTTCTAGCATCTCATCCCAAGAGAGTGACCAGCAGCCAGATGCAGCTGTGTGACCTTGACAAAGTCATTCCACTTCCTTTCCATGCTTTGGTTTTCTTGTCTATCAAATGGAGATGATTATGGTATCTACTCCATAGGGTCTTTTTACATAATTAAATACAGTAAGATGCATAGAGTCCACAGCAGTGCCTCACAGAGAAGCAGCTCTCAGTAGATGTTAGCGTGTGTGGCAGGGGGTTCAGAAAGGGCTGGCTTTTCACGTCATCCTGAGGATGATGGAAGATGGGAAAGGGAGGAACTGAGAGGACCTATGACACGTCAGGCGCCACCCTCACTCTTCCTCGTTACACAGTGTAAAACAACTGTTAACACAAGGGGCTCAGTAACTTGCCCAGTCACACATCCGGTAACTAACAAAGCCCAGTTAGAATCCAGGTTTATCTATCCCCAAATATGCAATTATGACAAATAAGATGGCAGCCCCAACCCGCTCCATCCTTACCCCTCAGGCATCACCTCCTGTCCACTCTTACCACCAAGCATGAAGCTCAAGACTGACCAGAAACCTGCAGGGGGCCCTAAGCTGTGCAGGATGACTAGGCTGGGCAAGCGTGCCCAAGCAATTTGCTGATCTAATCACATGAAACTTAAGACAAAGTTAATCTGTTTTACTCAGTGATATTTATAATGGTGATGACTGAGCTGCCCAGTAATTAGGCTCAACCAGGCAGCAGATTATGGAAATGGTTGTAATTATTATTTGTGTTACACAGGTGGGTGAGTGAGGGCTGGGAAGATGGAGGAGGAAGTGGGTGGGGCAGGAAGCTTGGGGGACTCCTTGGATCCCTGAACTGAGGGTGGCCGGGGCCCTCACCGTTTGCACCAGGACCTATGCCAACTGACTCATGTGGATGATTCTGTTTAGCCTTCATGGTAACTCCGTGATATGGGCCCTATTATCCCTTTTCTAAGGTGAGGAAATAGGCTCAGAGAGGTCCATTCACTTGTGCAAAGTCACACAGCCAGTGAGGAATAGAGCCAGGATTCATACAGGCCTGCTCATTTCCCTTTCCAGCCCAGCGATGTCCTGGTCAGTAGGAGGTAATCAGAGCTTGGGCTGGCAGACAGGAGATATACATTTTGGTCCCAGTTTTGACACTGCCTTACCCTGAGCCTCAGCAAATGACTTCCTCTCTCCAGGATAAATAGGGAAGGTGTGTGCCTGTCAGGCTGGGAGTTGCTTAAGTGTGAACTTGGGAGGTAGGTTCCTGGGATTCTAAGCTTTGAGTAAGCTACTTGACAATCTGAGCTTCAGTGTCCTCACTTGTAAAATGGAGGCAAGTATTGCCCTCATTGGATTGTGAGGGCTATGTAAGTTTAAAAGCGTAGAACATTATCATCATTTATGGGAAAATCATGTGCTTTGAGTCAGTTTTTCCATCTGTAAAATGGGGAGGTAGTTACTGGATTTAAACAGTGGTTTGAAAGTATATGTATATATTTAACCCCACGGAGACTTTTATTTATTATTTTTTTAAGTTAACATATACAGTTTTTATTTTATCTTACTTTATTTTATTTATTTTTGGAAGTATAATTGACCTATAACACTATGATAGTTCCAGGTGTACAATATAGTGACCTGATATTTCTATACATTACAAAATGATCACAATAAATCTAGTTAGCATCAGTCACCATACTAAATCATTACAATATTATTGACTATATTCCTTATGTTGTGCATTTTGCCCCCATGACTCATTTATTTTGTAACTGGAAGTTCGTACCTCTTAATCTCCCTCACCTATTTCACTCATCCCCCCACTTGCCTTCCCTCTGGCAACTACCTGTTTGCTCTCTGTATCTATGACTGTTTCTGTTTTGTTACGTTTGTCCATTTGTTTTGTTTTTTAGATTCCACATGTAAGTAAAATCACATTGTATTTGTCTGTCTCTGACTGGCCTATTTTATTTAGCATAACACCCTCTAGGTACATCCATGTTGTCGCAATGGCAAGATTTCATTCTTTGTTATGGCTGAGTAATACCCCATTATACATATACACCACATCTTCTTTATCCATTTAACTGTCAATGGGCACTTAGGTTGCTTCCATATCTTGACTATTTTAAATAATGTCACAATGAATAAATAATTCAGGGGTGCATATATCTTTTCAAATTAGAAGTTTTGTTTTCTTCAGAAAAATACCCAGAAGTGGAATTGCTGGATAAGATAGCAGTTCTAGTTTTAATTTTTTTGAGGAACCTTCATACTATTTTCCATAGTAGCTATACCAATCTATATTCCCACCAACACTGCACAAGGGTTTACTTTTCTCCACACCCTTGTCAACACTTGTTATTTGTTGCCTTTTTGATAACAGTCATTCTGACAAGTATGAGGTGATATCTCATTGTGGTTTTGATTTACATTTCTCTGATGATTAGTGATGTTGAGCATCTTTTCACGTGTCTGCTGGCCATCTGCACGTCTTCTTTGGAAAAATGTTCAGGTTCTCTGCCCATCATTTAAATTGGGTTGTTTGTTTTTTTGATGTTGAGTTGTAAGAGTTATTTATATATTTTGGATAGTAACCCTTTATTAGATATTATACGCAAATATCTTCTTCAATTTAGTAGGCTGCCTTTTCATTTTGTTGATAGTTTCCTTCACTGTGCAAAAGCTTTTTAGTTTGATGTGGTCACATTTTTGTTTCCCTTGCCTGAGAAGACATATCCAAAAAATATTTCTAAGAAAAATGTCAAAGAGCATACTGCCTATGTTTTCTTTTAGGAGTTTAATGGTTTCAGGTCTTAAAGTCTTTAATCCATTTTGAGTTAATTCTTGTATATGGTGCGAGACAGTAGTTCAAGCTTGATTCTTTTGCATGCAGCTGTCCAGTTTTCTCAACACCATTTATTGAGGAGTCTGTCTTTTCCTGGTTATATATTCTTGCCATCTTTGTTGTTCATCTTTTAAAAACCAGCTTAGTTTCACTGATCTTGTCTATTGTTTTTAGTCTGTATTTCTGCTCTGATCTTTATGATTTCTCTCCTTCTACTTACTGTAGGGTTTGTTTGGTCTTTTCCTAGTACCCTTAGGTGTAAGGTTAGGGTAGTTGAGATTTTTCTTGTTTTCTGACATAGGCTTGTATCACTATAAACTTCCCTCTTAGAACAGCTTTTGCTGCATCCCATGATTTTGGATCATTGTGCTTCCATTTTCATTTGTCTCCATGTATTTTTTAAAATCTCTTTTTTGATTTCTTCAGTGACTCATTGGTTGTTCAGTAGCATATTGTTTAGCCTCCATGTGTTTGTGTTTTTTGCAGTTTTTTTCTTGTAGTTGATCTATTCTCATAGCATTGTGGTCAGAGAAGATGCTTGGTATGATCACAGTCTTTTTAAATTCATTGAGACGGGTTTTGTGGTCTAGCATGTGATCTACTTTAGAGAACGTTCCTTGTGCACTTGAAAAGAATGTATATTCTACTGCTTTTGCATGGAATGTCCTATATATATCTACTAAGTCCCCCTGGCCTAATACGTCATTTAGGGCCAGGCTTTCCTTATTGATTTTCTGTCTGGATGATCTCCCCACTGATGTAAATAAGCAGGGTGTTAAAGCCTCCTACTGTTGTTGTGTTACTGTCAATTTCTCCTTTCTATGTCTGTTAATATATGCCTTATATATTTAGGTACTCCTATGTTGGATGCATATATATTTATAATTGCTTTATCTTTTTCTAAGTGATCCCTTTATCATTATGTAATGTCCTTCTTTGTCTCTTGTTACAGTCCCTGTCTTAAAGTCTATTTTGTGTGATATTAGTACTGCTACCCCAGCTTTCTTTTCATTTCCATTTGCATGGAATACCTTTTCCACCCCTTCACTCTCAGGGTATGTGTCTGTAGATCTGAAGTGAGTCTCCTGCAGACAGCATACATACGGATCTTTTTTTTTTTTTAACCATTCAGCCACTCTATGTCTTTTGATTGGAGCATTTAGTCATTTACATTTAAAGTATTGATTACTGATAGGTGTGCACCTGTTGCTATCTTGTTAATTGATTGTTTTTGTAGTTCTTTTTGTTCTTCTTCTTTTGCTCTCTCCTCTTACGACTTGATAACTATCTTTAGTGTTTAATTTTTAGATTCCTTCTCTTTTTTTGTGTCTATCTATTCCAGATTTTTGGTTTGTGGTTATCATGAGGTTTATATATAACAACCTATATATGTGATTATTTTTAAGTTGATAATCTCTTAAGTTAGAACACATTCTAACAACCTTGCATTTTTACTTCCCCTCCCCACATTTAATGTTTTTTACTTCATATTTTACATCTTTTTGTTTTGTGTGTCCCTTACTGTGGATGTAGATGATTTTACTACTTTTGTCTTTTAACTTTCCCACTAGCTTTGTAAGTGGTTGACCTACTGCCTTTACTGTATATTTGCTTTTACCAATGAGATTTTTCATTTTTCTAATTTTCGTATTTCTGGTTGTGGCCTTTTCTCTTACTGATTAGAGAAATACCTTTGACATTTCTTGTAAAGCTGGTTTTGTGGTGCTGAACTCTTTTAGCTTTTGTTTATCTGCAAAACTCTTTATCTCTCTTTCAAATCTGAATGATAGCCTTGCTGGATAGAGTATCTTTGGTTATAGGTTTTCCCCTTCCATCACTTTAAATATATTGTGCCACTCCCTTCAGGCCTGCAAAGTTTCTGCTGAAAAGTCAGCTGATCTTCTTAGGGTGTTCCCTTAAATTTAGCTGCTTTTCTCTTGCTGCTTTTCGATTCTCTCTTTATCTTTAAATTTTGCCATTTTAATTACAGTATATCTTTGTGTGGACCTCTTTGGGTTCATCTTGTTTGGGACTCTGTGCTCCTGGACCTGGTTATCTGTCTCCTTTCCTAGATTAGGAAAATTTTCAGCTATTATCTTTTCAAATAAGTTCTCTGCCCATTTCTCTCTCTCTTCTCCTTTTGGGACCTCTATAATGTGAATGTTAGTATGTCTGATGTTGTTCCAGAGGTTTCTTAAACTATCCTCATTTTAAAAAGACTTCTTTCCTCTTTTGTCTATTCAGCTTGAGCGATTTCCACTCTTCTGTCTTCCAGTTCACTGATCCATTCCTGTATCATCTAATCTATTGTTGATTGCCTCTAGTGCATTTTTTATTTCAGTTTTTGTATTCTTCAGCTGCTGGGTTCTTCTTTGTATTTTCTAACTCTTTCTTAAACTTCTCATTGTATTCATTCATTTCTTTGCCAAATTCATTGGATGTCTTTTTGCTCATTCCCTTGAATTTTTTTATTGGGTAGATGGCTTATCTCCATTTCACTCAGTTCTTCCTCTGGGGTTTTATCCTGTTTGTCTGTTTGGAACATATTCCTCTGTTGCCTCATTTTGCCTAAATCTGTTTTTATTTCTATGCATCAGGTAGTCTGATTTCATTTCCAGTCTTGGAGAAGTGGCCTTCATAGGGGATGTCCTATGAAGCCAGCAGACCCCCCCACCCAGTCACCAGAGTTGTATGCTCCAGGGATGCCCCCTATGTGGGTTGTGTGAGCCCTTTTGTTGTGGCAGGGGCTTCCAGTCTGTTGGTGGGTGGATCTAGGTCCCACAGAGTCCTTTATTAAAAAAGACTTCACACTGCAACCCAAAACACAGAAGAGATATAAGTGGAGGTTCCACTTATGAATTCAATGACCTTGTATCCTGACCCTGGACCTGGTTTCCTCAGGGGTTCCAAGGAATAAAGTTTGAAAATCACTCATCTGTAATTTTCTCTGAGAACTGATGGCTCTAAAGCTCTGATACCAAGGGAGGTGGATGCAGAAACACTGGTCTGGGGCTGGGATGAGGCCCGCCCAGGGTGGTGGGGTGCATGGTAGCTGTGCGACAGGCAGGGCCACGCCTATGGGAGAGTTCACTGGGTCCTGCTGGCTGTCATCATTCAAGCCATATAACTGTTTCCCCAAGAGGTGGCTGATGAGGGGGAAAAGCACTGGACTTGGAGTCAGGTGGATGGACCCACATCCCAGCCCAGCCACATGGCCTCAGTCAAGTCACATCACCTCTCTGGGCCTTACTGTCCTCAACTGTAAGATGGGCATGATAACACCACTCTCATCCAGTGACGTCAGGATCAAACTGAATCACATGTACGTAAAAGCTTCTCAATTGTGAACAGCTGCCCCAAATTAACATTTTCACTTATTTCTAGTAGATTATTTTCCCTTCCTAAGAGCACAGAGCCTGAAGCCAGATTGTGTAGGTTCAAATCTCGATGCCACCATGTATTGGCCGAGGGCCCAGGGTCCAGTTACTGAGCCTGTTTCCTCCTGTGTAAATGATGTAGCGGAAGGGCTTGGCATAGCAAGTGGCACACAGTAAGTGCTCGATAAGTGCTTGTTGCTCTTGGGTGTGGGGGAGAAAATAACTAATGGCAAATTGGCTCCCTAGAACTCTCGTCCAATGTAGACATAGCTGAAGAGGGGTGAGTGGCTCCTCCTGACCCTCTAAAGCATGCAAGTTAAAAAGCTGTCATTGGGATTTTTTAGTTCTGTGTGAAACGGTGGGTCAAGCTTTCCTGGGTTACACTGGGGACATGTCCAGTCCTTAAAAGTCCAATTCAATTCAATAGCTATTTCCTAGGGGTTCTGTGATGCTTGTTTACTGAGCACCTCTCATATGCCAGGTCCTCGCCACAATCCTGCATGGTGGGTAGCACTGTACCCATTTGATAGATGAGGAAACTGAGGCTTAAGAGGTGACGTGACCTCAAGGCGAGGCTGCCCCTTCATAATACACAGGATCTGGAGCCAGGCCTGGAGGGCTCCCCTGGTGTGGAGGTGGCTGGAAGGCTTGTGAGGGACCTGGGATACCAGCCCGGGTCACTTGGTGTTCTGGCAGGTAGTGGTGCCCTCATTCAGTCTCACTCAGGAAACAACCCTCGGGGGACCAGCAGCCTGAGAGGCTGAGCCCCACCCCAAAGCCCAGCCCTGTGTTACCTCATACAAGAGGTCCTCCTTGACCAGTCCAGCCACCTCATCTCTCCTCTGGCCCACAGCCCAGGATCCTTTGCTGTGCACCAGAATGGTGGTAAGTGGTCTACGTACATCTCTCAATCCTGCCAATGACTTTCTGGCAGTGATGTTCCCCTCTCTGAGCCTCGGCTTTCTCATTGGTGATGGTAAGAGTACATCTCTCAAAAGTTGGTGTGGAGATCAAATTGGGGGAAGAAAAAAAAGGCAAACATTTATTTAGCGCTTCTTTACAGCAAGCCCTGGCTCAGTGACACAGATAAGGGCAGAGGGGAAGGTCTGGCCTCCCTTTGTCATGTCCCTCGGGCTTCTGGAATACTTCCCTGCTGGTGACCACAGACCCTCTTTCTCCACAACTCCAGGTCCTGAGGAATGTGGCAAATGGAGCAGAAAGAGCATTGGAGTGGGAGCCAGAAGGCAAGTCTGGGTCCCGGCTGTGCCCTCTCTGGGCCTCAGTTTCCTCTACCGCAGAGGTACTGGAAGATAATGGAAACGCAGCATTGTTTCTCCTGGTGATCCTCATCTTCCCTTTCCCAACTTTCCCTGGTGACAGGCTTGTCTGAACGAAGCACCAGAGGGTGGGGATGCCCCAACCATCAGCTCCCCACAGTGGCAGCCCGGCCTGGCCCTGGGCCGGCTGGCTGACTTCTCTGTCATCACCTCCCCCTCTTCCCTGCCACCCTCCGGGCCTGAGCTCTCCCTCTCCCTGCCAGGTTCCTGCTGCTTCTGTCCCCACTTGCCCAGCACTCCCTGACATCCTCATCAAGCATCAGCCAGGCTTCCATCCTCCCAACCCCACCCCTGGCTGCTTTCCCAGCACTTCCTAAAATTGGGGCTCCACTAACTGACAGCCAAAGTGCCTGGACATGAAAACTACCCATGCCAGGGCAGTCCCAGTGGGTGGGGCTGAGCCTCTCTCATCACTCATTCAGGATGGGAGCATTGTTGGCTGGCAAATCTGCACCCTAAATGGCATAACCATCCCCGGCAGCTGCACCCCCCATCCTGCCCTTCAAGGGGAGGAGGAGTAGTGGCTGGAGCGTGGACTCGGGAAGCAGACAGTCGGGGTTCACATGCCAGCCAAGTTCTCGCTCTGTAACGTTGGGCAAGCCACTTAATCCCTCTCTACGGCTCAGTTTACTTATCTGTAAAATGGATGTATTAATAAATTGTTAGGAGGATTAGACAGATGACTTATAACACCGAGTGCTCAGAACAGGACCTAAAGCAAAGGAACCACTCCACAAATATTATTGTTACTAACGTCCTGCTTATCTCAAGGCAGAACTCACTGGCAGTCCCCTGGTCAAGTCTGGCCCACAGATGTGAATTATTTGGCCTGCGGTGCTTTGTAAAAGGCTTTGAAATGCCAACATTTAGGAGATTTTACATGAAAATCAGTATTTTTCAGCCTTCCTTTAAAAAAAGACTTGGCAATGCCAGGGCCACATTCTCAAGTGGCAATAGCCAGCTGGAGTTGAGGAACGGCTGCCCCCTTTGGACCGGCCAAGTCTCTGGGGCACTACACATGCCCCCCTCACTCTACCCCATCTCCTCCTCACTGTGGCCCAGGTTTGGCTGCCACTCTTCATCCTGCTGGGGCTCTGTTTCTTTACAAAGAGAAAAGAGAAATATTTCTTACACCCTTCCCTCCTTCAAAATTGGGAAAACGATTTCTGGCAGGCTTAAAGACAGGCAATGCTAATCCATGGTGACAGACATTAGAACAGCAGTTGCCTTTGAGGACAGGACGTACTGGAAAGGGGCACGAGCGACCTTTCTGGGGAAATGGGAATGTTCTGGGAATGTCCTATATCTTGGTTCCACTGTGGTTCCATGGGTGTCTACATCTGTCAAAACTCATCCAACTGTTTGCTTCTGGCCTGTGCATTTGACTCTGTATTAAAGTTACACCTCAATAAGAAAAAAAGTGGAAAACTGAAAGATGGGTCAGAAGGGTCTCATGTTTCAAAGAAAATAGTGACTGACTCCTTTGTGGGTGTGAAACAAACAACTGTGAGTTTAATATACTGACAACTGGGAAAGAAGGCAGAACCTAGGGTGCCCCCTGGGAAATCAACCCCATCCCCTTGCTCACATTTGAGTTTGAGACCCACAGTCCAAGGCCATTAATGACTGCTCAGACCCATAATGTCCTACCCAGTAGCCATGAGCTACATGTGGCTATTGAAATTAAAATAAAATTAAAATTAAGAATTCAATTCCACATTTGCCCTAGCCACATTTCAAGGGTTCAACCGCCAGACACAGTTAATAGCACAGATACAGAACATCTCCCTTATCAGAGAAAGTTCTCTTGGACGGCGCTGGTGTTCATGCTGGCTACATGGCTGTGATCACTGCCACACAGTGCCTGACGCTGACTGAGCTGAATGAATGAATGAAAACAGAAGCAGCAAATGGTGAGACCTGGGTTTGAATCCCTACACTGGCCCTCTCCAACTGTGGGGCCTCCGGCGAACCTCGCCTGTGAGCCTCTGTGTCGTCTGTACAGATGATGGCATAGCGATCTCTCCCTCCCTCTTAGGATCGGGCACTGATGTTCTAGGGGTGCTCAGACCACCAGGAACAAGAAGAACCCTGCAGGGGCAGTGACATGCCAGCAGTCCCACAATGAATCCTAGAACAGAAGGGAGGCATGGGAGTGGTGGGCATTTCTGGTTGTAAGAAAAGTTCTGGAAAACTGCAGGGTGAGGGTGGGGGCATGGGCAGTGGGAAAGAGAAGGCAGGCTGGGCCCAGCTCTGCGGGTCTGAGAGGGCGGGCTGCTGAGCACAGGGGAAAATCTACGTTAGCCCTCATGCCTGCCCGCTGGAATCTGAGCTGGGAAACTGCGTAGGATCCTACGACACTACAGCGGTCAGGGTGGCTGGGACGGGGAGCGCCTTCCTCCCCAGAGAGCCCCCTCTGCCCTGCAGGAGATGGACTCCCTTTGGGGCAGGCCAGGACGGGGCCCACCGTGGGGGCTGCTGGGAGCCGAGAGGGCTGGCCAGGTCCTGAGGAGGGGCGGGGCGGGGCTGACCCAGGGGCGTCTTCCCCACATCCATCCTTCTCTATATCCAGCCAGACAGAGCCTCCTAAAAGCTGGGAAGGTCAGCGCTCATCTATCCATCACTCATTCAACAAATATTTATTAGGCACCTACTGTGTCCCAGGAAATGGCTCCATGGTATACTTGATATCTTGACATACATCACTGAACAAGACAAAGTCCTGGCTCTCAGGAGCTTGAATATTAATATGGGAGATACTAAACAATGTTGCTAAGAGTTATAATAATAGCATCTAACATGTATTGAGTGCTTACTGTATGTCAAATACTATAAATGCTTTTTAATGCATTTCTCTTTTAATCCTTACAAAAATAATAAGATGTGTTACTACTGACCCTGTTTTACAGGTGAGGAAATTGAGGTACAGAGAGGTATGGCCAAGATCATCTAGCTCTAAGGGGTGGACTTTGGGATTTGAACCCAAGCAATTTGACTCTGGAGTCCCTAAATCCAACCAGTACCCCAAGTGCCTCACTGCAGAGAGTGACTTGTGTTACAAGAAAGCACAGCAGGGCAGTGTGGCAGGGGACGCTGGGGAGTGGAGGGGTCTTCTGTGAGAGGTGATGTGTCAAGGGAAACAAGACCAACGGGGTGTCAGGCAGAAACAGCCAAGGCAAAGCCCCATAGGTAGGACCAAGGGCAGAATTCAAGGAGCAGGAAGAAGGGCAGTGTGGCTGGAGGGGTGAGACTTGTCTGACTCCCATCCCAACCCATTCTACAGATGAATAAACTGAGGCCCAGAAGGAGGAAGCCCCCTGAGTAAGCTGCACCAGGGACACAGGACCAGAAGTCAGGCTGCTGGACTCTCCTTCCAAAGCCTCACATGACTGCACCTTGGATGCTAAGGGCTCAGTGGTAGCGAAGGAGTCCTCAGGCTTAGGATGACTGAGGGCCACTGATGGGCCCTTGTCTCCCTGCACCCAGATCCTCGCCTTCCTTCCAGGTCCAGTGTGTCAGCTCCTGGACTCAGGACTCCTGTCCTTGTTGACATAGAACACTGGGTCTCCTGCTTAATCACTCCCCTTAATTCGTTTTTGCTCCACACAGCAGCTCTGAGGGCTCAGAGTTAGAATAACCGTGTCATGGATGGGAACATAGACTTTGAAGTCAAATACGCTCAGCTTAGTTGTTTGTAATGGTAACGTTGAGCGAGTCATGTCACCTCTCAGAGCCGCGGTTCCCCCTTACACAAGAAGGAGAGCAGTGGCTTCCTGCAGGGTTGTCATGAGTGTCAAATGAGACCCTGGCTGGAAGGTGCCAAGCACAGTGGCCAGTGTAGAGTTTTTCCCAAAGGGCAGCTCTCAGATGTCAGTGTTACCATCACTGATGGGAGGAGGTCAGGGGCACGGGGGCACCCAGGAGACCTTTCTTTGTACCCCAGGGGCCATTCTGGTCATGTGTCCCTGTCAGGTCTGGGGCTCTGGTTCTAGAACTGAGTTTGGGGTTCTTTGTACCACTGATGAAAAACAAGTGAGGGCTGGAGGTGGAAGCTCTACCCTAAGACCCAAGAGACCAGACCCGCTGCGATGGCCAGGCTGTGCCCACTTGGGGGCTGCTGCTCCACGGTGGCAGTCTCGATAGGACATGGGAAGGGATAGAGAAGCCTTGGTGGAAGGCAGCCAGGCCCAGGGGAGAGGCCCCTGCCCACTTGGGGGCCTGAACCCACCTTGAGCATCCTTGTGTGGCCGAGATCAGGGCCAGGACAGAAGAGAAGAGCCTGTTTTCCTAGGACCCCAATGGGTCACATACCTTCTGGATCCCCAAGAAGATCAGAACAGGTGACCTCTAGAAACTTGCTGCCCCGCTTGTACACAGCGCTGTAATCCAGCCCCTCCACCCACGTGGGAACCACAGTCCTTCCCCTAGAGCACGCCTACTGCTTCACCTCCCACCTCTGCTTACGCTGTTTCCTCCACCTGGAGAGCCCTGCTCCCTGCTCTGCTCTGAAGGGGCTAACCTTCTGAAGCTCAGCCTAAATGGCTTTTCCTTTGTCACCAACTGAAGTGACTCCTGTCTCAGAGCTATAGTCTAACGAGCAAGACCAGCTGCCCCTTACATATCCTGCCAGGGCCCTGACTCGGGAACACAGATGGAAGCCTTCATCCTCAGCCCCTGCCCCAGAGGCCACCTGGGTAGGACTCTCAGGGGTGCTGGGACCCTCCCTCGGAGTAATGGAAATGTACACTCTCATTGAGGAAAAATCTCTGCTGTGGAATTGGGGATAAGAAGAGGAAAGATGTCTTGTGAGAAGGGCCAGGAGACCTGAGGGGGCTCTGGCCTGTGTTCCAGAAATCCTTCCGATCAGGGATGAGGATGAAGATGCAGGAGTGAATCTGTCCAGAGTCCTGGATGTAGACCTAGGAAATCTGTCTATGTGACGCTGGGCACGCCACTTAGCCTGGCTGAGCCTCAACCTCCTCAATTGTAAAGTGGGGCTGACGCTCCCTAACTCTGTATGGGGAAGGTAAAAGCTGTTGACACCTGGGAGGTATCTGGGCCTGGGGCAGGCTGGAGCTGCAGACTGATGCTGATGGTCCTCAGGGCTCCTTCTCAAAGGCCGCAGCTCAGAGAACCTCTCCCTTTCCGGCCTGCCCAGGGCCTCCCCTGCTGGGAGTGGTTTTAAAACTCTCCAGTACCTCGGCTAGAAGCCAGAGCTTCTTAGAGTTACTGACCTCCTGCCGAGGGCTTAGCCGGACACAGCCAGAGCCCCATCACTCACTGCTTCTGGAGATTATCACCGCGCAGAAACAGCAGGGCGCCTGGCAGGAACCTGGCCCCAGTGCCTCGCCTAGGCTGGAACTGGGCCGGGGGAGCACCCCATTTGCTCTGAAAGAACCCACAGGGCCTTCCCTCCCTCCCTTCGCCATCGCCATCGCCCAGGCCACACTGGGGCTCCGGGGTTCTGGGCCATGTACCATCCATGGGCACTGCAGTTTCGTCCTCACTGGGCCACGAGATGCGGAGTTCCACAGAAAGAACCACAGTCAGGGGCTGGTTACTCCCACTCTGTGGTTCAGAAAATAAACTCTGGAGCCAGACTGCTTGGGTTCAAATCCTAGCTCTATCATTTACAAGCTATGTGACCATAAGCAAGTTACTTAACCTCTCTGTGCCTTCATTTTCTCACCTGTAAAGTGGTAAAACCATAGTACCTACCTAATTGGGTTGTTAGAAGGGTGTGATCAGGCACTGCCCAGACATCACCCTCTGCCCTGCCCCCAGGGGGGTCATGATCAGGTCTTTCCCACCAGCTTCCACTGTCTGGCACAACTTCCCCATTGTTCTGTATCCTAAGAACTCCCTCAACTCGTAGTTCAAATGCCACCTCCTGGGTGAAACCTCCTCAGTCAGGACCCTCAGGCTTGTAAGTGACAGAAACCCAACTTGAACTGAGTTTTTAACAAAGCAAACTCCTGAACTTGCAATTGCTGGAGAGGGAGGAGGATCAGGCACAGGCAGGAGGAGACCCAGGAGCTGAGATGCTGCTGCTGGGGTCTCTCCCTCCCTCTGATCCCATCCCTCACCTTCCCTCTGTGTGTTACCCTTACTCTTATCTCCTGAATTTAGACATCCTTCAGGCCCAGAGAAGGGGGCCAGGCTTCCTGGCAGCTGAGAGCCCTAGAGAAAAGGACCCTTCTTTCTCCCTGTGTTGAATTACAATCTCAGGGAAGAACTCTGATTGGCCAGGCCTGCTTCACGTGCCCTACCTGTAAAGAGGGGGGGACCAGATCCTGTGATTGGCACCCAACTGATACCATGAGGTGTTGGGGAAGGGCAGTTTCCCAAGGAAGGGGTCACTGTGAGGAGGAGGTGGAAGGGCAGCTGGCAGATAGAAGTCAGGGTGTGTCCATGCCATCGCCCCTGACACCCCAGCCCCACAAGTTTTCCTTGGCCTTCTGCCTCCACCACGCTACCAGATCCCACCATGCTACGCTACCTCAGGGACAATGTATGTGGCTGTCCCACGCACTGAGCTGTGAAATCTTAAAGGGCCAAGGCTCAGTCATCTGGGCACTCTAGCCCTGAGCTCTGCTCCCTAATTGTAAACCACTTTCAACAAATGAGGGAAGTGAGGCTCAAAAAGTAGAAGAGGTCACCAGAGGGGCCAACCAGGATGAGAATCTTGGTCTGGGCTCTTCTGACACCACCCTGCAGCCTCCTCCCTCTACCACGATCATCAAAAGTCATCTTAAAAGAAGACTCTCTGACAAAGAGACTGTGATCCATCCTTCAGGAAGCAGAAGATGGCCCCCAAACCAGTGCCCTGTGGGGAAAGGGCTCTGGCTTTGCAGTTGGACGTACATTCCAAACCAGTTTCTTCCAAAGACACACATTATGATCTTGGGCAAGACTGTAGACAAAGAGAATGTGGACAAAATGTGTGGCACACAGCAAGGACCTGAGGAGTGGGGACTGTTGTTTTCAGAGTTGGGGGGCGTCTGGCTGGCTGCCCAGACCGCAAGGCCTGGAGGGTCACTACCCTGGCGCCTCCTCTCTCCCAACGTGCAAGAATGTTCCCAATGCCCATCGACTCCTCCGTTCACCCACTTATAAGCTCAGCAGACCTGCCCTACAGGCTACCCAAGGCACAGGCTTCTGGGGGAGCAGGAAAAAGAGCATGTGGCATTGCCAGCCCACATAGTCCTTCGCTCTTACGTCATCACACACGTCACCGAGAGGAGAGGCAGGACCACGGGGCAGTAGGAGGGCGGTGGACCTCGGACCCAGGCAGCCTGGGTTCAGAAATCACCTCTGCTTCCTACTACCTGCCTGCCTTGGGCAAGGGATGTGACCCCCTGTGCCTCAGTTTATCAGTAAAACAGAGATCATTACGGCACCATTCTCACGGGTGCCTAGGAGAATGGACTAAATAAAATACGTAAAGCACTTTGAGCCTGGCATTGCTGTTTACTCGATTCTCTCATGCATCTGTGGGGTAAGCGCTATCATTGTCTCCCACTTTGCAGATGATAAAACTGCTGCCAGGAGAGGGGCAGTGACTTGCTTGGGTTACAGTAATAGAAAGTGACAGAACCAGGACTGGATGCCAGGTCTGGCTCTGAACACCCTGTTGTTTCCACTGTGCCCACTGCCCCCATTATTCCCTCCTGGATCCTGAAATCCTGTCTCAGCAAGAAGTGCTTGTTCCCACCTGCCACAACACCAAGGCCTCCTGGGAGGGCAGCGCCCCAAGTCTAGCCCCAGCCCATCTGGGTGGACCCTCGGCCAGACCAGATGCTCCTAAGCTGGCGTTGCCTCAGTGACCAGGAATGTCCGCCTAACAAAGCCCACCCCAGGCTCAGCCTCCCATCTGGTCCCCATTACCCCCCTCACCGCACATGTGTCACGCTTCCCAGGGAGCCCGGGAGGAAATGCCTAGGGGGAGAAGGGACGCGATTCCTGCTGACAGTGGGGGAGCGATGGCTGTATTGGCTCAAGGGGACATGAGCTGCCCCATCTGCAGTCTTGGCCCAGAGTGGTCCCCAGGTGCCACGCAGAGCTGAGGGGGTGGAGAACCAGGGACAGGGGGACATGACAAAAAAGGGAGTGGAGGGTGACTAAAGGAAGGGAGAGTGCCAGGCTCAGAGTCCATAGAAACAAGCGGCTCCCCCAATCCTGGAGCGGGAAAAGCAAAAGTTTTGGAGCAGAGAGAGCAGGACTTGGATCCCTGTAATTTACTGCTGTGTGATATTGGGCAAGGCAGCTCACCTCTCTGAGCACGTTTTCTCATCTATAAAATGGGGACACGAGAACCTCCTTTCACAGGGTGAGAATTAAGGAGACAATCCATGAAAAGGCACACAGGAATTTAAGTTCCACCCCCTCCTAAGAGGGGCACTGTCAATGGGAAAGGCTATGATGGACACTGGATGCTAACATGATGGCACCGGAATGTCCTGGCTCACGGAGAGATGGTAGGGGCAGCTGGGATGACCCTGGGGTTCAACCTGAGCAATAGCGTGGCCTGGGTCACGGAGGCAGTGATGGCAGGTAGTGGCCACAATGCTGCTGCTGCCATTGCTGTTAAATAACAACCACCACAACAGCAACAGCAACAAAAACCATCTCGAGCAGTGACTTCATCCAGGCCCTGTGCTAAGCACGTTACCTGTGTTTTCTGGTTTACTGTCACAGCAAGCCCAAGTGAGAGATCTGGACATACAAGCACAGAGAGGTTAAGTAACCAGTCCAAAGTTGCACAGCTGGTGAGTGGACATAATTCAAACCCAGGTCACCCAACTCTAAGGCACTGCAGTATGCTGCCGAATGGAGTGGGAGCTCTGGGCAGGGAGGCCTGACGAGGCCAGGCGGTGTCTCTGCCTGGGACACTCACATGCGGCATTCCCAAAACCCCTCCTGGGCCCCTGAACTCCTGGCTCTGTAGCCGTGCAGCCTGGGCCCTTCCTCCCTCCTCTGGGGTTGGCTTCTGCTCAGCCCAGCTCAGCAGCCAATTTGCAATTGCACAATTAACAATTAGGAACAATTTTTCTTCTCTTCCAAAGGAGAAAACAGCACAAGTCTTGGTGACACAGACAGCAGAGCTTCTGCCAGAAACTGTGAGATCTGTCCCTAGTCCCATGCCAGGCTGGGGAGGCCCCTTTCCTGACCCAGCCCAACCAGGAAACCAAGAATCAGGCAGCCCCTCTCCCTGTTGTCTTCCTTTCTCATTCACCACCCATCCCCAAGACTTCCTGACTGCCCTGGCCCAGTTTTCCCATGTTCCGCTGATCCCAATACCGCTGATTCTTGACTCTTTGTCTGTGTAGTCAGCACGTGGTCTGTACCACTTCACAGGCTTGTGATTTCGATCAAATTGTAAGTAATTCACATTTGCTTTTTTTTTTTTTTTTTTTTTTTGCAAGCAACATTATGATGTTCCTTTCAACAGCTAGTCAGGACACAGAAATTACTTGACCCATAGTCTACCCTTGGCTTGGAGAACTCCTATTCACCCTTCGGAACCCAGATCAAATGTCTTCTCCCCCATGAAGTCTTCCTCTGTGTCCTAAGCTGCCCCATCAGTGTAAGCCTGTAGGATTTGTATGTATCACTAACAGGATATCCTGGCCCCCTCACTCTTAATTAATACTTACTATCCAGGTACTGTGCCAAGATCGTTACACTCAATTCTAAATCTATCAATAACTCTGTAAGAGAAAGTCAATATATCCCCATTCAACAGATGGAGCTAATAAGACTTCGGAGACTTACCTAAGGTCATACAGCTAGTAAGTGGCACGCCTGGGGTTTGAATACAGGTCTGCTCATTCCCCACACAAATGATTCTTCCATTGGGTCAGGCTGCCTCCCCTGTGATGGGTCCTTCCCACTGACTGCATCTGAATCCTGAGCCTAGCATGGTCCCAACCTCTGTAGTTCCCCCATGGGTCAACCCCAGAGGTAAGCTGTCACTCACTCCCAACCCTGTGGTGACATTGCAGGCCAAAGGGGATCAACCAACTGGCCCCACCTTACTCTACCAGCTCTGGACCACCTTGAAAGCCCTTAGCACTTGTATCCAGGCAACTAGGCATCAGAAGCAGCTCCCAGCCTCTGTGATCCACTCTGACTACACAGGCAATTTGGGGGGATGCCTGGGCTTGGGAAATGGCTCAGGCTCTGGAGCTGACGGACGCGGTGACTGGCTATGGGACTTCGGGAACACGACTTAACCCCTCCAAACCCTTAGTCAGCTCATCTGTGAAGGGGGAGGAACCCTTCCTCCCAGCAGATTGACTAAGATGGCAAATGGGCCCGGCACTTAGTCATCGGATATTTACGGTGCACCTGCTCTGTGCCGGACACTGCTCTTGGTGCTATAGCAAACAAAACACTAACACTCCTGTCATTAAGGAGCTTTTAACTCTTAGAACAAGAAGCCCCCAGTTGTTGGTCAGTTCTTTCAGCAAAGAGTCCTGTGATGCAGTGGGCTTATCTGATGGCCCTCCTTAACATAAATAGCATACATATACCTGGAAACTCTCCCGTGGTCACCAGGAGACAGGGACAAGGAAGCCCCACAGCATCATCCGATGAGTGAATGACAAACAACCTAACGGGCCGACTCTCGCAGCTGCACAAACAACATAGCACTGCAGATAAACTGGACACAAACACGATGCAAAGAGAGAAGAGCTGCAGGAGTAAATATATAGCCTTGTACCGATTATTTAAGCTTCAAAACACATGAGCAACGCTGTGTATCATTTGGGGAGGCAGAAACATCTAGTAAAAGAATCGAGGTAGTCATTTAAGAGAGTAGTTTCTTCTGGAAGAGGGGCTGGTAAGGAATGAGATCAGGGAGGGACCTGTGTGGGCCATTCAACTGCATTTGGAATGTTCTAGTTCTTAAGATGGATCACTGGTTCACCAGTGTTTGTTTTTGCTGAACTCTATGCTTTTTATGTGTCTGAAATATTTTGCCCCACACCAAAAAAGGCATGGGTTTTGGAGACAGACTGGCCTGGACTGAAAGCCAAAACTATGTTTTGCTGCTGCAGGGCTCAGTTTTCTCCTCTGTAAAGTGGGGATCCTACCTAAGACCCTCTGCTCACTCCCACGACTCTTCTGGGAACCAAACAAGGCTGTGTTTGTAAAGGGCCTGGTGCCCAGTGGGGCCAGGCACACAGTAGGGCTTGGTGCACAGGAGGGGGCCGCGCAGCAGCTGCTACTGTTCTTGCTGCTGTCGGGGCTGGTGGGGGGGGTGGTGCCCTCCCAAAGTGAGCGGCTGGAGGAGAAGGGCCAGTCCACAGGCTTCAGATTAAGGCGAGAAAAGGATTTACTTGTCCCAAGGCCAGTGATTCTTAACTGGTGACGCATATGGGGCTCCGGAGGTTGGGCAATCTTGGTCCCTTGACCAAGATACATAAAGGAAGCCCTGGGCCTGGGCTGGCTAGACTCCCTCCACTGCCCCCACCCCCCCTCAGCCTCTCTGTCCCTGGCCTTCTCAGCATCCCTCCCCGCTGTGAGCTGGGCAGGAAAGCTGGGCTCTCTCCCTGCCCAGTTCTCGCTGGCCTCTCCTGAGACCCTGCTCCTCAGTCTCAAAGTGGAGTCTTCACCACCTTGTACCCAAACAAATCCTCTGGAGCGACTTTCGGCAGGGGCCAGGCTCTAACAGGTGTAACCGAGAGTGTGGACCTGGGCGTCTGTCTCCTGGTTCAAATCCAGGCTTGGGATGTGACCTCAATGTTCTTAACCTTCGATTGGGCCACTGCCACCTCCCTCTCAGAGTGGGGGTGGAGGACACATGCACACAGGGTTTGCGCCTCACAGGCGCACCCCACAGCCATCAGCCAGCTCACTCCGGTGCCCGGGCACTGCCTACTGTGATATTTAAACGATTCCTCCCAGTTTTGACACAACCCAAGTGGCAGTTCTGCTGGACTTCAAGATGAATCTGGGTGGGGGAAATGTGGGAAGGGGGAGCAGGATAAGACCTGGGACAGAAAGTGCAGGAGGTGGGAGCAGGGGACACTGCATGGGCTCTCAGCCACACCAACCAAGTGAAACTACCCTGCTGGCAGAAGCACAGGAATTTATCAGAGTTTCTGAGAGCCCAAGGGCATTTCTGGGGCACAGCTCGGAGAGGGCAGAAGAAGGGAATGGGGGAGGCTGTGAACTTCAATTTCAGATCGTGACGCATCTGGGAAACATATTTACCTCATCCCTGCTTTCCTAACGCTGTCCCACGCCCGTGAACGAAGGCCGGCCGGGACAGGGGGGTTCTCCCTAGAGACCTAGGCACCAGCTCTGCCTCAGCCACTCACTGTGAGTCTTTGGGGCAGACATTTCTCTTCTCTGGGTTTCTGTTTCTCCATCTGTAAAATGGGTGAGATGATACCAAAGGTCTTATCAACCTACCAGATCCACTCCACTAGCCTGCATAATCGAAACAGCAAAATCTCCTTTCCTGGGTGAGAAAGGGGAACACCCCTGAGCTGGGTCACACTGGCCTTCCTCGGCCTGGTCAGTCCCACACTCCAGGATGTGCTAAGTAGTCCTGAACCAGAGGAGGTAATTACAGCAAGAACTACAGCTGCCGGGTGGGCACATCTCAAACGGGAGAGAAAGCGAATTAGGGTCCCAACAGAGTTTGCACGGGAAGTTTGGTATCAGGGAGGTCAGCGCAAAGGAGTATCATCTCAGTTACGTTTTCACAAACTCGCCCTCTCAGCAAGCCAAATTTCGTGGGCTTCCAAATGAGCTGTGGCTGTACCGTTCCCAGGGCTCCATTTCCTCGTCGGCGAGGTGAGAACAATAAAAGAAGCCCCAAAGGGCTGCTGTAAAGCTGGGATTAAGATGTGTGTAAATGACCTGGCGTACACTAGGTGCTCAGTAAATGCTGTCTACAGGGCACCCCAGCATTAAGCTGGCACGAAGAGGCCCTGATTGCTGGTTCCCCAGCTGCCCAACTCCCTACCAGGCCAACAAGCAGTCCGGATGTTTACACTGGCCAGCCAGGGCCCCCTGCCTGCCTGGAACAGGCTGAATAAACACACACGGTCACACGGCTCCTGCCTCCAGCTTCCTGCAGACCACTCGCCTCCCAGGCTGGTCTTCACTCCACAGGCGCCTCCACCCCACTCCGGATCCTCTGTTTACAGATTCTCCCCATGTACCATGTTTGGGGTTTGCTGCAGCTAGCTCACGCCTGACAAGACACCCTAATCTAGTCCATGACTTTCCAGAAAAGGACAAAGTGAGAGAGAGAAGGCTCTGGCAGTCAAGAGCCGTGCGGGCTTGGACAGGTGGCCCAGCTTCTCAAGGGCTCAGTTTCCTCATCTACAAAATGGGTGACAGGTGACAGAGACAATTAAATGGGATAACATGATGAAGGTGCTAAGCACAGTGCCTGCCTCTTGTAAGGTATTGGAAAAATTAGATCTTAATTTTTTTTATTTTTTGTTTTTATGGGTAATTGAGGAATTTGGCTAAGTAGTTGGTGATCCTTTGAGAGCACTTCTTAAAAATAAATAGGAAATTCTTGGTCAGACTGTGCCAAGCTTTCCCCACGCATTATCTCATCACCTCTGCACAGCAACCCCAAGAGATAGGGTGCATCATTAGCCCCCATTTCGCAGGTGGAGAGCTGAGGCCCAGAGAGGTCGTCACTTACTGGGGTCACACAGCCCTTGTGGATGGAGGAAGTTTGTGCTCGGTCCAGAGACCGTGCTCTTAACCTCCACGCTTGTCCATGTCCCTGTAGGGGCCTCAGCCGTGTCTCCCCTCCCACCCTTCCTTCATTCTGGGTAGGCTTTCTGAGGTCCCAGCCTCCTCTAGGCCATGGGGGTGCTGGGAACTTCCAGCTGCCTGAGGCTCAGCGGCCCATTGCTTGGGGGATGACTTGACCATCTGTGATTCTATTCCCCAGTCCTGGGTTCGAGCCTGTAGGACCGTGCTGCTGCTAGGCTCCTGGTTTGGAAAAGTGGGGAGGGACTGTCGCTGACTCATCGTCTACCCCATGCCATGGCACTGTGTGACATTTCTCTTGTAATCCACAATGACCACCTGGTGCTGGGGGCATTATTATCCCCATTTTATGGAGGAGAAAACCAAGGTTCCAAGAGGTGAAGTCACTTGCCCAGCATCCCGTAGCCAATCAGTGGCAGAGCTGGGGACACAAACTCAGGTCACTCTGACTCAGCAGGCTGCCCCTGTCTCCTGGCGGAGATAAGATAGGACACAAACAGCCCAACACAAACCAGAAATTGATAAGGGCCTTCAAGGAAGGCCAGATAACGGGCTGGGGACATTTACACAGAGGGGCTCGGCCTTCCGGGGGAAGTCGGTGTTAATAACGCAAGAGGAACTCCCCATGGGAGGAGTACATCCTGGGGGCGCCTGGCAGTCATGCCCAGGAAGAGGGTCTTCTGGGGCCCTAAGCCTGGGCAGACAGGGCTGACCACCAGAAATGCCCTTCCCTGTGAGGCTGTGGCCAGCCAGGCCTTCACAGGTCATCAACACTTAATGAGCACCTACTGTATACTAGGCCAGGCACCCAGCTTGGCGTGCCACAAATATCTTATTCCACTTTCCCTGCAATCCTGTCACATAGGAAGAATTATTTTCATTTCAGAGAAAAAGAAACTGAAGCTGAGAGAAGGAAGGGAGAGTGTTTCCTCAAGACCATACTGCTTGGAAGGGGCAGATCTGTCTGATTTCCAAGTCCTAACGAAACAGAGCTGTGTCCCTGGCCACCTCTCGTTGGTCTGGTCCTGCCCCTCTCCTCTCTGTCTGAGGCTTCCAGGAGAGCTTGCCCAGGCTCACTGACCACTAGCCCCACGTGGCTCACGGGGGAAGCTGGGATGACTTCTGAGAGCAGCATTACATCCCCTTTTTACAGATGAGGATGCCAAGGCTCAGAGAGAAGTCACGGGCAGCTTCCCAGTGAGATGAACTGGGGACAGGGGTGTATGTGGATGAAACCAGGAGACCTTACACCTCACCTGACTCGAGTACTGCTTCCCTCTCTAAGAACTGGGACAGGTCAGTGCTGCCCATCTCTGGCCTCCTAACAGATGTTTCCTTTCCATGACTGTAGCCACCCTTTGGGGGAATTTGGTGGCCCTTTGACCAGCAGGAGCCGAGGAATCCTGGCTGCATAGTTACCATGGAAACACCAGAGGATGCTCTGAAGGCAGAAGACCAGTTAGCCTTTCTCCTCTGTCCAGTGCAAAGGGCAGTTCAAGGACACAAACTGGGACTGTGCCCCCTCCTTCCATGCGATCCACCCCAAAGTCCCAGGCCTGGTGACAAAAATGATAGTGCCAACTGCTGGCATGGGAGACAGGGAGGTGGTGCTGTTTTGGCCCTGGGCATCAGAAGCTGGCCTAAAAACCCAGCCAGGCGAGGACAGAAAAACTCAAGAGATGGAGAGTCAGAGGAAGAAGGACAGGGGGACAGCCAGAGAATGGAGTCGGGAAGGACAACAGGGTTCAGAGTTAGAAAACATGCCCTGAGCCTGTAGGACATGCCTGGCATCACACCAGCAATTTCTTCACACTAGTTTTGTCACCTGATCCTCTAAATGGTCCCACTCCATGAAAGATAAGGATAATTCCAAGACTGAGGAGAGAAATCAAGGCTAGGGGAGGGGCATGATGGGCCCAGTCCAAGGGCACAAGGTTATGGGTGATGGAGGGAGAGAAAAGAGGCGAGGGAAAGGGGATGCAGGCAAACCCAACAAAGGTGTCTGGGTGCCAGGGACAGCAGTGGACCCAAGGCATGGGGCACAGAGGTGGAAATCCTCCCTGACCACCAGCCAGTGGCTTCCTCGTCAGCTGCTAGCCAGTGGGGCTCATCTCTGTCCTTCTAAGCATCACATGGAGTGATAAGAGCATGACTCTGCAAGTCCTAAGTTCAAACCCATCCCTGATGCTCACTTGCTGTGTGACCTGGAGCAAATAATCTGCCTTCTCTTACCATTGTTTTTATTGGATTATCAGCAGGTCTCAATCTGCGGCAGTTCTGCCTCTCCAAGGAGTTTCTGTATACATGTGGGAGCATTTTTTGGTTGTCAAGGGACTGGGGAATATTAGCATTTAATTCTGGGGGCCACAACTGCTAAATTCCTGCTGTATGTGAGACAATCCTGCAGTATAGTAAAAACTACCGCTCTTAAAATGCCAATAGCACCTGCATTCAGAGACACTGGCTGCTAACCTCAAAGGACCCTCCCAGCGTCCTTGACCTCCAAGTCCAACAGGAGTTAGTATGGGGTGCTGGATCTTCAGGTCAGGTTGACCTGCTTTCAGTTCATCTCTGCCACCAACAAGCTATGGGAATCTGGGAATATCATATTACCTTCCCCAGGCCTCAGTTTCCTCATCTGTGAACAGGGGACACTGATATGTGCCTTGCATGAATGCCTGTGGCTTAAACATAGCAATCAAGAGCACCTACAGCAGGGTGCTTGAAAAATGACGGCGTTACTGCCACAGAGCAGGATCGGTGCTGCCCTGAGGGCTAGTGGGCGGGGCTAGGAGGGTTCCTGAGTTATCAGAACAGGAACAGCCCTTCCACACCCAGACCCATAAACCCCAGAGTAAGCCTAATGGATCGGCTGGCTTCCCTGTAGCTCACTGGTCCCAGCAGGAGTCAGGGAGAGGCAGGCTGTAGGGAGCAGCAGGTGGGTCTGGGTTGGGAGGGACAGTCAGGCATCACCTTCCTCCCTGCTGGGCAGAGCCAGCAGGGACAGCCCCGGGCTCCTGAGATGAGAGGGAAAAGGGAAGGCATCACGAGCAAAGAGGATGGCTGGGCTGTGAACAGAGCTTGTTAATGACTCTTTCATTGCTTGCAGCTGGGGTGTCAAGGGGCAGGGGAGAGCTGATGAGGGAGGGAGGAAACCAGACCCCCATCCATGCACCACAATGGGGTAAAGTGCTTTAAGTTTATTTCCTTTTATCCACCAAAGACCCTGTAAAGTAGGTGGTTCTGTCCCCATTTTATAGACAAGGAGACTGATGCTCAGGCAGACTAAAGGACTTGTCCAAGGTCACACAGCTTAGACATGACCATGATTTTCTCTCTCTCTCTCTCTCTCAGACCCCATTCAATGGCTTCATATTGTTCCATGGATAAAGATAAAACTACAAGCACCTCAGGCCCTGGCCCTGCCACCCTGTTAAGCCTCATTTCACATGTTCTCACCTTCCCAACCCTGGGCCCCCGTAACTCTCTTTTCTTTTAGTCCTTCATAGTCCCTTAGACCACAGGGCCTTTGCACACACTCTGTGCCTAAAATGCTCTTCCCTTCCCTCCTAATTGCATCACCTCTCCCTCAGATAGCAGTCAGAGTGTCACATCTGCAGAGAAGCCCTCTTTAACCTTAACTAAGTCAGATTTCCCTGTTACAGGCACGTGCAGCACCAGGACCCTTGTCTTCATGGCATTTGTCACTGCTGCAATTTCATGTGTATCTGAGATTATTTGAGAAAGCGCTTTCTTGCCCCATGCTCTTCTCACATTGATTAATAGGTATTTATCAAGTACCTACTATGTGCCAGGCACTGTCCAAGGTACCACAGGGAAATGGAGCCAGGTTAAGATCTCTCCGCTCCTGAAATTCACATTCTATATTTCTCTCCTTCCTTCCTTCCTTCTTTCCTTCCTTCCCTCATTCCATCAGTTACAACATGTCAATTTCTGGTGTACAGCACAATGTCCCAGTCATGCACATATATACATATATTCATTGAAATTCACATTCTAATGGCAGGAAACAGACAAAAGAGGACACAGCCCATGCAAAGGGGTGGACGTGGTAGAGAGCAGAGTAAGCTGCACTGGGGAGAAAGCAGGGAGGACAGGGTAGGGAAAGGTCAGAGATGAGGCTGGAGAAACGGGCAAGGACTAGGTAACAAAACCCCTAGAATTCCTATGGAGGCATTCAACTTCCCACGGGACAATGGGGCACACTGGAAAGGTTTTAAGCAGGATGATGACAGGGCTAGATGTGTGTTTCAGAAAGCTGGCTGAGCTACAGTGAGGAGGAAAGGCTGGAGGAGCAAGGCTGGAGGCAGGGAGGGCAAGCAGGAGGCTCTGCCTTCATCCAGACAAGAAGGTGAATGACAGAGGGTGAGGGTGGAAAGAAGTGGAGGGGAGGCAGAACACTGAGACAACTCAGTCAAGGAGGCATCTGGGTGGCACCTCGAACTCCATGCAGCCAGCTGTGAATAGAGGTCCACTGACTGAGGACACTGGGGCAGGCAAAGCTGGGTCTGGATGGCAGGAGGGCGGGTGCAGAGGTGGCTTTCACCAGGGATGAAAGCGAGGACAGGTGGAGTCCAGGGTGGAGGAAAAGGGATAGCCTTGCGGACCACTCCAACGTGCAGTGGACAGAGATGAAGGCATCACAAACAGGCCACAGGACAAACCCAAAATGAAGGACATTCTGCAAAATACCTGCCTGGTACCCTTAACACTGCCAAGGTCATGGAAAACAAGGAAAGTGAGAAACAGGCACAGACCAGAGGAGGCTAAGGAGACAGGACGATTACCAGTGGTGCCCTGGATGGGATTCCGGAACAGAAAAGGACATTAGTGTAAAAATTGGTGAAATCCAAACAGAATGTGGATTTAATGAACTGGAAAGAAACAATGATGGTTGGTTTTGACAACCATACTGTGCTCATGTGAGATATTACATGAGGGGGAGTTGGGCGAGGGGTATACAAGAACTCTGTATCATCTTTGCAAATTTTCTGTAAACCTAAAATTATTCAAAAATGAAATGCTTATTTAAAAAAAAAGCAGCGAGAGAGGGTATTGGTTTCAGGATTCCAGTCCCAGAGACAGAGTCTCTTGAGAAAAAGCAACAGGGTAGGGGGCATCAAGAAGTGGAGTTGGCCTGTGCCCCAGGATGAGATGTGCTGGGATCTGCGCCCCAGGGGAAACCACGCACGCTTGCTGAAGTCCCTGACAGGGGCTCAGGAGGGAGGGCAGGCCGTGGGGCTTCGAGGTTGGAGTCATTTCCAAAACCCAGCCTCCTCACACTTTCCCAAAGGTCCCCAGAGAGTGAATCTGTAGCCAGGGAAGTCTGAGGACACGATGAAAAGCTTTTGCTGATGCCTCAAATTAAAAAAAAAAATTCTTAAAAATTCATGCCAATTTTGCATTCTACTCCAAAACGGCACCTTTCAATTGTACTATAAAAGTCCCCATGATATTCCCCAGGGCAATCCCAAGCTCTGGTAAGAAACACCCTCAAATAAAAATAAATCATGAAGTCTCCAAAGTGAACAAGCTGACCTGCACAGAAAGGGCTCGGCCGTCCAGAGTACCACGGCTGGAGGAGGATGATGGCTCCCACTGTGCCCTGGGCTCAGAGGCATTCATTCATTTTTTTTTCCATTTACTTTTTTCATCTATTCTTTCTACAAATATTTACGTGCCTGCCATGCACCAGCACTGTTCCAGGTGGCTAAACCAGGGAATAAGACACACAGAAATCCTTGCATGTCAGTGGGAAGAGACCGAGTAAATAAAATGAATGAATCAAATAGGGAGGATGTTCAACTGTAGTGAGGGCGGAGGAGAAAATTCAAGCAGGGAGGGGGACAGAGGATGGGAGGTAAGGGACAATTTTCAGTAGGGTAACCAGCAAGGCCCCTCTGAGAAAGTGACAGGTGAGCAAAGACTCAAAGGAAATAAGGCTGCTTTGCTCCTTTCTCGTTTGTCGCAATTGTGGGTGGGAATTATCTGCTGTTTAATGGATGAGAAAAGTGAGTCTCAAAGAGGTGAAATGATTTACTTAAGGTCGCCTAGGAAGTAACAGGGAAACCGGGGGGCAGGGGGCGGGGGGAGAGCATAAAAGTGAACCCAGGCCCACGAGTTCCTCTCCAGGAAAAGTGATTAGGAACACATTCTCCACCCTGCACCCCTGGGCCCAGGCCCTGGCAGACATCACTAATTGATGGAATCCGTCACACCTCTCTCCCTTGCTAAAGCCAGATTTCCAAATCCTCAGAAGAGGCTCTACTCATCAACTAGTAATTGACAGCCCCCTTCTTAACTTGATTAAGTTTAAGAGTGATTCAGTGGTAGAAAGGACTAGCGTGCCCCCCTCGGGGCGCTGCGTGGGCAGAGAAAGGGGTGAGGGGTCAGCCTCGGTCAAGGGGAAGGGCCTTCTAAGTTGCTCAGCTCAGCACAGTTCCATCCAGGGTGGCCCTGATCACTGTCGGAGCTGCAGCTGATTGACTTAACTGGGTCTGGCTGCCCCATCCAACAGTCGCTCTGGAATCCCTCCCTCCGTGGCCAGGGTACACTTCATAGGCTGAGAAACAAGTTTGGAGGAAACCAAGAGGGGCTCTCCCCACCCCCACTCCTTTCCCCTTCTTTCCACATAGAGAGAAGCATTTCAGAAATGACTCATTTTTTCCCCCAAGAGGGCCAGGGCCAGGCTGAGTCAGGCTGGACGAGCCCTTGGGTCACCCATCTGCCTGCCCATGCTGGCTGAGATGGCTCTGGGCCCCAGGAAGGGGAGACAACGGGAGGCGGAGGGGGCAGAGACGAGCCGCTAGTGGAGTGTGCCTGGCTTTCCTCACCCAACCTCGAGTGTGTCACTGGGTGTCACCCGGCATTGCCCAAATGGAACCTGATGGAGAAGAAAAATTCCTCTGGACTTCCCTGAATGAGCTCACCACCACCTGGGGACAGCAAGAAAACACAAATCACCAAAGAAGGAAAAATTCCTCTTCAGTGGTGATCTCTGATCACCAGCAGAAATGCTCCCTTACGTTTTGCTCCAGGTTTTGTTCTTTAAAGAAACACATTAACCAATAGATGGGGGTCAGAATTTCGTGCAAAGTGCAATTTTATATACTGAATTCTATTTCTCCATTAGCTGGCATTAACACTTAGAGACATGTCCCTAATGACAATATGAACCCTGCACTGGCTCCAGGACTATCCACCTGGCATAGGAAGGCTGTTCCCCATCCCGACCCCTCCCCTACTTTAACCCTGTGGGGTTGCACCCTCCCTTTATTCACGTCTCACAGGTGTCTGCTCCCTGCCTTTGAGAGCTTCCCCTCCGGGGGAGAGGAGTAACAGTCACAGTGAAAGCGTCTGAGTGCCCGGAGGACAGAACTGTGCCAGCTCCTCATCCAGCTCCAATCTTGCCTCCAGCTGCCTGACCCCAACCCACAGGGGACCACCTGCTTCCTTCCAGAGACCCCCTGGTTCCAGTCAGGGTTCCACAGCAACCTTCCTCTCATCCTCCCTGGCCTGCCTCCTCTCTCTTCACTGCTTGACAACCCTTCTGAGCCACAAGCACACCCAGCCCTAGCCCTGAAGTTAGTTGCTGCAGAGGAGCCTGCAAAAAACTCTGACTCTTGAGCTATTGGCTCTAAGCTGTGTGGTCTTGGCTGAGTCACCAGGCCTCATCGAGCCTCAGCTTCCTCACCTGTTAAGTGGGGACAAGAGAGGACCCATCTCCTTAGACTGACTCTGATGGTATGAGTCAGTGCACACACTGTTTGCCACAGGGCCCTGAGCAAAGTTCATGCTCACTAAACTGCGGCTCCTACACCTGCTCCATGGAGCAGGCAGGTAGGCTAACAAAGAGAATGGGTGACACAAAGAACCGCACTAACACCAGGGGTCCTGGCACTGTCCTCCGGACAGCAGCCACAGGCTTGAGGAGATCCGGGCTTCCTTCTCGAAGAAGCCACTAGGGCTCTTACACCAACCTACCTCATTTCCAGACCTGCTGCCCGTTTCCCGCCAGTGCAATGATTTCCATAACGGAACTCCTGGCTTTGGGAAGGGGACTTTGATCCCAAACTTGCCTCATCCTGACCCAACAGGATATCAGGACCAGGGGGCTGAGCCAGTAGCATTGAGTGTTCTCCCTGGCCCTTCTCGGCCCTCATCTTTCTTCCACCTGATGTTCTGAGTTAACAGTAGCTGCTTTCCGGGCTCAACTGCCACTAAGCACACGGTTTCCTGAGCAAAAATACCCATCTGGGCAGTGAGGTGGGGGACAGGCTCAGGAGGGGTCATAAAGTGGGGAGCTCGGAGAGGGCGTGGTGGGAGGAAGAGAACACATTTCTTGAGCACCTACTATGTGTAAGGGTGAGAAGGGCCCATTCCCAGGGATGGGGGTGGGTACAGAACTCCAGGAGACTGGTGGGGGGGGTGTGTATAGGTGTCTCATCTCCAGGATGCAGGGAACCCGGCCCCCAAAGAGAGATCAGGCCTGGGTCCAAGATCCAGGGGCCATTCTCAGGGAGAAGGGTCCTGAGGGGAGAGCAGGCTCTAGAACCTAGATAGAAAAAAGGGGGGCCTGAATCCTAAAGAGGAAAAGGGGGCTGTAATACGGTGTGGGTGAGGTTCATGACAGGAGAGTAGTACAGCTGTCTTGGATCCCAGGAGGGGATTGTTTATACCAGGGTGGGAAGGAGGGGAGAGGCCTGCAGAGCTAGAAATTCATTTAATTAAACATCTCAGAGGTCTTATTTGCCAGAGAGAGTTAACTGGGGAAGGCGGCGGGGGGAGGAGGTGGGAATCTTAAATGGCAGCCAGCAGTATCCTGTGTCCAAGAGGTATGGATGAGGGGGCATCTCCTACTTCTGGGGAGACCCCCATTGGCAGAGGCCCAGCCCTCGTGTGTCCCTTCTCTCCACAGCAGGGGGCCTCCTCAGATCCTTGGAAGGCCCCCACCCCCACCCAAGGAGGGGCTTTGTGGGCACAGTGGCTCCAGCCCCCACCCCAGCCCCACTTCTGTGGACTCCTTCAAAGCCTGAGGAGGGCCTTGGCCTGCAGAGGTCACAAGGAAAGAATCGGGAGGTCAGAGTGCCGCCCACTCCCCCATTAGATGCTTCAAAGACAGAATCTGTGCCCATAAAGCCTCCCCCTCTCCTGAAGCTAAAAGACCCTACAGTGGGGGAGCTGGGGGCCACAGGGAGGGGTGCAGCCACCAGAAGGCCTGGAAACAGGACTCTGCAAAACCAGCTACCAGGAATCTGGGCCCTGAGTCAGAGTTTTGCTGGAGGGCCAGCTAACGAGTTGTGTGACCCTGACCCAGAGCAGCTCACACAGCTTTCTGGGCTCTGTTTTCACCTGTCAGAGAAATGGGGTGGATCCCCTGCCCCACCCCAATCAATCACCAAGCCACATCAACTCCATCCCTCAGTATCTCTGTTTGCCTCTCCCCCGCCACTACCACCAGTCTGGCCTGGACCATCTCCCACCTCCATTCTTGCCCCCTCACCCAAGCCCACGTCCACTGGGTAGCCAGAGAAAGTTTAATAAAAGGCAATTCAGATACTGTCATCTCCCTGCTGGCACCCCTTCCAGGGCCAGGGAGCCCTCCACCCTGCCAGCAATAGATGTTTGCCTTTTCTTCCTCAGCAGGCTTAAATGGGGTCTTTAGGTATAGAAGAAAATGAAGCCTAAAGTTTATTGATTTGAAAACACACACACACACACACACACACACACACGGCTTTCTACTTTCCACTGCTCTTAGGATGAAGTCCAAATCTCCCACCTGGTTTACTCAGCCCCACGGGGCCCAGCCCCTGACAACCTCTTAGCCTCACCTTGGGTCACTTTCACTTGCTCCTTGCTTTCTACTCCAACTATGCTGAACATGCTACAGGTCACCCACCTCAGGACCTTTGCACATACCATTCTTTTGGCCTAGAATATTTTTCTGTCTGTCTTTTTACCTGGTTAATACTTAACCCATCCTTCAGATTTCTTCTCAAATGTTTCTTCCTAAGAGATGTCTTCTCTGCCACTGCTCTCCCACCAGCTCCTCCTGGGACAGGTTGCTGACATAAGCTCACACAGCATCCTGCTCAAAATTGGAAGTCTGTGCAGTTACCTAAGACCACTTCTATGTGCTCAGCATCCTATACCCCATGCTTGGTACATAGCGGCTGCTCAATAAATGGTAGTTACCACCACCACCACCACCAATCTTCTCATACTTACCTGGATTCCATGCCTCCAAGACTGTGTGTGTGGGAGTGTGCGAAAGAGGGAGTGTGGGGTACAGAGAAGAACACAGGTATCGGCAGCTGAGGGATCTGGGTTCTAATTCCAGCTCTGCTACTCTGAGCTCTTTGGCTTTGGGCAAATCACCGAACCACTCTGAGCATCAGTTTCCTCAGCTGATTAACCTGAAGATTAAATGAACCCTTTAGACACATTGGTTACAAATGCCTGCATTATGACTGGTAGAAATCTCTTTCCAGACCCCCTACCTCCTTTTGCACCAACATCCTCCACCAAGCAACGTTCTGATGTCTGATATAACAAAACAAAAGGCCCAGGATAGTGCTGGGCCCAGAGCAGATATGTAATAAGTCAGGATTTCCAGAGTGTGATTTTTGGCCCACCACCCTCAGAATCAGGGAATTCACTGGAAATGTCGGTTCCCATATCCCACCCCATCAGAATGCCTGGGGCAAGGGCAATGAAATGTCATCTGTAACCGGAATTCCTGGTGATTCTCAGGCACACTCAAGTTTGAGAAGCACTGCAACAGTGTGGTCTTACTCTTACCACTAACCTGCAATTCCTGGGGCACGAATTAGAAGCCCAGAGCTTATCTGGAATGGGAGTGAGAGCATCTTCACCAGAAAGGCACAGGCCTGTCATGCACTGGTCTGCTTCCTCCTGAGCTTAAAAACGTGAGCACAGGCCTTGGGGTTAGACATGCTGAGGAGCAGATTCTGGACTCTCCTTGCTTATGACCCTTGCGGCTCAACCTCTCTTGGTTGCCTTCTGCAAGTTTAAAATGGTGACAACCAACCTCTACCTGCCAGGGTTGTCAGAATGATCTGAGGAAGTGCCTTATGCAAAGCACGTTTCAGGTGCTGGGGGTGGGGAGGCGGGGAGAGCTGAAAAACGAAACAGGAAATCACTGTCTCCTCATGCCTCCTCTGTGGCAACAGGTGCACTGGAGGTGGAATCTGTGTGTCCTTCTCAGGACACACATGCTGGCCATCTAGAGAGAGCAGAGACTCACCATGGAAGGCTGGTCAATCACCCCCAACCCTTACAGAAGGGGCAGGCGGCAGGGTTTGCAAGGACAGAAGCAGGGGCTGGATGGGAAATGGTTGGACAGTTGTCCAGGCCCTGCACTGAATGGCCAAGGACCAAAAGAATCAGATCTCCCAAGGCCAGGCCACGCAGGGCAGTGAAGTCAGGCTGTGGTGAGTGAGATCACAGACTCTGGAAACAGACTGTCCAGGTTTAAATTCTGGTTCTGCCACTACAGGCTCCACCTGGTTGGCAAACTCCTACACATCCTTCAAGACCCAACTCAAACATCACCTCCCTGGGTCATTCGTTCCTCCAGCCTTTAAAGGCTGTGACCTTTGATTTGTTGTGTGTTGATTTGCCTATCTCTCCCATAGGCCTGGGAGTTCCTGGAGGGCAGAGATCCCCGACACCTGGCAAAGAAGAAGTTTTCAGGGAATATTGGTTCAGCCTGAATTCCAACTTCTTCCTTCTTAGTTCCCCTTCTCTCCCCCACTAAATGCCTATCTTCTAATCCCTGTTCCTCTCCCAGATACAGGCCCTTTGTTTTCTAGGGTTTCAACTTTCAGATCCCTTTTTCTCCAGAGCTGATGCTTAAGGGAGGCGGGTACAGAAAGACTTCCTATCAATTTCTTCACCTTTGCTGGCTGCAAAGGACTCCCATGGAAGGTGAAGTGCTCAGAGTCCACGAGGCTGCCACAAGTCATGAGGACTGTGGGGGAAAGTTGGTGACAGACAAACACTGTCGCAGAGTGGTTAAGAACTTGGGGTCTGTGGCCAAACTGCCTGGGGCTCAAGTCTTGCTCCACCACTTACTGACAGAGAGAGATATATTACCTCTCTGTGACTTGGTTTCCCAACCTATAAAATGGGTAAAATAAAAAATACTTCCTAGGTTTGATGTGAGGATTAAGCGAATTGATATCATAGAACATTTAGCCCTGTGCCTGGTACAAGGTAAATACTCAATAAACAATAAACATGATTATCTTTACATAATAGCTGAGATGGGTAAGCACTTGGCAGGAAAGAACAAAAGGATTAGGGAGAAAAAAATCCAAAGGTAGGCAGAAGTTAACATATCATTTCTCTCAAGGAATCATCAAGTGTCACCAACCCCAGAAAGTCTTCTTTGAAGCAACCTGCCCGGCCGTTGCTGTCCATGCTTGAACTGGATCAGAGCCTTCCTGCCGAGCTTCCCCTGGGGACCGGGAGCTTGCTAAGGCAGCCTGCGACTGTGCCGTCTCCCACCCCATCCCCGGCACAAGGTGATGCGGAGTGGGGTTTTGTGAAATGCTCACAAAGCCTCAGGATTTCCTTGAGTCAGGCTATGGAAGCAGCAGCCCAGAGAGAGAGGGCCGGATGGGCTGGCCCCAGCTCTCCATCTGTGTTGGTGCAGAAGACAAAAAAGAGTGGGAAATTTCACCCCAGGTGACCTATGGCCTGACAGAAGGCAGTGGAGATGGGGAGTGAAGGGGGCGGTGGGAACATATGATGCATGAGTGGGGCATATTCATGGAAGTTTCTGAGAATAGCTGTGGAAGGAGGAACAGGCTAATGAGTTTGGTAATTAGCGACGCCCACCTCTTAGAGTTGAGTGTGGAGGATGCCCCACACATGCTCCCAGCACATCTTCTCTTGTTTAATGTTTGCAACCACCCCGGAGTGGTTGTTAACCCCACTCCGCAGATGGGAAACCCAAGGCTCAGAGAGGAAAACTTACCTGCTCAAAGGTCCTTTACAACAAATCAGTGGTGGAGCCAGGGTTCAAGTTCAAGTCGATCCCATGGCCCCTGCTCTTGACCCCCCAGGCCAGGCTGCATAAACAGGAATCAGTGAGTGTGTGGTAGGACCTGGTGCAGAAGGTGGGAGCTGCCTAATTTTCCATCCTGAGCCTGCATTTAGTGCCTGTCTGCCCCCTATTCAGGCTGCAGGCAGACAGAACAGCTCCAGCCCATCTAAGTCTTGCATGCATATACGTGTGCGTGTGCGTGTGTGTGTGTTGGGGTGGTGGTTGTAATTAGGGCCTTGTTAAAGGGTCTCCCAACTACAAGGGGGAGTAAAATAAACCAGCAGTGAGATGGACTGACGATGAGAATTTCCTCACCTCCCAGCCTCCCTGGGTTCACCAGAACTAGAAGACAGCACAAATGAAGCCTAGCATGCAACCAGTCTCTCCAGCTCTTCACAAGGCTCAGAACGACAGAACTGCAACAGTAATGTTACTGTTATTATTACATTAAAAACTGCTCCCATTACCAAGGACCTACTACATGCACCATCCTATAAGCTTTACAATTTTACATGAATCATTTCAGCCGCTCTTTAAAACAACACCAAGAGAAAGGAATTACTATCATCCCATTCCACAGGGGAGAAAATTGAGGCTCAGAGACAGTCATTGGCTCATGATCACCCAACTGGGATTAAGTGGCAGAGCTGGGACTAGAACTCAGGTCAGTCTGGCTCTGAAACCCACATCTTAACCAGAAAGAGTAGCAGATAAGGAGCGTCAGAGATCAAGGTCTAAGTCCTGTTTCTAACTTGTGTGGCCTCAGGCAAGTCTCTCCATTTCTGGGCCTTTGTCTCCCCAGGAGGTTGGTCTAGATGACGTCTAAGTCCCACTTCCACTCCGATCTTCTGTGACTCTGTGAACTCCCATGCCCTTTCCTCCTCCTCCCTGCCCACAACCCCCAGAAGCCCAGCAGGATACCGAGTAACCACACACTCCGCGGCAGGGAAACATGAAGTACCACTTTCTCGTGGCTGCCTCCTGCCTCAGCCCAGCCCTGGACACCCAGAAACCACAAAGCCACAGGATTTCCTTGAGCCGGGCCATGGGAGCAGCAGTCCAGAGGGCAGAGGGGCCAGGCATGCCCTTGAGGCCATCACTTCCTCCTCCAGGGTGTGCCGAAGTGGGGGAGGCAGGCTCTGGCTCTCTGTCCTTCTGGCTCCATTTCCTGGGTCCCCGGGGCCTGAGGTGGTGGGAAAGTGGTCACTTAGGGAGAATCCCAAGCTCACCTCGAAAGGCTGAGTTCGAGTGGCGGTTCCTAGACCAGTCTAGCCAGCTCCAAAGGCACGTGTGGCCCACCCACCGTGCCCCCCCGTCAGGAGCACCCTGCAGCACCTGGGATCCCCCCACTACCTCTCTCCCATTCTCTGAGGTAGCTGCTAAAATCTCACATCCTAGAGTAACAGAAGCCTCCTTGCCCTCAGGACAGGTGAAAGTTCCGGGGCCCACTCTCACCAGATGCTGGCCTCCCTGCCTCACTCCTGCCCCCTAGAGGCCATTCCCCCCACACAGCAGCCAGGGCCTTACTAAAACATAAGCCAAAGTGAGTCATCCCCCTGCTTGGAGCCCTGCAGTGGCTTCCCATGACTCTTAGAATGAAATGCCAACTTCCCCCACACCTGATAAGGCCCTGCATGACCGGGCTCCCCGTGCCCATCTCTTCTCACTTCCCCCTTGCTCCCTCTGCCCAGCCACATCAGCCTTCCTGCCTCCAATCCCTCATCCCTGTCTCAGGCCCTTTGCACTTGCTCTTCCTTCTCCTTGGAACTCTCCTCTCCCATGTCTTTGCCTGGCTGCCCCTCTTCATCCTGCAGGTCTCAGCTCAGAGGGTCTTCCCTGGCTGTTTAGCATATCCCCCTCCCCACTTCACAGCACATCACTGTTTTCCTTTCTCTCCTTTCTCTGAAGTGATCTTTCTGGTTGGCTGGTTTGCCTGTTTAGTCTCTGGCTCCCTCCCCTAGAATGTAGCTCCATAAGGGTGGGGATTTTACTGTCCCATCCACTTCTGTCCACACAATGATGGAGGATCTCATTTTGTCCTTATAACCCTGCAGATGAGGATGCAGGGGCTCAGAGAGGTAGGGCTAAATGCCCAATGTCACAGAGCCCAGAATTCCGACCCAGGTCTGCCCCGTTGTCTCTGCAAAGCCTCCATGGGTGGGGACCCCATGGCTCTGGGGGGGCCTCTCACCTAGGGAGGACTGATTCACAATGAGGTGCTTAGGGAGGCTCCCAAGAATGAAGAGCCTTCCCACTTTCCCAGATGGTCCTTCCCCAGAGATGCAGGATGGCTGGAGGTCACCAGTGGCACAGGTACAACCCTAGCGGTGGAAAAGCACAGAACAATTGGGAGCAAATAGCTCCCAAAGGAGGGGAGCCCACCAGAAACCGGGAGCCAGGGAAATATTCAATCCACACATGTTTTGCAGAAGAGGAAACCAAGGACCAGAGAGGGGAAGGGACTTGCCTACAGTCACACAGCTGATCAGTGGCCTGAGGTCTCCAGGGCCAGGACTCCCTCCCTGCCTTGAGAAATGACTGGTGCCCAGATAAAGCTCAGGGTCGAGACAGAGCCCCTGAGGGCAGAGGCAGGGACGACAGTGTGGATCTGACACAGTAAGACAAAGAAAGGACTCAAATTCCATCCTCCTTTCAAAAAACATTCATCCAGAAACTACTTTAGGTGAGGCCCCTCAGCAGAGAGGTGAGTTGTACTCCCCCCAGAACCGCGTGGCAGTTTCTACGAGAAAGTTAAACACACATCGACCCTCCGACCTGGCAGTTCCACCTCTAGGACCCGCCCAAGAGACACGAGCGGGAATGTCACAGCCGCCCAAGCTGGAATCAACTCAAATGTCATCCATGGACATTTACAGGCATATCTACCCAATGGGACGCAATAGAACCTAAAAAGGCATGGATACTGGCAACAGTGTGGCAAGACTGAAAACGTTCAGTGTTGACTGACGCTGAAGGAAACCAGACCCAAGAGTGCATCTTTATGAATTCATGCAGTTGAAGTTCAAAACCAGGTGAAACCAGAGTAACAGAGGGCAGGACAGTGGCTGCCTGTGGCAGGGGGACTGATAGAAGGGGGCACATGGCAATTTTCTGGGGTGGTGGAAAGGTTCTGTATGTCGATCGAGGTGGTGATTATGCAGGTGTGTACATCTGTAAAAACCGAGCTGTACAAGGTGTATCTACATCTCACATAAATTATACCACACTTTTCAAAAACGCATGTCTTGCCCTCAAGAAGCCCCCAAACTAGTAGAACGAGGACCGGCGTGTGGTTCTCGTGACCATGATAATAAAAGAGGCTGATCGGGCTGAGCCCCTGTATGTGCCAGGGTTGAGCTGGGTTCTTCTGAAAGAGCATCTAATAACACGGTTCCAACTGTCGTACAAAATATGTCCCAGCATCTCCAAATTAGAGATGAGGAAAACGAAGCTTAGAGAGGTAACACGCTGTCCAAAATGAGAGCAAAAAATGAGGGAGCCAGGCTTGACCCTGGGTCCCCTGGTCTCCAGGGCCCACTTCTGCTGACTGGCAGCCCCAACCTCCCTGCCTGCCCAGTCCCTCCCCACATCCTGGGGTTGCCAGGCCTTACCCCGCGCCCCCTCTTTTCCTGGGCTGGAGGGAACAGCTCATGTGTGAACTGGACTCGGAGCTTCTGTTAAATAACTGCTTCGGAAGTGCATCCTTCCTCCCCACTCTGTCTCCTCCACCCTTCCTCACCCCTCTTACTGCCACAAATCTCTGAGGTCATCTCAGCCCCAGACCTCTGCCCCAAAAAAGGAGCCCCAGAGTGTAGGAAGCTTTGTGTGTGTGTGTGTGTGTGTGTGTGTGTGTGTGTGTGTGTGTGTGGTGTTAACCAATGGGCTTTTTCAACCTCTGGGTTCCCCCAGCCCAGTCAGTGGCCCCGAGTATCAGGAAGGCTTGAGGTTAGAGTCCCCACCCTTGGCTCCAGTTCCCAAGTGATGCAACCCAGTGTCTGGACCCAGAGAATCACAACAATGTTTATTTGGAATAACCACCGCCACCACCATTACCATCACTTGATTGGGTGCTAAAAGCTATGCACATTGAGTCATCCCACTAATCCTCACCAATCATCCTCCAAAACAGGTAGTCAGGATTTCATTTTACAGATGGAGAAACCGAAGCTCAAAGGGGTTAACTGACCTGCCCACGGTCCCATGGTGAGGAAGTGGTAGAGCTGGGATTCAAACCCCGGTCTGGCCAACTTCACAGCCGTGCTCTGCACCAGAGTACTATGCTTGGAATCCTACATGGCATTGCTGAAAAGACCCCTTGAATTGGTCTGTTCTGGGCATGTCATTCTACAGATGGGAAAACTAAGGTCCGAGAAGGGGGAGTATCTTGCTCAGGGCCACTTGGAAAGTTTGCAGCAGAGCTGGTCTGGAACCTAGATCTCCACCCTTGGCCTCACTTTCAGGGACCAGATCGGAGCCTTGGAGCAAGGCCATGTGCACCTGGACAGCAGCGAGTGGGAGGCAGCGGGCAGGGTGGCGGAGGCTCTGGTCTCAGGCAGAGGTAAATATTGACATGATGGTATTTACACTGTAACCCTACTCCGCCTACTCCTACACCCTCATGCCTTCCCCACCAAGGAGGCAAAGGAGCTTGTGGGGAGGAGCTCAGGAAAGGGGAGCCTTAGGTGCCAGGGGCTACTCCTCACACTCACAGGGGCATGTGGTGAGGGAGCTAAGGACATCTCCAGTCATGGGGTCACTGGAGACCTGAGCCGGGGTTCTCGGGGCAGTGCCAAAAGCCGGGAGATGCGGGTCTGGGCTGGGAGGCACGGGCCTGGGTTTAAGTCCTAGCTCTGCCACTTACTGGCAGTGGGACTCAAGAAGGTTGGTGAGTGGGGAGGAATGGACTTCACTAACTGTCAAGTGCTGTGCAAAGGTGAAAGGTAAATAATCCACACTGCAGCCTGGCCAGCCCCAGTTAGCTCCCAAGGCCTCTGGTCTTAGCCCTGTCCCCCAGGGGCATTCCCAGGAAGGCAGTTTCTGCTAGACTGGGTGGCGGCTTGGGACTGAAGCCAGAATCTTGAGGAATCAATTCTAGTTCCTAATTCTCAAAGTGGTCTCTGAGCCCCAGCCTTCTCAGCTCTGTAATGGGGATAAATCTACTTCTTACGGTCGGTGTAATGATCAAAAAGGTTATCTGAAGTGCCAGGTACGTGGTAGAGGCTCATTTCACCCCTCAGTCTTCCATCCTATAAAATGGGGATGCTGAATTAGACAGTTACAAATCCCCTTTTAACACAAGCACTCCATGATTTTAAGATCCAGCAGCCAGGCCCACCTTCCTGTTTCTGGGCCCTGAAGTTGGATCCTTCCTCAGCTAATTTGCTGAGTCGTCTCCAGAAACTTGTTCCTCTGTTTACATCTCCCTCTCAGGAACCCACCCAGGAGTCCTGTGGGGAAGAGGGAGCCAAGAAAGGCCGGCACCCCTACCCTCAGGAACCCTGGGGAAAAGGCAGAACCCCAAGGCCCTAGACTCCCAGCACCACTCTTGGGAAGTGGGGTTCAGTCAGCATTGGTTGTTCATTAAACTTTGCCCCCAGATTATAACACTTTAAGGACAGTAAAATATCTCCTTGTTTTCATCTCTCCAAAGCTTGGCTCCTAGGAAAACATTCCATTCCACTAACTGTTGCCATAGGAAGCTCAAATGCCACCTCCTCTGGGAAGCCTTTCTTGATACACCCCCATGGCCAAGGTGACTCTGGATTTGCATCTCAGGTTGGTACTTATCATTTTCTACCTTGTTTCAGAGCCATTTAGAAACTTCGCCTTTCTCCCATTTGAGATCAAAGTTCCTTGAGGCCAGGAGCCCCGCTGGTTATTTGCATGAAAGGATGAGAAGCGGAAGCTCCACAGGGCAGGGGGCTTCGTGGGACCTCTGGGGTCACAGCTCCTCCTCTCTTCACTGCCCATTCTGGGCAGCATGTTGGAGGTGTCGTGTGGGGTGGATGGGGCAGTGACTGGTGTCCAGACCACTGTCATATCTCCCAGGGCCACTCGAGCAGCCTCCCAACTGGTTTCCCAGCCTCCAGCCTCGTCCCTCCTATCCATTCTCTACAAAGCAGCCTGTGTGATCATCTCAAAATGCAGACCTGACCATGTCACTCCCCTCACTCTGAACTCCTGAGTTGCTCCTCACTGCCCTTAGGATCTAGCCCCAAATCTTTAACACAGCCCTCCCTACACGCATCTGGTCCCGCTCACCTCTCAAGCATCACATTCTGAGCCTGCTGATGAATTATACCATGTTTTGTCCCATCTTGCACTTACTGCTTCCTCTGCCTAGAATGCTCTTCCTGATCCCGTTCATTCTTTAGGCCACAACCTTAACATCACATCCTCAGGGAACCTTTTCTGATCCCCAGGCCAGGTTGCCCTATCTGCTCCCCAGCACCCTACATGTCTCCTTGGTAACAGAAATCACGCTTGCAATTTCCTACTCCAGATCTACCTGTCTGCCAGACTGTGGCAGACAGACCTACGGGTCTCATTCACACTGTCCACAGCCCTAACTCCTGGTATTATGCCAGGCATACCTGTCTGTGAAAGAATGAATGAATGAAGCACTTTGACCAGGGCAGAGGTACTTACCTGTTCAACTGAAAAAATACAACAAAACAAAACTGAGAGGAACCGAAAGTTGTAAACATCTGCTGATGGTTCCTCCCTCACTGTCACCACTGACATCAAAGTGTGGACTTTAGTCAAGCTGCCATGTCTTAGCTAATGCCTGGAATTTTTCTGTAGAACCCACCCTGTAACTTTCCTACTCCTCAAATCCTGTTCCTCCCCTGACAGGGCCTGGTCTCTCCAATTCTGCTTGGGAAACAATGTATTTATTCTCCAACAAAAATTAACAACATGCCTATTTACCAAAATCTTAGCAATAACCCAGTTATCAGCACAGGCTCTGGCCACACCAGGAAAGGTATTTCTGTGCTCTGGGAATCCCATACAGACTGGTTCAGGGGGCATGTGGTTGGCCTCCCGCCTGCAAATAATACTTTCCCTCAAGTTCTTAATAGTTTGCAAGCATTTCTACATTGTATCTTAGACAGTATATTCATGCTGTCCTACGAAGGAGCAAATCCACTTGGTAGGAAAGGAGGTACAGAGAGGGAATAACTGATCCAAAATCACATAGCAAGTTGGGGGTACAGCCAGGATTCAAACCAGGGAGCTGGGCCCTGTCCTCAACTCAGCCACTTCCAATAAAGATGATTCCCAACCCTCAGCTGTGGCTCTGAGCTCAGCCCCGAGCTTAGAATGTAAAGGAACATTCTCAAGGCGCCACACGAGCAGACTGGGAATGCCTGTCTGCTCGGTAACCCTCTAAACATCCAGGAGGTCTGTGCCTGCTCTAATACTATCTTGCTGTGTGACCCTGGGCAATCTCTGTCACCTCTCTGGGCCTGCTGCTGGGTTGGTATGGGGACAACCAGAGACAGGAGATACAAAAAGCTTCCGTAGAACTCTCCTCTCAAGCCTGCACTGAGGGGTCCACTTGAGGCCTTTGAGAACAGCACTGACTTCCTGCCAAGGGGTGAGAGACCTGGGCGGGGAGCTGGGGACCATCAGGGAGATTGAGCCAGGACAACAGGAAACAGCCCGCACGTTCTCCAAAGGAGCCCCATTAGGAACCCAGGGGCCAGGGAAAACTTGGCAACGATGGAGGGAACGCTGAATTGTTTCAAACCCATGGAGCAGGAGATCCAAGGAATAAACACTCTAGCAGCCCTGAGTCACCCCCACCTCAGGAATGAGCACAGGGACGAGTGTTTAGGGGAAACCAAAATGACAGGGGCCAAGGAGGCCTGACGTCAGTCTCCACCCCACCCACTCACAGTGGACCAACAATCCACAGTGGAGCTCCGCTCCTCAGTCTGCCTAAGCCTCCAACCATCTGGCCCAGCAACATCCCTTGCCCATGCCCTCTCCTCCTTTCTGGTTCTCTGATGCCCAGGCCAGGCAAGCCCCATTCTGGCCTTTTCAAGGGTATTTCCTGTACTCCCACACCTCTGGTCCTCTGCTCACATGGTTCCCCCAACTGGGATGCTCTTTCCAACTCAGGTGCCACCTGTGCAGTGACACTCTCCCACCTCTCTATCCAGAGGGAAGCCCTCACTTGGCAGGCTATCTCTACCTTGCCTAAAGATATGCCACCTAGTGTAAGGATGGTGTGAACATTTATGGACCGGTGGAAGCTGTCTTAACACAGTGTTTATGGCAGGTTTTTCCTCCCTAGACAGGCCTTCGCATATAGGGTTTAATAAATCTTTGCTGAATGATGAACAAATGAATGATTCTCTAAGTACCACTCTCCCCTACTTCTCCCCACAACATGATAAACTTTAATCCTTCTTTCAGACTTAGCAAATAGGTTAGATGTCAGGCAGAAGTTCCCAACTTGAGCTTAAGGTTGTCCAAGAAAGGAAACAAAGTGCTCTCACTGGGTTATGTCACTGAATCCCCACGCCATCCCTATCATCTCATTTCACAGATGAAGAAACTGATACTCAGAGGTGATGACATGATTTGACCATAGTCCCTCTGGGGAAGAAGAGGAGCCAGAATTCAAACCCAAATGTGTTTGATCCCAAAGCCAGGGATCTTCCGGACAGGCAGGGAGGCTTCTCATGTTGTTAGGCTCTGAAAAATGTCACCAAAAGAAGGTGACCTTTTCTTTACCGGCTTTTAAGGAGAATAAAGTTCTCTCTCTGAGTAACTCAGGTTTGGGTGGGCTTGGAGGCAGAGGGAATGATATGACCCCAAATTTTCACTCCTTTTTATTGCCCACATACTGAGACCTTAAATCATGTGTCAGTCCACAGGGAGTGAGCACCCTGCCACCAAAACTGTCCAAGCAGAGCAATCCAGGGGAGAGGTTTCAGATCAAAGAGGTAGGTTGGGTCCAAGATGGTCTTTAAGCACGTTTAGGTGTGGAGTCAAGTCATAATTTCATCATTACTGACTCTGGAGAGGCAAGTGGCAGGAGAGACAGACACACATGGGGCAAGAAAAGAGGGGACTGGCTTGGAGGGAAGAGGAAAGGGATGTTGTAAAGGGATTCCAGCCCTGGGCAGAGCAGGAGCTGATTCTGGGGAGTCACTGGGTGGTGGTGGGGGGGAGGGACTTATCAGTCTACAGGGGGTCCTATCCTGCCCCCACCTAGGCCCCTCAGGCTTGGCAGCATTTTCACAGAGAATTGGAGGTGGCTGTATCCCTGGGACTGGCAGCCACCGTCACTGGCACATGCCCTCCTCAGGCCCTCCATGGTGACTTGTACCCACTCCACAGGGCACATAAAGGACCAGAGAATCAGAGGGGCCCGTCCATGCGAAGGAAGCCACAGACAAGTAGGTGGCCTCGGTGCATGGTGGAGAGGTGATCACCAGGCCCAGAGGGGTGACTGAAAGGTCTTAGCTTTCCTTCCAGAGGCAACCCTCCTCCCTAAAACAACCTCAGCAAGTCCAGCCCAACCAAATGGGGTTTCTCTCTTGAGACTTCAGAAACCCCCCTGAAATCTCCCTGCCCAGCTCCCTTCTCCCTGGTGCCACCGCCCATCCGAGTCAGTGCTCAGCCTCAGCAACCCCCCTCTTCTGAGGACCCATTACTGGGAGATGCTGGGGAGACCAGAGCGCTGGGCCTAGGGCCCCCAAATGTCCCCTGGTTTCTGACAGCCGCCAACCTGGCCGCCCCGTCTCCACTCTCAACCCGCTTAGGGCACAGTGGAGCCACAGTCCAGAGTGCCCGACCTAGCCCTCCGGAAGCCCTTAGCGTGGCCAACCACGATGCCCCAAGCGGAGCCTCAGCCCCAGACCTACCTCAGCGTCCTGGGACACTCACGTCCTATCAAATCCAGCTGCTTCGGATTGTCCCCAACCGCCTTAAGGACCCACCCGAGGGTCTCCAAGCCTGGCCGGGTCCAGGGACTTTCGGACGCACCAGACCAGAACCGCATCGAGGGTCCCCGAACTGAATCAACCATCCCCGAGCCCTCCAAACCCAACCGGGTCCATCCGCCCAGAACAAATCCCCGCGCGGCCGCCCCCGACGGAACCGAGCGCGGCATCTCCGGGCGAGCCGAGCCCTGCCCGCGCGCCCCCGACTCCACACCTTCAGAAAGTGCAGCCCGCGCCCAGCCCCCGCGAGCCGGGCAGGCCCCGCGTCCCACCCCGGAGCCGCCACCGGGGACAGTCGAGGAGGGCGGGGCGCCTCACTCACCATAGCTCGCGCGCTCTGCTCCGGCCCCGCGTCGCTCCCGGGCCCCACTCCCTGCTCCTGGCCCGCCGCGCTCCACGGACGGCGCGGCTAGCTACCCCGCGGCGCGTTGGGCCCCCGCGAGTGAGCGCGGCTTGGGCGCCGAGTCCCAGGAGGCGGGCCCGCCGAGTGGCCAATGGCGGGGCGCGGGGCCCGGGCAGAATAGCCAATCACGCCCGGAGTCCGCCTCCCCCGCCCGCTCTCGCGCTTAACTCTCCGCGCGCTGGAGCCCAGGCGCCGGCGATGTGAGGACCCCCGAGGGTGGGTGCTGGCGGCGTGTCCGGCTTCGGGGTGCGGCGTCCAGACCTCAATGAGATCGGCTAGAGACAGGCGGAGCCCCGGGAGCGGCTAAGCTGTGTCCGGTGCGCTGCTTCGGGAACCTCGGCGACCTTTATCTCCTGCCTGGCGCCTGCACAGTGTGACCCAGGGCGCTGCAGCTGTGTGTGTGTTTATGTGGATTTGTGTGTGTGCGTGTGTGTGTAAGAGGGAAGGAGGGAAGAGAGGAGGAGACAGGAAAAGCGGAGGAGGGTTGGATCCCTCGTGCCTGTGTGTTTACGTGTGCCAGAAAGACAGAGACTGTCTATATTGGGGATTTGTTACTGTGTGCTTCCGTGTGTGTGTGTGTGTGTGTGTGTCTGTGTGTGTGTGTGTGTGTGTGTGTGTAAGAGTGAGAGAGGGCGAGAGGGGGAGGTGGGAGGGAAGCAGAGAGGCCTCATGGATCATCATGCCTGTGGCCTGTGCGTTTGTTTGTCCAGGGGATAAACTGCCTCTACATGTGGTTGTGTAAGTGCCTGAGTGAAGGAGGTGTGTGTCTCTATTTATATGATGTGTGATCTGTATATCTGTGGCCTGTAGTCCATGCACGTCGGTGTGGGTAGAAAGAGACTTTGTGTCCCTGCTATAAACAAGTAGAGACCAAACCCCTGTGGTTTTGCGATACGGTTTGTGCTTGTGTACATGTGCACACATGAGAAGGCCATGGCTGTTATTTGGTGCAACTCTGTTATATAGCTCATTTTGCGAGAGAGGTTGTGTGTGTGGTGAAAGTGTGTCTTTTGTTTGTGTGATTTTGTGATTATCTCTGCTGTGTTGAGAAAGAGAAACTAATGTGCAGGGGGGCATGATATTGGATATTCAGGAGAGACCAAGACATCCCAGAGGAGGTGGGGTTTGGGCTTAGAAGGATGTGTAAGAATTTAGGAGACCAGAAGGAAAGACCTGGGGAATCTTGTCTACCAGCCATGGGAGACAGAGGTAGATTCTGGAAGACAGGGCACCTAATGCCAGGAGGGGGAGTAGGAGTAGCTGGCAGCAACCCCTGCTCAGGAGCTGGCCCACAGTGACTCTGGACATGTAAAGAGGTCTAGGCACACAGCGCCAGGTTCCAAAGTGGACCTTCTGCTCGGGGGCAGTATGTATGGCCACCTGGAGGGCAGGGAAGTGAGTGTGGAAATGAGAAGTCTCCCTGTTTCCATTCAACAACAATCTGAATTCTCCAGTGTGGAGGGAAGGATACAGAGAGAAGGACCACTTGTCAGAATTCATACCACTTGTTGAGTGCCACAGACTGGAAGAAGAGAGGGTTGGGCCATGCCCTAAAAGTGAGCAGATCTCCTCTCGACCTGAAGGCCCAGACCCTCTCTCCATCCTGGAGGACTGGTAACTTATACCATCTGCTGCCCAGGCCTGGTCTGGTTTCTGATTCCTGACCATTCCTGGGAATCACAGATCCTAAGGATCTGTACTTTTTTTCTGTATATGTTATACTCCTGATGCCTAGAGGGACATTCTGAGATCCAGGGAGACACAAAAATGGAACCAGTTGTCCTGGCTCTCCACTTGCCAGCAGTGTGATCCTGCGGGAGTCCCTTCTCCTCTCTGTGCCTCAGTTTTCTCCACTGTAAAATAGGATTTGTAATTCCTGCCCACCACACAGTACTGATGTAAAGATGTAGTGAGTTAGTGTACATACATGCGGGCCCTTTGTAAGCTATGAACCACTGGAAAACGTTAAGCGTTGTTTCATTTATATAAAGTTCAAAGCAAAACTAATTGATGCTGTCAGAAGTCAGGCCAGTGATACCTTTGGGGAGGGAATGACTGGAAAGGGAGCACCAGGGGGACTCCGTTTTGGGATGGAGGTGCTGGGTACGGAGTTGTGCTCAGTTTGTGAAAACTCCTTAGGATCTGTGACTTTTTTCTGTATATGTTATACTCCAACAGCATGTTCCAAAAAGAAAGGCCAAGTATCCTGGCCACATTTAATTCACTCACATGATGGGCATTCTCGAAGGTTCCATGAGCAAGGCAGGAACCAGGCTGAGTATTGGGGCTACAGCAGTGAACAAGATGTGATCTGACTCTGGAGCAAACAGAGGAGAAAGGGTGTGGCTTTCTTACTTGTGAAAGGGGTACATCGGCAGGAGAGGAACTTGTCCAAAGCCACTCCCTGGACTGGCAGCAGAACCAGGAATAGAACCAAGGACTCCCAACGCCATGGCTGAATCTTTTCCATTCCTGTGCTGCTCAGGGGAAAACAAGTGGGGTTCGCTGCCAGCTCTGACCCTAACCCCCAGCTCTCTGGGGATCCTCAGGGCTCACCTCCACCAAACAGCCTTCCGGGAACAATTGTGTTCTATAGATGCTATGATTCCCATCCTAGCTCCATATTACAAGTGAGGAAAATTCATATTCAGAGAGGGGAAGTGACTTCCCCAAGGTGGCACAGCCAGTCTAAGAGGATTTGCTCCTTCACTAGCATCATGCTGCTTCCGTTGGCATTTGTGGGCTCACTGTACTCTCTGACAGAAACGTGGGTGGTTGGGTGGCAAAAGAATATGTTTTCCTCGTCAGATGCCTATAGATTCAATGGCGAGGGGTAATTCCTCCAAATACTCAGGTTTCTGGGCACAGCAGTCAGAGCACCAGGGCTCAAACTGGCAGAAGACCCAACTTAAACGGGAAAGCACGGGGTGGAGATAGCTTTCGGGATGGCTGCATCGAGGAGCTCAGATGATGTCGTCAGGATTCAGTGTCATTCTCTCTGTCTCTCAAGATTCTGTCCCTCTCCATTGGCCTCATTCTCTGGCAGACTCTCTCCTCACAATCACAAGGTGGCTGCCAGCAACACCAGCCACGCATCCTAGTCTCTCAGCAGCTCCAACAGAAACAGGGACTCTCTTCTCACCAGTTCCAACAACATTCCCCCAGCTGAGTCTCACTGGTTCTTGTTGAGACGTGTGTCCATTCCTTGGCCAATCACTGTGGCCAGGCTTCTGATTAGCCAGGCTGCAGAGAGTGAGGACTTCAGAGGTACCTGACATTTAAGTCTAGGTATAGGTTCTAGCCATCCCAGCCTCAGGATTCACCAGGGCCCAAGAAGAATGCTCCAGAATATGTGGGGAGGCTTCCTTTTCACAGGCCTTCAATAAATGGCAACAGCTATTATTGGTATTCGTCTTCCGCTTTGCCTCTGTCATCATCTTGTACAGAACAGATGTTCGGTAATGTCTAGTATACAGTAGGTACCCAAGGAATCCTTAGTGGTTGACTGATTTGGAGGCAGGTGTGCTGATGCCACGTACCAAGTCAGACAGAGTCTGGACAAACGAGGCAGCCCACAGGCCTGGCGACAGAAGGAGACCCATTATAAGAGCTATTTAACTTTTTATTTTGTTTTACCTTCTATAACTGAATGGAAGCTAGAGTCTAGAGCACCTAGAGGCATCACCAGACTCCCCAGGAACAGACACCCTCCACACCCCGACAGATGCACCAACCTACCAGCCTGTCTAAGAGGAAATATTCAGGAAGGAGCCCAGTAGGAGGCTGGTCCAGGAGGGGCAGGCAGAGCTTGTCAGACTCAATTAGACTATTTCTTGACTCATCCAACCCTGCAGAGAGGCCGCCTGGGGTGAGGCTGGGGACCAGGATGTGCTAGCCTGACCCTTTCCCCCTTGGGCCACCAGCTACTCTGATTCAATGGGGCAGTTTAAGTTTCTGTGAGGGATTGGAGGTCCATTAAGTCCTGACCAACAACAGCTGCTATTTATCAAGTGCGCCCTGGGCCCCATGCTTGGCACTTGGCATGATTTAAATGCAGGACCAATGGAATACATTTTGGATACGTACATTATCCCTGCTTTTGCTTTACTTCTTCCTGCTATTCTCTCCTTTTGCCCTGATTCCTGTATTTAATTTCAAAAATGAAGTAGATCTGGTTTTTTTTTTTTTCTGATTTCAAGTACAATTAGTATGTGCTCCCTGTAAAATAATGTAAACAATATGGAAATGAATATGATAGGGAAAAAATCCCCTACGACCCGGCTCCTCAAATATTAACCACTGCACACTCCTTGGTGTGATTCTGCCTTTAGCTGTATTAACAGATGTGTGTCTGTTCTGTGAGAGGAAAAACATTATTAACCTGTTCATAACCTCCTTTCCTCCCTGTCTTTGAGGAAGAAAACTTTGTAGTTTAGGTAGCTTCAGCCAGGCTTTATCCTGTGGATCTGAGTAACAGGTGGAGAGCGGGGAAAGAAACAAGTTAGGAGAGAAAGGGAAGTTGCCAGGTGGGAAAAGGTGGGAGAGGCTGGAGCAGGGGCCAAGAAGAGAGCAGTGCAGCCTGAGCTTTGGGAGAGCATTTGAGGGATTCAGAATGCAGATTTGGAGGCTGTGTGCAGAGGGCGGGAGGGAAGATGAGAAAAAAGAAACAGAGAAAAAGGAGTGTTAGGAAATTTTACTGAGGTTACTAATGAAAACTGCTTTAACATTTTCAAAAGAATTGAATAAATATTTAAATTGCTTTTCAATGTTTTTCTCAGGGAGGGGGAGGAAAACGGGTGTTTCTTTCTAATTCAGATGGGATTTGAGACTGGCTTCAAAGTGGCTCAGCTTTACCCAGGTTATTATTTTTTTAATACAAAAAATGAGATTACATAATGACAATAACAACTGCTAAAATGTATCATCTACTTACTATATGCCAGGCATTGTGCTAAGTACTCTTCCATATTAATTAATTTATTTCTACAATACCCCAATGGGGCAAGTACTACTATGCTCCTATTTCACAAATGAGGAAGCTGAGGCTCAGAGAGGTGAAGCAACTTGCCCAAGGTCACACAGCCAGCAAGTGGAGGAGCTGGAATGAGATAACTTTTCTACTATTTTAATCTTCTGGTGAACACAGTTGCTTAGTTTTATTTATTTTTTTAAAGGAGCTTCAAATCCCTTCCTGCGTGTGATCAGGTAGAGATATACATAAATAAAAGTTAGGTATGCACTGTCGTTGAACCCACAATTCCTTGTGGTAAGCATTCCCCCTGTTTTCTGCATTAAGAACCTAAAACTGAGTGGGACATGGTCCCTAATCCAGGGTAAAGCAGCTTTTAACTTGTGTCATGGACTTTGAACTCAACTGTATTTTCTCTAAAGGACCATACGGGAGCCGGAGCTGTGGTGGGGATCTGGTCTGCACCTCAGTTACCTACGTGCAAATTCACAGACCCTGAAGGCTGGACCTGAGTGAGATAGAAATTTCCTGTTCTAGTCACTCTTTTAGTTTATAAATCTCTGCCGTTTCCCCCACAGAGGTCACCTGGCCCAAGTTTTAACACCTCTGCTGATGGGAGAACCACTACTCTTGCAGACCCAGAGCCAGGGGAAGTAGGCCAGGCTGGAGCAGTGAAGCAGAAGAAATGCCTGAGAATTAGCTGGGACGAGCACAGAGACTGCTGGGGGACAGGAGTGCAGAGAGAGCAGAAAGCCATTTCCTCAAAGGCCTTCTCTGCCAATAGCAGCTCTTTTATATACAGCCCTTTTTAACTGAGGGAGTAGGAACGTGTTTTTTCAAGGGACCAAGTCACCCCAGAATCAGACGACTCTAATCCAGTATATTTCCCCTTCTGCTTTGACTGCTAGGAAGCTCTCAGGTAGATTATATATTCAACCTCAATTACTAATTCAGTCCAGAACCCTAATAGATTTCTTCTTATCTCTTTCTAATGGCTTTCAATCTGTCTTTTAAATTCAAGTTTTATAACATTTGCTTTAACACTGAGCAGCCACTTCACTGCACTTTTGTAAATGAGGAGATGTTGATCATAAACAACATTTTGTAATGTGAATTTGTTGGTTGACAGCTGGAGAGAGTCAGGTCATAGAGGAATGGATAGGGCACAGGACTGGGCCAAGGTTGGGGAAGGTGGATCAGGTAGGAGGGAGAGAATGTCAGGACCAACTTAGCAAACATGACTGGTCACATGGGGAAGAGGTGCTTGGTGCTGGAGAAATGCCACATGGCTGAGAGGTCAGGGGCTCTAGAGAGGGAGTAGCTGCATGTGAAGGATGGAGTCACACAGGTCCAGAGAGAAGGGAGGAAGGCTCAGGCAGTAGGAGTGACCTGTACAAAGACCCGGATGTGGGAAGGGTACAGGAGGACAGGAAGTAGACTCCAATGGCTGGAGTGCTCAGGGCGGTAGGACAGTGGGTGACCTGGGGCTGGCGGTAGTAGAGCCAGGCCAGACCTTGCCACTCAGGGAAGTGGCTTTTCTCCTAAAGCCTGAATACTTATGTTCTTGGGAGCTTTCCTGGGGAGCTGGCCTCAGGGGCAAGGCTAGGTCTGCAGTCCCAGACCAGGTGCTGTTTCTCATTCCTGGGTGTCTTTGACTTTGGGCTAGCAGTGCAGGTGAGGGCAGGAGAAAGGCATTGAACCAGGTGCCCTTGAAGCAGAACCAGGCTGCTCAGCCCCAGTGACTCAAGGGGGACCTCCCCAGGGGCTGCCCAGCCAGTCAGAGCCAAAGATGGTGGGCTGAGATCCCCAAAAGGACCCCACCTGACTAGGACTGGGGACCATGGGATGAGCTTTCGCTCTGCAGTCAAACTCCTGAAGTCAATTCTGGCCTCAGCTGAGTGAGCCCGGGGAGGTCTGTGTACTTCTCTGAACCTCATCTCTAAAATGCGAGTGATGTTACCCAGCCTGAAGGGGTGTTTTGAAGATTAGGTGAGTTAACATAAGCAAAAGACTTAGCATAAAGTCGTTGTTCAGTAAATAGTCATTCCCCAAACCCAGGGTAGCCAGCCCGGTACCTACACTCCCTGCCTCATCTCAGGTCTGATTAGGGCTCCCCCCGCATCTGTGCTCCCACAGCCTGTGTTACTGCTAGCGTTGCAGTTCCACTCTGTCTCGCCCAGTCTGTTTCCTCTGTTGGTTTCCCCTGTCTGATCCCTGCTCTGTAGCCCCAGAAACAGGGACCAGCCTGTAATTGGCGCTCAATAAATGTCTATCAAGCTGTAGTGAAGGTCTCTTCTAAGGGATGCGACCTGTTTGGTGAGCACTTCCTCTCTGCATACACTATCTCATTTAGACTTCACATGACCCCTGTTTTCACAGATGAGGATCCTGAGGGTCAGAGAGGTGAATGACTTGCCACAGGTCACACAGCCTGTCAGTAAGTGACAACTTGGAATTGAACCCACCTCGATCTGATTACAAAACTCCTGCACTGTACTTCTTTCATGCAGAGGGGAGAGTCCAAGAGTCCAGCTCAGCTGCAAAGGGGGATCTTGGGAATGAGGACAGTCACTCAGAATCTCTGGGCATCAGTCTCCTCATCTCTAAAATGAAGGGGTTAAAAAAAAGGAAAAAAATAAAAAGAAAATGAAGGGATTGGATCATTGATTCTCAATCTTGGCAGCCTATTTGAATTATCTGGGGAGATTTTAAAATGTACCAGTGCCTGGGCCCCACCTCAGTTCAATTAAACCAGATCTCTGAGGGTGGGTCCTGAAATTTATAAAACTCCCAGGTGACCTGATTGTACTGTCAGGGCTGAGAACACGACACAGCCCCTCAGTGAGGCCCACTGCATGATGCAAACAGCAGGGCTTCGGAGCCAAGCGGATGTGGGTTCTAATCCCAGATCTGGTCTTCCCCATACACCAACATCTTCACTCAGCAAAGGAGAGCAAGGCTCAGTGAGGTCCAAGTTCATGCAGCTTAGAAGTGACATTGTGGGGGTTTGAATCCAGGTGTTCTCTCAGGAGCTTTAGATCCTGGACAGGGAGAAGACGGGTGGGCGGGCAGGTCTGCTTAGAGCCTGTGGCCCCCTGGTCCCCTGGCCCGCCTGAGCCTGGGCAGGGTCCGTCCAGGAGGATCCTGCAGTCACCCCTGCCCCATGGCTAATGGTTTGGGCAGCAGATGCTGGTGCAGCATGAGGTCACACACACCTTGGCCGTCTCCTTGCCTAGCATGTGCCCAGGCACCTCCACTGCCCACTAGGCCCCAAACTACAGCTACAGGCCCGTGTGGACACGCCAGGCAGCTCGGGTGTGACGGGGGCAATCACATCAGTGCGAGACCAAGCTGGCAGGAAGCCTGATGCCAACTTGAGGCACAAGCGGACCTTGTTTGAACACCTGCCCCATCACGCACGTGCCACATGGGATCTTTTGAAACACTACGAAATGTGTGTGAAAGTATGGCTCATGGCTTCCCACCCTGACTCTGACCATGCCGTCCCCTCACCTGGAGTCCCCTTCCCATCTCTCCTCCTCGTAGGTCTCTGTCCAAATGTCACCTCTTCAGACAGGCCTTCCCTGGCCACCCTCTCCAAGGAGGTTCCCCTTTTTACTCTCCGTCACTGTATCCACTGTATTTCCTTCCTTCTATCTGACAGACTTTGTAACCCTACACTTAGTTGCTTGATTACTAATCTACTGCCTCTCTTCCTAATTAGAGGATAAAACCCACAAAGGTGGGGCCCATGTCTTTTTGTTTCATCATGTTTCTTTACAATGTATAACTTACATGCCACAATACTCACGCATTTTAAGTGTACAATTCAGTGATTTTTGAGTACAGTCACAGAGTTGCATGACCATCACCACCATCCAGTTTTAGAACTGTCATCCCCACGAAAGGATCCCTCAGACTGGTTTGCAATTAATCTTTGTGTTTACCCTCATCCAGTGGCTTACAGACCATCCCTGATTTGCTTCCTGTCTCTCTGGTTTTGCCTTTTCTGGGAATGTCACACAAATGGAATCATAATGCGAGATCTTCTGTGTCTGAATTCTTTCACTGAGCATGAAATCTTAGCTTCATCCACGTTCCACGTATTGGTAGTTTGTTTCTCTCTTTTGCTGAGTCATTTTGTATGTGCAACATTTTGTTTATTCATTCATCTTTTCGATTTTGGATTGCTTCCAGATTTTCCTATAGAATAATGCTGCTGTGAACATTTGCCTGCAAGTCTGTGTGTGGACTCACAATTTCATTTCGCTGGGGCAGACACCTGGATACCTTGGGGTGGAATGGCTGGGTTGTGTGGTCATTTCAACTTCTTCAGAGATTGCCAGACTCTTTTCCAAAGTGGCTTCTTCATCTCACATTCCCTCCAGCCATGTGTGAGGTGACACCATGTCTTTTATTTACCGAAATGTCCCCAGGATTTAGCCTGCATGCTAGGCACATAGTGAGTACTCCGTAAAATGAATGAGTAAACGAATACTGGATGATTTGGGATATGGTTAGGTTCCCTTGGAAGACTGTGAGGCACACAGTGGCTATCCTCCTCTGGACTCCACATTAAGCCGGCAGGACATTTTATACGCAGGCTACATTGGTGGGATTCCCCCAGCCCCAAAAAGGACACTTAATGAATCTTTTTTTTTTTTTTAATTGAAGTATAGTCAGTTAACAATGTGTCAATTTCTGGTGTAGAGCATAATGTTTCAGTCATACATATACACATATATATTCATTTTAATGTTCTTTTTCATTATAGGTTACTATGAGATATTGAATATAGTTTCCTGTGCTATACAGAAGAAACTTGCTGTTTATCTATTTTATATATACTAGTTAATATTCACAAATCTTGAAATCCCAATTTATCCTTTCCCATCCATCCCCTTTCCCACCGGTAACCATAAGATTCTTTACTATGCCTGCGAGACTGTATCTGTTTTGTAGATGAGTTCATTAGTGTCTTCTTTTTTCTTTTTTTAGATTCCACATATGAGTGGTGTCATATGGTATTTTTCTTTCTTTTTCTGCCTTACTTCACTTAGAATGATGATCTCCAAGTCCATCCATGTTGCTGCAAATGGCATTATGTTATTCTTTTTTATAGTTGAGTAGTACTCCATTGTATAAATATACCACAGCTTCTTTATCCAGTCAATGACTGATGTCTTGATAGTATGTCCTTGCCTCTCTGAAATGTGATGGGGGAATTAAATCCACATGGAGTGGAGCATCTCTGCATTATCTGTAAAAGGCTGCTAAAGAAATTGTCTAAAACAGAAGTCCACATAGTGGCACCTATGTGACAAATCCTTCTTGTACTTTTAACACCAGGGTAAAGGGTCTTTCCCAGCTGAAATGACCTTGGTTCTTTAATTATGAGTCAGGGACAATACATCATGTTTCCCTTTTTGCCTCACCTGAGAGGATGCTCAGAGCAACATTCAATTGATTGTGAACTCCTAGAAGGCAGGGTCCAGGGCCTGGTTGCCTCTGGTTCCCTGGGGACCAGCACAGCTCCTGTCCCAGAGAGCTTTCTCAACAAATGTTGGTTGGGTGGAATGAAATGGAAATGCAGTCACTTCATTGACTTAGAATATTTTTATCAACTATTTTCCTGTGCTCTGTATAGTTTACCATAGATGTTGTATATGTTACTTGGAGCTATATAAATTATGAAAGAATAACAACGAAAAAATAGAGTTCCTGATATTAAAATATTTATATCTGGAGGGAAAGATAAATCACATACCAAAATAGCTGTGGAGGAAATGAGAAAGTGATGAATGTTATACAAGAATTGTTAAGGGCTATGAAAGTCCATAAGCCATAGTTTAGGTGGAGGAGCAGGAGAGATGAAGGGGTAGCGATGAGATTTGGAGAGGCAAATGCTTCAAGGACATGAGTGGGCCAGATTTGGGGGAAACAGGCCCTCCTCCCCTTGTAAGAGGTGGAAACTGGTGGAAGGAGTGGTTGGTTCAAGAATTCTCAGGGAAGTTGGTCTTGAAAACACATAGCCCTTTGGGTCAAGAAATTCTACCTTTACACATTTCTCCTACAGAAATAATTAAAGATATGCATAAAATATAGCTTCAAATCTATTCCCTCACAGAGTAGATTTTAACAGAAACAAATTATGCCTGTCATAATTATGTTGAGAAATCTTGGCACAATTTCTATAGCTATTAAAAATATATTGATGTGGGATATTTATGGGAATGGAAAAATGTTCATGATGTGCGATTGAATTAAGCAAAAGGAAGGTTATGATATTGCATGTGCCCTACAATTCAGCAATTCTATCTTGGATATTGATCCTAGAATATGGTACAAGAAGGCCGCACGTACCAGAATGTTCTGAAGCATGGTTTGCAAAATCAATCATCAGTAGAATTGGTAAAGGAACTGTGGTCCATTCATTCCATGGGATCGTGAATGGCAGGATTACTGAGCAAACAAGGCGATGTGGATCAACGTGAACACACTCCTAGGATATAATGTCAGACCCAAAGGCAAGTTGCAGAAGGACAGATGCAGACCGATGCAATTCCTTTGAAGTTTAGCAATATCCGGAGCACGAATGGGAGTGACAAACCCCAGATTTGTGAGAGAGAGTGACTCTGGTGGTGGGAAGCAGGGGAGGCATTGCCAATAATCACCTGGGGGGCTTCAGCCATTATCTGTTAGGTTTTTGGTTTTAAAAAAAAAAAAGAGCTGAAGCAAACATGCTTCAGAGTGTTAAGTTTTGTCAAAACTCAGTGGTGAGGAGTGTCTGTTACAGTATTCTGTTTTTGTTTACTTACAACACTTAATTTGAAAAACAGCACTTTTTATATTTTGTGACTGTAAATACACACATGTGGAAAACTGAAATTAAAGAGTATATGTAATTAGTGAGTCATGATTTTGTCTATGTGACAAGCTCACTGATTATTTTTATTTTCCTGTATTTGTATTTTCTGATTTTTCTATAGGTACAATGTAGAACCTGCACAGTGTTTTAAAAGCTTAAAAAAAAAAGAGCCTAAAAACTGTAAGGAGGTCATTCTGAGTAGAGGCAACAGAAGACTCAGAGGCTGGCTGTGGAGAAGCTCCTAGCACATCTGGGTGCCCAGGGGAGTGATGGGAAGAAAAACCTCACCAGCCACACAGTGTGTAGGACTTGGTCCTGGGCCAAGGTGCTATGACTTGCCCTTGAAGGCCAAGGGGCCTCAAACAGGTGTCTCACCTCTGGGGAGCCTCAGGTGTGTTCCCAGTAGTCTGGCTTCACTAGGGTTTTCATAATCTGGGGCTTTCATTTTGGTGATAAGCTAAAAGCCATGAGCATAAGCATATTCTGACTCCTCTGAATGACCCAGAGCAGCCAACCCTATTTTAGCACCCATGCTGGTCTGCGCTTGGGGTCAGGTTGGCGCCGACTGCCCCACTTTAATTGTCTTGGGCTGATGAGGAAAGAAAGAAGCAGGCCTCGGCTTGGCTGGTTTGTTTTCCAGCCCCATGAGCTCAGCCCTTGGGCCTGGGAGAAGTCCAAGGGCCCAGACGATGTTTCAGACCTGAAAAGAGAATGTTAATGACTCTAAAATAAAAAACAACAACAATGAAAGTAACAGACATGCACACAAACCCTGTTGATTAAAATAATTTCAGTTGCAGAATTGAAACAAATCAATTTTTACAGCAAAAAAGAAAAGTATACTTAATGTGAAGTGTGGGTGCATTTTAATACGATTGACAAGGGGTGAGGAGGAACCTCCAATGGTAAGAATTCTGGGGGACCTATGAAGGTCCTTAAAATAGCCCTGGGCTTAAAACGCAGAGGAATGGACATGCCCCCAGCCAGGGAGACAAATGATGAGCCCATAAGCTCACCCTCTCAGAGGGCTCCCCTCGCCCAGATGGGAAAAGAAGTGAGCAAGTCAAGTCAGCCATGTAGCCACGTAGGAGCTCGAAAATAAAAACAAAAAGCAAACAAAACCCAACACACTGGCACAGCCGATGAAGTGCTCAAAATTGCAAGGGGTGGTTTTGATTCCATGAAACAACACCATCCAGTGCATTAAATGAATGGAGATCATCTGAATGTTGCTGGGTTGTAGTTGTGTTTACTTATAACTTGTAACTTGGTTTCATGGGTGTATAGAGCCCGAGGAGTTTGTACCCAGCTTTCTGTCTTAAGGGACAGTATAATAAAAACATTTCAAATCAACAACGTCTTGCTGGGAGAGTCTTCTTCCTTTGGGGAAGCCAGTTTATACTCAAGTTACTCAAGTTGGGAAGCATTGCTGGGCACAGTGACCTACTGAAGGGATCCGAGTTGGGTGAGTTGTTGTGAGCACAGCGTCAGGGGGATGAGCTGGGCAGCAGGCACTGGGTGACCAGCAGCAGATAGAGCAGGACTGGCGTGAGGCTTCAACTCCTAAGGCAAGAATGAGGGTCTTCTTTTGAGCCCCTGCAGTGCCAAGGGGAGGCCCCAGGATGCCACGGGAGCTTGACGAAGATTGGCCACCACCCTGCAATTTTCTGGTTGGGGAGAGTCCTGGGTCTCCAGGTTGAAGGTAGATGTGTCTATCCTGGTCCCAGTGGGTCCACTGGGTGGAATCAGTACACCGAGGCCTCACTGCGTATTTGCAGAAAGAAGATGCCTTTCCTTTCTTCATCCTTCACATCCAATCCACCAGTACATTGTTTACTTTTACCTCCAAAGCATATCTGGACCCAGGGCCCCCACTCCCAGCCTCCATCCTTTACCTGGACTGTGTGAATGGTGTCCCCACCAGCCTCTCTGCTCTCCTCTTGTCTCCCAATAGCCTCTTCACACACAGAAAGAGGGAGATTCTGAGATTGTAAATTCTCTGCTCTCAAAACTTAGTGGCTTCTCGTCAAGCTCAGAATTCAATTTGGACTCTTCATGTCAGCCTTCAAAAGCCTGAGTGATCAGCCTGCATCCACCTCTGCTGCCTCCTCGTCCCCTTTGCTCGCTTAGCTCCGGCCATAATGTTCTCCTTGTGGTTCCTAGAAAACGCCAAACTCATCAATTTTTAGGGTCTTTGCCCCTGCTGTTCCCTGTACTTGGGATGTTTGTCCTCCAGGGCAGAGCAGGGTATTCCTTCTTACCTGTTAAGTCTCATCACAAATGTCACCTTCCCAGCAGGGCCCTTTCTCCTGATCCCCTGGGTGACCCAGATCTGCTGCCACTGCCCCTGCCCTGCCACTTGTATCTTATTTCAGGTCATTGTAGTACTTCCAGAACTTGTCTGGTCAATGTATTCACTACTCCTTTAATACCAAAATCTAAAGGGGGAGGGTATAGCTCAGTGGTAGAGTGCCTTCTTAGCATGCACAAGGTCCTGGGTTCAATCCCCAGTACCTCCATTTAAAAATATATAATAATTTAAAAATAAATAAATAAACCTAATTACCTCCGCTCAAAACAAAAACAAACAAAAAAGCTAAAACAAACAAACAAACCAACCCAAAATCTACGGTAGGTCTTGACCTGTTTAACGCTAATCTCCAGCACCTAGAAGGGGCTTGGCACATAATAGGGTACTCGGTAAAAGTGTGTTGAGTGAATAAGATAATATTTCACACCATGAGAATGGCTAGAATCAAAAGGGTGAGGATGCAGAGAAATTAGAACTTTTATACATTGCTGGTGGGAGTGGGAAATTGTGTGTCCACCTTGAGTTTGTCAGTTCTCAGAAAGATTAAATACAGAGTTGCCGTAAGACTGTGCAATCCCACTCTAGATATACACCAAGAGAATGAAAACACATGTCCACACAAAAACTTGTTCATGAACGTTCACAGCAACCCTATTCCAGATTGCCAAAAACTGGAAGCAACCCAAATGTCTACCAGCTAATAACTATATAAATAAAATGTAGTGTATCATTACAATGCAATATTATTCAGCAACAAGAAGGAATGAAGTAATGACGCATGTTACAACATGGACTAACCTCAAAAACATATACTAAGTATAAGAAGCCAGACACAAAAGGCCACACAGTGTATGATTTCACTTACATGAAATGTCCAGAATAGACATATACACAGAGACAGAAAATAGATTAGTGGTTTCCAGAGGCTAGAGGGAGGCGGGAAATGGGGAGTGACTGCTAATGAGCATGGGGTCTTTTGGGGATGATGAAATGTTCTCGAATTGGATAGTGCTGATGGTTGCACAACTTTGTGAATGTAATTAGAACCACTGAATTGCACCCCTTAAAGGAGTGAATTTTATGATACGTGAATTATATCTCAATTTAAAAATCTGGCATGATAATGTTCATAGCAGTGTTATGAACGGTAGTCAAAAAGCAGAACAAACTCAAATGTCCATCAACTGATTAACGGAAAGACGAAATGTGGTCTATCCACACAATGGGATCTTACTCATCAATAAAAGGGAATTACTGATACAGGCTACAACACGGCTGAACCTTGAAAACGTTACACTGAATGAAAGAAGCCAGTCACAAAAGACTGCCTATTCTATCATTCCATTTATATGAAATTTCCAGAGTAGGTAAATCTATAAAGACAAAGTACACACAAAAGTTGTTTCCTAGGGCAAACAGGGAGAGGAACAGGGGGTGGAAGGCTGGGAAGTGATTGCTAACAGGTACAAGGCCTCTTTGGGAGGTGAAACTGTTCTGAAATTGGATTACAGTATTGGCTGCACAACTCTTAAATATACTAGAAATCATTGTATTGTCCACTTTAAGTGCGTGAACTTTTATGGGATAAAAATTATATCTCAATAAAATTTTAAAAGTTTATTAAATGAATGACTGAAGAGACATTAAAGGAGGGAAACAAGAGAGGAAAAGCAATTGGGAAACTTCCACTAGGTCTGAACAGACCTGATTCCCTATGAAACCCCAGCTGGGGAGCCTGGGAACCTTTTAATTCCCTACTGTCCCCTCTTCTGCTTCCCTCCCCAGCTGGGTGGGTGGAGGAACATCTAAGGTGGAGCATGACTGTCCCCTGGTGGTGATCTTAAGTAAGCACTTGGGAATGTGGTGGAGGGGACAGACCTAGATAAGGGACCAACTTTTTTTTTTTTTTTTTTAATATATGTAAGTTTCAGGATTACAGCATTATAATTAGCCATCTGTATAAACTACAAAGTGATCACCACCACAAGTCTAGTTACCATCCATCACCATAGTTGACCCCCTTCACCTAATTGTCCACTCCCAACCCCTTTCCCACCTGATAACCACTAATCTGATCTCTGTATCTATGAGTTTTGTTTTGTTTTTTTAAATTGTTGTTATTGTTGTTTAGATTCCACATATGAGTGAGATCATATGGTAATTGTCTTTTTCTGTCTGAGTTATTTTATTTAGCCTAATATTTTCAAGTTCCATTCATGTTGTCACAAATGGCTGGATTTCACTGTTTTTTGTGTGTGTGGCTGAATGTTATTCCATTGTGTGTGTGTGTGTGTATATATAGATACACACACTACATCTTTATTTATTTATTGAAACATACTCAGTTTACAATGTTATATCACTTTCTCATGTACAGCATGATGTTTCAGTCATTCATGTACATACATACATTCCTTTTCATATTCTTCATTACAGCTTACTACAAGATATTGAATATAGTTCCCTGTGCTATACAGTAGAAACTTGTTTAGTTATTTTTATACAAAGTAGTTAGTATCTGTAAATCTTGAATTCTTAGTTTATCCCTTTCCACTCTCTTTCCCGTCTGGTAACCATAAATTTGTTTTCTATGCCTGTGAGTCTGTTTCTGTTTTGTAGATAAGTTCATTTGTGTCATTTTTTTTTAGATTCCACATATAAGTGATATCATATGGCATTTTTCTTTCTTTCTGCCTTACTTCACTTAATATGACGATCTCCAGGTCCATTCATGTTGCACCAAACAGCATTATTTTATTCCTTTTTATGGCTGAGTAGTATTCTATTGTATAAATATACCACAACTTCTTTATCCAGTCATCTGTTGATGGACATTTAGGTTGCTTCCATGTCTTGGCTATTGTAAACAGTGTTGCTATGAACACTGTGGTTCATGCCTCTTTTCAAATTAAGAGTTTCTTCTGGATACATGCCCAGGAGTGCAATTGCTAGATCACATGATAAGTCTATTTTTAGTTTTTAAAGGAATCTCCATACTGTTTTCCATAATGGCTGCACCAATCTACAGTCCCACCAACAGTGTTGGAAGGTTCCCTTTTCTCCACACCCTCTCTAGCATTTATCATTTGTGGACTTTTTAATGATGGTTATTCTGATTGGTGTGAGGTGATACCTCATCGTAGTTTTGATTTGCATTTCTCTAATAATTAGTGATATTGAGCACTTTTCATGTGCCTATTGGCCGTTTGTGCATCTTCACTGGAGAAATGCTTGTTTAGGTCTTCTGCCTATTTTTGGATTGGGTTGTTTGTTCTTTTGTTATTGAGTTAAATGAGCTGTTTGTATATTCTGGAGATTAAGTCTTTATCAGTCGCATCATTTGCAAATATTTTCTCCCATTCCATAGGTTGTCTTTTTGTTTTGATTTTTTGAGTTAACGTTTGTATATGGTGTAAGACAGTGGTCCAATTTCATTCTTTTTGCATGTGGCTGTTCAGTTTTCCTGACACCATTTATTGAAGAGGCTGTCCTTTCTCTGCTATATTGTCCATATGTGTGTGAATATTTCTGGGCCTCAATTCTGTTCCATTCATCTGTGTGTCTGTCTTTGTGCCAGTACCATACTGTTTTGAATACTGTAGCTTTTTGGTATAGTTTGGAATCAGGGAGCTTGATACCTCCAGCTTTGCTCTTCTTTCTCAAGATTGTTTCGGCTATTCAGGGTTTTCTGTGGTTCCATACAAATTTTAGAATTATTTTTCCTCGTTTGGTAAAATGTGCTATTGGAATTTTGATAGAGATTGCCTTGAATCTGTAAATTGCTTTGGGTAGTATGGACATTTTAACAATATTAATTTTTCCAATCTATGAGCATGGAATATCTTTCCATTTTTTGTGTGTTTTCTTCCATTTATTTCATTAGTATTTTGTAGTTTTCACTGTATATATTTTATCTCCTTGGTTAAATTCATTCCCAGGTATTTCATTCTTTTTGATGCAATTATAAATGGGATTGTTTTCTTAATTTCTCTTTCTGATATTTTGTTATTAGTATATAGAAATGTCAAGATTTTTGTATATTGATTTTATAGCTGGCAACTTTACTGAATTCATTTATTAGCTCTAACAATTTTTGATGGTCTTTAGGATTTTTGGTATATAAAGTCATGTCATCTGCAAATAGTGACAGTTTTACTTCTTCCTTTCCAATCTGGATGTCTTTTATTTCTTTTTTCTTGCCTAATTGCTTTGGCTAGGACTTCCAATATTACGTTGAATAAAAGTGCTGAGAGTGGGTATTCGTGTATGTTTCCTAATCTTAGAGGCAAAATCTCAGCCTTTGACCAATGAGTATGATACTAACTATGTGTTTGTTTTATATGCTTTTTATTATAGTGAGGTACATTCCTCTATACTCACTTTTTGAGAGTTTTTTTTCATAAATGGATGTTGAATTTTGTCAAATGCTTTTTCTGCATCTATTAAGATGATCCTATGATTTTTATCTTTCATTTTGTTAATGTGATGCATCAAATTGATTGATTTGTAGATATTGAACCATTTTTGCATCCCTGGAATAAATCCCACTTGAATGTGGTGTATGATCCTTTAAATGTATTGTTGGATTTAGTCTGCGAATATTATGTTGAGGGTTTTTTCCTCTATGCTCAACAAGGATACTGGCCTGTACTTTTCTTTTTTTGTGGTGTTCTTGTCTGGTTTGGGTATCAGGATAATGCTGACTTCATAAAATGTGTTCAGAAGAGTTCTCTTCTCTTCTATTTTTTGGGAAGAATTTGAGAAGGGTTGCTATTAATTTTTCTTTGCATGTTTGGTAGAATTCATCAGTGAAGCCATTTGAGTTTTTGTTTGTTGGGGGATTTTTGATTCCTGTTTCAGTGTCCTTACTAGTAATCAGTCTATTCAGATTTTCTATTTCTTCATGATTCATTCTTGGAAGATTGTATGTTTCTAGGAAATTATCTATTTCTTCTATCTTGTCCAATTTATTGGCATATAATTATTCCTAGTAGTTTCTTATGATTCTTTGTATTTCTGTGGGATTGGTTGTAACTTCTCCTCTTTCATTTCTAATTTTATTTGCATCTTCTCTTTTTTCTTGGTTAGTCTAGCTAAAAGTTTGTTGATTTGTTTCTATTGTTTTTTTTTTTTTTGTATCTATCTCATTTATTTCTGATCTTTATATTTTTGGTAAGGGGTCAGCTTTAGCGAACTAAGGAGGTCCTGGGGAAGGGCAGGGAGTGGAAGAAACTTGCAGAAGCCTGGAGACAGGAAAGTGCCAGGGATGATGCCAAGGACACTTTGCTGGGTTTCTGAGGCTGGTATCACCATTTATAATTATTACTGGGTTTTTCTCTACATTTGTTTCCTGCCTCCTCCCACAGTGATATGAGCACCAGGAGAGCAGGGATGTGTCTTCTGGTTCACCCCACTTCCCCAGCTCCCAGCACAGTGCCTGGCACTTGGTGGATACTCAACAAAAATGCATGGACTGTAGTTTGTTGTAGTAGAAAGAACAGAGAGAGAAGTCTGGGTTTAAGTACAGTGTCCACTTTGTTAACCCAATGACTCTGGGCAAGTCACATGACCTCGGTGGGCCTGAATTGGCACACTTAACTGTGTTGTGAGGAGAATGTCCCTTTCCTCTCAGGGTTATGGTGAGTTTAAATGATGGGCAGCTGGGATGGTGGGGGAGCACTTCATCCAGGATCTGCGGGCCCAGGGCGAGGTGCCAGAGCTCTACTGACTTGCTGGGTGACATCAGGCAAGTCCACTTACATTTCAGGCTTCTATTGTCTCCCCTTTAAAACAGCAAGAATAATGCCCTTATCTCGGCTCTTTTGACTCCTCTAATGACTGTCCTGAGAACCTTCCAGATGTCTAGCACTGGGCTAGCTCTGGGTTCACAGTGAAGTCACAGCCACACCTCTACTCTCAGGGAGCTTACGTTCCAGTGAACCAAGCCAACAACAGCCAATTATCAGACACCTAAATGTATCGTTACAACGGATCTGAGGGTGACGGAGAAGCACAGGCAGCTAGATAGAGGGTGGAAGAGGACCCTCCCTGAGATTAGGTCAGACAAATCCCTGGAGAAGGTCATTCAGGTCGAGAGCCAAGGCAAGGTGAGGCTTGGTGAGAAGAATGTTCCCGAGATGTGTGAAGGCATTTAGGCAGGAAGGGGATCCACCTCCTGTCACAGCCCAGAGATCAGCAAGGCAAGGATGAGTAGGGGTGAGACCGCATGGGGCCTGGTGGGCCACCTTCAAGAGTTGGATTTCATTCTAAGTACAACAGGAAGTTATCAGAGCATCCTGAGATGGGCTGAGTCTTGATCTAACTTAGGTTTTGAAAGATCACCCTAGTTGCTGTGGGTGAAATGGCTTGTTTGAGGTAGGGGTGAGGTGCAGAAAGTCCAGCGAGTGATGAAGGCAGCTCAGACCCCAGTGATGGTGGTGGGGCTGGAGAGAACTGGACCAGTGTGAGATGGGATCTGGAGACAGAATCCTCAGGGCGTGGGAAGGAAGGCTATGGGGATGAGGGTGAGGGCACTGAGGGTTCTCTGCTTCCATCCCAAGCAACTGGGCAAACAGAAGTGTCATTTACTGTGGGGGAAGCAGGTTTAAGAAGGGAGAATGAGCATTTGGGTTTGTATTTTCACGTGTGTGTCAATTTTGAGATGTCTGTTCAACAACCGAGGGCCAATATCAAGGAAGCAGCTGGAGAGCAGCATCAGAGCTCAGAAAAAGAGATCTGGGCTGGAAGCTCATTTGACATTTCAGAAAATCCTATTAGCTTTTCTTTTTAATTGCAAAAAGAATACATACCAGTCATCACAAAATCAAACAATGCAAAACAGGAGAAAGAAAGAAAGAAAGAAAGAAAGAAAGAAAGAAAGAAAGAAAGAAAGAAAGAAAGAAAGAAAGAAAGAAAGAAAGAAAGAAAGAAAGAAAGAAAGAAAGAAAGAAAGAAAGGAAGGAAGGAAGGAAGGAAGGAAGGAAGGAAGGAAGGAAGAGAGAGAGCGAGAGAGAAAGAAAGAAAGAAAGAAAGAAAGAAAGGAAGAAAGGAAGAAAGGAATAAAAAGAAAGGAAAGGAAGAACTCATGCTTCTCCCACCCCTGCCTCACCCCTTTCAGATCAAGTCAATCCTGACCTAACTTGAGAGAAGAGACCCAATGGTGGGAAAGGAGGTTGAAAACTCAAAGCAGTTTGGCAGCATGGACCACATCAATGTGCAAGGCCACCCTGGGAACTAGCTTTCTGAAACAATTTAGGTCATTTGTTAGTGCAGACATAAGGATTCTCATTGCCGCACAACTAGAAATAAAATGTTGGGTGTTCCTTTTGTGGCCAAAAATAGATGATTTAGTTCTATCCGTGGTTTCCAACCCTGGCAAAATCTCCAGGGAAAATGTAAAAAGTAGCAAGGCCTGGGACCCACCCAAGTCTTGCCAAATCAGTCTGCTGGGCGTGGAGCTTGAAATCTGTACTTTAAAAAAAGCTTCCTGGTATTCTAATGCAGCAGGCCCATTGAGAAAGAATCTATACACTTGTACATATAATGGGGTATTACGCAGGAAAAACAGTAATATAGAAACTTAGCTCCTGACATGCATCTATACCTATTGTTCATGTTTTACTGCTCAAATTAAAAAGTAGTTTGCAAAATAGTATTTGCAGTAGGGTTATATTTTCCTCCTTTTGTTTATCTGTATTTCTGATTTTACCACCACAAGCATGGATTGCTTTTGTAATAAAGCAGCATTGCCTTTCAGGAGAAAAAGAAAAAGTGATGACTCAGATGCATCTTCTTGGTGTGATTCACTGTGTGGCCAGGAGGAAAGATCAGATTTCACTCATTATATCCTCTGGAGCTTATATGTACCCCCTCGAGGTGCCCAGCCTGTGCTAGGGGCTGGTGATCAAGCACACATGTGGTCTTGCCCAGAAGGCACAGATTCCAGTCAGGGAGACAGACAGTAATCAAGTCATCACATGAATAAGCAGGGGAATTACAAGCTGAACTAAGTTTCCTGCAGGAAAGAAACATGGTTCTTTGAGAGGGTTTATCATAGAACTTGATCTAGACCCTGGGGTCATGTAGGATCTCCATGAAGAAGTAACCTCTGAGTTTATACCTAAAGGATGAAAAGGAGTTAACTAGGTGAAGGGAGTGGAAGAGCAGTCTAGGCCGGGGGAACAGCATATACAAAGGCCCTGGGGTAGGAGGGAGCTCGGTGGATTTGAGGAACTGAAAGATAGGGCAACAGGGGCTAGAGTGTAAAGAAGAGGTAGGCAGGGGCTCTAAGAGAAGCTGGGGGATTTCCAGGGGCCAGAACATGTGGGCCTTGCAGGCTGTGTTAAGGTTTGGGGTATTGATCCAAACAGCCATGGGAAGCCATCAGTGTTTCCAACAAGGAGATGTCATAATCAGATCTGCATTTTGATGTGGACCACTCTGGCTGCTGTGTGGTGGAAAGACTGGAAAGGTCCCCTAAGACAATGCCAGGAGACCAGACAGGAGCTTTTATAAAAGCCTAGCCCAGAGATGATGGCACCTGGAGTAGGGTATTGGAGAGATGCTGAGGAGATAACATGGGTAGTAGCTGGTGAGGGACTGGATATTGAGGGAGGGAGAGGGAGATTTCCAAGATGACTCCTAAGTTTGTGTCTTGTGTAACAGGCTGCAACTGAGGTGGGGAAGATTGTTAGAGAATTGGGTGGGGGTAGATCATGAGTTCACCATGGACAGGTTGAGTCTGAGGTATGTTTGAGGCACCCAAGTGGAGATGGGGTACAAGTGGTTGCATGTACCAACCTGGGGTTCAGAGGAAGGGCTAGGCTAGAATGAAGTCCTCAATCTGGGCACGGCTGACACTGGAGGCTGGATAATTTTCTGCCGGGGGTGGGAGGGGGGCGTCCTGTGCATTGCAGTATGTTCAGGAGCATCTCTGGCCTCTACCCACTAGATGTCAGTAGCATCCCTCCCTAGTTGAGACAACCACAAATGTCTTCAGATGTGGCTGAATGAAGGGCCAGACTACCCCGAGTTGAGATCCTGGGCTAGAGGTACACACTTGGAAGTTATCACATCTATAGGGGTGTGGGTAAGGTTACCCAGGGTGAGAGAATGGGATGAAAGGAGAAGAGGGTCTCAGATCAAGTGTTGAGGAGCACCAGCATCTAATGGGAAGATAAATTACAATGGGCCATCAAAGGAGGCTGGGGAGGAGAGGTTTGAGATGTGGGAGGAGAACCAGAAGCCAGAAACACAGGTGAGGGAGTCTTTCCAGAAGGAAGTTGTGGCCAACAGCATCTAGTGCAGCTAAGAGAGAAATCAAGTGCCTGGGGCCTGAACAATGTCCCCTGAGCGGTGACCTTAGGAGGCTTGGCTGGAACTGTGGGCGAAAAGCCAAAATGGCCTGGGCTGAAGAATGAGGAGGAAGTGAGGAAATGAGCCCAGTGAGTGTAGACGGTCCTTCCAGGACTTTTGCTGTGAGGAGAAATAAGAGGGTAGCTAGAGTTGAAGGGCAAGAGATGGAGGGGTTGTTGGCTTATATTTTTAAGGTGAGAGAGACTTCAGCATTTTAAATGGAAAGTTCTGGTTGAGAGGTGGAATGGAAGGTGCTGGAGAGAGGGGCCATTAGTTGGAGACAGGAAGGAGTAGGATCCGGAGCACCAGAGCAGACTGGTCCACGGCCCTGGGGTGTGGGGGATGGGAGGAAGGGGGAGGGCTGTTGAGGAAGGATGCAGAAGGGGGTGGGGGGAGTTTTGCACATGCTGTGGGCAGTTGGAGGGTCCCTGGCTGAGAGTGGGGGAGGTCGTGCAGGCTGTGTTTGTAGAACGAGTGTTGGAGGTGTGGGGTGCATGGAGAACATTTGATACCAGGTTGTGGAAAGCAGGAGAGAAGAATTAAGGAGACGACGCATTTGAAAGGCCAAACGCTGTTCCGAATCCAGAGGAATAGCTGGGCTGATGCTCTTCTCGTTCTTGTTACTAATTGTAATAGTTACTATCTGGGTTCAAAACTGGCTCTACCTATTCCAGTCTGTAAAATAGGGATAGGGGAACCTTCCTCATAAAGTTACTGTGAAGATTCAATTACATGAAGCGTGTTAAGTGCTTAGAGCCTGTGGTAGGAGCGCAACAGGGCAGCTCAGCAAGCGTCCCCGGGCCTGGAAAACCGTTCGTGTTTTATAACTGACTGACCAGCAGGGGGCAACATGTCCATGCAAGGAAGGACATGGTGCAAACCTTCAGGTTGCGGGACCCAAGGATGCCATGATGCAGGCTGGAGGAGACCCAGGCCAGCATGGAGCCCCAGGAGAGTGGGGAATATGACTGGGGGCGGGAGTCCAGCTCAGCTGGGGCGGGAGCAAGCTAGTGGAGACTCATGGGGTGTCCCTGGGATTATCCAGGACAGCTCCGTGGGCCGAGGGGAGCAGCGGCCTGGATGAGTCAATAGGGAAACAGATCAATTCTAGTAATCCCCTGGGCCCAGAGCAGAACTGTGCTGGGTGACCAGGAACATTCTGGGCAGAATGAGATGAGAACTTGCTCCAGCTTAAGAATGAGCCTTGCTCAAGTAAGTCTAGGGAAGGGAGAGCAAATTGTGCTGGGGTTGAAAGGGCAGAGTTTGGGCTGGGATTTGGGGTTTGGGCATTGGGGTGTGAAATGGCCTTTGCAAGCTGAGAGTTAGAAAGCAGAGTTGGCAGCCAGGAGCTGGGCCAGAGAATCAGGCAGGGGCCTGAGGGAGGAGGGCCAAGGAGGACCAGTCAGGCCTCCAGGACAGTCAGGGCCCCAGATGCAGCTTTCTGGTGGCGTCCCAGACCCAGCAGCCAGAGCCAGGCTGAGCTGGCCTCCCCTGGCCTCAAGCACTCCTCTTCCCAGACAAGGCCTCTGAAGGGCTACGGAGGTCCTGGGGTGGAGTCGGTGCCCCACTAGGCTTGACTCTGCTGCCAGGAGGTGGTAAGGCAGCCTATTCCTCCTCCTCCTTCTCCCAGGTCCATTCAGTCTCCTGCCTGTGGTCTCGGCAGACACATCACCCAGAGCCCTTTCTCTCAGAAGTGGAGACCCACACAAGGCTGCAAACATGGCCAAGACCGGGATTACAAACAAGTCCCTGGCTCTCTGTGTAGATGACACTCTCGTCAGGTATGTCCCTTTCACCAATTCCATTTGTGCCCAGAAGCTGGGACTAAAATCCCAAAAGGGTATCTGAGAATGGCAAAGGCCTCAATTGTCAGGGATAGAGCAGTCTCAGGTTTGCCTGATCCTCTGTCCTCATTTTACAGAAGAGAAAACCAATGCACAGCTTATGGAGGCGAAGTCCTATGTAAAGCAAGGACTCGAACCCAAGACCCCGGGGTTCTTCTCCATGGCCGACCACATTAAGCACAGATAACCATGCAGCGGCTGGAGAGCACTTGTGCCTTACAAAAGAGCCCAGGTAGATGACACCTCCAAGAGGGATCTTTTTCAGGATAGAAAATTTCACAAATTATCTCTGTGATCTTTGTCAAATCCATCCCTCTCTCTGGATATCAAAGTCTCATCAACTAAAGCAGAGGGATCAGAAAAAAAAGGAGGTGGGGAGGGAATTAACACATTTTATGAGGTGGTCTAATCTTACTTTCAAAATTGGAAAAATAAGACAAGAAAAGAAAATGACATGCTCATTTCACCTATGAACATGAAGATAAAAATCCTAAATAATATATTGGCTAATTGGATCCTTTGTTGTTGTTGTTGATTTAAAATCACAGCCAAACGGGGTTTATCACATATTAGAAAAGAGAATTAACCATCAGAAAATTAATCCTTTAGTTTTTCCATGTTAATTAATGGACTGAAGGAGAAAAATCACATGGTTATGTCATTAAAGGCACACATATACACAAAAGTCTTTTGATAAATTCAGAAATAATTTATGATTAAAAAATTGTTCTTTAGGAATAGAAAAGAACTCACAAATTTTGATGAAAACTATACACCAAAAATTCAGAGCAAATATATTCTTAATGAACAAACATTAGGTGCCTCTAAAATCAGAAGCAACTCAAAGGTATCTGATATCACCACTACTACATAACTTAGCTCTGAAGTTCTAGCCCACATTACAAAGGAAAGTAAAAGAAATGTAAGGACTGAAAGACAACAGGTAAAACTGTCATTACTTTCAGACTATATACTAGTCACCTACACAGAAAAAACATTGCAATAATTGCCAGGTAAAGGACCTATAAAAATTAATAGCACTTTTCCATATGAGCAATGACCAACTGAAAAATATAGAGGAAAATAATATGCTAAAGTAACAAGGAAATTAGCTTCCTACTCCTTTTTATTCTTTTCCTTGCCCTTCCCCCCAGAATTTAGTTATAGAGCCATTAAATGGTGTACATCTAATAAGGCAACATCTGTGCAGAGGCGCAGTCTGTGTGGGGTTTTGGGGGCCAGTGGGATGAGGAAGGCAGCCAGCACTGGAGAGACCTGGCATGAGATGCTGGGGTCTGATTCAGGTAAAGAGAGTGATATATATTCTCTAGCTCTGAGAGGGCCTGGGGGCAGTGGTATTCCAGCAGTAATGAGCACGCCTAGTACTCAGCACCCAGCTCTTTGTCTCTAAATACTGTTCTTCACTAAAAGGAACTAGGTCTCCTTGGATGAATGGCTGATTCCAGGATTGGGGCAGAGGAAGTAGAAAATGAGCCTAGATCATCTTGTTACAAGAGAAGGCAAGGAAGTGCTCAAAGAATGATGGGGACATGACAAAAGGACATGTCCAACTTGGAAGGGCTTCCACTGGACAAAAATAGGACAATTTAAGATCAAAATAAATCATGATAGTAATGGATTAAATTTTTTAAAACCATGAGTTTGTATTTCTATAAATAAATGCCCAGATAAACTGAAAGTTTCATGAAAATATTTACATAATTTAAAAACCGTTCCACAAAGTACTTTTAATTACAAAGGAGAAAAGGATAACTTCATAATGGCAAAACCTGGCAGATACCACCTTAATCGAGTGATCAAAGTAAACATCATTAGCAATAGGACAAATTGAAATTGTGTGCCATCTAATAGGATGCCTCGGGAAGAACGCAGCATCACTTCGGTGATGTTCCTGCCAAAGATATGTAACCTGAATCTAATCATGAGGAAATATCAGACAAATCTAAATTGAGGGACATTTTGTAAAATAACTTACCTGTGATCTTCAAAAGTGTCAAGGTCAGATAAATCAAAGAAGGACTGAGGAACTGTTTCAAACCAAAGGAGATTAAAGAGACATGAAAAGCAAATGCAAGATGTGTTCTGAACACGATTCCTTTTGCTATAAAGAATGTTATTGGAATGACTGTTTAAACTTGAAAGTCTGGAGGTAAGATGATGGTAATGTATCAGTGTGAATTTCCTAACTTTGATGGTTACATCATAGCTATGTATGAGAGTGTCCTTATTTGTATGGAATACCCAATGAAGTATGTGAGGGCGATGGGGCATCAGGTTTGCAACAAGAATTCAAATGCTTCAGAAAAAAAATTCTTTGTATCATTCTTGTGACTCTCCTGTATGTTTGAGATTTTTTCAAATTTTTAAAAAGTCCTAAGATTTACATTTAAAGTATCTAGAAATTAACTTAAGGAATGCAAAAAGATCCCTAAAGTGAAATTTTAAAAATTCTATTAAAGGATATAAAAGAAGACATAAATAGATACCTACTGCATATTCATGGTTAGGGTGACTTAACATCATAAAGTTGCTGGTTCTCAAATTGGTCTACAAAATCAGTAAAATCCCAAGCAAAATTCTAGATAGATTTCATCTTGGAGAAATTCAACAAGCTTCTTCTAAATTATATATGGAAGAATAAAGTCCACAAAGAGCTAAGTCAACTTTGTAAAAGAAAAACTAAATGGGAGAAGTTGTCTTATCAGATATAAAGATAGATAGGTAGACATAAACATAAATATAGATACAGATAATGATTATGATAATAGATGGACATAGATAAATGATAGATAAGTACAAAGATGACACCATAAATCAAAGAAGGAGCAGACTTTTTAGTAGATGATACTGGGAAAACTGGCTCACTATATGGAAAACAAAACTGACTCCTTGCCTTTGGCCACCACAAATGTGGATTCCAGATGTATGAAAAACCTAGATGTGAAAGAAAAAAAGTGTAGAACAGTTTTTGTGATCTAGAGATGAGGAAAGCACCTCTTAAACTAGATCCCTAAAAGCACAAGCCATGAGGCAAGAAATGCTGGATTTGACTATAACAAAGACTTCTGTTCAAAGAAGGACCCTGTAAACAAAATTAAGAGATGGAAAACTGATTTGTTAAAGATGTTTTCAATGTCTAAAGCTGACAAGAGATTCATATCTAGACTGTACATGGAACTGCTGCAAATTAACAAGAAAAAGAACCAAAATATGGGGGGAAATGAGTGAAGGATATGACTAGGCGACTCACTGAAGGGGAATACAAATGACAAGATGCGAAGAGATGCTTAGATGCATCCATAATCAGAGACACACAAAGTAAAACATCAGTGAAATGAAGTCGTATAAATAGCCAATAGGTACATAAAAAAATGCTCAGTATCGCTAATTATCAGAGAAATGTAAATCAAACCTACACCTCACACCAATCAGAATGGCCATCATTAAAAAGTCCACAAACAATAAATGCTGAAGAGGGTGTGGAGAAAAAAGAACCCTCCTACGCTGTTGGTGGGAATATAGTTTGGTGCAGCCATTATGGAAAACAGTATGGAGATTCCTTAAAAAACTAAAAATAGACTTACCATATGATCCACCAATCCCACTCCTGGGCAAATATCCAGACAAAATTTTAACTCAAAAAGAGATATACACCCTAATGTTCATAGCAGCATTATATACAATAGTCAAGACACAGAAGCAAACTAAATGTCCATCGACAGATGACTGGATAAAGAAGTTGTGGTATATTTATATAATGGAATACTACTCAGCCATAAAAAAGAATGACATAGTGCCATTTACAGCAACATGGATGGACCTGGAGATCATCATTTTAAGTGAAGTAAGCCAGAAAAGGGAAAGCAAAAACACCATATCACTCATATGTGGAATCTAAAAAAAGAAAAAAGAAGACACTAATGAACTCATCTACAAAACAGAAACAGACTTGCAGACATAGTAAACAATCTTATGGTTACTGGGGGGAATGGGGTGGGAAGGGATAGATTTGGGGGTTCGAGATTTGCAGATATTAACTACGATATATAAAAATAGATTAAAAACCAAATTTCTTCTGTATAGCACAAGGAACTGTATTCAATTATCTTATACTAACCTTTAGTGGAAAAAAATATGAAAATGAATATATATATATACATATATATACACACACACACACACACACACATATATATATATACACACACACACACACATATATATATATATATGACTGGGACATTATGCTGTACACCAGAAAGTGACACATTATAACTGACTATACTTCAATAAAAAACAAACAAAAATTTAAAAAATCAATGAGATGCCATTTCATATCTATCAGGCTGGCAAAAAATGAAAGAGGTGGATTGTACTGAGCACTGGTGAGGATTTAGGGAGACATCCTTATGAATTGCTGATGGGAATGCAGACTGGTGCACCCACTCTGGAGAACAATCTGGCAGTTTGTAAGTGCAATTAAACTTGCATGTACCCTGTGATCCAGAAAGCTGAATGCTGAGTTAGTATCTATGTAGATTGAATAATGGTCCTAATTTTTTATTCTATATCCTTGCCATAGCGTCAGGATGGGCAGAGAGAATTTCCCAAGCCCTAGACTTTGGGCTTGACCATGTGACTTGCTTTGGCCAACAGAGTGTTGGCAAATCAGAGACATTTAGATGCCTGTGATGTGCTTGTGCCCTTGAGCTTGTTCTCTTGCACTTCTGCCATCACCATGAGAATGCCCGAGTAGCCCACTGCCTTTCCAGCCTAGGCTGGAGAATCTGCCTGAGAGTCAAATGAACACAGAAAGACTAGGGGAAAAAAACACAAAGAAACATTCCTTCCACACTGTTTGAACACCTAGAGCCAACTGTGCTTAAAGCCAGAATTCCCTGTGGACTTTTCAGTTATGCAAACAAATAAAGTCACCTGTTTGTTTATGTCAATTTGATTTGGGCTTAAGTCACCTACAACAGAGTCCAGTCTAAGTCATCTCCCTCACAGTATTTTAACTCCAAACTAACTGAATTACTCATCATACGCATCATCCCTTAAATATTGTGTCTCTCTGCCCTTGCTCAAATTCAATTTAACTAATACTTTTATAAGCATATACCATATAAAAGGTACAGGATTCCAAGGGTACCATGGCAAACATGCCTTATTCAATTTTGTTAATACTTTCAAAGAACCAACTTTTAGCTTTGTTGATTTATGCTCTTATATTTGTTGTTTTCTTCTTTTTTTCCTTTTTCCTTTTCTTCCCCTTTGCTGTTCCTTTTCAGCTTCTTAAGATGGACCCTTTAATCATTCCAAATCTCTCTCCTTTTCTAATATACACATTTTTGAGGTTACAAATTTTCCTCTAAGAATTGCATTAGCTGTATCCCACAAGTTTTAATATGAGATATCTTCATTATCATTCAGTTCAAAATGTTTTCTGATTTCCATTTTCATTTCTTCTTTGACCAGCATAACGTTTAACTTCCAGGCAGTCAGGAATTTTCTTTTTCTTTTTTCCTGTTATTGATTTATAGTTTAGTTTCTTTGTGGTTAGAGAATATAGTCTGAATAATTTCAATCTTTTAAAATGTGTTGAATCTTTTTTAGGGACCAGTATATGGTCGATATTGATAAATGTTGCATGTTCACTTGAACACATGTGAATTTGGAGTTCTTAGGTCAAATTTGCTAAGAAAATATCACTAATTGATCACAGCCCTTTTTTACATTATATATCAGAGACAACCTCAGAGTCTTTCTCAACACAGGGCTTCAATCAGTTGCTAGGAGTAGAAACTCAATATGGAACCTATTTCCTGTATAGTGTAGGGGTTATGGGCGAGGCATCATTATGGAACCTATTTCCTGTATAGTGTAGGGGTTATGGGCGAGGCATCAGATTGTTTGCATTCAGATCTCAGCCCTGCCACTTTCTAGCTGTATGATTTGGGGCAAGTTGACCTAACTGCCTTAATCCTCAGCTTCCTTGTGTGAAAAATGCTGCTAATGATAGTTCCCCTGCTGCCTACAGTTGTGAGGATTAAGTATGAATAAAGTGCTGAGCTGAGGGAATGTCATCTAGTAAGCACCCTCCAGCCAGACATGTAAGCCTCTGCCCTGGTCTGAAGCCCTCCACCCAACATCAATCACCCCTTCCAGCCTAAGTCTAATCACACTTCAAGGTCCGGATAGAATCAACTCCCCCTCCAAGAAGGTGTTGCTACTGAGCCTTTACCTGTTCCTGTTTGTTTTGACTGCCTGACATCTGAGCCCTTTTCCCTATTCTAGAAGAGTCCCTTCCTTAGGAGCCGTGGCAGGAGTCAGAACTGCCTCCAACTTTAAAAGCAAAATTTTCCAGATGTTTGCTTTCCCAGCTTCCCTTGCAGCCTAGGCATGGTCACTGACCATGGTCATTGGTCCTGCCCGTCAGATGTTCCCACTGTAAACTTTGAATTTGAAGCAAGGACAGAGAGACTGTGACTCGTGGGACAGCAGCTAGCCTGGAAGTGGCCTCCCTCATCTAGTGCCAGTTGTGAGTCAGGATTGGCACTTCAGGCTGTGGTTTTGGACTGGGCCACTATTTACCTGACCAGTTCTATGGGTGATTTTGGCAGCTTCTTGTCCATGAAGCCTCTGAGCCTGGTTCTTCCTCCTAGCAATATCCTGGAATGAACCTGATACTCTTCCAACAACTTCTCCCTTGGGGCTTAAATCAGACAGAGTTGGTTTCTGTTGTAATCAAGAACCCCCCCTCTGCTAGGTCCTCCTTGGCCATCCTTCTCTCTCACTTCTAAGGCCCCTGCAGCACCAAGGATCTCCCCAGTTCGTGTATCCAGCAAGTACCAGCTATGACCAAACTTGTATTATTTTATGCCTCTATCATACCTCCACTACTACAAGCTCAGTATCCTCTATGCAAATTTTAAGGACAGGAGTGATTAAAAAATTTTCAGATTTTAGAAAGGTAACTTGGTGCATATTCTGGGACCACACCTGGTAATCAATCACATTAACATACTCACAGTCAGTGGGCTATTCCATTAAGACTATAAACAGTTTGGCATTAATTCAGATCAGGTTTGGCCATCAAATGGTGTCAAACTAAACAAAAACACTTGAGTTTTCAGAGCTTTATGAATTTCAGATTGCTGATAAGCGATTGTAGATCTGTAGTAAAAGCTAATGGCCAATATTAACAAGCATTTCCTACGTGCCAGGAACTGTGCTAAGTGTTAAACCTCACCTCCATGCTATGAGGTGGGTATGATTTTTATGCCCATTTCACAGCTGAGGAAACTGAGCCTTAAACTTGAGCATAAAAGCAGAAATTATCTGATGCTCAGAAGAGACGTTATTTTAATGGATGAGAAAATGGAGGCTCAGAGAGGCGAAGTGACTTCCCTGAGTCCCAAAGCAAGAGAGTGGCAGGATACAATTCCAGCTCAGCCTACTCTCTCCTGGCCTTGCCACTTTCCTGGTATGCAGAGCCTCACCTCATCCTTGCCCTTCTCTGTCCCAAATCTGGGTAACAGGGAGCAGGCAGACACAGAAGGAAGGAAATGCCAGCCCCAGAGAAACGATTGCTCAAGCAAAAACTAATGCAAATACCTTCCTAGGAACTTGCTCCCACAGGCAAAAGTCTACTGCTTTGCTGACTGGTTAAACACATGCCAGTACTTGCTGAATTCAGTTTATTGGCCCCTAGGCGTGGCTCTCTCTGTCCACTGTCTCCTCCTTCAAGTGTCCTTCAAGTTAGTGTTTCCTAGACTTGGTGTTTCACAAACCTACACAGTGTCAAAAGAAAAGACACAGGGACTGATGTAGAAATGCCACTAAAAACCACAACTCCTGGCAACCAGCTTCATCTGTCCAGAAATTAAGGTGATTTTAAAGCTAACATAGGGGCACACTTCATTTTATTGAATAGCCACAATACTTGTTCTTTTTTTGTTGCTGAGAAAATTAAGTGCTCAACTGCCAGCATGGCTATCCTTGTTCCCCAGCAGATGGCTGACCTCTGCTTTAGTCTAGAAACTCCTTGAGGTAAGAAGCCACGGCGGTGCAACCTGCAGTCTCAGCCAATCATCTCTCCATCACCCTAGAACAATCTTAGTTGCCTGTAATAGACACTGGCCTTGTGCTAGGACCAAAGCTAAGTGCCCTCCATAATGCAAGAGGCAACCACTATTCTCAGCCTCATTTTACAGGTGACAGACCTATGACTCAGAGGTTAAGTAATGTGATCAAGATCACACAGTTAATTAAGCGGCAGAGCAGAAATTTAAATTTGATTCAGTTTAGGTCCAAAACAACTATCCTGTAATTCCTCTCTAAGGAAGTGGATGAACAAGGGCACAAAGAGCATCATATTCTATGCACATGCCTCACTTTAGGGAGAGGATCCTGGGCACAACGTGTTAACAAGCAGAAAAGACTGTTGGGACAAGGATCTGGGAGCTTCTAAGGAACCTGGATTCACATGGTGCTTGGATCCATGGAATGCACATTGGGAATTCTTTGCCATGTTATTATTATCCCTCTGTTGAAAGAATAATACAAGAAACCAAGATTTCTGATTTGCTAACACTTTACTACACTTGCTTTCTCTCTATATATATCAGCACTGGCAGATAAAAACTTCTGTATTTGTTTTTGTATTTCTGTGTATGTTTTATACCTGCACCATCCTAGTGGGGGTGAAGTGGCACTTTCTGGCGGTTTTGACTTGCATTTTGCTAATGACTAATGATGCTGAATAGTATTTCATATAGTATTGGCCGTTTGTATATCTTCTTTGGAGGAGTGTTAATTCAAGTCCTTTGTCCATTTTGTAATTTTGTCGTTCCACTGTAAGCGTTCTTTATATATTCTGGATACTAGACCTTTATCAGATATGATTTGCAAATAGTTTCTTCCCTTCTGTGGGCTGTCTTTTCACTTTCTTAATGATGTCCTTTGATGTATAAAAGTTTTTAATGCGGATGAAGTCCAGTTTATCCAGTTTTTCTTTTGTTGCTTGTATGTTTGTTGTCATAGATAAGAATCCATTTCCAAACCCCAAGTCATGAAGATTTAACTCTATGCTTTCTTCTAGGAATTCATAGTTATAGCTCTTACATTTAACTCTTTGATCAATTTTCAGTTAATTTTTACATGTGGTGTGAGGTAAGGATTCAACTTCATTTTCACTCTTTTGTATGTAGATATCCAGGTGTCCTAGTACCATTTGTTGATAAGACTATTCTTTCCCTATTGAAGGTCTTGGCACTCTTTTGGAAAGTTTATAAGTTTATTTCTGGGCTCTAAATTTTGTTTCATTATGTCAGTTTGATATGGTCTTGAATACTGTAACTTTGTAGTTAAGTATTGAAATCAGGAATTGTGAATTCCCCAATTTGATTAATTTTTTTTGAAGATATTTTGGCTATTCTTGAGTTTCCCTTGAGTTTCCATATGAGTTTTAGGATCATCTTGTCCATTTCTGCAAAAATATCAGTTGGAATTTTGATAGGGAATTCACTGAATCTGTAGAGCAATCTGAGGAGTACTGCCATCATATAAATATTAAGTCTTCCAACCCATGGACATGGGATATTTTTCTATTTATTTAAGGGTTATTTAATTTCTATTAACAGTGTTCTATAGCTTTTAGTGTACATATATTATACCTTCTTCATTAAATTTATTCCTAAACATTTTACTTTTTGATGATAATGTAAATGGAATTATCTTATTCACTTTGGATTATTTATTACCAACTACATAGAATATGTAGTTATTACCAACTACATAGAATAGAAATACAGTTTATTTTTGTATGTTGATTTTGTATCCTGCAACCTTGTTGAACTTATTAGTTCTAAATTTTTTAGTAGATCCCTTAAGATTTTTCTATATATAAGATCATGTTATTTGAGAATAGAGATAATTTTACTTCTTTCTTTCCAATCTATATACCTTTTAACTCTTTTTCTTGCCTAGTTGCTCTATCTAGAACCTCCAGGACAATGCTGAATAGAAGTGGTGAGGGCAATCCTTGTCTTGTTCTTGATCTTAGTGGGGAAGGATGAGCAGTACGATGTTCGCTGTGGGTTTTTCATAGATGTCCTTTATCAGGTTGAGGAAAGTTTCCCTCGCTTCCTTGTTTGTTGAATGTTTTTATCACGAAAGGATGTCGGACCTTTTCAAATGCTTTTTTGTTGTTGTTGCATTGATTGATCATTCGGTTTCCTTCCTTTATTGTATTAATATGGTATATTACACTCATTGGTTTTTGCACACTAAATCAACCTTGCGTCCCTGGGATAAGTCCCACTTGGTCATGATGTGTTTGGCTTGTGTTTGGTTTACTAGTGTTTTGTTGAGGATTTTTGCATATATATTCATAAGGGACATTGGTCTATAGTTTTCCTTTCTTTTAATGTCTTTGTCTAGCTCTGGTATCAGGGTAATACTGGTCTCATAGAATGACTTAAGAAGTGTCCCTTCCTTCTCAATTTTTTGGGAAGAGTTTTAGAAGGACTGGTGTTAATTCTTCCTTAAAAAAATTGATATAATTTAACAGTAAAGCCATCTAGTCCTTGGCTTTTCTTTGCTGGAAACTTTTTGACTACTGACTCATCTCTTTACTTTTATGTCTATTTGGCTTTTTAAAATTTACAATATTATATTAGTCTCAGGGGTATAAAATAGTAATTCAATATTTTTATATATTATACTCCATTTAAAGTTATTATAGAATAATGGTTATATTTCTCTGTGCTGTACAATATATCATTGTAGCTTATTTATTTTATACATAATAGTTTATACCTCTTAATCTACTACCCCTACAATTGTCCCTCCCCCTTCCCTCTCCCCACTAGTAACCAGTAGTTGGTTCAATATATCTGTGAGTCTCTTTCTCTTTTGTTATATTTATTCATTTGTTTTATTTTTTGGGATTCCACATATAAGTGATAATATACAGTATTTGCCTTTCTTTGTCTGACTTATTTTGCTAAGCATAGTACCCTCTAGGTCCAACCATGTTTCAAATAGAAGAATTTCATTCTTTTCTATGGCTGAGTAGTATTCCATTGTATATATACACCACATCTTGTTTATACAGTCATTTGCTGATGGACACTTTGGTTGCTTCCATATATTGGCTATTGCTAATAACGCTGCTATGAATATTAGGGTTCATGTATCTTTCTCAATTAGTGTTTTCATTTTCTTTGAATATACACCCAGGAGTGGAATTCCTGGATCATATGGTAGTTCTATTTATAGTTTTTGAGGAACTTCCATACTGTTTTCCATAATGGCTACACCTCTTTTTCTTTCTGATTCAGTTTTGGCAGTTTGTGTCTTTCTAGGATTTTTCCATTTCATTTACATTGTCTAATTTGTCATCATACATGTATTGACAGTATACTCCTGTAATCCTTTTTATTTTTATAAGTTTGGTAGTAATGTCTCCACTTTCACTTCTGATTTTAGTTATCTGAGTCTTCTCTCTTTTTTTCTTGGTCGGTCTAGCTAATGATATGCCAACTTTTTGACAAAAATATTGGTCTTTTCAGAGAACCAACGTTTGGGTTCATTGATTCTATTGTTATTCTATTTTCAATTCCTTCTATCTCCACTGTAATCTTTCTAATTTTCTTCCTTATGCTTGCTTTGGGGTTAGTTTGCTCCTCTGTTTCTAGTTTTTCAATGTAGACGTTTAGGTTATTAATTTGAGACCTTAACTTTTACAGTGTGGGGATTTACAGATGTAAATTTCCCTCTGAGCACTGCTTTCACTGCATCTCTCCATTTCTTTTTATTGCCACATAATATTCCACTAGACAGATATACCACATTTTATTTTAATTTTTTTCAAGTTGAGATTTTTGTCTTTGAAAATTATTTGCTCATGCCCTTTCTACTTTTCTTTTTTTTTAAGACCACATTTTATTTATCTATTTGTCAGTTGATGGCATTGTGTTGTCTCCACTTTGGGGCTATCCTGAATATGCTGCTATGAACATTTGTGTGGATATATATTTTCAATTCTCTTAGGTATATATACCTAGGAGTGAATTGCTGGGTTTCATGTTAACTCTGTGGTCAACTTTGACACTCAAGAATTTAACATTAATACAATAATATTATCTAATGTAGACACACTCAAATTTCCCCAATTGTACCAACAATGCCCTTCATAGCTGTTTTTTGACATGGAGGTAAAATCTACATATAGTGAAATTCACACCTCTTAGGTGCACATTTCAACGAGTTACAATAAATACATATACCTGTACTATATCACCCCAAACAAAATGTAGACCCTTTCCATTGTTCCTGAAAGTTTCTCTTTCTAAGTCACTCCCCCACGTTCCTCCGCACCTATTATTATTGTGGTAATGGTAGCTCTGGGGCTGGTCATAAAGGACTAATATTTATCTCAAGAATTTGCAAAACACATTCCCTTCATTTTTTTAACTTGGAAACAGACTAGGGAAGGAGGAAGATCATGAGCACTGGAGTTAAATAGATCTTGTTCTTATCCTAACTCTACTAATTATTGGCTGTGTACTCTGGGTAGGTTACCTAATATCTCTGAGTCTCAGTTTTCTCAAATGTAAAATGGGTTGTTTGTAAAAATTAGAACAATTTATCTGAAACTCCTGGCACCATATGGAGACCTTCCAAACATTAATTCCCTCTCCATTTCCTGCTCCCTCTTCCTTATTTGATTCTCAAAATAACCTTCATATAATCATTTATCCACTCTACCATCTGTTTGGTGCTAAGCTCTGGGGAAACAATGTGAATTAAAATAGCCACTGTCCCTACCTTCATGAAGGTTATAGTCAAGAAGATGTTTAATCAAATAACCATACTAGAGTAAGGTAAACAAGTACCCAGTGCTCTGAGAGGGTATAATGAGAGCCCTGACTCTCTTAGGGCTGCTGATCGCAGAGGGCATCTAGGAGGAGGTGACCCTTTACCTGAGAACTGAGTAAATAGAACAGGATGAGGTAAGGCTTTGGGGGAGTAAAGAATGGCTTTCCAGGCAGAAGAAACAGAGTGTGCAAATACCCTGTGGTAGGCAAGAGAATGGGGCATTCAAGGAACCAAGGGAAAGCCCACGTAGCTACAGCACAGGCCAGATGTGGCTGAAGGTGGTGAGGGCCAGACCTCATAAGTCCGAGGCGGCCATACTTAGAAATCAGGTCTTTAGCAAAAGGGCAAGGAGAGCCATGGATGGTTTTTCAACAAAGGTGGGGTGGGAGCATGATCTGACCAGATTTGCCCTGAGAAGAGAGGGCAGTGCCACATCCTGAGACTGGGGAGGAAATGTACTCATCTTGGTGAGGAACTGGTTGCCTGGAGCAGGATGGAGGTGGAGAAGTAAGGTCACAATTTTAGAAATATTTAGGGATTTATCAGGTAAAATAAACAGGATTTGGAGATGGTCTAGACATAAAGAGAGAGAGAGACAAGGAGGACTCTAGTGTGAGCCATGGATAAAAGACAGTTCCAGTGAAGTAGGAACTCCCAGAGGGGACCAGGGCTGGGGGATCTGGGGGATGATTCTGAGCTGGAGAAGCTGAGATTCCACAAGGTAAAGGGACTGGTTACGGCCAGATGGCTGGACTAGGGGCGGGGAATGGGTGGTAATGCTATTCTGAACACCTGCTGCTCCTGAGGAAACTTCCAGCTGATGTGTGTATGGCAGGAAGTGGAGGTGGTGGTTAGAAATAGTCCATTGCTTAAGATCTGGGAGCATTCTTGTCTGGGCATCCTGGAAACAACTTCACACCTCATATGGAAGACAGAATAAGAACGAAGCCAAGAAACTGTTTCCTGAGAGCACAGAAATACCCTGGCAGCAGCCAGCCGACTGACAGCGCACACTGCCTGGGACACAGTCGGTGCTCGGTAACCAAAGACCCTCTGCTGAAGAGTGGCCGGCACTCAAGGCTGGGGGCCTCAGAGGTGATACTCTACCCAAGGCAGGAGCTAGGTATCAGAACAAAGAGGTCAAGGCTGATTCTGAAGCCTCCAGGGTTCAGGAATTTGAAAAAGTGAAATTGATGCTAATGTAATTGCCAAAGTTGAATTTCCATTTCCAAAACTCTTCCCCTCCTCCTGGGTGGTGATGGAGGAGATGAAGTTCCCAAGCTGGAAATATAATTACGTACTATTTAAACACTTGGCAATTTGCCCCAAATTAGCACTAAATGCTCAAGATAGGGAGAAAGCAAACATTGGCTAGGGCCCACAGGAGAAGTGGCAACAAATGATTGTTTTTTAAGAATTACAAATATCAACAGGACAATTCATGGATTGCATTGGGGCGTTGTTCTCCCAGAGAAGAGGTTGGCTTCACCCCACTCTCCAGAGTCTTCTGACTCAGAGTCAGGTAAGGCAAGCGGGGCACCTTCACCCTAGCCCCACCCTGCTTGTGAGACCCCAGGATCTAGAAGCAGTTCCAGACAGTAAAGCTCTGCCCCCATCTCATCCACAGGCTCTCCCATCCCTCACTAAGTTAGGAGTCTGAGGGAGGAGCCAGTCCCTGGGTTGGTCTGTCACCTGCTAGGCTGCCATTGTGCACAGGGCACCCAACACATAGAAGTATTTACTGAGCACTCAATATATGTAGGACATTCTGCTAGGTATTTTGCTGGTAACAAAGAACATTGACCCATCTCTCTCCCCAGGGAGCTCCCAACCTCATAGAAATGACCCAGAGTAGGAAATGATTGGGGAGGTGGGCACCCAGATGTGATCTAAATAACCTCAAATTGCAGATCAAGAAGGCTTTCCTTTTTAAGTTTATTTCACTCTCTCCGGGCCAATATATCATCAACACCTCACCACCGCTTGTTAAAAGCCTTGGCAGGGAACAGATTCAAGCTAGAATTCGTTGACTCTGTGGTGATGGTTACCTTCTATTTGTGGCAAATGAGACTGGTTTTCCATTTTTGACAGCAATTTAATTCTAAAATGAATCTATTGGAATTTTAAAAAGGAAAAATGCATCCACTTGAAGAAGCGTATCAGCCAGTAATGGTACAGGTAGTGACCCACGGACATGCCAACAACTACCAAGAGGTAAGCAAGAAGAAACACCTTGTCCCCACCCAGTGCCACAGACTCACAACTGTCCTGTGGAATCCCTGTCCCACCTATTCCAAAGTACCCCAGAGACTGGAGGATTTTCCTTTTGGCCTGGGATCAACTCAACCTGCTTGGGATAAAAGAGCAATTAACAACTTTGGTATTGTTTTCTGCAGGGACTGTTTTCCTCTCTCCCACCCCTCCTCCTGGGAAAAAAATACAAACAAAACCACTTGCACTCAGTTAAGAGTTGTTTGGGTGAGTTGAATGTTGTTTTGCAGCTAAGGTCTTAAGATACTTTAAGGAACAGTGATTAAAAAAAAAACAGACAAGACTATCCACCCTGAGACAGAAAAACGTGATGACTTGAGGCCACCAATTCTAAGACTCAATGCTCAGCATCAGAGGCGGCTTTAGACCTTTAGATGCCTGAGCCCTGGGATGCCCCTTACTATCCTCTTTCCGTGTAATTCAAAATGTAAATGACATTAAACCACAAACACATACCTAACAGATGTGGCAGAGTTAAAACTTGTTTATATGTCTGTATCTTAAATTCACTGATTACGGAATTCTGAATAAGATGCTCGAAATGAACTTTTGTTCTTGGGTTTTGTTTGGATTTAGGGGGATTATTCTATTTTCCTGGTGCCCTGGGCATAATTTTTACCCTAACCACTAGTTGCTAAGGGAAGGTAGGAGGAGGGAGGGGAGTGTGATCTGGCCCAGCCCAGGGAATGTTGCTGCACCCAGGCTCAGAACGTTGACATGTCACCGGTCAGAATGACTCTGTGCTGTCAATCTGACATCAGCTTTTTAGCCAGCCGTCCAGGAACTTGTCTCGTCTCCCTGGCATTAACTGGATTCTCAGCAAGCAATTATCAGTTTACTCCCCATAGGCCCTCTGCATTGGGGACACCGAGAGATCAGGAAACAGGTGTAGAAATGAGAATTCTGTCATCCCACTTCCTTCTGTTATAAACCACTTTTACTCTTGGCCCAAGAATAAGGAATAAAATAGTCTACCATCCATTATCATAACATGCGGCAGTGATGAGACACCTCATTTCTGGATCATCAGAGAAGGGTGGGGCCCAAGACCATGCCTTGTCCAACCTTGTCATTTCACAAATAAGGAAATAAGATTTTGGTGTTAACAGTAACTCCTGCCAAGAAGGGACTAACGTTTATGTAATTTAACTATGGGCAGGTCCATAGCAGGCTCAAAAAAAATACTTCTTCACTGAATCTGAATAAATCTTCAGATTTGCTAAAGGAGAGAAGAGGTTAGAGCCAGGGCTTGGTTGAGCTACTTACATACAGTGAAGAGATAGTAGGAAGATTCTGCCCACCTCCCTCCCAGTGAATGGTTGCCTGGTTTACAAACAACTTTTGGATCTAAGTGCAAAGCACTTTGGTGCCTTGGAGGAAATATTTTCCCTCAAGCCCTACTCTGGCCGCACTTTGGTGTGCCATGACCAGCCCAGGTCTAAGGTGTGGAGAAGGGCCCCACACTTGGGGACCTTCCTCTACTGCCCTCAGGGATGCAGTGCCCACGCTCTGGGGTTGGCAGTCATAATGATTGTTTCTACAGGCCATTTTGGGAAAGCTGCTTTCTGTCCGCGCCCTCCTAGGGGAGGTCGGGTGGCATTGAGACAAGGAGAGAGTATTGTGGTGCCAACTATTGTTCAGAGTGTCCTTAAATGGACATGATTCTGGTACACACTCTAGGCACACACGTCCATGGAGCTTTAAGCGGGAGAAATGGGGGTGGGGTGGGATGGTTATGTCTTTTCTCCTTGGAGAAAAAAAGAAGTTGGATTATTTGTGGCTCTTTTTAAGGAGAAATAGGGAAGTGAACTTTTCTGGGTAGCACATTTTGGGTGACATGAAACAAAAATTTGGGTGGAGGGAATTGTGGGGCTACAACTAGAAATTCCAGGGAGTTCCACGGGCCCAGAAAAGTTACACTCAGCCAGGCCCCTCTGGTGCTGGAAGAGGAAACTGGAAAGTAGGAGATTGAAGTTACCTGCCCAGTGTCTTGGGCTGCACGTCACTCTTACCTCAGTTTCTCTCTAAGCAACTGCTCCCTTCTCTCACTTGGCTGGGACGCTCTCCTTTCCCAGATTCAAGGTGGCTCCACGTCGCCCCTGGCTTTTCATCTTGCATGGTCAACAACAGCCCTCCCATTACGATTCCTTGGTTCAGATTCTGATTGATTGTGGAATCAAGGGACAGGCCTGGGGACTGGCTGAATGTGACTTGATGGGCTGTGTCCAGAGGCGTGTGTGTGTGTGTGTGTGTGTGTGTGTGTGTGTGTGTGTGTGTGTCGGTGCCCTGTGATGGCTATCCAGAGTAACAGGTGCCGTGCATAGGGCTTCCCCCAGGACAAGGGAAGCTGTAAACTTCTGAGTGTGATGGAGTGACGACGAGACTTTGTCCTCTCAGTTTGAGAACCAAGGAGTAAAACTGGTTTGTAATAGAAAGAAGTGCAGTGACAGAATCTCATCATCTGAGTGTCCAGTCCCCTTCACAGGCCAGTTCCCTCTTCCGTCGGAGCTGCCATGTTGGCACTGCATGACTCTGCCCCCATCCATAGCTGATTGGATCAGGAGTGGACATGTGATCCAGCTGGGCCAATCCAATTCTCTCTCCTGAGGACTAGAGCGGCAATGTTTGTATGCACTTGCCAGAGAGCCACTGGGCAGGCCCCTCCTGCTGCAAAGACTGGGTAGAAGAGAAAGTGGGTCTGCAGGGACAGAGAGTGAAGTAGATACAGAGAGAAGAAACTAAGTCTGAAAATGATCTGAATTGGTGACTGATCAAATCCCTGCTTCCAGACAGTATGGAAAACAGTATGGAGTTTTCTCCAAAAACTAAAAATAGAACTATCATATGACCCAGCAATTCCACTCCTGGGTGCATATCCAGAAAAAATGAAAACACTAAGTCAAAAAGATACATGTATCTCAATGTTTATGGCAGCATTATTTACAATCACCAAGATATAGAAGCAACCTAAGTGTCCATCAACAGATAAATAAAGAAGATATGGTGTATATATATGATGGAGTATTACTCAGCCATAAAAAAGAATGAAATTTTGCCATTTGCAACAACATAGATGGACTAGGAAGGTATTATGCTTAATGAAACAAGTCAGAGAAAAAAATACTGTATGATATCCCTTATATGTGGAATCTAAAAAATAACACAAACTAGCGAATATAACAAAAAAGAAACAGACTCACAGATATGGAGAACAAACTAGTGGTTACCAGTAGGGAGAGGGAAGCAGGGAGGGGAAAGATAGGGGTCGTGGATTAAGAAGTACAAACTACTATGTATAAAATAAATAAGCTACGAGGATATATTGTACAGCACAAGGAATACAGCCAATATTTTATAATAATGTAAATGTAGTATAACTTTTAAATATTGTGAATCACTATGTTGTACACCTGAAACTTAAGTAATATTGTACATCAGCTATACCTCAATAAAATAAAAAGAATTGAATACAAAGGCTTTTGAACATCTCCTCCTGCAAATATACGCCTGCTTCTACTCTCTTCTGGAACCCTGGCTGCATCCCTGCCCTTGGCTGTCACAGACAAACCTCCCTTTAATAAATTCCTCTTTTCTGTTAGTCCAGCAGGAGTGGTTTTCTATTACCTACAATTCGAATATGCATTAGTATATATACATCTAATAGATATAATAATATTAATAGTTATAGAATGCTTATTATGTGCCATATACACTCTCCCAAGGGGTTTATATGGATTATTTTATTTAAACCCCTCAACAACTCTATATGCTATATATTATTATTCCCATTTCACAGCTAAAGAAACTGTTTTACTTGCTCAATGTCACACAGCTAGTGGAGCCAGTTTTGAGCACAGGTGGTCTGGCTTCAGAGTCAGGGCCATTGTACATTACGACAGCTTTTTCAGTTGAGACTGCTGGCACATGGAGGCTCAGGACTTCTGAGTGCCCCCATCATATGCCCACTCCAGCTCTGCACCCACACAGAAAACTGGAGCTTCAGGAGTTGGCATCTGAGATGGAGTATTTGCCCTCTGCCCCCTGGCTCTGCCCATCCCCACCCCAGAGGGAAAGGGAGAGTCCAGAGTCCCTGGGTTTCCATGACACTGCACTTTGGGGTGGTAAACATTAAACCCACTACTCATCTTCCAGAGTCGCTTTTGGGCACTTCCTGAATGACCAGCAGGGCATCCTTTCTCCCATTTGGAGACTGTGAGCCACCATGGTTAGGGCCTGGGCTGGGAACCGCATGCTGGCTGCCTGCTCCTGACTTAATCTCCAAGCCTCAGATTCATTATTCATAAAATGGGGATTGTAATAACCCCTACCTACCCAAAGGAGAAAATGGGATCATGGGAAAATGTTTATATATTAAATGAAAAAAGCAGGGACCTTCATTCTGTATTCTGTGATCCCAGCCTTTTGAGTTTTTGCTTTGTTTTATTTTGTTTTTAAATTGGGAAAGATAAATATCAAGGTGTTAAATGGGATATCTCTGTGTGATGAGACTACAAGGTATTTTAATTTTCTTTTCCTTTTTTGTATTTAAACTTTCTAGTATGAAAATAGATGATTCACGTATTTAAAAACACATCATACTTTACACATATACAATTATTTTATTATTTACTTCATAGTGCTTTGGCAAATACAAAGCCCACAAATGCAAGAGTGTGAGTTCTTCCCTAAGTCCTAAAGCCATGTATGGGGGACATTTGTGAGCTGCCTCCCCACACCCAATCCCCTCTTCTTTTTAAGCAGATTGGGTAGGTTGGACCTTATCCTATCTCCACAGGTGGGCCTGGATCAACTTAAATCAATCACTGCAGTGACTGGATTAGGGAGACCATGACGGAGGTTTGTTCCACGAGACTTAATTCCAAGACTTGTGTGTGTTTGGGGAAATAGATTTCCATATTTTGTCAACTGGGAATCTCCACCTGAGTGAGACTGGGGCCAAGTGGGAGGAAGAGGAGCTGAGAAATAGAGAGGGAAACCAGGTCCTGATTCTATCACTGAGCCACTGGGAAAGCCTCTCCTGAATGTGTAGTCTTTTCTGTTTCATGAGCCAACAAATTTCCTTTATTTTCAAAACAAGTTTGAGAAGTTGGATTTTGTTACTTACAACTTCCTAACTGATAAGGAAATAGGGACTAGCACTCGCAGTGGGATGTTGCAAACGGTAGACCCTATGGTGCAGAACCTGTGGGGCTGAGGAGGCAGGGAGAGCATAGAAGGGGCCAAGGCTTCTGGCTGGGAAGGTGGTGGCTCTGAAACAGCTGGTGGTGAAGGAGCCGGTTAGGCCGTGGTCTTTTGAATCTTAGAATTCCAAGCAAGTGCCTCCAAGGCTGCTCATACATGAGACTTGTGGGAAAATTTCAGGATTTTGGAATGCTTTCTCATTTCTTGTGGTCATTAGTAAATTCCTACAAGAAAGAGACATAATGCCTTTTGAAATAGGCCTGTTTAAAAGAAGAAAAAGAAGAACTAGGGTTTTGCTAAGAGAAGTACTTTAGATCTGAAGCCTGTGATCCAAACTGACAGCGAGTCCAGGATTCCAGCCAAAAAGCTGAATTCTCCACACCCAGCTATATTTAGAGTAAGCAGAGGCCAAGAGGTGGGGGACTTAGCGGGAGATAAAACTGAAGACCCCTCAGGTCCTTCCCAAGCACATCCCATTAAGCATTCTTCGTCTGACAAAGAGATCCAGCTCCTCCTCTCACGCCTCTGATGGGATGCAGACTGCAGACAAAAGGCCAGTTAGCAGTATCTCTCTACATGCCAAAGAAGCCATTCATTACACCGAGGGCAGAGGGGTGTACTGAGTCCAAGGCCAGTTGTCAGGAGATGGATATCCCCAGGTCATGCTCTGGACACAAAGATGTGATAAGGTCTCTATGTATTTGGCTAGGAGCAAATAGATCGGACACTTACTAAGCCTTTCAGAACATTGCTAAAGTGGGGGAGGGTATAGCCCAAGTAATAGAGCACATGCTTAGCATGTATGAGGTCCTGGGTTCAATCTCCAGTACCTACTCTAATAATAAATAAATAAACCTAATTCTCCCCCCGCCCACCAAAAATGAAATAAAACATTGCTAAAGTAATCCCCAATCTGGCCAATATCAGCCTGCCCTGGTCCAAACCCTAAAGTAGCCTCAGGTCCCTGAATCTGCATCTAACAAGAAGGGGGATGATAAAGTGATGTAGCTCCCAGGAGAGCATCTCCAAGGCTCATTTCAGATGTGTCCATCAAAGACAGGGAGACGGATGCACAGGTCAATGCACAGCCAGGAGGCTGGGTGAATCTTTGGGAACCTTTCATCAAAGATGATAAAAGCCCTGGTTGGGGGTGGAGGGTGGGGTGGGGGAATCTCTCTGCCATCCTAGGTTCAGCCAAACTCTCTTCCTACTTATTAGGGATGGCTTCCTGCCTGCCTCCATTCTGAAAATGCCACGGGACTGCCGCGGCTGGGCCTGCCTGAACCTGCTCTGGCCTCTGGAATCCAGCCCCCAGCAGACAGCCCTGACCCTTCTTCCTCTTGGCCTGCAGCCTTCTCCAGGGCTGAGAATAGGAAGCAACATGCTCCCTCTTGGAGCTTGGAGACTGCTCACAAATCCCTTTAGAAATAAAGGACAAAATGAGGATATTGTTCCTTGGACAATGAAGTTTTCTCACAGAGCAGTCTCTTCAGGCCTTTGTGAGGAAGGCTTCCTTTAAGTGCAGCCAGGGCTGGAGGACACCCTCTAGCCAGTTCTTAGGGTACTGGGCATGGGACTGACTGCTGGGAGTAGGGGGTGGGACCGCGGATGGGGCTGTAGGTGTGACGAGACACCAGGGTTAGTACTGCCTGAGAGAGAGAAGATGAGGGCTGAGCAAGGGCGAGGCTGAAGATGGGATGGCTCAAGGCTGGGGCAGGATTAGGGGGACTAAGTCTAGGACTGGGGCTAAAGACAGGGCTGGGAGAGGCTTGGGGGTGAGAGCTGATCCTGGGAGGGCATGTCGTGCACTGCTCAAAAGCCCAGGCCTTAAATCCAGGCAGCCAGGGTTCTTCCCTGACTATCTGGGTGGTCTCAGGCAGGCTCTCTCTCACCTTCCAACTTCCCTCCAATCTCATCTTCCCTCTTCGAACTCCCTGTTTGATGCCACAATCTGCCCCCTCCACCCCGGCACTCCTCTTATATCTGCTCTAGCTCTTTATTTATTCCCTTATCATCTTCTTATTTACCGTATTATTTACTTAATTATAACACTTATTGTTTCTTTTCTGTCTTCCCTGACTAGAACGTCAGTTCCATGAGGACAGACATCTTGGTTTTGTTCACTTGTGTCCCCAGATCCTAGCGCAGTGCCTGGCACAGAGCAGGCATCCAATAAATATGTGTCAAATGGATAAAGTTGTTAAACTTCTCTGAGCTGAGAGCTTCTTCATCTGAAAAGGGAGGATGACGTTAATGACGTTAATGCCTCACCTTGCAAAGAGGAGTGAATGAGATCTGGCCTGTAACGGGCTTTGCAACAGGCTGGTGGGCACATCCGCAAGTGACAGCTCGTATATGCCTCAGTTTCCTCATTGGTAAAGTGGGAATAAAAGTCCCTAGTCTGTCGAGTTGTTGTGAGGTTAAAATGTACAAAGCACTTAGAGTAGCTCCTCACACAAAGTTGGTGTTCGGGAAGCTGGGCAGCTGCACCATTGGTTTAATGGTATTGCCTCAGCTTTCTTGGTCCCTTCCATCTCCTTGTTTTACTGAGTTGAAGGAGAGGCTGAAGGTGGCTCTGGGAGTCAGATGGCTGAAACTTGAGTTTATACTTGGGCTTGACCATAAAATGATCTCTCAAATCCAAGGCTCAAAAGAGACCAAGGGTTTCCAGACCCCCTCCTCTTTAAATATCCACCTCGATTTCAGGCACGCTATCCTCCAGCCCTGGGTCAGAGCTGACTCTGCCCTGTCCCCCATAAATAGGCTTTGGGGTTTTGTTTTTTCTCTCCATCCTTTCTCCTGCATCCTTCACTCTGGGGACCTGACACCCCTCTGCTCTCCATCTCAGGAACTCTCCCTGCAGAGCCTCCCCAGGGTCAGCGGAAAAGAGAAAATTTTCTTTTCAACTCTAACTCAGCTTCTGATGCCTGGTGAGCTTCAGGCCTTGTTCAAGGCACGGGGCTCATGGCACACGGCTCATGGCATACACTTAATAAATGAGGAACAAATAAATGAGGAGAAAAAGCTCTGGCTCCATCCCAGACCATTGGGTAACTCTGGCCTTCGGTTTCCTCATCTCTAACAGGGATTATAAATGTCTGCCGGTCAACCTTACGAAACTGTTGTAAGAATAAAATGAGGTCATCAGCTCTTAGAACAAAGGGAGCTTGGAGGTCAAGCAGTCTGATCTGCTTATTTTTCAAAAAGGAAACAAACCCCCAGAGACATGGTATGTGCAGATGCAGAGAAACCTAATGTGATGAACTATTTTCTAACAGTCGCGTGGTCCTGGAATCCTGGAATCCTAGAGATTGTTCAGTCCAACCAGCCAGAGGGAATCTGAGCCTAGACAGGGAAAGTGACTTGCTCAGCTCACGCAGGAAACTAGGGCAGAGCTGGAACATGGGGGCCCCCGGTTTCCGGTCTAGGCATCCTTCCTGCTGTGTCGACAGTACCAGGAGGGGTGCATCTAGGGAGCAGGGGAGGCAATGGCTGCTGGGTGACCCCACCTTGGTTGAATTCTTGGAGGAGAGAGCCTAGGAGTACAGTAAGAGGAGGGAGGGAGGAAGGTGGCAGGGCTGGCAAGGCAGTGGTCACTCTTGCTCATAACCGATCCCTGGACGTCCAAGGTGGTAGTGGAGGGGATACCTGCGGGAAAATCACCCAGAGGGGCCAATGCTGGCCACATAGTGCAACCAAGAGTGTCTATCCCGCATAGCTTTGGGGAGATTGGAAGTCAGGGGCAGGCATGGGGGCCCATGATAGGTGAAATGGGGTCCTCCCACCTTCCTGTTGCCCTGGTCTCCCAGCCTCTGTCCAGGCTGCGCAGGCAGACTTCTCATGCCTGGGGATTTGCCCCTGGCTCACTGATGATGATACTATCTCAAGCCTCTTCATATCTGTAAACCCTTTCTTGGAGTTTGTGGGCAATTACACAACCTCTCCCAGCAGTGGGGCTCTGTTCTGCTTTCACCCACAATTTCTTACGCAAAAGTATTGTTGCCTGAACTCGATTCACTTACCACCTCCGTGATTTTTGCCATAATAACCTGATCCATTAAATACATAAATAAATGTTTTCTCAATGTTTTGATCTGCTTTTTAAAAACATAAACTTATGTCCAAAAGGAAACTTCACGTCACTCCTGTAAATAAAGCAGCAGTATCTGTTGCTAAAAATACAAGAAAAAAGGAAAAGAATTACAAAGGCATTTTTGGTTTCTGGCACCAGGCCCCAGTTCTGGTTCCAATCATACTGACAAACCACCTGCGGGCTTTCTTTAGGCCTCTGTTTCCTCATCTCTAAAATGGGGCTGTTGGGAGATAATGTATGCAAGATGTCTGGCCCTGAGCTGGCATGGAGTAGGTAAAAGAGAGAATTCTGGGCTGGTACCAGTTCTGCTGGTGTCGACACCTTCTCCGCTCTGTTCTGGCCTTAGTCTCCTTCTGCCCTCCGTCTCTTTATCTAGAACTTTAATATTTCCTGTACGCTTGTAGACCAGTGTCTCATATTAACCTGCCTCTCAGAACGTGGTAAGGTAAGCCAGGGGAGATGATGTCTGCCTATTAAAGGGCAGGCCAGGCCACAGGGCTCAAGTGATTTGCCCAAGGTCAGGAGGGTGGAGTCTTGAACCTGGGCTGTTAGACTCCACTGCTTAGGAAGTGTAGGCTTCCTCTTCCTGACCCAGGAGGCAGGTCCTGGGGCTCTGGCTACGATGCAGTCTGCAGCAACCCTGGTTGGCTCTAACGAGAAAAGAGGAAATAGTTTCTAAGAAAGGTGGTCCCGCCTAGGCGAGGCTCACCTCCCCAAAGCCACCCCTCCTACATCTCCCTCTACTTCCTGGGGCTCTAGCAAAGGAGACAGCCCAAGGGTAGAGGAGAAATGGAACAGGCCAGTGGTCCGGTCTGCAGTGGGAAGGAGAGAGGGGACAGGGAGGAGAGCCAGAGACACAGGTGGACAGAGACGGAGAGAGGGACACGTGGGCAGAGATGGAAAGAGACCTCAAAAAGAGACCTATAGGTTGACGGACAAAGAGCCAAGATGCACAGAGAGGGCCAAACAAGACAAGGCGCGAGAAAGAGAGCTACAAAGAGACACAGAAGGAAGTTGAAGCCAAAGATAAAGACAACCACAAAGAGACGGAGATGGAATCAGAGCCGGAGCTCCGGGGGAGGGAGGTGGCTGCGCGGGGAAGCCAGGAGGCGGAGAGAGCCCGAGAGCGGCGGGGGCGGCAGAGCGCGGAGGCGGCAGCACCCTCTCCCGCCCCAACCCAGCGCGGTGCCCCAGCCCAGCCAGGGCGCGGGAAGCAGTGAGAGGTTGTCCCGTTCCCCGGCAGGGGGCGCCCTGGCCGCGCGCCGGGACCAGACGGCAGGACTCGGGGCCGGGGGCGGGGCGGGGCGGGGGAGGGGAGGGCCGGAGCCCGGGCCGGGGGCGGGGGCGGGGGTGGAGGTGGGAGGGGAGGGCTGCCCGGGCCGTGCTCGGGCCCCGCGGCCGCCTTTATAAGGCCGCGGGGGAGGTGGACCCGGCAGCGTCCGGCTCCCGCCACTCCGCGACCTAGGTCCCAGGGCACCGAGTCACGCCACTTGTGCCAGGACAGGCCTTCACCCACGAACTCTGCGCAGGTAAGGACTCCACTCTGGTCCCCGGGCGCCCGGGACTCCCGGGGAAGTGGTCGATCCCCGGCCCCTCCCACATCTTCTGCTCGCCAGGGGATGGTGGCGAGGTTGGATATCAATGGCAGGGCAGGGACCTCCACGTCCCCACACTGCCCAAGGCAGCCCATTTGGAACCCTCAGCCACCTGTCCCGCTCCCGCACTCGCGCGCATCCGAGGCTTCCTGCTGGCGTGCTGGACCCGGCTGGAAGTTGGACGTAGCGCACGCGGAGCCGGCGAGCTAAGGGGACCGCGTTCGTAACCGCTTCTGCAGTCCTGGGGTCTCCTGCCGCCCGGGCTGCTGCCGGAGACTCCTCACCTTCAGTCTAGGCACCTCCTCCTGGTGTCCCGTGCCTGAGCAGCTTCTGTGGTACCCCCTTGATCCAAGATCAAGAGACTCAGGTTGACCCATGCTACGGCGCCCCCACAGGGCAGGGGTTGGTCTTTTTGCCGGGGGAGGTGGGGCGGTTCCAAAGGAGTTTGGGCCAGAGCTAGGAGAATTAAAGGGAAGGAGAATCTCGGGTCAAGAGTCGCAGGGAGGCGGGGTTGGGGGGCGGGAAGGGACGATAACGGGCGTGTTGATGTCTGGGAGTTGGAGGTGGGCACAGCAGCCATAGGGCACGGTTCTGGAGCTCCTGAAGCTGAGGGAGTCTGCGATCCACCTCTGGACGTGTGCAAGTGAGCTGATTGCCCAGGGTTAGTGCCCATGCCCAGTCTTGATAAGAAAGGGTTAAATGCATAGTAACATTGGCAGGGTGGGAAGCTAAGGAAAGTCCTGTACTTTCCCCCACGTTGTCCCTTTTGACCTTTTTCCTACGCAGAATGGGATTGGTGAGGGGGTCTTTACAAAGGCCTGTGGGTGAAGAGGGAAAACCCAGGAGATCAAAAGAGGGGCAATTCTTAAGCTAGAAGGGGCCTTTGGGCCCTGGAAAAAAAGAGCCCCAGGTGGGCCACGCTTCCCAGGGGGTCAAGGGCTTGGCTCCCACACCAGTAAAGATGACAGCAATTGTTTATTGACCACCTACTGGGTGCCGGGCCCACCCCAGTACTTCACATGCATCATCTCATTTACAAATGGGGAAACTGAGGCTTGGGGAAGTTAAGCAAGTGTGAGACTAGGATTTGAACCCAGACTCTAAACCCTGCAACCTTCATCTCCCACTTCCACTGTACTGCCCAAGAGATGAGGGGCTGAGCCTTGGTTCTTCCTTCTGGCCTGTCCAGTGTTCAATCTTATATGCCCCACCACCACATGCATGCTAGACCTGCCCTCTTCAAATCTTTATTCCTTCCCACCCCCACCCACTCCACTCCCCACCCCTGCTCACCTTGGCCTTCTGCTTCCTTTCGTCTTCTTAAACTTCATGCCTCTGAACTCCCTAAGCAGAAAAGGCCCCTGAACACAGCTGCTTAACCTTCCAGTCCCTGGAGTAAGACAGGCTTGGATGATGGCCCCTGTCGGTGTCTGTGGCCCCACCTGCAAAATGGGGAGTATGCCACGCTCATAAGACTATTGTGAGGAATAAAACTGAACTGAGGCCAGAAACAAAATGCTATCTTCATTCAACAAAAGTTTGTTAAACTTTGTGCCAAACCCTGTTCTAGGTGCTAGGAATGCAGCAGTAAATTAAACAGACATTTGGACATTCACATGACAATTTTTTCAGGCTCTGAAATGGATATTTTGGAATTGGAATCAAGCAATTCACAAGGAAGGAGATTAAAATGCAATAACACGGGTAAAGTTGGTCGGCCAACCTTTGGTTTTCACTCATAGAAGAGCAACCTGGCTGTTGACCTTGGACAAGTTCTGTTCCCTGTTGTGCCTCAGTCTCCTCCTTTAAGCTGAGAAGATCAATAAATAGTACTTACCAGCAGTGATGTCCAAATATGATCTATGTATGCAAAGTGTTTAGCTGGTGCCTGTGCTTAAGAAAATATTGGCTATAATCAGCTCTAATCTCAGCAGAAAAGTGCAACCCTGAGACTGGGTGTAGGGTTATATCACTGCCTCTGAACCCTGGAAACCTGTCACCCACCTTCTCCTAGGTCTTGTCCATTCCCTGATGGGTTGGGCTGTAGAGTGGCATGGTGATCTCCTTGCCTACACTCAGGTGCCATCTCCTATTACCCTACACACAGCCTTGGCCAGGAGCCTGGAGCTCCTTGCTGGGAACAGGCCTGGGGCTGTTTTCTCAGCAGTGCCTTCTGCCCTCTGCCTCTGTTTAAATGGGATGAAACCAAACTCAAGCCCTGCCTGTCCTGTGCTTTACATATCCTACATTCCCTGCAAGCTAGATACAGTCCTTACTTTACTGGTGAGGAAGCTGGTCCTGCAGAGGGAAAGTGTCTTGTTCAAGAGACACACAGATACTACCTGGGGAGCTGGGGCTGGAGCCCTGGTGATCAGCTCTAGTGATCCTCCTGTTGCACCCATCTTTAGGGATGAGGCCTCTCAATCCAGGGGCAGGATCCAGTGGCATAGCTCGGAGTTCTCACCTTGAAATAGATCCAGCTGAAGTTATTAATACAAAACTCAGAGCTGGAAGAGAACATTACGGGGAGAGTGAGCACGCTAGGCTGAGAACCAGCACTCAGAAATCTCCTAGTGGCCACAGGAATGCAGACGCAGCTTTCCGTGCTACGTCTTTGTCGTCGTTGTCCTCGTCCTCAGCAGGGTGGAGCTAGGCTGTGCAGTGTGTGTGTGTGTTTCTTTTTTTTTAAAGAGATGTCTTCACTTTTAGAAGGCAGCTGTGGGCAGTAGATTGGAGGTTCATTTCCAGCACTGCTGTGTCACCCTGGACAAGTTTCTTTCCCTCTCTGAGCCTCAGGTGAGGAAATCATTTATAATATGGGTTAACAATACTTTGCAGAGTTGCTGTAATGAGCCAGCAACATCATAAATGATTTTTCACCACTGAATGGTTCAGCTGGGGCTGAACCAGAATTGGTGATTGTTATTGAGAAGTTAATGTTCTCTGTGGGACAGTTTCTTCGCCAATACCAGGTGATCCATAGGGCCAGAGAGAAGGCCTTGTGAGGTTACAAAGACCTAGACAGGAGGGAAAATACTGGACTTGGGGTCAGCATCTTGGGTTCCCACCCCTAGTTGTGTGACCCAAGGCAGGTCACTTTGCCTCTCTGACTGCTGGGTTCATAGTAGACCCCCAACTATGATGCTCAGTGTCCAAAGAACATTCAAGGGTAGTCTCCATATTTTTCCACCTCCTCATGCCACCTCCCAACATTTCATAATTGCTCCCAGAAAAAAGTCATGCTTAAAGTTTTCCATGCTGAAATTCTCAACCTCACTGTGGCATGAAATCAATTGTTTGCATTTAATTTGACTTCTCAAATTAAGGGGTAAAATTTGAGATGAGGGTAGGGGATGGGGGGAGGAGGAGATGAGGAAAACGAAGTTAAACCAGATGTGTTTTTGTTTAACTGTCGGATGGTGGTTAAACTGCTCGAGTATTATTGCCATCATTCCTTCTGAATTCCAGTAACCAGGAGTCAAGTTTCACTAAAAATTGTAGTGTTCCTTCCTGGCTACCATAGACTTGCTGTCCCCATTATTATTATTATTACTATTTTATATTCATCTGAGGTCACAAAGTACTGGTCAGAGAGGAGACATAGATGCCTAGAATTTCAGAGCTGGAAGGGATTTAAAGGCTCTCTGTTAACTGGCTGCTTTGCAGATCAGGGAGACTGAGGTACAGAGAGGTGGGAAGGGGCTTGCCCAAGGTCACCCATGATCTTTCCAAAAGCAACCACTGTCTTGACTTTGGTGTGTATCATTTCCATAGTATATCCTTAATATACTATTTTTTGGAAAAAAAAAAAAAAAAGAATTATTCAAGGAAGGATACACATAACTCCTGTATGTTAAGAGGCTGGTAAATCAAAGTGGATACAGGTGGAGGAAGAAAGAGATAAATTGTACTCAGAGAGGCCAGGCCTGACACAGTTCTATGACAGCCAGCAGCAGGCCTGGAGGATTACAGGACAGGGACCTGAGGACCTCAGGTGTGGGTTGGTAGAAAAAGATCCTCAACTTAGAGGAACAGTGTTTGAGTCCTTGAACTGTTGATACCCTACCTGTGTGACCCTGGGCAAGTCACTTCCCCTCTGTGAGCCTCAGTCTCCTCATCTGTAAGCCAGGATGCTTTTGAAGAGCAACAGTTGGGGACATCCCTAAGACTTGGGATGGTCTAACTTACTCAGTTGGTCCTCACATATTCACAAACTGCCCTCCCAAGGCAGCAAGTGGTGGGGGTGGAGGAATTGTTGACTCCCACAGTGATTTTAAAACTTTTAGTTGTTGGTGTTGCTAAAACAGGTGGTTTTATTTTACATAAAAATAAGGGTTTCTGGCTTTTCTCAAAAGATCAAAAGATGTGACCACACTGGGCTGCATCCTGTCTGGCCACTATGGCTTGAGCTGATTAGCAGCTTCTCTGTCCACTTTTCCACAGTCCCCATTGTGCCCCACTCTCACCCAGCCCATTTGCTTCATTGCCATTCCTGCCTGCCTTCAGAGTCTCCAATTTCTGGGTTAGGTGCTTGAGGCTTGGCCAGCCCTCCAGGGGCTCAGGGTAGGAATGTGGGACACGTGGACACCAGTCTCTCTTCCAGGGCCTGGCGGGATCTCTGAAACATGTCTGCCTGGAGGAGAGAGCTTCCCTCCTGCTTTGCTGGTCCCGGGAAGAGGCTAAGAGCTATAGAGACTTGGGGCTGACATCGTCAGCCTGTCAGTACTCAGAGAGCTGGGCCTGGGGCCCAGCTGTTGGGGGACAGGCAACCCTGGGTGCTTCAATCTAGAGAATACAGTGTCCCCTCAGGGAGGGGACTCCTTTGACATCTTCCACCTCACCTAATGCTCCCAACAGCCCTGTGCATTGGTGTCTGCTTCACAGATAGGAAACACCATCTTGCACACTGAACCCACAGCTCTCTGTTCTGCCCCCTTTGCTGGGAGCCGAGGCGTGGTGATGACTGGCAGGCACCTGATCTCCAAATCGCTGTGTCAGAGCTTGAGGGCAGCATGGGAGGCTGGGAAGCCTCATGGTTCAGGCTCCTGGTGAAGGCTCTGGAGGCAGCCACCTAGCATGAGCTTCTAGAAGGTCTCTGCAAGCAAACTGCTCTGGGGGTACAAGATGAACAAGGGGGAGCCCTGAGGACCAGGGCCCCTGGTCCTTGCACCTGCAGAGTTGTTCAGGAACGTACTCTGTGGGAAGCAGCATCCTGTGAGCACCCGCTGAGTACCAGGCACTTTCCACACTGTCTTTGATCCTCACCTACCCTCACCCCTGCCATTCTGCAGTTGTGGCTCAGGGGACGGATACCTTGGGTCCAATTCCCTCCCCTGGGTGCCTCTGTCACCGTGCCCCGATCCAGGGAAGGGAGGAGAGCGGGGTGGTGGCTGGGAGGCTATTTCCTTGGCAAACCTGTAGTGAGACCCTGACCCGCGGCTTGTCTGAGAGAAGCGTCTCCATCCCCCCAAATCTCAGTTTGGGATTCAGGTGGGTGAACTTCACCCGGCCAGGTCTGCAAGCTGCCAGACAAGCCCAGCAAACATTTTATGTCCTTTAAAAAAGTGTTTAGGAGGCTTTTATTTGCAAACCTGTAAATCCCACATTTAAAAGAATCTGCTGTGTGACTTTTTTTTTAATTGAGGTATAGTTGATTTACAATGTTGTGTTAATTTCTGATGTGCAGTATAGTGATTCAGTTATACATACATGTATTCCTTTTTAAGTCAAGTTCTTGCCTTCTCTGATCCACCTTTGACTTTGTCTACAAAACAGCAGGGTGAGTACTCTCCCAGACCTCAGGTTAAGGTCCTCAGATCCCTGTCCTATAATCCTCTAGGCCTCATGCTGGCTGTCAGTGAACTGTGTCAGACCTGGCGTCTCTGAGTATCATTTGTCTCTTTCTTCCTCTATCCGTCCCCTCTTTGACTTACTGACCTCTTAACATACAGGAGTTAATAACTTACTCATCTGCTGCCATTCTGGGTAGAAAGTGTCTCAGCTGACTCTGAGACCCCTCCCCTCTGTCACTCCTTCTTAGCACTTCTGTAACAGCTCTCTGTTTCTTCTGAGCTCCCATTTCCACCTGCACACACAATTGCTCATTATATGTCCATAGACTCTACCTGATAACATTGCTCCTCATTCAGTGTTAGCAGCCCTGTGCGGCAAGTGCTGTTATCCCACATTACAGATGAGGAAGCTGAGGCACCAAATCACCCAGCTGGGAAATGGGAAATATGCATGTTCATCCCCTACCATTGCCAATCCACCCACCCAAGGCTGCTTCCTTCTTTGTGACATGAATGATATAAACAACTTAAAAGAGAAATTTTGAAATTGTTTTGAAATTTTGAAATTGTTAAATATAGTAATTCATATTTCAGCATCAGTTAGCCAATCAAGATAACAGAGGTAAACAGGTTCCTCTCAACAGCTCATCTGAGAGCCCTTGCCTTAGTCACCTGAGTAGTATTTGTGACAATGCTGTGTGTTTTAATTTTTTCTCTTGACCTCATCCTTACAAGTAACACTTAAGGTCTTACTGTATGTCAGGAACTGAGCTAATGACTCTGAGTGACCTTACTGTATTTAACTTGTTATCCTCTCCATTTTATAGAGGAGAAAAATAAAGCTCAGGGAAGCTGAGTGACCTTTCTCAAGGTCACACAGCTAGAAAGTAGAGATGAGACCCAAAATCAGGTCTCATGCCCTTATGCCCAATCAGATTAGCATCTGGATTCAAATTTTTGTCTGGATACTAGCCCCCAGGGGACCTTGCTGTTTTTTCCCATAGAGCCATCCATCTCTGGGTTTTGCAAAGTGATGTGGGGTGGGATGCCTCAGAGGGAGGGGACCTAGCACAGTCACTCCTGATTGGACAGCAGCTTCTGTTCTCCAGACTATGGGTCTTGGCCTGGACATCCCCTCTTCTAGTTAGGAGGAAGAATATGACAGTCTTAGCAGAAGCATTCTTAGAAAACCAGAGGGGCCTGGGTTTGAATCCCAACCCTGCCACTTTGAGCTTTGTGACCTTAGGCAAGTCTCTTTGCCTCTTTTGGCTTTCAGTTACCTTGCCTGACAAGTATGGCTTGTTTGAGTGAGGCAAGGCCTTAGGACTCTTCTAGCTCATACATGGCAAATAGTTGGCACACATGCTGCCACTCTCCTGTCCTCCACCCTTATCAGACATCACTAATCAACCACTGCTCTCTTTCCTTCTAAACCTCAAGTTCCTTCTAAATGCAGTCCTCTAGGCAGTCATTATCAACTCACTAGAGTTGGCACACAAGATTGGAAGACATCTCCAAACCAAATTAGACTTAGGCATAGTGTGAGCAGAGGCAGAGAAGGGACAGGCCCAGGGTGGCGCCTAAGTCAGTGTCACTGTGCTTCTCAGTCTTCTTTTCCTGATCTGAGAGAGCAGGAGGAACCCTGAGCTAGACTGTGCCAGAACCTGCCTCTGGTGTGGGGTGAAGACCTTTCATGGAGCACCCAGGTGTGTCCATGTTCAGTCCTCAAGGGGATGCGGGCGGGGGGTTTGGTTTCTGGGGCCAGTTGCAACCCAGGCTTAAAGTAAGAATGAAAAGGAAAAGGCTGCTTTCAGATCGTCCTGGAAAGAATTCCATTCACCTCTTCCAAATAATATCCTCCAAAGATAATACCTGTAATAGCAGTAATAATAGTATTAAGAGTTATTAACATTTATTGAATATTTATTATGCACCAAACCACTCTGCTAAATGCTTTAAATACATTCATGCTTTTAAGCCTTATAACAACCTTTATTCAAGTGAAGAAAATGACTCAAAGATGCAGTCCTTTGCCCAAGTTCCCTGCTGGTGAAACAGGGGAGCTGCTGAGATTGGAATTCGCATCCGTGCAGCCCTGAAGCGGCTCCCCTCCCTGGCTCAGTCCGAGGACTGCCAGACTCTGCACTGGCTGTTCCCCCGATCACCATCATCACTTCTCATTCGTGACCAGGACACTTCTTCACCTGTGGAAGGTGCTCTTCCACACACAGAACCTTCCATGAACACACGGCAGTAGCAAAGCAAATGGCATGTCCATGTTTGCAGGTTAGAAAATTGGACCGGGGATCACACAGCCAGGAAATGGTCCTTGCTGGGCTGCGGGATGGCCAGGGAGAGCCTGGGCAGGAGACGGGAACTCGGGTGTGTTGCAGCTGAGGTGGGGTTGGGTTTGTCCCCCCCATCCTAGATATCCTGAAACTAGTTCCTGTTTTAATCAGCCATGGGACCCTGGATGAGTCATTTTAATACTCCCAACCTCAGCTTCCAGGCTCTTATCATACTTTTTGGTTGTCAAAGCTCTTTCCTATTCATGAACTCACTGAATCCTTAAAACAGCCCAATAAATTATTATCTTCATTTTGCAGAAGGGAAACTGAGGCTCAGGTCAATCAATGGCAGAACTAGCCCTCAAACTCAGATCAGGATCCCAGGCTCATGGTCTTTCCTCAGATGCGTCCCCCAGCCTCTGGCATCTTTGCCTTTGCACCTGCTGTCCCCTCCCCAGCAGTGTCCTCCCTGCCTGTGTTGCCAGTTGGCATCAGAGCTTCTTTTCTAGATCTTGCTTAGAAAACTTCAGCCCTTGGTAAGCTGATCATCCACGCAGTGTCTGGCTCTGTGTGAGTTCCTGGAGGGCAGGAACCCCATTTGAGTCATTCGTGAATCCCAAGGTACGTGCATTCAGCAAGTATCCAATGACCTTGAGTTAATGAAAGACGGCAACACCTGGCAGGGGTTTCCACAGCTCAGCCAGGCTTGCTTCCTGGGGGAATCTGGAAAGGCTGTCCTGCTGGGTTTGACACCTGAGCCACTCTAGGCGGAGCCCGGCTGCCCTTCCCAGATCTGTGGCTGATAATTGGCAGCAGGACAAGCAGGTTTCACTATTGGTAGCTCAGGTCTCGGTCAGGTATGGGTTCCCCCAGCATCATACCTCTGACCAATCTTCTCGTCCATTTTGTTCACAGGTATACCCTCAGTGCCAAACAATCTTAATTTCTTTAAAAATAGTACCAACCATCATTTGCTGAATCTATAAGTACCATGCATCCTGGTGCATATTATGCGCTTAATACATACTTGGCGAATGAATGAATACTTGCAAGGAGTAACAGCTCTTAGGATTGAAGACCTTGTGTGACCCCCATGCCTCAGTTTCCTCCTGTGTCCATGAGAGGTACTCAGAGGAATAATTGATACATACATCAATATGTGTTTGTTTTAAATATGTTGTGAACCACTCTCTAACTGCTTCACTTATATTTATTCATGTATCCTCACAACAGAGGCCCAGAGAGGTTAAGTAATCTCTCTTAGATCACACAGCTGGCACCAAATACAAATATTTTCCTGACTCTCGGGACACATGTGTTCTAAGTAATACAATGAGGGGACCATTTTCCCCCAACCTCTTTCCCTAGCACAGAACCCCCTACCCCAGAGCCCACGGTCATCAATAGTAGGGGAGTCCAGTGGTCATTTGTCCCCTGACTAGGAAACACCTCCTGGCTAGAAAAGACCTAATGCAGTGGCGAGCACATAATAGGTCTTGTGACCATCATGGGTGTAACAGGCACCAATCAAGCGCTGTGTAGAAGCCCACAGGAGGGAGACCTGAGTCTGCTGCAGAAAGCCAGGGGAGCCTTCACGGAAGAAACGCAAGCGGTCATGAGTGACTGTAACAGCAACAGCTCACACCTCCTGAGGAGCAGACCCTGCTCCAAGCGCGTCAGACCTAGGAACTCATTTACTCCTCTGTCAGCCCTGGGAGGTGAGCACCATTATATTCATCCCCACCCCGCGGATTGGGAAACAGAAACGTGCTCACTTGCCTGGGAAACTGTTAGGAACAGGCGGGCCCGGCACCAAGCTGTGGAGTCGGCTGTACTGCCTGCTCGGCCAAGCTTCCTGCTGGTCAGTTCCCTCGCGCCTCTGCTCGGGGCCGGCTGTTGGCAGGCAGGCCCATGTGAGGGTAAACCCTGGTACCACATGATCCCTGGAGTGGAGGGGAGTTTCTCCCTTCTCCCGAGGGCCTTTCTCGCATCATGCCCTGAGGCTGAGCCCAGATGGAGGTTTCCAGGAAGGGAAACCAACTTATCACCTCACCCCTGTCTGGGGCAGCTCCAGCATGTGTCAGCTCCCTAATCCCCTGGCACTTTGCATACACGGCCAGTAGCAACGGGGACTAGCATCCCTGAGGAGGGAGGGCCGTGACTGTTCCGAGGGAGGTGCTGCTGTGGTCTGTCAGAGGCGGAAAGAAGGCTCAGTGTGGTTAAATAACTTGCCCAGGGTTGCGGAGCCAGTGGGTGGTAGAGCTGGGATTTGAACCCAGGCCTGGGGGCTTTCCCCTCTGCCTCTCAGTCTGCTCTGAGCCGACTGGTTTTGGTTCTGGTGAGGGAAAACGTGTCTGTCATGAAGACGTCTTGTGCAGAGACTCAGGCTTGCTTCCAAACAATCTAAAATTGTTTAATAATACTAAGCGCTGTCATTTACTGAGTGTCTGTGTATGGCCTGCTTAGTACGTGTTTTATGTCCCCTTTTCATTGGTCCTCTTAACCGCCCCTCAGGGTAGGTACTTGAATCTCAGTTTTTGTAGGTGAAAAATAGAAGCATAGAAAAGGGGAGGGACTTGCCCAAGATCTTGCCACTCATAAGTGGTTAAGCCAGAATTTGAAACTAGGCAGCTTGGCTCAAGTGTGGGCCTGTAATCACTTAATAAATATTAGGTAAATCTCTGCGGGCCAGATGTGTAAACTCCTCTTGAACCTAATGGTCCTTCTGGAGCCTGGCTCGGGGAGAGGGTGCAAGGCAGGAATAGACCACAGGACACTTCCCAGCCCTCTGAGCTGAGGATGCAGAGTTTATCTACCTGCTGTATGAGTCCTGGGAGAAGGGAGGGATGGATTGGGTTAGGGGGCACAGTGGGGCAGTCCTGGTGTCTCCAGAACCAGGGCCAGGAGGAGGCCAGAGCAATTAGCCTGGCTGAAGCTCCAGCTAACTGAGAATCCTCAGTGGGGGATTGGCCCCAGCCTCAGGCCGGGGCTCTGGCCTCAGGCCTGACCCTTCTGGGGTCCCGTCTCAGGCTTCCAGAGTCTTTCTAGGGTGGGAAATCTCAGAGCACTGGTTTGTGTGAGAACTTTGCAGTTTCCCCCTTCAACCCCCAAATCCTGGGCTGGCCTGCCTGCCCCACTTCACCCTTTCGGAGGAAGCGGATCCCTTCCTGTTGGGTAGCTACACGATTTGAATAATCAAGTATTTCCCTACTGGTTCCCGGCCCACCAGGGCTTGCTGTGCAAGGCGTCTAGTTGGGACTCCGAGGCAGGCCTGCCAGCCTCCTCATCTGGTGATGTTCTCCAGTCAGCAAGGGCGACGTGCAGGGAAACCCTGTGTAGTTGGCTTTGCTGGGCAGGCCCCAGGCAGTTCCTGTAAAGGAGGCAGTGCTGGCCTTGGACTTTGTCCCCTTACTGCTTTGAGTGGCTCCTGTTAGGAAAAGGAGGAGGGGTTGTCCCCGTTTCAGGAAATCCATGCTGGAGTGGCCTTTTTTGTCAGCTCACCAGGGTATGACCTCTTGGCTCCTGTCAGGCTAGAGAAAGGAGGAAGCAGAGTCAGGAAGAGGGAAAGATGGGTGCAAGAAAACAGTCATTCATTCATTCAACAAATATTTCCTTGCTTAGCCCAACTGCCTGCTAGGCCAAGGGCGGGGTGCTGGAATTCACAGATGAATCTGGTCTAGTTTTTTTCTTCAGAGAGCATCTAGTATAGGGATAGAGGGTCATGTAAACAGATGACATTTCAGAGTCCCAGGTGGTACAGGATGAAGGGGACATGCAAGAGCTGTGGGACCCAAGGAACCGCTTAACCAAGCCTTGGGCAGAATGTCCACAAAGGATTTCTGCAGAAGGAGGAGCATTCTTTTTAAAAATTTTTTTCTCCCAACAAATGTTTACTGAGCATCTTCTGTAGGCAGGTGTGGTTCTAGGTGCTGGGGCTGCAGCAGTGAAGAACACCGTCCTGCCTCCTGGAGCTCCTCTGTAATGCAGACCATAAAGTAAAATTAAGTTAGTCTCAGAAAGTAATGAGGGCTGTGAAGAAAATAAACAGGGTTGTGAAATAGTGAGGAACTGGGGTGCGGTGGGGGCTTCTTCACCCGGCATGAGCAGGGAAGGACTCAGAGGAGGTGGCCTTTGACCTGAAGAATGAGAAGGAGTGAGCCAAGCAAAGACCTGGGGGATGAGTGTTCCAGGCAGGGGAATGGCCAGTCCCAACCCCCTGAGGGAAGAGAACAGGGCATGGAAAGTCTGAGTGGTGAAGGGAGGGGACCGGGAGATGATGTCAGGAGGTGGGCTGCCCCAGAACTTGCAGACATCTGACCTGACTTGAAGAATCAGCAGGACCTGCCAGGAGAAGTAAGGGATGGGTGACCTCCTGCTTACTGGATGGCCCCTTAAAAACACTCTGAGCAGGAATGGCCTTTGGGGTTTGCTACTCCGGCCCTCCATGCACAGATGGGGCGGCTAGGGCCCAGAGAGGGAAAGTGACCCTCTGAGGTCACAAAGGGAGATAGTGGGACAGTATCTAGGTCCCCTAGCCACCAACCAGTTTCTCTCCAAGGTGCCCACACAGGTCCGCTGAATTAAGACGGACATTTATTAAGCGCTTACTGTTTGCCAAGAAAGTTACGTACCTTACCTACTTCGACAGGTGGAAGGTGAGGCTCAGGGAGGTATGGGGACCTGGTTAAGGGTCATTGAGGCCTGGGTTCCATATGGTTGACCCTGGCCAAGTGGCCGAACCTCAGTTTACTCATAAAATGGGGACAGTAATGGTTTCCAGCTCATAACACTGTTGAGGATTCAATGAGATATGACATGTGTTGAGAAATTTTGATAGTGTTTGGCAAAATGTGAATATTATCTGAGCATTTTTGTTTTCATTTAAGTTATTTTATGGACCTTGGGATCATTCAGTGGATTAATCATGATCTTTGTTCAAGCACGCTCCCCATTGATCCATAATGACACTCTTGTCTATTTTATTACTAAAAATAAACATAAAATGCCAATGAGCCATCATTCAATACTAGGACTAGAATGTTGACAGTAATTTACATCTTCCTCTGGGCTCTTCCATCTGCCTCCCACTCACCTTTCTTCATGTGGGGTAACCACTATCCTGAGTCTGGGCTTTCCCATTCCCTTGCCTTTTAAAATTATTATTTTAAAAATTTGATTAATATTTTATTAGTATTTGTATTAGTATTATTATCACACAGGTTTATGTATCATATATATCGAAATTTCTCATTCCCTTTGCCTTCTTTGATTAGTTTTTAACGTCATGTATCAGTGTGTTTTATATATCATATAAAATATATATAGTTTTACTTTATGAAAGTGTATCATGCTTTACATCATCTCCTGGGACTTGCTTTTTTCACTTAGTCTTATATTGCAGAGATCAATCCAATAGTTGCATGTTGCTGTAATTTTTTTTAACTACTGCATAACATTCCACTGGGTTACTATTCCACAATTTCTATTTATTTGATTTCTTGTTGATGGCATTTGGGTTGTTTTCAGCTTTTTGCTAGGGAAGGAAAAGCACCTATGACTATTCATGTACATGCTTTCTAATAGATAAATGGAGAACTTTTTCACTTCTCTTTGTTGCTGATGTATGAAAATGCAATAGGCTTTTTTTTACATTTGATCTTAATCAAGCTAATTTGCTGAACTATTTCCAATTATTTGTCTGTAGATTCTGTGTAGACAATCAGTTGCAAATAATGATAGTTTTCTTTTGTATTTTTAGATCTTTTTGATTTCAACTATTTTTCTTATTACATTGTCTAGGACTTCTAGTACAATCTTAAATTTAAAAGGTAGTATTAGGTACCTGTGCCTTGTTTGATTTTTTTATTGAAATATAGTTTACAATGTTGTGTCAATTTCTGGTGTACAGCATAATAGTTCAGTCATACATATGCATACATATATTCATTTTCATATTCTTTTTTATTAGAGGTTATTACAAGACATTGAATATAGTTCCCTGTGCTATACAGTATAAACATGTTGTTTAGCTATTTTATATATAGTAGTTAGGATCTGCAAATCTCAAACTCCCTATTTATCCCTTCCCACCCTATTCCCAACCTGGTAACCATAAGTTTGTTTTCTATGTCTATGAGTCTGTTTCTGTTTTGTACATAAGTTCATTTGTCTTTTTTTTAGACTCCACATCTAAGTGATATCATATGGTATTTTCTTTCTCTTTCTGGCTTACTTCGCTTAGAATGACACTCTCCAGGTCTGACCATGTTGCTGCAAATGGCATTATTTTATTATTTTTTATGACTGAGTAGTATTCCATTATATACCACAACTTTATCCAGTCTTCTGTCGATGGACATTTAGGTTGTTTCCATATCTTGGTTATTGTAAATAATGCTGCTGTAAACATTGGGGTGTATGTATCTTTTCAAATTAGAGTTCCCACTGGATATATGCCCAGGAGTGGGATTGCTGAATCATATGGTAAGTCTTATTTTTAATCTTTTGAGGAATCTCTGTAATGTTTTCCATAACAGATGCATCAGATTATATTCCCACCAACAATGTAGGAAGGTTCCCTTTTCTCCACACCCTCTCCAACATTTATTATTTGTGGACTTTTTAATGATGGCCATTCTGACTGGCGTGAGGTGATACCTCGTTGTAGTTTTGATTTGCATTTCTCTGATAATTAGCAGTAGTGAGCATTTTTTCATGTGCTTATTGCCCATTTGTATGTCTTCATTGGAGAATTGCTTGTTTAGGTCTTCTGCCCATTTTTGGATTGGATTGTTTGTTTTTTTCTTATTAAGCTGTATGAACTGTTTATATTCTGGAAACTAAGCCCTTGTCAGTCTCATCTTTTGCGAATGTTTTCTCCCATTCCTTAGGCTGTTTTTTTGTTTTGCTTATGATTTCCTTTGCTGTTCAAAAGCTTATAAGCTTAATTAGGTCCCATTTGTTTATTTTTGCTTTTATTTCTATTGCCTGGGTAGACTGCCCTAGGAGAACATTGCTAAGATTTATGTCATAGAATGTTTTGTCTGTGTCTTCTTCTAAGAGGTTTATAGTGTCTTGTCTTGTTTTTTGCCTTGTTTTTTATTTTAGAGAGAATTGTTCTAATATTTCCCCATTTAGTATGTATGTGTTTTAGAATTTTTATAAATTCCTTTTTCAAGTTAAAGTTCTCTTCTATTCATAACTTATTGAGAGCTTTTTAAAAATAATAATTTGTGTTGAATTATATTAAATGCTTTCGAATAGTATCTTGAGATGATTATAAAGTTTTTCTCTTTTAATCTGTTGCTGCAGTTAATTACATATAAAGATTTTCTAATATAAAATAAGCCTAAATTGTTCATTACATATGTTGGTTATGCTCTGATATCTTGTTTAGAATTATTTTATCAATATTCATGAATAAAATGGATCTGTAATTGTCTGGCTTTCTTCTTTTCTGGCTTTCATATTGTAATTATGGCCTCATTGAATTAGATGGTAATAATTTTTACTGTTCTCTGGAAAAATCTGAGTAAAACTGAGATAATTTGTTTCTTGGAGTCTGGTAGAGCTCAGTTACAAAATCTCCTTGGCCTATTGTTTTCTTTGTGGAAAGAGTTCAACTACTGTTTTAATTTTTAAACTCAGGTTCTTTATTTCTTCTTGAGTCAGTTTTGGTCAGTTATATTTTTAGAAATGTATGCATTTAATCTACATTTTCAAATCTACTGGTATCAGGTTGTATATAGCATTTTCTTATGGTATTCCTCTTTTCCATAATAATTGTGTGTTATCTCTTTCTCCTTCTCTTTATTTTTTATTTTTTTTCAAATTAATCTTCCCTCAAGTTTATTGACTTTTTTAAAGGACTAGCTTGTGGCTTTGATCTTTTCAATTTAATCTTTTTTTCTGTTTTGTTGATATCTGCTCTTTATAATCTCCTTTTACTTTCTTTGAGTTTCTGTTTTTTCTGATTTCCTAAGTTGGACACTTAGGTCATCAATTTTTAGCCTTTCTTTGCTGCATTCCACAATTTTTGATATACAGTGTTTTATTATCATTCAGTTCTAAGTACTGTTTCATTTCTACTATGACTTTTCTTTGGTCCATAAGTTATTTAGGGGTGTTTTTAATCTCTAAGTGTATGAGGAATTGTTTGTTCTTTTAAAAACTAGCTTGAAACTTAAAAATCAGAAAATGTGGGCTGTGCGAAGACCTGTTATTTAAAATGTGAGATTTGCTTTGTGGCCTGGTATGTGATTAATTTTTTTTTAAATGCTTGAGTGTCCCTGAAAAGAATGTGTGTGTGTATTTTGTTTATACTGCCCTACTTTTTAATTTCAATTTATCTTGCTTTTTCTGTTTCACTTTAATGTTTTATTACTTAAAAAAAATTGTTAGCTATAGCTTTTTCCTCCAAGGACGAGATCAGCATTTTCTCACACCCCGTGGGTTCTCTCTTCCCTTTCAGCCCTTATACTCCACCAACGTGTCCTTCAGCCGCCATAACATCATGTCGAGATTGTCTGGAGTTTTCAGTTTATAGAATCGTCTTGTTCTTTTCTTTGATCTGGGAATTTTTTAAAAACATTAAACCTTACTATTTGCTTAGCTTCCACATATCTTTAGTGTCACCTGTGGAATTTGTTTCTGTTAGTGAAGTAGTTACTTCAAAATTGTTTTTCTTTGGGGGTGGGGGTGTCTTTTTGTATAAACCTGAGCCATTGAAATGTGATTTTTGGGGTTTGGGTTTTTTATTTTTTATTAATTTTTTTAAGCCTTTAACATTTGAATGACAGTTTAGCTTGATATAAAATTCTCAGTTCAAATTCTTTTCCTTTGGTACTTTGGTAAATTCAATTTGGTACTTATTCCTTTGCAAGCCATTGGGTTTTTTTTCCCCCCAGACTTTTAGAATGTTTCTGTTGTCTTTTGATATTCACTCTGATATTTCTAAGTGTGCATTTTTCCTTATCTGTCCTGTGTGTTGTATTTGGGGCCCCTTCCAACTGTGTTTGTTCACTTTCTTCAGTTCCAAGGTTATCTTCAAATATCTCCTCCCTTGATTTATTTACCTCTCCTGGGACTCCTAACATCTAGATGTTGACACTTAGACTTCCATCTCTTTTTTTTTTTTTGGTGATGTATAATTTCATTCAATAAAATGCACAGATCTTAAGTGTTCAATTCAATGTGTTTTGGCAAATTACATTACCTTGTAACCATGACCCCAAAATAAGATTAAAGAAAAAAATTCTATCTCTCTAGCAAGTTCTGTTACACCCCTTTTCGGTTTATTTTCCCTCTCAAATTGCAATCGTTATTCCAATTTCTTTTACCATACATTGGTCTTTTCTAGAGTTTCGTATAAATGGAATCATACAGCAGATACTCTTCCATGTCTGGCTTCTTTCACTTAGCGTAATGTTTTTGAGATTCATCTTATGTTTGCTGCCTCAGTAAAATTCTCTCCTTTTTTTGCTAAGTGGTTTTCCTCTGTATTGATATACTGCCATTGTTTATTCATTCATCCATTAGTGAACATTTAAACTGTTTCCAGTTTGGGGGTATTATAAATAAAGCTCTTGTTAACACTTAACCAATGAATCTTTGAGTAGGTGTACTTTCATTTCTTTTGAACAAATACTTAAGAGTGGAATTGCTGGATCATGTGATAAGTGTATTGTTAACTGCCAGACTCTTTTCCAAAGTCACTGCACTATTACACAACAAATGAGCAATATATAAGACTTCTGCGTTTTTCTACATTCTTGCCAATATTTGATTTTGCATATCATTTTGATTTGGTTTTAGTCATTCTGGTGGGTGTTAAACGGGTCTAATTTTCACTTACCTGATACTAAAGATGTGAAACACCATGAAATCTTGGTCATTTGTATGTTTTCTTTTTGAAGTGGCTAAGTCTTCTGCCCATTGGGTGGGCAGGGTTGTTAATCATTTTATTGTCAACTTTAGGAGTTATTTATTTATTGGATACAAGTCCTTTGTGAGCTTATATACTGTGCGTAGTTTTCCCATTATGTATCTTGTCTATTCAGTTTCTTAAGGGTATCTTTTGATGAGCAGAAATTTAAAATTTTGATGAAGTCCCATTTATCAAAAAATTCTAGTGAAGTTGGGACTCCTTGCCTACCCTAAGGTCGCAAAGATATCTGCTTATGTTTTCTCCTAGAGGCTTTATGGTTCTGGCTTTTATAATTAAATTTATAATCCATTTCAAATTAATGGAGTAAGATTGAGGTGGATGTTTTTAACTTTTTACTGATGTCTTACCCTTTTGTTCGTATTTTCTATTTCTTAATCCTTCCTGGCTTCTTCCTGGAAATATTCCTCCATCTGATACCCCAGTTCCCTATTTCATTCCTGAGGTATCCATTCTATAGTTCATTCTGTTATGTCTGTTATTTCGACTAGTTTTTCACATAGAATATTTCCACTTGGGTCCCATAACGTTTTTATGTTCTGTTTTGTATCACTAATATCTTTCCTTATTTCCTTGCCGTGTTCCTAATGCTTATTTTTAAATTCTCAGTCCTTCTGTTGAACAGGGACAATTCCAGTGGTATCTCTAATCAGTTTGTGTTTGTTTTGAAATCATTGGACTCCTCAGATTCCCTGTTCTTTAACCTGTGAGCTCATTCCTCGGAGGGTTTGAGCTGTTCTGTCTGGTGCTGCATATCTGGGTAAGAATCCAAGCCTGACCCTAGTCTCTGTCAGCACTGATGAGCCCAAGGAGATGACAGTCCGAGTGGAGACCCCCAGGCGCCAGAGCCACATAGTTCCTCACTGGACTGCACATTGCCAGTCCCCCTCCCCGAGTAACTAACTGCACAGGATTGAGCCTCTTTTTCCAGATCCTAGAAGGAAGCAGCCAGGGGAGGGGGCTGTCTGCCTAGGTCAGAATCCACTAGCCTCCTGGTCTGGAAGAGAAGGGATGATGGAGTGACTGTGGAGGCCTGTTCCCTCTTGATTTCTGGAATTCTGCACTGCCCTGAATTCACTCTGGCAGACACTCATGCCATCTTCCTGGGCTGCGTGTGTCCAAGTGAGAATGCTGGCCTTGGTCTCTCTAGGGCAAATGGGCATGTGGCAGGGCGGGGGGCTTGTGCTGGGGAAGGCTTGATGCAAAAGAGGCAAGAGCAGAGCTCAAATCCAATTTTCTTTTCTACAGTATTCTCCACCCCCTAAAGACTAGCCCTGCCCCTGCTCCTGGGGCTGCATCCACACCCCCCACCCCTGCACACACGTTTAAAACCCCCTTCCTTCTCCCCAGGAGGTTCCGTTTTCTCCATGATTTCCTAGGATGAGTGGTTCTATTTTTGCTCTATTGTTACTCTGGTGTTGATTTGAGGAAGAGGGGTCAGGAGCGATATGTCTTCCCTCACTGTGAGTTCTAAGAGAAACACTCACCCCCACCGCATCTCCAGCCAGAGCACAAAGGCTTCAAAAGAAAAGTAGCAACTAGAGATAGCATTGGAGTCAGCGACGACGTTAGGACAGATAGACTAAGAGGTTTAAATTAACATTAGAAACATACAAAAGAAATAAGGAAAAATATTGGTAACGTAAAATGGAATAAGAGAAATATTAAATAATAAAAGAACCATGTGGAAATATGAAATATGGCTTAATATGAAAAACCAGCCTTATCTGTTCCTGCCCCAACCTTTGCATGCACCTCACAGCTCACTATTCTCCAAAAAAAAAGACTTCATGGCCTCCAGAGCTTTGCATGGGCTGTTCCCTCTGCTTAGTCTGCCTTTGCTGCATTTCTGCTGGAAAAATTCTGATGCCATCCTGAGGACTCCTTCCCTGAAGGCCTCTAATTGTCAGTGTGATACTTAGTGATGCCGTGGGGTTCTGGAGTTTGGAAACCAGGATGCTTGTCTTGTTCAACTAACTGACTGTGTGATTTTAGGAAAGTCACACTACCTCTCTGGACCTTAGGCTTCTGCTGGGAAAAAATGAAAGTGTTGGGTTAGATTATTCCTAGAGTCCCCTTCACTTCTGACAAGCTGGTGCGGAGGTTACAATTGAAGGTTCTAGACTTAATCGCTGTGTTTCAATGAGCAGTTATTTCAACTCGTAAAGTCTCATTTCCTAACCTAGCATAATAGTTAAGACCTTATACTTCGGGGTTGGACAATTCGGGTTCATAATCCCAACTCTGCCACTTGCCTGCTGTGTGACCACAGGCAAGTTATTTAGCCTCTCCGTGCTTTTTTTTCTCTTCTCTAAAATAGGGTTGATACTAAGAGTGCCTACCTCAGTGTAAGAGCACAATGAATGCAGCTGTTGTTCTGCTGGTGGTGGTTGCTCACCATTATACAGACTTCATTCCACTCAACAACTCTTGATGTTTGTCTGCTGCTGGACTCTGCTAAATGTTTTCTAAAATTCTACATAATTTTATTGCTTAATAGATACTCTCCACTGCACTTTATCTTTAAAACAACTTCGCAAGAACCCTGTTTTTCAGATAGGGAGCCTGCAACTCCAGACATAAAGTCACTTTCAAAGCCGTATTGCCAGGACTTAACCCCATATTCACCTCCTCTGTGGCCAAGATCTTTCCACTACACCACAGTGTTCAGAAAGATTAGACTGGGGTTTGGGGGATTACAGAACAAATCCAGATAGAAAGCTCGGTGAGAAGTTCCCCCCTCCCCCTTACACATGTACTCCAGCTGTCCGCCTGCCCTAGACTGTCCACAGGATGTCTTTTGTAGGTTTCACGCAAATGCAGGTTTAGTGATGGGCCAGAAGTTAATTGAGGAGGCAGAACCAGGGTGGATTGGACAATTAGGGGCTCATATGACCTGGGATAGGGAGCCAAAGGGGCTCTGGGAAAGAGAGCAGTACTCTTGGAGGACACAGAGTCAGCAAAGAGGAGGACTGAGATTCGACAAGCCCAGAGGTGAAGCTGGAGGGCGAAGCCCGCAGAAGCAGATGCTGGTCTTGCAGTCCCAGAGGGTGTCCCTGGGGCTGAACCCCAGCGCCGTCGTGTACTCCTGCAGGTTGGGACATGTGGCTTTACCTCTCAGAGCCTGCAAGAGGGCTGCCAGTACCATTTGGTAGAGTTAGGGGAGAGGGCCTGTGGGAGCCCAACACCCCTCGGCTCCCGCACCAGCATCTCAGTTCCACGGCTGGTTAGATTGGCATGTGTGGACTCGATTTAATCCTGAAGCCTCAGTTCCCTGATTTGCAATTTGGGAATCACATTCTCAGCTGTGTGGGATTATTTCACGGCTGCAGCGAGATGATTTCTTGGTGAGACCTTCTCTGACCTCTCTATTTAAAACTGCAAACACTGCCTCTCCTTCCTGCCTTTCTTCTCCATCTCACTTTCCACCACCTGGCATCCTATTGATTTTACCTGTTTTCCTGTTGCCTGCTCTCCCTGCCAGCAGGGATTTGAGCACCTAGAACAGCCTCTGGCATCTAGTAGGTGCTCAATAAACAGTGGTCAAAGGAAGTTTGATTGAATAACATCTAGAGAAGACCCTAGTGCGCAGGGGATGTTGAGGTGGTGTCATTTGGATCTTAGAGATACAAGGCAGAGACACCAGAGAGGCCAGGACAGCTTAGTTGGGGTGCCAAGTGTTACCCATGAAAGCATTTGGCGCCTGGATTTCAGGGTGGCGGCTGGCCCCTGTCTGGCCACAGCCTGTAAGAGGGGAGCCTCTTAGGAGAGTAAAGCTGGATAGGCCTGAGTGCTGGACTTTTCATGGAGCCAAGACCCTCGGGCAAACAGGAAGCCCATGATACTTGGCTTTCCTGTTTTCTTTAGCTTTTTGAAACATTCTGATTGCCCCTACATGGTGCAGACTACCTCAAAGAAATGACAGTCCCAGCACCATCCTGGACTCCCCAAAAGCCTAGGGGAAAAAAAACAGTGGGTTTGGAGCCAGGCAGATGTGAGGGCCTGGCCTGGCCCTGGCCCTACCCCTCTTTAGTAGAGAGATGTTGGGCAAGTCACTGCCCCTGAGTCTCTGTCTCCTCCTCTGTGAAATGGGTGTAGCAGTATCTCACTGTATGCCAACCTCCTAGGGCTTTGGGTAAAATCCAGTAATAATGTGTGTTGTGACCAATCATCATTAGACTGAAGGGCCTCAAAGGCAGAGGTTGTACCTGTAGCCCTTAGCCAGGGTCAGGCACACAGCAGATACTTGGAACCTGGTGGCCAAGGAGTTGTTAAACTCAACTGACAACAACCTATTGGAAAGGGAAGGTCTGAGTCCTGCATGCAGTATGGCTTTTAGGCAAATCCTGCCCAAAGACCTCCTACAATTCTACAAGTTTATAGATTCCAAGAAAACCTAACTTGTATTGACTGTCCTCATTTTACCACACACTTGAAATTTACTGACCCATCTTTAGCTTGTTTGTAAGTTTTCTCCTTTGGTAGAAACAGCTGGCTGAGTGACACGATGTGGTTGCTTACAGTGTAAGGAACTGAGAAAAACTAGCTGAACTGGAGTTCTGAGATCAGACTCTGTGTTGTAAGTAACAGAAAATCCAAAGAAAACAATAAGGGGAGTTAATTAGCTCATGTAACTGGGATATTCAGTGACAGGCTTCAGGCATGGCTGCATCCAGGGGCTCAAGCAATGTCATCAAAAACTCAGATTCTCTGCATCTCTCTATTCCACCTTCTGAGAGCTTGCTTTGTCTTCAGGCTCCACACAGTGCCCTCCCCACCAGCCCACACCCTCACAACACAATAAGCTGTTCTTCCAGCTTAAGCCAATCAGGAGCCACCTGGAGCTGCTGGGGGTAGGATCAATCCTACCCAAACCACAGGCGGAAAGGAAGAGGATCCTTTCCCAAGGAAACTGTGGTATTGTTAGGAAGGGGGGATGGATTCTGGGTGGCCAAAAATTACAGCAAATATCCACTACAGTCATCAGAAAAGGAAGCAGAAAGCCATAGAAACATCTGCATAGCACTTTACAGTTTGTAAATTTCCTTCCCTCCCAAGAAGTCAATACTGGAAGCAGAATGGCATTTATTATCCCTGCATTACAATGAGAAAATGGCCCTTGAGTAATTGGTCAGGACTCTGACTTGTAACCCTGAGCTGTCCCCACCCATTTCAGCCTCTTTGTGTAAAATTATAAACCAGGGCGGGCTGACCAGGGCTGGTGGGGGCCAATGTGACTGAAGCCCCTCCCTTTAAGGAGGGAGCACCCATTCTAGATGCGAGAGGTCCTGAGGAGGCTGCAATCATGTGAAAGCCCAAATGGAGCTGGTCTGAGGGCAGAGGGAGCAGCCTGACGTGAGGACCGGTCACGGGGCTGGGCACACACAATGGGAGTCCTGCAGTGCTCACACACACACACAGAGGCAGAGGGAGATCATGTGGCACACTGACGTGGGGCTCCCTGTTCCGGAGGTGGCCAAGGCATCAGGGGTCTGCCGTTTGTGATAGTGACAGTGATGGAGGTTGTCCCGGCATGTGACTGGGATGGGGGTAGCGAGCACACTGGATGTGGAGCCAGACAGGCCTGGCCTGCATCCCAGCTCTCCCACGTGGTTGCTGTGTGACCCTGCACCTCCCTCCCCCTTTCTGAGCCTCAGTTTTCTCTTCTGACCCAGAGCTGATAATTCCCATCTCACTGGGTTCTTGGAACCCAGCGCATAGTAGGTGCTTCATTAAGAGTTTCTCCCCTTCCCTCTTCGTAGTGTCCTGTTAACAGCTGTGTGATCCTGGCCAAGTTACTTAACTTCTCTGTACAATGGGAGCAAGATAGCGCCTACCACATGGTGCTGTGAGGATTAGACGAAATAATGCCTGTAAAGCACTTAGAACAGTGCCTGGCAAACTTGTTACCACTCCTAGTACTAGCTAACATTTATTTTGAGTGTTTAATACGGACCCAGCCCTGGGCCTTTATCTCATTATTTGCTGTGAAATTCTAGTGATATAGGCCCTCACTGTGATTATCCCCATTGGACCTCTGAGAAAACAGGCCCAGAGGGGAAGTGACATGCCCAAGGTCACAAAGCCAGTCAGCAATGGCAGCTCTGCTCAGCTGTGCACCCTTGCATGGGACCCTCACCTCCGTGGGCCCATGTTTCCTGTCCAGGGGTCGGGGCGCATCCCTGCCCTGGGCCTCCCGGGGTCACCGTCAATATCAAGTGTAGTAGTGCCAGGAGCCTCCACCGGCTGGAAGGTTCTCTGGGAAGGGGAGGAGCACTGTTATCATGGGCCCAAGGCAGCGACCCCTGTCTCTGGGAACATCCGTGTACTCCCTGTTCTGACACAAGCTGGGCATTCGAGAAACGCAACACATGCCACCCAGGGATACTGCTTGTGTTGGCTGCGGCCCAGAAGGCTACGAGTGCACGGCCTATTTCCCTGAAGTCCAGAGCTGCCTCAGCCTCCTCCTACAGGGCCTGTGTGGGGCCATCTGTGGAACAGACGTTTCCTCTCCTAGGGGAAGGCTGCCAGGGCTCGTGGGGCACTGGGGGCGGGGACTGGGAAAAGCCATGGTAGTCCCGTGTCTCACGTGAGGACCAGCTGGAGTAGGTGCTCGTGGGGGAGGAGAGTTGTATCCAGGGTCACTATCCTGTCGAGGAGTGGAGCCCAGTCTCCAGCCAAGGTCCTCCCCTCCCCGCACTGCATGTCCCAGGTGGTCCCCACTGCAGGGCAGGCCACCTGCGGTGCAAATCAAGGACTTGGACTCAGTCTTAGATGTGACTCTCGGCCACTCTCTTACGTGTGGCCTCCGGCAAATCACCTCACCGCTCTTGCATAAAGGGGTGGGTAAGAGGAAGGCCTCCCTCAACGGCTATGATGCATATACAATAAAATTACATTTGGGAAGAGTGCAAAAGTGAGTATGAGTCAAATGGTAGCTTTGTGTAATCCTTTCATCTACAAATATGCGATGTACGCATTGCAGGTAGAATAAATGTGGTTTGTTTCCACTCTTACCGGCTGCTTTAGTTTACACTTGGCCCTGGGAGACAAATGTCCACAAGTGAGTTTGCAATCTGGCTTGGTCACTTACTGGTTGTGCAACCTTAGGCAAGATACTTAACTCTCCATTTTGTCACCCGTAAAATGGAGATAATAATAGTGCGTGTCTAATTGGTTGTTGTGGATATTGAATGAGTTAATATAGGTAAAGTGTTTAGAACAATGCCTGGCACCTAGCAAGCGCTATGAAAAGGTATGCTGTTATTAATTAATGAATACAAATGACAGTGTGTAAAATAAGGGTATTTCTAGAATAGTCTCAGTTTGAAATATTCTTTTCAGTTGCTAGAAATCATGGTTGTCTGGAATTCCAAGACATTGTCATCCATGCTGTGCCTCACAGACTGCCTTGGGCCTCTGGTAATAGCCCCTCAAATCTTAGCTGTTTAGTGAAGAGACCCCTCCCTGCTGTTGATTGCTGTGTGACCCTGGGAAGGTTGTGTACCCTCTCTGTGCCTTCCTTTTCTTGTTGTTCATTGTGAGAGCAAGGATGGGATGGCTTCGTCTCCTGGTACCAGAGGGGCTCCTGCTGAAGCACTGCTGAGTGAGGTGCCCGAGTGCAGGGGGTGGCAATCTCCTCGGGGACACATAACATGTGCTCCACCCCCACTCCACTCAGCTTGCAGGCTTGTCCCAGAGCAAGGTGGTCTGGGACAGAACATGTCCTGTCCATGGGATGGTGGGAGACTGTATGCCCATCCCTGACCCTCCGCTGCCTGTGCGCTCCAGCCACCCCAGGCACAGGCATGCTGTCTCCGGGCCCTCCCACCTCCCTCCCCCACCTCCCTGCTGCCAGCTCTCCTCCCACCAGCTGAACCTTGACTGGCTTCAGTCCTCTGCCCACAGAGCCAGTTTGTGGCATCAGGACTGTCCAGGCGTCCCAGGGAGCCCCAGAGAAATCTTTGGCTCCCAGAGACCCTTGGGGCTTCTGATTCCAGCTCTGCTGTGTGGTCTTGGGCAAGGGGCCGACCGTTTGAGCTTCAGAGTCCTTCCCTGCAAAATGGGCTGGCGAGGAGGCATGTAAGTGAGGCAGGGCATGCCAAGCACCTGCTCCGGACCAGAGGCTGAGCTGAGGGAGCAAAGCCCTCTGAGGTCGGTCCTGGCTGCCTCCCTGCCCTCTATCACCAGCTGCCTCTAAATACTCTAAACACTGCATTTCTGCCTCCTTGCTTTTGCACATTCGGGATCCTTCCAGCCCAGCTCCCTACCCCCACCCCCACCCCCGCCCCCGCCCCCAGGGAGCCTTCTGGGCTGGCCCTGGTTGTTCTCTCTCTCTTTCTCCTTCAAGAGGAAAAGAAAGCGCCAGGCTGCCTGATGGGATGTTTGTGTTTATGTGTGTGAGAGAGTGAGTCCTGGTCCTCTCAGGAAACATGGTGCCCCTTGTCTATAGGAACTGGGACCTCCACCCCTCAATTAACAGCCCCCGCCAAGTGCAGGTGCACAGGAGCCAGGTAAGCTTTTTGGTTTTCAGAGCCTTGGAGTTAGAAAGACTTTGTGGAGCCCTCCAGGCAGGCAGCCTGCGGTGAGGCCAGGGGTGAAGGGCTGCTGGCCGAGTGGGCAGAGACGGGTCTGTTGGTTCTCAGCTCCAGCCCCTCACCTGCCCACTTGCCCCTCAGTCCATCCTCCCTGCCCTGTGATCATGGCTGCTGGGTGACATACATTGCCCACTTACCATGTCCCAGGCTCTGTGTTAAGCCTTTCTGGGTAATAACTCATATAATACTTATAACGACCCTAGGGCTTCCATTCTTCTCCCACTTTGCAGATGAGAAGCCTGAGGCACAGGGGGGTGGGGTCCCTGGCAGAGGCAGGATCTGAACCTGGAGTCCTGGCTCCAGAGCTCACTCTTCCTGCTGCTGAGCTGCCTCACCATTGACCCGCCACCCTTCCACCCACCTCCGGGCATTCCTGCCCGGCCAGGCTGGCCGTGCACTGGGCTCTGCCGGCCGCGCCCCTGCCGCCATCCGCCATCTGCAGAGTGAGACCCCTGCCCTCTAGGAGCTCATGCCGTGGTGAGGAGGTGACCACCCACGATTCTCTAAGACTGATAAATGCCACCAAGGTCTTTAGCACCCGGGTTCTGGGAGCTTGGGGAGAAGCCATGTAACTACTATCATCTGGGCTGTGGCGGGAGTTGGGGGCAGCCTATCAGAGCTGAGGTCGAGGGGGAAGGGTGATGGAAGGACTTTATTGGGTGGACAGCAGGGAACATTCCAGACCAGTTCCAGACAAGGGAACGCAGTGTGCAGAGGTGCTGAGGCTGGAGGTGCTCAGGGGACAGCTGGCATCTCCTCAGAGCCCTAAAGATGCAACGGCTTGGCAGCAGGCAGGGCTGACAGCAAGCCTCCCTGGGCACTCCCCCATCTGCTGAGATGGGGTGCTGTCAGTGGCTAGAGGTCTGAGCCTTGCTCCATCCCAGCACCTGGCCCACCACCCTCTGGAGAAGTCCCTCCTTGGGTCTGACCTGCAGCCCACTCTGACCATCACAGATTCTTTCCGGAGCCCTTTACCCAGAGGCTGCTTTATGGCAGCCATAAATAGCTTCTGTCAGTGAATGAATAAAGTCCTGGCCAGCAAGGCTTGCCAGAGACACTGGGCTTGGCTGAGAGAGTGATTCCATTCCCCCTCTCTCTGACCCTGCAGCTGAAATGTTCCTGGACTAATCTTTAACCGCACTCTCTCCCTGAGCAGCTGCTGCAGCCCAATTGGGTGCTGCAGGACCCCCTCCCATCCCCATCCCATTCCCCCCACCCACCGGAAGCACAGGAAGCATTCAGCTTTTCTCTTCAGTCAAAGCTCCTTAAAAGAGCCCAGAGGGCCCAGCTAACAGCCCAGAAGGCACTGGCTCCGGGCTGATTCTGATTGTTCCCTGTGTGTGTCTATGGAGAGTAGCAGCTGGGAGACCCCGGGTAAGTCTTTCATCTTCTTTAGGCCTCAGTCTTCCCATCTGGGCAATGGGCCAATCTCTACGGCAATGTTTCCCAAACTAATCTGTTCATAGAATAACTTGCCAGGCCCTGCCCTAGGAGATCCTGACTGAATAGGTCTGGGATGGAGGAACTAGGAATGAATGGAGGGAGCAGTTGCTTGTCTTTTTCATCTTTTTTAAAATTTGAATACAATCACCGTGATAGCTTTTATTTCCCAACACTCCCTTAATTCAGATCTCATCAGATCCTTATTACACCTAACGATACAGGCAGGGTGGGAGTTACTAGCCCCTGGATTGATTGTTACATATATACACACTTCTGGCTGCCTCCTAGATCATTGTAAGAATATGTCCATCACCCCAGAAATTTCCGTCATACACTTCCTACTCTTTACATCTCCCTGGGTACCATTTGGGATTGGGGCCTTTTTTCACAATCACCCTAAGTGATTTTTGTGGTCTGTTGCATTTGGGAAAATCTAGTCAAAGGACCTTTCCCAGCCCAGACATTCTTGGACTGTGACCTCTAGACCAGGACTCCCCAAGGACAAATAACTGTCCCCCTGGGCCCACCAGTTACAGCTAGTGAGCACAGGTGAGGCTCCTTGGGTCTCACATCAATTTATTAGGCTGGTAAGTGGGGGATCCTTTCAGGGTGTCTCAGGCCTGAGAGCTGAGTGAGGTGGGGAGGGTCTCTGGGTGAGCTGTGGTGGAGACAGCCTGAAGCAGGGGTGGCCCCGGGTAGGTCCCGTGTGGAGTCCTGAGCAGGGCTTGGCTCAGGACCTGCCATCTGCGTGACCCTGGGTCATCCTTGCCACCGCCCCCTGGGTCTTTATTTCTTCACCTGGAAAGGGGGACAACTGTATCTAGCTCTCAGTGTTGGTGATAAGTATTCAGGTGAGATGGGGTATGTCATACTCTGCGCCTGGCCTGACTTAGGGCTCTCCTGAATGGGAGATGAATGTTAGACTGATAAAGCAGCAGGCTTCAGAGATGCAGGGAGTGACCCAACATCACACAGCTGGGAAGTGATGGAGGTAGGACTTGGACCAGATTTGCTGGCTGTGTGTCAGCTGACTTCCCTGATAACCCTCTGTCTCCCCATCTGTTGATGAGGCTGTTGACCCCACCTTGCCTGTATCACTAGGATGTGGTGAGGATCTGATGCAATTTGAGGATCTGATGCAAAGTGAGAAAGAAAAAGGTTTAATGGAGTAATGTGACTGGTTTCCTGTTTTCATGGTGAGCTTGGTGGCATTTCTGGGGCCAGGAATAGGGTCCCTTCCTTGGCACCGAGAGGATAAAACATCTCCCTCCAACCTTGGGTGCTTTGTACCATGGGATCTGAGGTGTCCCAGGAGGCAGGAAGTGTAACTGGAAAAGGCCTGGTCACATAGGCACGCAGCTGGGTTGGCTTCCGGATTGTGTGTGTGTCCAGTGGCTTCACCTCTCTGAGCCTCAGCTTCTGAATCTGTAAGAAGTGAACCATAATCACCATCCTGACTTCATGTGATGTTGTTGGAACCCATGAGAGAATGGAAAAGGGGGAGGGGACACTTTGGAAGCAGAAAGGGCCCCTCCAGGCAGGAGCTTTGTGTGCTGACCCTCTGGTGATGGCTGGCTTTGGGCCAACACCTGGCTGAGACTTGACTGAGGCCTCCTTGCTGCCCTGCGGGGCTGGTGCTGTCCCAGTTCTGACATAGGGCAGGGGCTGGGGTTCCAGCTGTGGAAGCTGGCAGATCTAGGTTCAAATTCCAACTCCATCATTGCACCTCTGAGCTTCGGTGTCCTTCATCTGTGAGTGGGGATGCTAGTACCTAGCTCCTACGGGGCCTGGCACACAGTTGGTGCTCAGTAAGAACAGTGTGTCTTGACTGAAGAATTGTGCTGTACACCAGAAATTGACACGACATTGTAAGCTGACTTTAACTCGATAAAAAACTATATTAAAAATAAAAAAAACTTTAATGAACAGTGCCTCTTATTCTAGGTATGGGTTCACCCCTCTGGCTGGTTCATCGCAGACTCAAGCTCCTGGGCTTGTAAATGGGATGGAGTGGCCACTGCTGCAGGGGGAAATACAATCTTGGCCCCAGCTAGGGCTTCCTTTCCTTCTGTGCTTTTATCCCACAAGGTGCCGAGCACAATGACTGGCACACAGTAGGTGCTTTTTCCTACCGTGGCCCGTCAGGACTCTCCAAGAGGACAGAGACGGGGTCTGTCCTGATCCCCACTGAGTCCTTAGCACCTAGAAGAGAGCCAAGTATCCAGCAGGTACTCAGTAAATGTTTGGGGATGTAGAATGAATGAATAAAGATGAATGAACAAGCCTCAGGTTGAGAAAGACTGGGCTGGGGGAGGGGAGCTTCGTGGGTTGTCCCTCCTCCCCTTTCATCCCTCCTGGGCTAATCCCCAAAGATTAACCCTGGGGACAAAACCAGGTCACGGCCACTGACCCCGCTTTGGCGCAAGCATCCAAGGCTAGTGTGACTGTGTACAGGGCGCCGTGGCTGCTCCGTGGGGCCCTGTTCACTCAGGATGGCTCTCCTGTCCCCCACCCTGGATGTGGTCCTCACAACGGTCCTCAGCCTCCTCCTCTTGGCGCTGACCTTCAGCCTGGTCTGCTTCTTCACCTGCCGCCTGGCCAGGCCACTCAGGTAGAACTCACCCTGGCCCAACTCCCTCCCCTGCCAGGTCTCCTGCCCTAAATTTTATCTGGCTTCTGTTTGCTCCTGTGGGATAGAGAGAGGATGGGCACTAGTCTCTCTCCCTCTCCTTGGTGAGGAAACCGAGGCCCAGGGAGGTTGAGTCAGCCTGGGGTTCAGTTGCACTTGGCCGTAGATGAGCTGAGATCCTTTGCTCAATTTCCTAGACTGTAGAACAGAAGCTAACAATACTTGTGAGGATTAAGTGAGATCACAGATGTAAACAGTTGTTAGCACAGGGCTGGGTACAATGTGAGTCTCCAAGAAGTGGTAGTGCTTTTTATCAGTCCTATTATTCTGTCGTTTGTCCTGGACCTTTTGAGACCCAGTCCAGAACTGGCTTTCTGCCCACTCCAAGGGGCTCCGGTGCCCTCTGTCCCAGGATGCTGAGTCAGTCTTCAGTGCCAAGGCCCAGCCTCTGCTCCCTCCCCTGACCCGCCAAGTCACTGCTCCTCCTCCAGGGCCAGAGCCCAGCCAGGGCTTCTGCACACTTGTCATGAATAATCAGGGCACGTAGTTGGGAGCCTGGCAGAGACGGTTGGGCTGGGAGGTGGGGAGCGATGGGGCTGGCACACACCCGGAGGCACCATTCTGAACTGGTAGGGCATTGGCAGAGGGTGGTGGGCAGCCGGGGCCTGCAGAGCCCCAGACTGGGCCCCATGGAGCCCATCACCCAGGGCTGCCAGAGAGCAGACTTGGAGCCTCTGAGTGGGGGTAAGGGCCGAGAGGGGGAGCCAGCAGGGGAGACTCTGGCTTCTGAAGGGTTTCCTAGGTTTCCTCCTTTCCAGGAGGAGGCAATGGGAGAAGGTACCTGTTTGTCTCCAGAACAGGCCTTTCTCAATGCCGCATCCCTGGGGCCAAAATTCAGAGCATTCCAGCCTGAATCATGGGGCTTTTCATTAAGTTAACATTTACTGAGCTGCTTCTATGTGCATGGGGTTGGGGATTATGAGATGGGGAAGATGATCTTTAGTCTCACAAAGCGTCAGGCTAACAAAGAGAGGCAAACAAGTAAGAATAATCATGCAGGGCTGGATAAGCTCTTTAGATCTCCCGGGGCTCCCCTTCACTTTTATTTTTCCTTATTTATGTATTTGTTTTGGACCCGAGGTTCAGAGAGAGTTGAGTAAGTTGAGTAAGTTGTATTTCTCACTGCAGGGGGTAATATCATGAGGTCAGTTATCTTATTTATTAATTTTCTCCTTCATCCCTGCTCCCCAGTACCAATCCCACCAACTCCCCAAAGGCCCCCACGCTGAATTTATCAGTGTCCTTGCAAGTTATGCCGTGTTGTGTATAGGAGTGTGGTTTACATTGACATACAGGGTACAGCAATCTTGTGTTTTTAAGCTCCATCCATGCTACTGTTTTAACTTCTAGTTTTAATACCACTACCACATAGATACTGCCTCCACCACTCTTTACAACTTCCTTCCCTAGGCTATGGACCTAGAGGTTGCCCCCAGAGCTTTATAATCATCATAAACTGGCGTTAAAGGGAATATGCCAAAAATTTCTCCAATAAATATGATGGTTCTGTAGGGTTTTTCTTATATAAACTTTTTATCAAGTTAAAGAAATTCTTTTCAATTCCTGGTTTTCTGAGGTCTTTTCTCATAGTTGTCTATTCCTCATTCCCTCTTCTTAGATGATCTTGTCAAGTTTCTTTAAGGCTTTAAATGTCACCTACATACCCATGGTCCCCAAGTGTATACCTCTAGTCAAGACCTCTTTCCCAGATGCCAGATGCCTATATCCAACTGTCCATTTGATGTCGCTACTTCTACAGAACACCTCAAACTCAGTAAGTCCAAAACTACGTTCCTGATTTTCCCCCACCAAATCTAATCTATCTCATACCTCAAAACACCCCAAATGCTGAAAGGCTGACTTCTTCTCTTCGAAGATCAGGAACAAGGCAAGGTTGTTCACTCTTCCCTCTCCTATTCAACATGGTGCCAGAAGACCTAGCCAGTGCAATAAGGCAAGAAAAAGAAATAAAAAGCATACAGATTGGATAGGAAGAACTAAAATTGTCCCTATTTGTGAATGACATGTTTGGCTACATCAAAGATGGTGAAGAATCCACAAACATACACACAAAACTAGAACCAGTGAGTTTAACAAGGTCACAGAAGGGCAAAACATAAAAATCAATTCTATTTCTATATACTAGCAATGAACAGTTTAAAACAATGCTATTATAATAGCTCCCCGCCAAAGTGAAATACAACAGTATAAACCTAACAAAACACGTATAGGATTATATGCTGAAGACTGCAAGAACTAAATGCACAGAGACATACTGTGTTCATGATTGGAAGCCTGAACATTGCAGAGATGCAAACCTTCCCCATATTGATCTACAAATTTAATACAACATCAACTGAAACCATAGTGATGGAGAAGAGAGCAGGGGTTGCCAGGTATAGGCATGGGGGAGCTTCTGTGAAAACAGAGACCACACAAGAGTTTTGGGGGTGGTAGAACTCTTCTGTATCCTAATTGTGGTAGAGGTTACATGAATCTATACATGGGTTAAATTTTAAAATCTTCATCCTACAGTTGGTGAACGTGAAGCCCCACCTTTGGAAGGGTCACCATGGTAACCTTGTTGCTAATTCTGGAATCAGCAGCTCTGTGGTTAGAGTTCTGCTCTGCTACCTGCTTCTCTGTAGCCTTGGACAAGTCATTTTTCCTTTCAGAGCCTTGTTTTTCTCATCTACAAAGGAGCTCATACATCCCTCTCTGTCTACTGCACAAGTTATTATGGTGAAAGCCTTTATAAAAGGTGAACATTTCTTCTATGTCCTTTATGGATTGTTTATATAAGCTCTCAGAGGATAGTGTTTTTATTTTATCAAAGTGTAACATACATACAGCAAAATGTCTATGTCCTAAATTGACAGTTTGTTGGACTTTCAGACTGAACTCACCCATGTAACTAGCCCCAGGGCAGTCAACAGAATTTATCAGCACCTTGTACCTTCCCTGTGCCCCAACCCCTACCCCGAGTGCAGCCTTTATCCTGTCTTCTAGCACCCTTGGTTGGTTTTTATACTTTATTAAAAATTTTTTTAATCAAAGTGTAGTTGACATACAATATTATATGTTACAGGTGTACAGTAGAGTGATTCACAATTTAAAAGTTATACTCCGTTTATAGTGATTATAAAGTTTTGGCTATATTCCCTGAGCTGTACAATATTTTATACATAATATACATATTTTATTTTATACATAATAGTTTATTTTATACATAGTAGTTTGTACCTCTTAACCCCCTGCCTTTATTCTGCCCCTCCCCACTGGGCTTTTATACTTTATATCATTGGACTCACACTGTATGTGCTCTTGGGTTGGCTTCCTTACTCAGCCTTAGCTTTGCAGGATTCATCCATGTTGGTGTATGGAGTTGTCAATCTTTCATTCTCATTGTTAAGTAGATTTCTGTCTTGTGAACCCACACAATGTATGTATTCATCCTGCTGAAGATGGTCACAGTTTTGAGGCATTATGAACATTCTTATACGTGTCTTTTGGTGCACACACGTGCATACTTCTGCTGGCGCTGAATGGGTCAGAGGGTGTATGGATGGTGTCAGCTTGGTGGATGCTGCCAGTTTTCCAAAGTGGTTGTACCAGTCTCCACTCCACCAGCAGTGAACAGATACTCTGGTAGTCCCAATTCCTTGCCAACACTTGGACTTTTCTGCACCGACAGAGGGAATATTTTTGGGTGATTGATCCCTACCTCCTCCACTTAGAGCACAGGCTTTCAGTAAATATTTGCTGTGCTGAGCACTAGAGTACAAACAAACAAGGCAAAGTCCCTGCTGTTAGAAGCACCCAGTGTGGTGGATGAGATGGGCCAGGAAGGAATTACATTCAAAACAGAGAAGTCCATGCAATGATTGTATTGATACTGTATATCAATTTAATAACATTCTTTTCCTGATGTTAAAATTTACTTTAGAAACGTTTGGAAACTAAAATAGACTTAAAAATTGGAAGTCATCTGAAATCCCAACAGTCAGAGTTAAGTGCTGGTAGATATTAGATGAAGGTTATTTCCTTTCAATTTCTGTGCTCCCCTCCCCACCCCCTACCCCAGATTTTTAAGGAACCAGGTGGACAAGGAAGGGAGTAGAAAAGCACAGGGGTGTCCAATTGGTTGGCATATTTGGTGCGTTCTGGGTGCTTTGTGGGATGCAGGGCCCGTGAACCCGGTCTCTGGGCATGGGTGTGCCCCACGCAGGTTTTTAAGGTTGAATCAAGGTCGTTTTTTCGAGTGGTTTCTTATCTATCACGACCCTCTGCCTAATGGTAGAATGTTGCACATCACCGCTGTTTCATTTTTATCTTAGTTTTGGTGGAAATAATAACATTTCCCAGTGAAACGCTTGCCATTTAAAATTCCTCTTCTTCCGGTAACATTTATACACAACAAGGTTAGTACATTTTTCAGCTGCCAGTAGGATTATCCCTTGTGATCCTAACAGGATGACCACAATTTAAAAACATTCTTAAGTCATTAATACAAGCTTATTTTAGACAATTTAGACCAAAAAAAAAAAATTAAAAGCAAGAGGAAAAAGCATTCATAGTCCTACTGCCCAGAGAAAACCATAGTTAACATTTTGGTATATTTCCTTCCAGTCTTTTTTTTTTTTTAATAGTATTTTTTTTAAATGTGCTTGGGGCGTGGGTAATTAAAGGCTGAAGACTGATGTCCGAGAACAGTGCTTCTCAAAGTGGAGTCCACAAACCCGCAGCTGCAGTAGCAGCGCCTGAGAGCTTGTTAGAAATGCAGTCTCTGGACGAGGGCTGGAGGGTGCTGAGATCTGTTTCAGCAAACCCTCTAGAAGCTTCTGATGCACCCTGCAGTTGGAGAAGCACTCCAAAGAAAGACAGCTCTGGTAGGTTCTGGGCTTCAGATGGATTAAAAGTGGGAATTCACTTGGGAAATGAGAAGGGACCACTTTGCAGCCTGAAACTCATTTATTCCTGCACAACTGTTCGTGTGATTAAGCTTCCCGAGGGAGGGACCACTTAGGTTTTGCATCCCAATACCTGGTCCTGTAACAGGTGCTCAAGAAATAATGAATGAATGAATGAATAAGTGAATGAACAAATGAACCCTGGAGCTGTGGCCCACGTGTCTTTTTTTTCCCCCCTAGGATTGGAACATCAATTAACTGCTGACCACTGGCAACCCATACCCTCCCACCCACATCCATCGTACCTCTGGGCTCCAGAGAGAAGGCAGGTCTTGGAGTGCACCATGATTTCACCACTCTTAGTGCTGGCCATTGGCACCTGCCTTACCAACTCCTTAGTGCCAGGTAGGAGTGAGGACAAGGGCAGAGGGAGGGGAGACCTGGTGCAGGTGGGATAGGATGAGGGCAGTAACTGTGTCCAGGGTTATAGAACCATCCAAAGTATTTAAGAGCTGGAAACAAATGTTCAGAGCAGGAAATCCTAGCTCTGCTATTGCATGTGCTAGTGTTGGAAAGGTCACTTTTTTCCCCTTTATATTATCCTGTTCTTTAATTGGGGTTTCTATTCTCTCTTATCTCTAAGAATCTGAACTAGAACTTATTCTCCAAGTTCTTAGAATGTTAAGCCTCCTGCTGGTTTTGTTTGCTGACTCTCCCTCACGGTAGTACACTTCCTTATATTTGTAACTCTTGCTTGTAAACTCATCTTCAGCAGGAGTTTCATTTTGTTTTTGTTTTGTTCCCTATTGGAGACTCAGACGAGAGTGTTTCTATGGTGCAGGGTTGTGTTTGATTCTTCAACTAACTCTGTCAGAGTGTTTATGTTAACTTCTCAGTTTTCAGTTCTTACGCTATAAATTCAGACCTCACTACACTGTAAATTCAGGCTCAGATTTAGAGTTGAGTTCACAATTCCCATGACTGACTTTTTCCCACCCCTACTGGAGCTCCGAGGCAAACATACACCTGAAAACAGTTTCAGCCTCAACCTGTATCTGGTCTGACATCCCAAGGGGCTCCTGTTTACCTTTCTGGTTTTGAATTCCTGCCTTAATTTCTGCCTCCTAGGGATTTCTCTTTCCCCTTTTCTTCCTTTTTCAAGCTATATGCTGGGCTTTTTTTTTTTTTTTTTTTTGAGTAAAAGCAGATTTATTTAGAGAGATACATGCTTCATAGAGTGAAGGCTGTTTCAGAAGGCAAGAGAAAGGCCACGAGGTGTGGGGGTTGGGTGCTCAGTAGACACACACTCCATAGACAGAGTGTGGTCCATCTCTCTCAGAAGGGAGAACGGCCTACATGCTGATCTTTCAGTATCTGTTGTAGGAGGGGAGCCCTCCTTGGCTCAGTCCATTAAGTGGCTCGAAGTCCCCACTTGCCCTCCCCAGCCTAAATTTCTCCATCTGCCCAGTGGAGATAATTTCTCCTCCTTAGGGTTGTTGTGGGAATTATAGGGGACAGCCACAGTGTCAGGCAGAGAGTGGGTACTCTTAGGAGGAATATATTTCAATGGATAAGGAAATTGGGGTGCAGAGAAGGGACTGACCCTTCCGGGTCACACAGCAAGTCAGTAGCAAGCCTGGGAACTGAACCTGAGCTGTTGGGTTCCCAGGCCATTGCTCCCACGTTGGTTGCCTTTCCTCTTGTGTCCTTGGGGGCCCAAGGTCACTTGGGGACCGGGTCCCTGCTTTCTCAGCACTGAGAACCTACCTCGATGAAAGGTGAGCAGATGGATGAAGTGTGAAAAGATGAAAAAGTGACGAAATGAAAGGTTATCAAATACTCAGAGATTCAACTTTTTTTGTATCTGTTTCATTTTCCCATTCTGATGGGTGTGGAGTGGTGTTACATTGTGGATTTTTTTTTTCCTTTTTTTAAAAAAAGATTAGATGTGACTTACAGTAAAGTGCAGGAATTTTAAATGTATAGTTTGATGAGTTTTTACCGATTTGTATACCCATGGTGGTGTAACCACCACCCAGATCTAGGAACAAACATTTTCAGTCATGGGATGCCAAAGGCTTCCCTGTGCCCCTCCCAACCCCTGCCATGTCGAAGGAAGTGACTGGGCTTACCCCTAGGCTTACCACTTCTTTCCAGGTCCTCAGCCGCGCTGCCTGTGGTGAGATCTGAAACTGGGGAGCTCGCAGACTCCTTCAGAAGAGAGAGCTGGCACTGGGGGCTGCCAGGGTGCAGACAGTGGGCTAAGGGATCGGGGTGTGTGGGGGCCTCTTGGGGGAGGAGTAGGGTGTGGATGCATCCCAGGCTGGAGGTGGAGAACACTTCCTTCCAGCTCCTTATCCATGCTGCTCGCCCGAGGCAGGAGCTCAGCCACCAAGATGTGTGGGTTTCCCGTTCTGCTACAGCTCCAATCTCAGGACCCTCCGTTTCCTCATTCTGTAATGTGGAGGAAATAACCCTGTAAAGCTGGGGAGGTGAAGGAGCTCCCGCTGTGTGCGAACACGTGCCTGGATACCACACGTGTGTAAGAAGGAGAGCCGTGCTCCTCACCTGCACAACGTGGGCCTGAGCCGGGCCAAGGGATGAGGCCTGTGTCTTCAGCTCACGAACGTGCAACATGGCCTCGGACAAGACCCTCCCACCTCTCCTGGCCTCGGCCTTCCCATCCATGCAGCGGGGGCCATGGAAAGAGAGAATCCCCAAGAAGCTCCCATCTCTAAGCTTCTGTGCTCCGATGGGGAGGTTTGATGGGGCCCAAGTACAGAGAAGAGCCCAGCAGATGGTGGGAGGGACCCTGACCCCTGTGGACAGGGATCCTGGGCTTCTGTTTGGAAGGAAAAGGGATTCCAGATCTGGGCTGGAATTGCTGGGGGTGCAGGGTGTTGATCCCCTCCTGGGGTCAGATGTGTCTCTGGCTTTATCTAATCCGGTCCTCGTGAGGACCTTGAGAAGAAGAGATAGACAACCGCATCTGATGGGGAGGAAACTGAGGCTCAGGGAGGTGGCTTGTGCACACAGCTGGGACTTGGCCCAGCTGCGGTTCTGATCTAGGTCTTTCGGGCACTACAGTGTTCTTTCTGCTGGACGATTGACTGCTGGCTGGGCCCAGGGAGGAGAGAGAGAGAAAGGGGGCATTCCTGGTTCCAGTTTTTCTCAAGATTAGGGACACAGGACGTCTTCTTTGCTGATCTATCCCAACAGGAGTGAGATTGTAGGTGGCCCCTTTAAATTTGATATGTTAAACAAAAGGCAAGTCTTGCTTTCCAGCCCTGCTAGAGGGCTGGGGCTGAGTCAGGTTGCTGCTGAGCCTACTTTAATGAATAAGCCAAGCAGTTTATAATTGATGGCTGGATACATCTGGGGACTCCTGCAGTTGGAAGTAGTTTGTTCTCTTGAATAGGTTAAACATTACCCTTCTAATTGTGCTAGCACAATTCATTTGCTGCCTTAGCACAGTGTCTCTCTGCTGGGTGGAAGGAAAGAGCGTGGGCTTTGGAGTGAAGCCCAGCTCTGCCAGTGTCTGCCAGAGTCTGCCAGAGCTGTGTGGCCTTGGGCGAGTTGCTTGGTGTCTCTGAGCCTTGTGTCTCCGGTCTTAGACGTGGGGAGAAGATGCAGGGTCCACAGGCTTTTTTGGAGGATTGGACTGGCCTATGCTTGCAGCCCTGCTCTCAGGAATAAGAAGCTGGGATGTCTTCAATGGCTGGGGATGGGAAGCTGCCCCCACCTGCTCCCAAATAACTCTACCTCTCTGTTTGTACAGAGAAAGAGAAAGACCCCAAGTACTGGAGAGACCAAGCTCAGCAGACCCTGAAAAATGCCCTGAAGCTTCAGAATCTTAACACCAATGTGGCTAAAAATGTCATCATGTTCCTGGGAGATGGTGAGGCCTGGGGGCCCAAGGGAGGGGCTGGATGGGGGCCCAGGGAGCCGGGTGGAGGTGAATGGGGCTGTACTGAAGAGGCTGCGGCCCTGGGCGGGCGTGTTAAAGAGGCTGGGGGGCCAGGCTGTGGACCCTGATGGTCTGGGGAGGGAAGGAGGAGAGGGGCCACCTAGTGATGCTCCGGTGCCCACTGCCCAGCCTGCCTTGGCACCAAACTAGGGAGCTTTGGGTACCTGAGAGGGCTGATTGGATAGCCAAGGAGCCCAAGAGACTGAGGCCCCTCACCCCTGCCGCAGGGATGGGCGTCTCCACAGTGACAGCCGCCCGCATCCTCAAGGGTCAGCTCCACCACAGCCCTGGCGAGGAGACTAGGCTGGAGATGGACAAGTTTCCCTATGTGGCCCTCTCCAAGGTGAGCTCCAGCCCCACGCCTCCCTCCTCTCAGCTCGGCAGCACGTGGACGAAAGGGCAGGGGGCTGGCATCCACTGGATCCTTCAAGCTTGCTGACAAGGCGGTCAGCCCTCCTGGGGGCTCCTGGGCCCCACTGTGAAGTGAGGACAGCAGCAGCTGCTTCCCAAGACTTTGTGGGTTTCAGCTCATTGATTTAAAAATCTGTTGAAATGTAACATACCTAGAGAGACGTGGACACATGTACGGCGTGAATTTTCACAAACTGCGTGTGTCTGTATGACCAGTGTCCAGGTCGGGAAACTGGACATGATGGCAGCCAGGGGTCCCCCCACACCCCCTCCAGTCCCTTGCCCCCTGACTTCTAACACCATAGATTAGCTGTACCTGCTTTTGTACTTGATGTAAACCGAATCACAGTGTGTACTCTTCGCCGGGGTTCTGTCACATTCATTCCCTCCCAAGGTAGCGCAGATAGAAAGTGGAAGTTCTTGCTACTGGGGGAAAAGCAGGGACTGTTTTCTGGGCCTTCAAGGGGCTCTCAGGCTGGTGGGGCAGGCAGACAGGCAGATGGTTTCAGGGTCTCTACTCAAGGTCTGAGCCGGGTGGGAGGGGGGCTTCCCCATCTCCCCATTCTAAGTCCTGCCTCCCCGTCACTTTCCTTTCCCTTCCCCAGCTCCCCTCACTCCTTCAAGAACCCACCTCCCAGTCCCTTCTCTGGGACCCACCTGCCTCCCCCTCCCCCTTGCTGGCTCCTGCAGCCCCAGCCCCAGCCCCAGACCCGGAAAGAAGTCTCCCTATGCTGGAGTCTTGCATTCTCACTCCTTCCTGCTACCCTGGCTGCCAAGGCACAGGGTGTGGGCAGGAAGCAGGCAGCTAAGTGACCCTGGGGCTCTGGAGGGACCTCGGTGGGTAGCAGGGCTCAGCCAAGGCTGCAAGAGGCCTGTCTCCTTCAAGCCCGTGCACCAGGGTGTGAGTCGGGGTGGGTGGAACAAAATGGGCCAAGGCCAGGCCATCTCCTGACTGTCCTTTCCCACCTGCAGACATACAACACCAATGCTCAGGTCCCTGACAGCGCGGGCACTGCCACTGCCTACTTGTGTGGGGTGAAGGCCAATGAGGGCACCGTGGGGGTGAGCGCAGCCACCCAGCGCACCCAATGCAACACCACTCAGGGCAATGAGGTCACCTCCATCTTGCGCTGGGCCAAGGATGCGGGTGAGTGGGGGCAGCAGCAGAGAACAGGACCCAGCTCCGTGACCTGCCTGGGCCTCGATCTTTCCAACTGTACAATGGGGAGAGGATAGAAAGATGCTCTCCAGGGCTCTCCCTGCTCTGATGTTTTGGGACTCTGTGGAATACTCGTGGGCTCTCTTCCATGACAGCGAAGTCCAGTGGTTTAAAGGGTTACTCAGATGTGGATTCTGCTCCCAGCTCATTTCCCTGAGTCTATTTGAGTATAAAATGGGCATGAAAATATAGCCCCCTCATAGGTTTGGCGCGAGGAAAGTACAGAACCTGTTGCAGCGCTGGTCCTATGGGAGTTCTGGAAATGCCTACTTCTCCCTTCCTCCTTGGAAATGGGAGGCCCTGGCCCACACCCCCAGGAACTTTGGAGTCAGGGTATGAGGTCAACTGACATAGGAGACAGAACCACACTCCACCTGAAAGCCCTTAGAAAGGGCCCCTGTTTTCTTGCAGGGCAGCAGGAGTGGGGCTCGGCGGGAGGTTCTCCAAGGGGGGAAGGACTCCAGCCCAGGTGCTCGTAGCTCACCCTCAGGTCACAAAGGTAGAGTGTCTGAGCTGCCAGGATATTCGGAAGCCACCATCCCTGCCTGTAGTACTGATGGAGAGACTGGGGCCCGGGCAGACAGCAGAACTGACCAGTCTTCAGCTAGGAGAGGGAGGAAGGAGGCAGTTTGGACACCCTCATCTCCAGACGAGCCAACCCCTCCTCTCCCACACCCTAGGGAAATCTGTGGGCATCGTGACCACCACGCGAGTGAACCACGCCACCCCCAGTGCTGCCTACGCCCACTCTGCTGACCGGGACTGGTACTCGGACAACGAGATGCCCCCGGAGGCACTGAGCCAGGGCTGCAAGGATATTGCCTACCAGCTCATGCACAACATCAAGGATATTGAGGCAAGTGGAGTAGGGGGTGCGCAGTCAGGGCAGAGGCTGGTGAAGTGGGGGCCTCAGGTCTAGGCTAGCCCAGGAAACACAGCCTGGCCTGGCTCCCCACACACCTGGGAGGGCTCCCAGCCCATTAGGGGATTTGTGGTTGGGGCAGGGAGGCACTGAAGGATTTCTCCGCGGTGGGGCTGAGGGATGAACCCTGATGTGGCCGCCACCACACCCCAAGAACCAGGCGCCCAGGGATTATTCTGTAAATTGGAAACTGGCACTGCACTGGAGCTTGGGGGTGACACGGTGCCATCCGAGGGGAGTACCTGCCCTGTACTTTCCCACATGCACAGACAGGCACACGTCCCTTGCCCTCAGCCAACGCGCCCAGAGGAATAAGGTGGTGTGGGCTGTGCTTAGCATAAGCTCTTATTTTAAAACTTGGGTTCAAATCCTCGCCCTGCTGTTTGCTGGCTGCATGACCTTGGGTCAGTTACTTAACCTCTGTGAGACTTCCCTTCTATGACCCTTTTGTGACATGTTCCTACCTTGTAAGCCCATTGCAATAAAATAATCCTGTAGAGTTCGGCACCAGGCATGACACCTTGTGAGTGCTCAGACAGTGGTAGCGTTTATGCACAAGCAGCCACATGTCCCTGCCCTGAAACACAAGCTTTGACATACTGAGAAGGCTCTGCACACACACACCCCAGCATCGTCTGCCTGGTGCTCAGATGGGCCCCTACTCTGTTCTGAAATGAGAACCTCTGGCTTGTTCCTTTTTCAGGCTGTTACCCACTGCCGGGGGCTGGTGGAGAGGCAAGGGGACTTCGGCTCCTGAGCTTAGGATGAGGGTTCAGGGAGGCTTAAAGAAAGCCCCCGGGTCCCTCCTACCCCTTACCTCTGTTTCTACCCACCCCCAGACTAACTCCCTGGCTCCCAGACCCACCCCATGCCATCCCCTAAGTTTCTAAGTGCCACTTGGCCCCTCTACCAATGCCTGACTTCTGTTTTCTGAGCAATGGAGTGAGTTGCCCATCTTGGGACAGACAGTCCTGTTGACCGCTCCTGGGAGAGCAAATAGCCAAGGCTGAGCCGCCATTCTGACTTTGCCCAACTCATGTCACTTCCTGTGGGGACAAGTCACTTCCTCTCCCCGAGCCTCAGTGTCCCCACCTGTGCAGCAGGAACAGGGAGCCCCACCTGCCCCCTGTCCAGGGCCTCTGGAGACCGAGATGAGGTCATGGATGTGAGAACATTTGTTGTACAAGCACAGGGTGTAATTATGGGGCTGCTCTTCAGAGAGATTTGGTGGCAGCAGCCTGGGAAGGGGACAGGAGCCTAAGGGAGGTCTTCTCCAGCCGGGGTGGGGGTGGAGGGTGGGCGTCTGCAGAGGGCACAGGTGTGGGGACATGAGCTAGGGTGGGAGTGTGGAGGCGGGGCCGCTGTGAGGACTGGCCCTCCTCCCTTTCCTCTCTCAGTCTCCTCATCCTTTTCTCGCCCATCTGCCCCTGCAGCACCACCACCCCGAAGCCCCCCAGCCCCCATGCTGTACATGAAACAAAAACCCTGGTGTCCGCCCTGAAAATAAATATCTTTTGCTAAAAAAAAAAAAGAAAAAAAGAAAAATGAAAGACACAAACCCAAACCCCAAAGCCAAACAGCAAGTCTGTTATTTGGGAGTTTAATGAGTGTGTGAAGTTCTTGCTGGGGCTGGAAATGATGAGGCTCCAGGCAAGAAGATTGGGGGCTTCATTTTCCACTCTGAAAATGCCAAGGGGTCAGGTTCTGTGGGAACAGTGGTGGGGGCAGGGGGCCAGTGACCCGGGGTCCCCTTCTCCTTCCTCTCACAGCCTGCCCCACCCCCAGAGCTCCCGGCTGGAGCCGGCAGTGAGGAGCTTGCCTCCACCGAAAGGCTCTGATCTCCATTCCTTCTGACCTGGAGCATACCTTCCACTGGCGGCCACCCCTGGGTGCCAGGACTGCACTGCGTGACTGCCTTGTCCTCCTGGGACAGTCCTGGGGCTGGACAGTCCTGGGGGTGGGCATTATTTCCATTTTATAGATAATGAAACTGAGGCTCAGAGAGGTTAAGTGACAGGCCTTTGGTCAAGACACGATAGAGTCAGGAGTCAAACCCAAGTCTGACTTCGAAGCCCTCTCCGGTTCCTCATGATCCAGGCTGGTCCCGGGGCACCTTCCCCCCCTGTACCACCACCGGCCTGGGCTCCTGGCTCCCCCTCTGCCCTGTGGAAGCTAGGTTCTGAAGAGGGAGATGGAATGGAAGGTCAAGAAGGGGGCCCATGAAATACCAGTCCTGGGATGGTGGACCTGAGGCCAGCCGTCGCTGGGCTGTGCTCTCCCAAGGTGTCGGCCAGGGGCAGTGGCCTGGGCTGACGCCCACGGTGACAGGAGGACACCGGTGTGGCAGTCACCGCAGGCGGTGGCTGTTATGCTCTTGGCTCTCATTTTAAAAATAGTCAGGACTTCAAACATGGACTCCCAAGGAAAACAAACAGTCCCGCGTCCGTCTGCCCGCGAGGGTCAGCCCGGTGGGTAAAATTAGCCTGGCGGTGACTACACAGACGTGGGCGCTGGCCTGCTCCTTGCCAGGCTCCCAGCTGGGCTGCCCCAGGGCCTCCCTGGCTGGGGGCCTCTCGCCTGCGGGCACTCTGTCTCTCACTGGCAGCAGAGGAGGCTCTTGGAGTCCCCATCCTCAGCTCCACGGATGCAGCAGGGCCCTGGTGCCAGGGTGGAAGAAGCCTTGGGTTTGAATCCTGGTTCTGCCCTTTACTGGCTGTGTGGCCTTGGGAGAAAGAAATCACATTTCTGCACCCATTTCTTTATTGGGAAAACAAGTGACACAGGTTCCCTTGCAGCCTTGGTAGGACGTTGAATAAAATCGTGTATCTCAAGCCCTTAGTGCCCGATACACAGTGATGCCCTGTAAGTGGTATTATTCTCATACCAGCCGAAGTTGTGTGTCAGGCTTCTGGAAAGCCAGGTAAGGGAGGTTATCAGTAGCTCCAATGTTTCAGCCAGAAACCCAAACCACAGTCCCAATAGACTCATGATTTCATCTCTGCAAGTTGGAGAAGGGAAGGCTCAGGGAGGACTCACGGGCTGAAGCCGGGACTCGCCAAGCAGGAGAAACAGCCACTCCACCCCTGGGCTCCAGGAGCCCAGCTGTCCAAGCGCGGCCACTGGAGCTTCCGGACGTCCTGGAACCCCGGGGTACTGATGGCTCTGTCCCCTTTAGGTGATCATGGGGGGCGGCCGGAAGTACATGTTCCCCAAGAATAGAACCGATGTGGAGTATGACATGGACGAGAAGGCCAGGGGCACGAGGCTGGATGGCCTGAACCTCATCGACATCTGGAAGAGCTTCAAACCGAGACACAAGGTAGCCTGTCCGGGGGCCAGGGGGCCGCGGGGGCCCGCAGTGGGCTGGGGAGCCCTCTCTGAATCTGTTTTCATTTCTGTAGAATGGGGTCATAATTCTTACCTCAGTGGGTTTAGAGGGCCTAAAAGATATATGAATGGCACATAGTAGGTGGTCAGCCAAGGAACGACCTGTGCGGACAGTCAGTCCACCTGTGTGCAGGGCCCCTGGTAGGCATGAGGTCCAAAGGATGAATCAGATGGTTGAGAAAATGTGGAAAACTGTGTGCTCGGGTGGCGAGAAGCCCAGGACCTACGGGAACCCAGAGAGGACAGACCACAAGGAGGGGCTGAGGAGCCCTGGCAAGGGGAGGAGGGGGAGGAGGAGGCAGTATGGGGAGGATCTTGCAGGCAGGGGTGGCAGGGAGGGGAGTGTGCGGGCCAGGCTGTGATGTGGCCTTGGCCAGGGCCAGGGCACGTGCTGGGGCAGGGAGGCCAGAGCGTGGGAAGACCTAAGTACGGGCTCCTGGGGCAGCTCTGGCCCTTAAAGTCCGTCTGCCGGCCGCTGGGCCTGGGGCCACTGGGGTCTGGAAATGACTGCGGTCAGGGCTGAAGACAGTGGGGAGCAGCCTGGCAGCCACTTTGATGTCACTCTGGGGTTGGGTTTCTGAGGGTTCCAGGACTGGCCCCCGGGGAGGCCTTGTGGGATGGGGCTGGGTCACGAGCGAGGTGGGGGCAGGGGCCGGGGAATGGCCCCCCAGGGTTGCTGGGGGTGGGACCGAGCCGCTTTGAACCTTTCCCATTCCCTCTGAGTCAGCTCGGGGTGGGCCGGAGCCCTTTCCTGGCCCAAGCCAGAGGGACGCTGCCCTTCCCGGCCTCAGTTTCTCTACCTGAAGCATGGGACCAGAGCTTAATCCTTCTTGCCCAGGCAGGGGCTTACCCTGGAGTTCCATCTAGACACCAAGCAGGAGAGAGAGGGCCCATCTCACTGGACTGGACAGGATATGACTGTGGTGTTTCAAATAAATCACACAGTCTTCACAAATCATGCCTGAGTGTGGGTTCCAGTGTCATTCTCACCTTTACCCCTCACTCTGTGTCACTCGGTATCCGCATCTGTAAAATGAGAATGATAGTACCTACCTTGTATGGGTGACGTGAAGGTCAAATGAGAAAACTCAGGAGAAATCATCTCAGTGAAGTGGGGGGCAGCAGGGGAGCCCCAGTTTCTTAGCCTTCCCACTCTCCTTCCCATAACAGCCCCTGAGGTTTGAAAACTTCTGATCCCAATGCCACTGCACAGAGAAGGCAAGGGGCTCTCCTAAGGATACACAGCTGTTTCCTGGTAGTCGGGAACCTCAGTTCAGACCTGAATGGTGCCATCTCCGGGCAAGCTGGCCATCCCCTTCCTATGGCCTCTGTGCCCTGGGGAAGCAGCTCTTCCTCCAACACCCCTCTTAGACGGGGTCTCCAGGGCAGAGCTAGGACTTTGCTTCCTCTCTGACTCCCTATAGCTCTCAGGACATAGCCCATACCTCTCAGCATGCGCTCAAGGCCCCTTGCAACCAACACCTCCCTCTTCTTTACTCCTTGATCCCTCCCCCTGCTTGGAACTCGACTCCCAGACCCCAGGCTGATTAATTCCTACTTGTCCTCCAGAGCCCCATTAGGACATCACCTCCACTAGGAAGCCCTCCCTGATCCTGTCTGTAGCCTCACAACGCCCCCTCCTCTCAGAATTCTCATCTCCCTGCATTAAAATTGCCTGTTTATTTGCCATTTCTTGAGGGCAGGATGGTAGTTCCTCAGGGAGGGATTGTTAGATGACTGAAGGAAACAAATGCATGCCCCAGACCTGAGACCAGCTAGGGTCAGTTCTTCCGACTCCCCCGGCCCAGCACGGCTGACACCGGCCCTTCCTCCTAGCACTCTCACTATATCTGGAACCGCACTGAACTCCTGGCCCTGGACCCGCACATGGTGGACTACCTCTTGGGTAAGTAGAGGAGAGTGGAGTGGAGGACACCCAGCTGGGTACCCTGGGGCTGGGGCTGTGTGAGTCCAGCCCTGGGGGATGAGGTCCCAGGCTGACCCCTGCTTAGGGACCTTTGCCCTCAGGCTCCAGGACCTGGGAGGGGTGAGGAAAGGGTTCTGGTTCATAGAATTAGATCTGAAATCTGCTGGCCATGCAGGGTGAATATCCCCATTGAGCACAAAGGGAAACTGAAGCTCAGAGAGGGAAAGTGACCCTGGCATGCCACACAGCCAATTAGAGCTGGAGCCGGGACAGATCCCTGGCTGTGGAGCAGGGGGACCTAGAGCCAGCCCTGCTCTGTGACCAGGGCGGAAGCCAGCTAGGTTGTCTCTGCTGGTCTTGACTTAGGGTTGTCCCCTCCCTTCTGGGGAGTGGGAAGCAGGTGCGGGGCTGGGGGCACCTCCAGGCTAGGAGGAACAAGACTGTGAGCACCACCATGTAGACATCCGGGTCCTCTTTCCCTCCTGGCTGTTGGGCCAAGCAAGTGGTGGCAAAACTTCCTGCCAACTTTCCCAAAGATCACAGCCCCTGGGTCCTGGGTGTGTCGTTGGAGATTATGGGCTCAGAGCTGCGCACCTGGGGGATCCCCCAGGCATACACACAGCCCTCTGCTTACCTGGGTCACACAGCACACAGCCTGTACCCCACGCTGGCTGTGTAGAGCTGTGTATGTACCTGGGGGCATGGCGGTGCCACTCGTGGATCTTAGATCCAGAGTGCTGAGTTCAGATCCTGTGAGCTCCTACCACCTGTGAGCTGGGCAACCTCGGGCAAGTGGTTTCTCCTCTCTGTGCCTCAGTGTTCTCTTCTATAAAGCAAAAAATAATGACTCTTCTATGAAATGGGGATAATGACAGGGCCTACCTTAGGGTTGTCATGAGGATTAAATGAACTAATGTGTAAGTTATCTGTTGCTGCATAACATAATCCCAAAACTTAACCATTTAAAACAAGATTAAACCTTGATTACTCCACAGTTTCTTTGGAAGTGGTTTAGCTGGGTCTTTCATGAGGTTGCAGTCATCTGAAGGCATCGCTGCGGCTGGGGCTTCCAAGATGGCTCACTCATATGGCTAATTAGTTGGCACAGGCTGTTGGCAGCCGGCCTCAGTCCATTGCCTCCTGAATCTCTTCAGAGAGCTGCTTGAGCGCCCTCACAACGTGGCGCTTGGCTTCCGCTAGAAATGTAAGAGCGTGCAAGGCAGAAGCTACAGTGTCTTATGTCCTGGCCTAGAAGTCACACACCATCATTTCTGCAGTGTTCCATTGGATGTCCAGCCTAGTCCTAGTCAGTGAGGGATGGACACACACGGGCATGAACTCCAGGAGGCAGGGATTATCTGGCGGCATCCTAGAATGCATCTTCCAAAGCACTTAGAATAGCACGTGGCATAGAGTGAGCACTTCTTTGGCTGCACACACTCATGGAGGGGCAAGGTGTCCTGGAAGGACGTCCAGGACTGGAAACCCCAACACAGCACACGTGGAATCATGACATGGGCAAGGAGTGGACCACTCTTCTTATTTCACAAGGGAAAAAGCCAAGCTCAGTGAACAGAAGGGACAGTGACCCCCAAACCTTCTACTGTTTCACTGCACAGGGTACTGTGCCCTCCCCACCTGACCTGTAAATGACAGATAGATACATACCCAGGCTGCCTGCTCGAGCCCAGGACATAGTCCTCTGCCTGAAGACACAGTGCTGTGTCCAGGGCCCTTAGGACTAGGGGTGGGATGATGGATTTGAACCCCAGATCTCCCACTTAGCAACCAAAAATAGCACATTATGAAACATCTGAGCCTCAGTTTCCTCCTCTGTAAGGTGGACACAGCTGTCCCCCTCACTGTGGCGTGGCTATGAACAGGAGAGGAGGCAGCACTCCCAAAGCACCTGGCACAATTCAGGCTCACAAGAGCCATCCAGATGAGCTTCCCTCCCCCGACTCTGCCCCCAAGTTGCATGTGAGGAGACTGCACCCCTGAGACCCCCACCTCCTCCCGGGTCCTCCTCAGGTCTTTTTGAGCCGGGGGACATGCAGTATGAGCTCAACAGGAACAATGTGACTGACCCTTCACTCTCCGAGATGGTGAAGACGGCCATCAAGATTCTGAACAAGAACCCCAAAGGCTTCTTCTTGCTGGTGGAAGGTAGGGGCCTCAGACCTGGCTGTAGGACTGCTTCCCTGGGAACTTCCAGATGGATTCAGGGGGCAGGGCGGTCCAACTCTCAGAGACAACTGTCCAGTTTGAGGGTAAGCAGGGAAATTCCTTTGGGGAGGATGGGTTATCGACTGGAGGAGAAGGGGGCAGTGCTGAAGCTCCCAGCCCAGCACACTGTTCTTTGGGCAAGGAGATGGGACGTTAGGCTTACTAGTCCAGGAAGGCTTCCTGAGAGAGGCAGCAGGTTTCTTCCTTTCAGGGGTCCCTCCCCAAGGCTTGGCTCTGGAGGGGCATGAGGCCCCCTCAGCTTCATTCCTCCCAAAAGACAAATCAGCAGGCCTTGGTAGATACCTGCGCTCTGAGCAGCTGCCTGGCTGGGCCCAAGGACACAGGCCCAGGGTCTTCCTCTGCAGATTCCCAGTGGTCTGCGGGAGCCCTTGCAGCTGGACAGTGGACATCTGCTGCCACTGGGCCTGTGCGGGACCGAGGTCAGATCCATGTCCTATCCCTGAGAGGAGGAGGCCCGGGCAGGCCCTGGGGTATCTTGGGTCCCTGGGTTGGGAGAACCAGACCCTTTGGGAAGCAGCAGTGCCGAGGTTCATGGGGTTTCCCAGCGCTGTTGCAAGGCCCTGGGGTTGTTGTCCTGATGCTGCCACCCACTGGCCATGTGACCTCTACCTGTACATTTCTGTAAAATGAGGCCCCCTTTCCAAGAAGTGTTATTAGCATCCACTACGTTTAGAGACATAATGTACTTGGAACAGGGCCCAGCAGAGAATACATCCTCAGTGTTACTATTATTATCATTATTATGATTACACAATAGGTAAGTCAATAACAAGAGGAAGTGAGAGGAAATGATAAAGCTTCCAGAATCTTCCAGAGTGCTAACAACCATTGTCTTCCATGTTCTACATGTACACACACACACGGACATGTTTGCCCACATACTCCCACCACACATACACACGTGTTCGGGCCCCTCCACCCTCCAGAGGCCAGTGGCCGCCAGCCCAGCTTGGCTGCTTGCCTGCCAAACCCCGGGGTTCCCACTCAAGCGCGGCGGTCTCGCCTGGCCCTGAACAGGGCTCTGACGCTGAGGAACCAGCCAGAAACCAGCGGTGGTGAGCACAGGCTCCCCCGGGAACGGTTCTCTTTGTGAGCCGGGCCAGGACAGGGCCTGCCAGACCAACTGCTCCCAGAACCACAACAAAGGAGGGACCCACCCTGCCATTCTGCCAGCCCAGCGTGGTGAGGCTCAGGCTGGCTGGCAGGCAGGGCAGGCAGGCGCCAGGCTCAGGACCCTCAGAGTTGGGAGTGTCCACCCAGGCATTGTCTTCTGGTGGAGATGCGGAGGCGTTCCCTCAAGTCACACAGCCTTGGCCGTGACCTTTAAGCCAGGTTTAATGCCAGGCCTCCTGTGCTCACCTGGGGGAGGTGGCATGGGGTGCAGGTTTCCCCAGGCCTTGTGGAAGGCTGCTGTGGGCACTGCCCAGGCACTGAGGACTTTTCACCTTCTGGAGTGTGCTTTACGCTCAGAGGGGATGTATTCAAAGTGGAGATGGAAAAACAGGACTTTAGAATGAGTCACAACTGAATTCAAATCCCAGCAGATCCTACCTTGGACACGTCACTTCCCCACTCTCAGCCTTAGCTGCTCTGTGTGTGAATGGAGCTGATTGTACCCATTTCTGCAAGACATCAGCTTGTTATGCCTGGCTCCTAGTAGGCATTCAGGCATGTTGGGCCCCTTCCCTACCTCTCTGAGGGCTTCAAAGACTCCAAGCAGCTGAAAAAGCGGTGCTGGGAGTAGCATGGGGTGGTGGAGCTGCTTTAAAGCCTCTCCACACGTGGACCTGTGATCCAGCAACTCTGAGCTACTGTAAAGGTTGAATGGCTGTGTCAAAGGCCTGAGGTGCCTGGCCCATGGAAATCCCCAGCAAAGAGTCTGACCCAGTGGTTGTGGGATGGGGCTTGGGGGTCAGATCTCACCAGAAGCCTTTGCCTTGGTGTTCAAGGGGGCAGGATTGACCACGGGCACCATGAGGGCAAAGCCAAGCAGGCGCTGCACGAGGCGGTGGAGATGGACCGGGCCATCGAGCAAGCGGGCACCATGACCTCTGTGGAAGACACACTGACCGTCGTCACTGCTGACCACTCCCATGTCTTTACCTTTGGCGGGTACACCCCCCGTGGCAACTCTATCTTTGGTAGGTGGGTCTCCATTGGGGTGGGCACTAGGCACTCCCAGGGTCTGCCATCTGGGAGCAAGAGTAGGGTGCCAGTGTTTGCAAGCTCAGGGCCTGGCACATGTGAGACTCAGAATTGGGTAGGGAGGAGAAGTTCCTGACAGGTAGAGAACACAGGACCGGGGGATAGAGTGAAGTGAATGCATGGGTGTTTGGGTGGATGGCTACCTGGATGATGAATGGGTAGAAGAATGAGAGGATGGATGAATGGACAGGGGAGAGGAAAGGATGGAGATGAATGAATGGACAGATGGACCAACAGATGGAAGGGATATGGGCACAGTGGAAATGAGGGATGATTGGTTGGAAAATAAATTGGCTTTGGAAGGTGGCATCCTTGAAAGGGGACCCAAGAATTGCCAAGCTGAGGGCTGGGGACTGTACTCCTGGTGCTCCAACATGACTTCTGGACCAACGCCTCCCTATGCAGGTCTGGCCCCCATGGTGAGCGACACGGACAAGAAACCCTTCACCGCCATCCTGTACGGCAACGGGCCTGGCTACAAGGTGGTGGGTGGTGAGCGAGAGAATGTCTCCATGGTGGACTATGGTGAGACTGCAAGGCGCAGGGCTGGGAGGGGACAGGGCATCCCTCAGGGGTGGGCTTGGAGACAATGTAGTCCTGTGGTTAAGGCCAGGGATCTCAGAATAGCCAAGACTTGAGTCAGAACAATGTCAATTTGAATCCCCTCCTGAAATCTAACAGCTCTGTGACTTTGGGCACAAGACTTCGCCTTTTTAGCTTCACTTTCCTCTATAAAAGTGTCTGCCTCCCAAGGTTGTCTGAAAGACTGAACGGGCCTGATGAGCTTGGTGAGGTGCCTGGCATGTGCGGGTGCTCGCTGTGGTACACTGTCATTTTTACCTGCTGTATAATATTTCAGTATATGAGCCTTCCCAGTTTGCTTATCCAATTCCATATTATTGAATGTTCGTTCGTACATGATGTCCCCAGTGGCCCCTGGGGTCAAATGGCACAGCCAATGATAAGAAGCTCGCCAGGGTTGACTCTTCCCTTCTAATCCAAATGGCCCAGATGAGGTCTAGGGGTTGAGAATGCAGGCTTCTGTGTCAGAACAGACTCAGGCCTGAGTCCTGTGGCCCCCATGCAAAGTGACTTCCCTACGATGAGCCTCAGTGTCTTCTATACCGTGGGAGCATTCGAGCCAGCCTGGAAGGGGAACAGAAGGGGAATAGTGCCAGGCCCCTGGTAGGCTCTCACCTGGAGTTTCTTCTGGCCCGCAGCTCACAACAACTACCAGGCCCAGTCCGCCGTGCCCCTGCGCCACGAGACCCACGGCGGGGAGGACGTAGCTGTCTTCGCCAAGGGCCCCATGGCCCACTTGCTGCACGGCGTCCACGAGCAGAACTATATCCCCCACGTGATGGCTTACGCCGCCTGCATCGGTGCCAACCGTGACCACTGTGCCTCAGCCAGCTCGTCGGGCAGCCCCTCCCCAGGCCCCCTGCCACTCCTGCTGGCCCTGCTCCCCCTGGGCATCCTGTTCTGAGGGCCCAGGGCCCAGGCACCCACCAGCCCATGACGGACGGCTGGCCTCCCGCTCCCAGCGCTGCCCACTGCCCGGCAGCCCACACCTCAAGGGGCGGGAGGCGAGGGCCTCCCCAGCCTCTGCAGCTGCCAGAAAGGGGACCCAGGAAACCAAAGTCTGCCTGCTGCCTGCCTTGCTCCCCTCTGGAATCCTCCACTGGGGCCAGACCAGTTCCTGGCCTCCAGCCGTCGCCCCAACCCGCTGCCCCTTTGGCCAACAGGGTAGGTTTCTCTTGGGCAGGCAGAGAGCATAGACTGCAGAAATTCTCAAAGCATCTTATTTTTCTAGCAAACATATTTCTCCAGATCCAGAGGCCCTGGAGCTTCTATGGAACATTCCGGATCTGACCCTCTCACCCCCATCTCCTTCCTCTAGAACCCACCAGGCCCCACCATGTGCGTGGCCCTGTCCCCAAGCCCCGTCCTAAGGTCAGGGGAGACCAAGTCCTTCTGTTCAAGATGGGGATTTGCTCACTCATTCATTCCAAGGCTGCCAGGGGCTCCCCGGAAGTCAGCTCCCGGGACTGGCCGTCCAAGCCCAGGGTGGCTCAGGCTGGGAAGAGCAACCTGGCCAAGCAGACACTTCCCAGCTCTGAACACACATGCCAGCTCCTCTCTGAAGCGACTCTCCTGTTTGAATCAGCCAAAAAATTTTCTCTTTTTGGTGTTGGTTAAAAGGGAACACAAAACATTTAAATAAAACTTTCCAAATATTTCTGAGGACAGAACTGAGTCTTTGTGGTCAGTGAGGAAGAGACTGAAATAAGCTCATTTCTCTGGGAAGAACCCGACTCAGGGCCCAGGGGTGCAGGTGGGGCTGGGAAGGGAGGAAGGGGTCTCCAGCTGACCTGGGGGCTTCACCACTCGTTACCTGCATGACTTTGGACAAAGTGCTTTGGGTCTCTGCCTCTCCGTTTCTTTATCTGTAAAGTGGGAGACGGCCCACTCAAGGGGTGCTGTGAGGATTAAAGAAGGGTGCCTCTGTGCCCTGAAACCCACAGCAGAAAGGCCTTGAAGGGCCCTGGGACAGCCTTGTTGCACGGCGCCCACAAACAGAACTGCCTGCCTTGGACCATCATAGCTCCTTCTTTATCCAGCCATTCGAGTACTGAGTATGAGCTAGCATAGTACTAGGTCTTAAAGAATTTTAGTGGTGATCAGCGCTCTGCTCTCACAGAGCTTCAGCCTAGATGTCACACTAGACTCAGGGTTACACCTGATATTGGGGGGTATACAGAGTTCCCCGAGTTGGCTCCTTGTCCCTCATTGGAATGAAAGTCCCAATAATGATACTAATGCTAAGGATTAACACTGATCATTTATCGTCCACCAATCTCTGTCCTCGATGCGTCTATGCATTCAGTTCATTTAATCCTCACTAGGAAGCAGGCCCCCATCACCCACACTTACAGATGATGAAACCAGGGGTGCAGGAGGTGATGTGAGTGACCCAAGGTCCCCAAGATTGTGGAGCTGAGATTTGATTACAAAGCTTCTATACTTAATGACATCCTTTATTTGTTTATAATGCATTCCAACCTCCTGCCAACAAGGTTCCAAGGCAGCCAGTACTAATGACTCATAACACACGACAGTTAAATATGAACTCGGGAAGACCAAAAACTGTCAGAAACAGAGCATTCTTCAGGGATGAAGACTCATTTGAGCAGATTTCTCTCTGAGCTTCCTAACAGTCCTGGCAAAAAGGGAAGCACAGCTAAGCTGAAGTTGGGATGACAAATTAAACTATATGCCTACATTCTTGCCAGGCCAGAGACCCCTCATCTTCAACTCTATAATGCAGCATTTTCATTTGCTTTTCTTCACAACTTTTATATCTCTGTACTATCATTTCCTAAACACTTCTTCAAATTCACATTTAAGTAGTCTGTTTTTCAAAGTTCACCACTACCACCCAAAATCAACTTACATGTCTCAGGTTGTGCAAACAATACTTTGTGTCTTAGGTTGAGTTTCCCAGAGGCAGACTCTGAGACAAGGATTTCAGTACAAGTAGTTTGTAAAAGGAACCCAGAGAGCACCACGCAGAGTGAGGAGGGGAGATGGGGAGGGGAAGAAAGCCGATAAAGGGTGTGTTATTAAGCAGGTTACCATTATGGGCAACTAGGACTCAGTCTCACTGTGGGCCTCCAGGATACAGCATAAAAGATGCATCTCAGAGTTACCCTGCTGCGGTATTTAGTCCCCAGCTCTCATCTCTCATTGGCTAAGGGCCACTCCGGGGAAAATGAACACCCTGGCCCTTCCAACCACCCCTGGAAGGGCTGAGAGAAAGCCTCCAGGCATGTGTTGGAACAGTAAATGCTCAAGGGATACAAACAAGGCGTCAACATCATCTGTTAAACTTTGGGATACACTGAAGGAGTTCAAAAGCTGTGAGTCAGAGAGATAGGGACTCTTGTCTCTGCTCCATCACTTTCTCTTTTCTATGAACTCGGGAGAGTTCATTAACTTTGCTGATCCATTCCTACTTCTGAGTATTGAGTGCTCAGCACAGTGCCAAACTCATAGTGCTTAGGATCCCATGAGGAACAAGCAGCTCTTCCTGCCCGGATTGCAGGCCATGGTTTAGGAGGAATCAAGGGTGTTCAAGCACCACTGCTCCAGAGCCTTCCTCAAGCCTCCATCACCCCAGCTGGGCCCCTGCACCTTCAGCTCACTCATCACCCCTTCATTCTAACTGTTGGCAGTTCTGGGTCCTAATCCAAACCAGGGATCCAGGCAGAGGTCCCAGCTCTACCCATCAGCACCCATGGAACTAAAGGCTCAGGATAACTGTAAGATGCTTTCTTAAGGAGGAAGAACAAAGGTAAGCTGATAAATCCTCCTCCAGTCGTCCAGATAACTCTGTCTTCTATTAAAGAGAAATCCAGAACTTCACACAATATGCTTATTTCTATCTGAAACATCTGGTGGTGCCTCTGGGACCCAGGCTCTTTCCACCATGTGGTTCTGCCCTCCTCTAAGTTCCAGATGTTCTAACTAGAACACGTATCCAAGTTCCATCTGACCAGCACATCGATGGTGCTGGCCTGCTTTTTAACCACTTCCTCCTGGAAGTGACACACATCACTTCTCACAGTCCATTGATGAGAACTAGTCACATGATCCCATCTAGATGCAAAAGGGGACTGGGAAATGTAGTCTTCAGTTGAGCGGCTGCTTCGCACCAACAACATCAGCAGGTTCTCAACCTTGGACACTTGGGGCTGGATGTTTCTCTGTTGTGAGGACCATCCTGTGCATCATAGGATGGTTAGCAAAATTCCTGGTCCCTCCTCACTAGACTCCTAGGGAACAAAATTCTCCTCCTCCCCAGCATTGGGAACCTTTGCTCTACAGTAAGGAGGGGTGTAGGAAGCTCAAGCTATCTTGTCTCAGCTTCACTTATGCTCAGGGTGCCTTCCAAGTCACGTGCTCCTCAGACCATGAAGACCCTGGGGAGCCATGGAAGGTTCTGGAGCTGAGGCATAAGCATCATTTTTGAAAGATCATCTTGGCTGCCAGTTTTGAGGGCAGCTTTGAGAAGAAGGACTAGAGGCTGGGAGACCAGCAAGGAGGCTGCTACAACAGGCCAGGCAGGAGAAGCTGGGGCCATGGAGAAGCTGGGGCCATGGAGACAGGGAAGAGGAAACAGGCCCTAAATCTGTGCCCAAGAGTCTTGGCTTCTACTTTTGAGGAAGGAAACTGGACCAACATGTGAATGGATGGACTGTCAGCAAACTGATCACTCAGATCTACAATGCTTCACACACCCTACTAAGCACCCAAGACATGGCAGTGAAGTTGCCATCCTTGGGGGTACACTGTATACATCCACACACACCCCCATCATCCTATGAGGTGGGCAACATCATCTCCATTTTACAAATGAGAAAGTTGAGACTTGGCAGGGTGCAGTGACCTATTCCATGGCTTGTAAGTGACAGCTGCAAGTTGAACCCAGGTCTGCCTGACACCCAGTCCACCTCCCCCAACCCTCTCCAAGGCGCTAATCTCTCCAAAGAAAACCACCCTGGCCCCATCAACCACAGAAGCCCTTCGATGGGATAGTGAGATCCCCAAGCCAGCAGCATTTATAATTAGCCCAAGACCTCCCACCAAGACCTAGCACCAGCTGATCTGGGGGTGGGGTGGGGAGATTAAGTTCTCAGAAGAGGATTTGGGCTCCTGAGTTCCTGTGTGGCTTTCTGGAGCCCCCTTGTGATGCTGCCTTGATCACAGCGCCAGGTTCTTTTCTGGCTCCACAGCCGTCTGCCCCCAGCCTCGGGATGGGATGCATACACATGACCCAGAAGCCCAGGAGGGGCAATCTGGGCTGAGGGCCACCACTGGCCAGTGTCTCTTTTCCCTCCTGCCCACCAGAACCAAGGCTCAGGATCACTGAGCTGGTGGAAACGCCAGCTGCAGGCAAAGAAGCAAACATCTCATGGTGCCCCCTGAGTACCAGGCACTGTTCCTAGTGCCTCTAGTACCTCACAGCACACTTCACTCATTTACCCTCCCAGTTACTCTCAGAGGGCAAGGACTATTACTGTCCCCAGTTTACAGATGAGGAAATGTAAGCAGAGAGAAATTTGATAATTTATGCAAAGTCACGCCGCTAACAAGAGATGGAGGAGGATGTGAAGCCAAGCAGCGTGGCTGCAGAATGCTGGGTTTAATCATGTCACTGCCTCCTTTGGCACCGTGCAGGGTGAGGAGCAGAAGGGAGAGTCAGCCCGGACATAGAAAACAAACTATGGTTACCGAATGGGAAAGGGGGGAGGGATAAATTAGGAGTTTGGAATTAACAGATACATATTACTACATATAAAATAGATAAACAACAAGGACCTACTGTAGAGCACAGGGAACTATATTCAATTTCTTATAATAAACTATAATGGAAAAAATCTGAAAAATAAAATATATGGATGTATATATATAACTGAACTGCTTTGCTGTACACCTGAAACTGACATTGTAAATCAACTACACTTCAATAAAAAAAAATTGAAAAAACAAAGAAGGGGGAGTCAGAATCGTAACTGCAAAGATTCTAGGGGGCAGGGCTGTGGGCATCAGGGACGGTGATCCTGTCCTCTGGGGCCTGTGCCCTCATCCTGGTGGGGAAAAGGTCTCCGAGGCCAGCCCAGATTGAACACTCTGGCTGAGGGCCCTGTTATCAGCCTACTGCCCACTCAGGTCATCTGTCACCTGGTTGGGGAAGAGGGGCAGCTATGAGGCTGTGGCCTGAGGTCAGGATGAGAAGAGGGCTGTGGGCGGGATATGCAAGGTTTGAGGTGTGATCAGTCCCCCTTCTCCCAGAGCCCTCCCAGGGCCAAGGTCTGAGCAGCTACTGTCTGCTCAAGGCATGAACAGGTGTGGTCATGACACCCACCCTCAGGCCGAGATTCAGTGCTGAATTGGCTTTTTTCCCTGAGCCCTCCCCTCCTGAGGGGTCTCCTGGGACACAGGCCTCTTTCCAGCATCCCCTAGACAAAGCTCAGGGCTGGAGTCAGCTTCTGCAGACCAGGGAGGAAGGTAGCCCAGAGAGGATCAGCCACCAAATTGAAGTCACACAGTAAATTGAGCCCGGCTTTTACTTCCGGCAAAACATTCTCAACCCTCCTGACCCTGGGTCCAGCCAGCTCAGGGTCAATCATACCTTGGGACTGCAGGTGCCAGCGAGAGGATAGGATTCACAGCGACCCAGTGCTGCCTCACACCGGCACTCAGCCACCCTGCTTCCCCTAGCAATCTCTTTCCACACTCTTAGGTAGGGCACTGGTGCTGGCCCATTTTACAGATAACAAACCAAGGTCCAGAGAGTGACTGGGGGCTCTGCTATAGCTGTTGGTCAGTGAAGACCTGTCTGAGGAGATGACATTTGGGTTGAGACCCAGTTGGTAAGATGGTGACCTTGCAAAGAGCTGGAGGAAAGATTGTTCCAAGTAGAATAAAGCAAGTGCAAAGACCCTGGGGCAGGAATAAGCTTAATTTGATCAAGGGACAGAAATAAGGCACTGTGGCTGGAGCCCAGAGAAAGGGGAGACAGTGGCGGGGATGGGGTGGGAGGGGTGAACAGGAACTGTCATGTGGGACACAATTGAAGCCTGCATCTTCTATTGCAGGGAAAGGTTAGATGCAGGGAGTGACAAGATCCAGCTTATGCTTTGGACAGATCCCGCTGGCTGCCATGCAAAAGGACCAGGAATGCCAGGAGCAGATGCCGGAGGGCAGTCTGGAGGCCTTTCTGTTGCTGGGGGTGGAGGTGGTGGTGGCTTGGACCAGTTAAGTGTGGTGGTGGTGGGAAGGAGCTGGATCCCAGACACGTTTGGGACTTGAAGCCAACAGGGCTTGCTGATGGGCTGAACACAGGGAGGGGCGGAAACAGTAGAATCAGGGATGCCCCTTGAGTTTTGGGTCTGAGCACCTGGGCGGAGAGCCACTTCTGGCAGTGGAGGAGCAGATGTGGGGAGAAATAGAGAGTTGGTTTGGATCACATTAGCTTGGTGATACCCATTGGACTTTGGAGTGAACATTCTCGTAGGCAGTCAGAAAGAAAAAACAGAGTCTGGAAAGAATAAGAGTCTAGAGTTCAGAGGAGGAGGCCCAGGCTGGAGATGGAAGGATGAGGGTCATGATGGCATTTAAGGCTGTTGGGCTGGAGAGGATGGGACATGCCCAAGATCATGGAGAGCCAGTGGCCGGGATTTGAACTGGGGTCTGTCAGACTCCAAAACACATGGGAGCTTCTTTCTACCCCATCGGGTGGTCACTGCAGGGAGCTGGGAAGAGGGAGCTTTGTCTGAGGTATAGGGGGTCTCCAAGACTTTGGGGGTGGAGACAAGAAGAAGCCCTTGAAAATGAATTTGAGAACACCTGAGATTCTGCCAGCCTGGGCTGCCCACCCCACAGCCACAGCATGTCTGGCGGGCAGAGCCCTTGTCAAGCGGGGAGTCCTGTCCCCTGTCGATTGTACAGATGGAGAAACTGAGGTCCAGAGGAGGGCAGGGCTGGGTGCTAGGTCTTCTGCCAGCCAACCCTGGCATCTCCACCAGCTTCTTAGGAGGGCTCCTGTCTGAACCAACTCAGTGGTTGAGTTGAAACTATCCAGCAGTGACAATCCTGAAGGAGGTGGGTGTTCCTCTTAAGGCCCTCAGTGGGAGCTGGGGCCTGGGGCCTTCTCTCCTGGCCTCCCTCCCACCGAGGTCAATGTCTATGCCTATCCAGCCATCCCAGGCCTTCAGGACCCCTCCAGGTCCCTGGCAGGACAGCCTCGAGCCTGGCTCCAGCCGTGACTCCTGCCTCGTGGCCAGGATCGAGGACCCCCCTGGCCCCTGCCCAGACCACCCAGCGCCAGGGCCTGGCGGAGCCCAGCAGAGCTGGCAGGCAGTGTTCCCAGGCTGGCCAGCCGTGGTCTGGCTCCGCCCGAGGGGCTGTGGCCTGGGAACCGCTAGCTGTCTCCTCAGGGAAGCAGCTGGGATCTCCAGAACAAACAGGGAAACCGCAGGCCCGCGCCCCGCCCGAGGAGGGGAGATGCCTCTGGCCTTGTGCGTCCACAAACGCCAGGCAGATGGGGAAGTCTGCAACTGAGGGGCTCGGAGCACCCCCGGGGGAGGGAGTTTGACTGAGCTGGGGTGGGGCATATCTCCTCAGCTGCAGGCCAGGAACAAAGCCTTGGAATCAGATCTGGATACCTGTCCGGACTCTGACACATTCTTGCTGAGTGACCTTGGGCAAGTGACTTTGCTGCTCTGTGCCTCAGTTTCCCCTTCTGCAAAAACAGTAGCCCCTGCCTCCCAGAGCTGTGGTGACATGACCTGAAGTCCGCTGCATGGAAAGCACGCAGCTCAGAGCCTCACACACAACAGGTCCCAGAGGGACATCAATCCCTGACCCATCGCTGGTTCAGTGGGAACCAGAACAATCCTAGGGGATTCCTGGGCCTGGCAGGGCAGGCCGGGACAACCTAGCTGATTCAGAGCAGCGGGGAGGGGCGGTGGGGGAGCAGCTGACTCCACTAAAAGCCGCAATTAGAGCTCAATTTACAGAGACGCTGTTAGTTGTTCCCAGGGCAGATGTGATTATAGGCTCGGAGCTAACCCGTTACTAACAGGATGACACACAGCGGGCCCCATCCAGGCCATGGCAGGACGTCCAGCCCCGCCCCCTCGCTGGACAACTGGGGAAACTGAGGCCAGAGCAGGCGGGTTCCAGCTGCAGCTCACAGTGCAGTCTTGGGGGCCAGTGCCTCCCGATGGCCGCTCCAAGCTCCATCCCCAATTCTTAGTTTGCTCCGAAGGATTTCTTGCTGATCTAGAAGCCAGAGGCACCTTGAAGAAACTGATTCCTTGGAAAGGAGGGGAGGGGGCCAAGATGGCTGAAGCCCTAGACAAAATGGGGCTCAGCATGACACTGGCCTTGGACCCGGGGCCTTATTGCCAGATACTCCCTGCCCAGTCCTCCAGGGCCTCGAAATGACACTGATAATAATAACAACAACAGTAATAACAAAATAAGCTTCTGAAGCTCTCACTGTGTGGTGGCATCATCCCACATCTTCCCAGTAGCCTAGGAGGGAGCTACCAGCATTATTCCCCTCGTAGGACAAGAAAACTGAGGTTCAGAGTGGTTAGTGACTTGCCCAAGGTCACCTGGGGAGCCAGTGGCAGGGCCAGCCCTGGAACAGGCGTGTTCCTATTGGGACCAGATGAGATGCTGCAGTACTTTATCACCCGGCCTGGAGCCAGGCCATCCCAGTGAGTCAGCAAGTGAATGAATGAAGGAGTGAGCAAAAGGACTCTGCCCTGGGGGAGGTGTGGGAAAGCCACAGGCCCCTCCCTAGTTGCCCCCTCCAGGGAGACCCCTGAGATTAATGGACTACAGAAAAAGGCCCAAATCTCACCTCCCCCAAAACAAAGGTCCCCAAGTTTCTGGGTCCCAGGAATCCCCCTGATTGAGCAGCAGCTCTTTGGCTGGTCCTCCTACCTGAGTCCCACCCAGCCCCCAATGCCGGAAGCCAGAGGTCACCCTGCCCTAGATCCCACCCCCAACCTGAACCCTTGCCTGGGCTGGACTCCAGGTTGGGACTGGGGTCTAGGGTGGGGCTCGGGTAGGGGCCTCCTCTCTCCATGCCCTCTGCCTCATTCCCACCCACTGCAGCTCACCTTGGGGAGCCCCTGGGGGAGGGGCAGTGCATACTGCAGTTGGATACAAGGAGCTTGGGAGGTAGGGTGCTGGAGCCCCTGCTGGGTATGGATTGGGAGAATTCTTCATTTATTTAACAAATATTTATGAAGCCCCTACTATGTGCCAGGCCCTGGGTGAAGCACTGGGACTCAGCAGAGAACACACGTGGACCCTCCCTTCAGATGTTCACGGTTCCACTGAAGAGGTGACTGGTGTCCGTGTGTCACGTGCACCCTCACCAACCATGCTCCCGGGGACTGTCCCCACCCCAGAAAACAGAAAGCTCCTTGTGGGCAGGAGCTCTGCCTCCCCATCAGACTGGGATTTCTCCAGGATCTGGTTGTGACACCCCCACCAGGTGGGGGCTCTCACGGTCTATAAAACCTGCTGTCCCTAAGAAATGCCTCCACTCTTAGCGCCTCCCCAGATACGGCTGCCAGAGAAAATACAGGATACCCAATTAAACTTGAATTTCAGATAAACAAGGGATGACTTTTAGTTTAAGTACATCCCAAATATTGCATGAGGTATACTTAAATTAAAAATCATCCCTTGTTTATCTGAAATTCAGATTTAACTGGGCTCCATGTGTTTCTACTTGCTAAATCTGGCAACCCTACCCCTGGAGCTCTTTCCTTCTGTTAGCACCTGGCCTGGCCGGATGGCCCAGGTCGTGCCTGGACACAGCCCCTGCCAGCACAGTTACAGCTCCTGCTGGCCCCCAGGACTGCTGTCCTTTGCCACTGGGCCCCATCTGCAGCTCCAGTTCCCGGGTGGACACCTGCTCCCCACCTGGCCTGCACAGTCCAGCCTACAAGCTGTCAGGAATGCTGCTGGGGCCTCCTGCATGATGGACCCAGAGAGAGGGGGACAGAGTCATAGCTGCAGAGAGGGACCTCAAGATCAGAAGCAGGACACAGAGGTAAAGGGACAGAGAGTGAGCAGATGGAGACAACATTAGAGTCAAGACGAAGAGAGACAAAGAGTTTAAGGCCCCCTGCCCAGAACTGCTTCAGGGAGGCCAGCGCAGAGGTAGAGGGTCCTGAGAGCCCACCAGGATTCTCTCTGAGTGGACCAGGGCAGAGGCTGGGGCCCTGAGCCCCAGTATTGGACCAGGGCTCTGGGCCCTGGATTGGCAGGTCCTGGGAGGCAGCCTGGGGTCTCCTGCACTGGCTGTCAGGGGTGGGAGTCCTCCCCAGCCCCTGCTGCTCTCCCCTCGCCCTGCCTCCCAGGGGCAAACACAGGGACATTCATGGCTTCCCAGAAGGGCCCATGGGGCAGCCAGAGTGGCTTTTAAAATTAGCTTTGCTAACCAGATCTGGTTATTTCAGGAGGCTCCGTCCCTGGCTGTCCCCTTGGCAGGGCGGGTGCAGGGAAGGAGGGAGGGAACCTCCACATTCCAGGGTCCCTGGTTAAGTACCCCCTGTGGCCTGAGCAGCAGAGAACACCCAGGTCCCAGTCCCCTGGCACTGGGCGGGCCTGAGCCTGCGGCCGTCTCTTTGGCAAAGTTGTCCCAGGGTTAGCTGTGAATGTGTAGGGACACCCCAGCTGCTGAGGGGCAGGGAGGACCCCTCCTGCTGGGCATGGGGTCTACGCTAGGTGCCTTAGAGGCCACGACAGCCTCTTCACAGTAACAGGTAGGACTCTGTTCCCGTTTCGCAGGTGAGGAAACTGAGACCTGGAGAGACAGGTCCCAGCTCTGAGGCAGGGATAATGGGGATGTCGGGTCAGCCAGGAGCCCAAGTGCCTCCACGGAGGCCTTTCGCCTCCTGCGTCTGGAGAAACCTCTGGCTGCCATTTCCACCACCAGAGTTATTTCTAAGCAGAGTCCAGAGCTTCCTGGAGCCCAGTGCCCCCCGCCCAAGCCCTAATTTCAGCCTCGGGTCCGTGTCCCGGCTCGCCCTCCCCACCTCAGAACCCAGGACGAGCACGGGGCTGGCGTTGGCACAAAAGAAGCAGTGCTGGATACTTTGATCCCAGAGGCCAGATTCATCCTCAGCCTCCCCCTTGGAGCCTGGAGGGGTGGGGTGGGGGCCCAGGCTGAAACCCAGCCCAGAGGCTGGCCCTTCCGGCTTCTGGGGACTGGCAGCACCTGGGCAGACTGAGGGGCAAAGGCAGGTTCTGCTCATCAAGCTGCCCCCTGCTTCAGCTGTAGCTCAGCTGCGGGCCAGAGCTGTGGGTTGGACCACATCATAAAAGTAAAAGGACGTAAGTGGGGGTGCCTGAGCTCTTTTCTAAAAGCATCATGAACCCCAGCAAAGCCTGGGAAGCTGAGACTCAGGGAAGCAACTGATAATCATACATCCCCAAAGCCTCGTATCCAGACACCTGTGCTGGCCTGGCACCTTCCAAGCAGAGCTGATTCCACATCCTCCGATGTGGGCTTTGGAGATGGTCCTTATGAATGGCTAATTGCACCCCACACCCCCCACACACAACACACACACTGTTTTTTGAACCCACTGTGTGCTAGCGCTACACCAAGAACCTTACCAGGTATCACTTTATTGAATCCTTACATCAGGATACCAAGGGCAGGACATTCCCCCCATACAGATGAAGAGACTGAGGCCCAGGGAGCCAAAATCATGTGACCAAAGTCGCAGAGCTGGGAAGTGAACAAACTCAGAGCTAAGCTCTTGCTTGGTCTTGGTGCTGAACTGTGGCTACTGGCCCTTTGGTGGTGGATGGGAGGAGAAGGGCAACAGACTGAGGCAGAGAGTGCTGAAGAGCCAGATCTCCAGGGATTAGAGAACAGGCCCAGGAGGGGAGGGGGCATGGTTAGCAGGGGACCCACTGAGACCAGAGCCAAGCCCAGGTGGGCGGGGTTGGGGAGCGGATGTGAGTCACTACCCCTAGGTGGCCCCAGACACCATCTGAGGGTCACAGCAGGGCCCCATCAAGAGATCCTGTGGGTGCACTCAGCATCATCCTGGGGAGGGTATGGGGGCTGGTGGTGGGGAGTGGGTGAGGCCAAGGGATGGTTAGTCCCACTAGAACCCAATTCTGCGCCTGCCCCCAAGCCCAAAATCCCTCAACCTGCTCCTACCTTAGGGGAGACCTCCATTCACCCCAAACTCAGGCTGGACCCCTGAGAGACTCCTCAGTTCCTCCCTCAGCCCCACATCTCATCAGGCCCTTAGTCCAGATGCTCAGGCCTCCCAACACCTTCTAGACCTGCCCACTGTCCTCCTGGCTGCCCTCTGCTCTCTGTCCCCAGCAACAGCTCTCCTCCTTGGTCCTCCCTTCCCTGGGCTGACACTGCCAGTCTTCACCAGCAGCCCACACTTGTCTTCTAACGGTGCTCCCTGTTTTGTATCCTCCATGTCTCCCTACTGCCCTCAGCCCCTTGGTCTGGTACTCAAAGCCACGTGGCCTCTGGCCTCATCTATGCCCATCTCCCTGTTACCTCCATCAACACCTTCCCATCATTCAGAACTGCTTGCTCCCTTTCCAACTGCAAGCAGCACCCTCTCGCCTCAGTACCTTTGCACCTATACCTCCGTCCTCAGGGACACTATCCTAAGCCTTTCCAGGATGCTCAGGCACCAGTGCTCTGGAGTCTTCCCATTCCTCCTTCACCCAGGCTGCGTCCCATGCCCGTGCCCCTATCCCCCCGAGGCACTCATCACCCTTCATTTTAACTGCCCTGCACCGGTGCTGCTTCCACAGCTGGGCAGACTGGTCCCCATCTCCCCGCCCCGTCAGTCTGGGTAAGCAATCCCTTGGCGCCCCCTGGTGGCCACCTAGGGGAAACCCTTGGGCTTCACTGAGTAAGAGAAAGGAGAGGAAAGCGGATCCTTGAGCACCCCACTGGGCACCAGATGTGCGAGGTGTTTCATATGCACCAGCTCAATGAATCCCCAGGAAAAACCCTTGGGAGAGGCTCCCATTTTACAGAAGTGGAAACAGGCTCAGGGAAGCTTGTAAGTTTCTCAGTGCCACCTGGATAGTAAGAGACAATGGCAGGACTCCAATCCAGGTCTGCCTGACTTCAAAGCCATGGTCTCCCCTCTGTGCAGAGGAGAACAAGGAGGGGCAAAGGGCCGCGCCATGGGGAGGAGGCCACAGCTGGTGGACACGGAGCCCGTGGTTTGGCCTTGGAGGTGCCCCCAAACCCAGCAGTCCTGATCAAGGGGGTGGATAGGCTCTTCCCCTCCACCCTGGAGCCACTGAGATCTGTCTGGAGTTGATCCGGGTAGGGTCACATGAAGCCAGGTCCAACCCAGGGTACAATAGTGATAAATAGAATTTATTTTGTACAACTGTTACTGACATACACACGGCCACGGGGGACTTCCAAAATAGGTGTTGGGGCCGGAGGGCTGGCCTTTGGCGTGGCGCCTAAAAAGTGTGGACAGACACACACAAGGATGTGGACTCACAGCAGCTGTGCCTGGCTGCCCCTTCCATGGAGGGTGGGGGTGGCGCAAAGGTGAGGCCCATAACTCTAGGCCAGCTGAGACCCCTCGGCCTGGAGTGCCCAGGAGCATGGGATGGCAGGGGTTAAGCTAGGTGCTGGCTGAGGAGCCAGGTAGGTCCCCCTTCCCCCACTAGGGTGTCACTTGTCTGTCACGTGGAGGCAGTGCACAGGGCAGTGGCAGATCTGAGGGTCCAGGAGGGGCAACAGGCACAGCCAGCTCCCTGCCCCTCAGCCCACCTGGGGCCCCAGGAACCCCAACAAGCAGGGTGGGGTGATGGGAGGCCCCTGGGGTCACAACCCTCCATTCTGGGGCAGGTGCCCAGAATCACAGTCTTTAGTGACCTCTGAAATAATCTCGTCCCTTTGTAGCAGACACGCCCAGAGAGGGAGAGTGATTTGCCCAGGGTCACAGAGCAGAACCCAAATCAAAAGCTAGGACTTAGGACTCGCAGTCCAGTGCTCATTCTACCACACCTCACACCCACTGCCTCCATAGCAGGCTCTGTATGCACTGAGATGTCTCAATCTCCCCTTCCACCTCCCTCCCACTAAGTCCAGAGGGGCACCCAGGGGTGATGGGAGGCTTAGGGTCAGGGTGAGCCAGGCCTGGGGTCCTGTTTCAACAGATCACTCCCTGCCCCAGCCAGGCCCCCCAGCCCAGGGGGTGGGGATGGTGCCAGCAGCTTCCCCACTCCCAGGTCTGGACGGCTCCGCCCTGCAGAGACAGTGTAGACTGTGGGCCAAGAGGAGGGTTGTGGAGGCAGAGGGCAGCCCACAGGCTGGTGCTGGCCTCGGGGCGGAGGCCCTGTCTGCCTGGATTTGACACGGCAGCTTCACATTGTGCTTCTGTGGCCTCATCTGCAGGGTAAAGGGAGATGGAGGCAGGCAAATAGATGTGGGAGGGGCCCGCCCTTGGAGTTCCAGGCTCTGGGTCTTTCCATCCCACTGGGAACCCCCCAGACCCCTCCCTCCCAACAATTCCCAACTTCCTTTCAGACTCCCATCAAATCCTCTCAGCAACTCATGGGCAGAGCTGAGACAGCATCTATTAGCCCTATTGTACAGATAAGAAAATTGAGGCCCAGGGTTACCTAGCAACTGAGTGGCAGAGGAGTCAAACCGAGATACATAGCTCTCAGCCCAGAGACATGACAGAGGAAGAGAGAGAAGTTGGCCCACCCCCTGCCCACCTCCACCCTCTCCCCACCAAACAGGAGCTGAGGGCTGGGACTGACCTGCTCAGTGTCACCTTCAGGGGGCAGCCTGGCTAACAGCCCTGCACAGGCAGAGAACATCGACAAGGCAGGTGATAGAGCAGAGGACACGGGCGACAGGCAAACAGAAGTCACCGGCTGTGCCCAGGCTGGATGAGCCCAACCCCTCCAGGCTTAGGGAAACCCCTTGGTCCAGCCTCAATCCTGGGGATCCCTGGTCCCCTTGATGCCTCTCCCCAACAGCCAACCCCCTCCCAGGTGGGGCTCCACACAGGACCAGCATCCAAGCCATCTGTCCCCACCCCAGCCAGGCCCTTGGTGGCTGCACCTACCAGCTGGGACATGTGCTGTTCAGATGCTTCCAGCTGGATCTTGATCTCGGGACATGCAGGGTCCCCCGACTTGCCGCCATCTGGGTGGGGTGACCGAGAGGGGCCTGGGGAGGGAGGCAGGAGGGAGCCACCTCACTGGCCGCGGGGAGGCACCAGGGAGATGGGGGCATGGTTGGGCGGTCGGTACGAGTGCTCCCCTACCCGCCCAGCCCCTCCCTCAGGGAATCCCACTTGTAACTCCCTTCTTTACACCTCCCCCCATCATCCTCCAAGACCTTACCAGAAGCCACCAGCCCTCCAAGCCACCTAACCACCTTAGGCTGGATAGAGACCAGCCCACTGTCCCCCATGTCAGGGGCAGTCCCATTACATGCCCACCACCCAGGGTATGAGAACTGGTCTCAACCCTCTGTGCCCAGCCCTGTCCCTCACCCACCACACAAGTGGCCCTGTTTGTGGTAGGGAAGCAGCCCCGGGCCCAGTACCTGGGGAGCTGCCCCCGCTTGTGGTGCTGACACTGTCCTCCAGCCACGTGCTATAGATGAATGAGTCCCGCTTGTGGGGTGTCCCTGAGGATGAGACACTTTCCTGGGGATGGGGGAGGAGATAAAGAGGGAGGTCAGCCCTCATCCCCCTCTCCCCTCCCCACCCCTACTGCAATCCACAACCCCCACCCAGGCCCCCCTGCAAAGAGGATGAAGACCACAGGAGACCAGACCTGGGCACACACACACACTCCCATTCATTAATTCAACATTCACTGATGTTTTCATGGGCCAAGGCACCAAGAGAAATCAGGCAGTGTCCCGGCCCTAGAGGAAAGACAGGCTGAGAAGAGACTAATACAATTCTAGAACCTAAGCCCCATGGGGCAGGGCCTCTGTCTGCACTGTCCCCTCTGCATGTGCAGCAACTGCCACAGGGCCTGGCACGGAACAGCGCCCACTGAAGGACTGGTGAATACAGAATGACAAAAAGGTGTGAAGGACGGAGCCCAGGGTCTGTGGGGGACTGGGGACTGCAAAGGAGGGCATTATGGCTGAAATGGTAAGAGATGAGGCTGGGGTGGGAGGGACTAGATCTTCAATGGTCTCAGAGATTGGGTTGTGGGAGGTACTGGGGAGCTATGGAAGGTTTCAGAGTGAGGGACAGTTAGCCCACATTACTCCTTTGGGCTGGGTTCCCTGATCACAACTCAGCCACACCCAGATTCATGTCTCTACCCAGAGCATCTCCACAGACTGGACAGTCCCCCCACTTCAGCCTGTTGTGGGCACCTCCACTCCGTGGGACTCTCACCAGGCCTGTATCGTCCCCGTCCACACCCTCTGCTTCCTCCACGACGCTGGCGAAGCTGCTGGCACTGGACGAGGAGCGGGAGAAGTCCTTCAACACTTCTGCTCTTTGAGCTGCTGTCTCCACTCTGCCGCAGACAGCACCCCGTCAGCCAGCATTCACGCCGGGCACCTCCCGAGCCAAGGCCGCATGCCCCTGCCCTCCCGGCCCAGCCCGCAGCCAGCCAAGCAACTTTGTGTCCCCTTACAGCTCCCTGGGCCTCTGAGCCTCCCAGATGCCACTGTCCTTCCTAACACATAGATCCCATCCTGCCCCTTCCCTTCTCAATACCCTCTCCTGGCTTCCCACTGCCCCAGATAAAGTCCAATTTCCTTGGATGGATGTTCAATCTAAACTATGAGCAATAAGGCTGTCATTTAGTGCATGTTTGCTCTGTGCCACCAACTGTGTTAAATGCTTTTACTTGATTTATCTCATTGCTATCATTATTAGACCTATTTTACAGGTGAGCAAACATCAAGGTACAGAGAGGGTGGCCGCATAGCCCGAGGTCACCCAGCCATTGTTGGGGAACAGGTAGGACCGAGGCCTTTCAACTCCACAGTCTCCTCTCTTAACTCTCTCCCAGTTTTGCTCCATGCTCAGGGACTTGGTGTCTGATGCCTGGAGTCTCACTCCTTCCCTCAAATTCCAAAAAGCAAATTCACCTTTCTAAAACCAGCCAGGATTCCTCTGATTCCTCCTCACTGTGGGAATGATCCTGTCCTCTCAGCTTTCTCTCTCCTAGTCCCTGTTGCCCTTTCCTACTTCTCTGTTCACCTGCCTGACTCTTCAGGCCAGGCTGGGTCCTCTCAACATCCCACCCTTCCCCAACCCACACCCCTGGAAGCCAACATAGAAGGGGCTCAGCCAGGAGCACTGAATGGAGGGGAGCCTCCAGGCTGGCTTTTTAAAGCATCACTCCCCTTAACTAAAATCTTCCAAAGGCTCCTTGCCACACTTAGAATAAAATTTAAAATCCTCACATGGTCTCCAAAGCCATGATCTCACCCCTGCCCACCTCTCCGACCTCATCCTCACCACCAGCATTGCAATGTCCACCTGGGCCCAACCTCACTCACTCGGTTCCAGCTGCACTGACCTTCTTTCTATCCTTCAACATGCCTCAGGGCCTTTGCACTTGCTGTGCTTCTTACCTGGAACCCTCTTGCCTCTGCTGTGCCAGTCCTAACATGGCTGACTCCGCACTCAGCTCTCAATTCAAACCTCACCCCTTGGGAGACATCTTCCCTGAGCACCACCTAACCCCCTGCCCATCCGATCACTCTTCATCACATCTACTGCTTTATTTTCCTCCTATTATCACTATCTAGAAATAGCTTATGAGGTTATGTTACACTGGACAATCAGCTCTGGGAGGCAGGGGCTTTGGATGTCTGGCTGACTGCTGTGTTGCAGAGCTTGGCATGCACAAAGCGCTCAGCAAGTGTGCATCAAAGGAGGACTCAAGAGAGTGCCCAGGCCTCCCTGCTGCCCTGGTGTGGCTGTGTCAACACTCCCGGGCAGCCCCAGGCCCGGACAGGGGGTAGAGAGAATAGACCGCCACACCCAAGCCCGCCAGCTCAGCATGCCCCGAGCCCCAACCTGTTTTTGGTCGTGGGCATCTCTGGGGAGCTCTGAGTGGATGAGTTCTCCGACTTGGGCTCCTGTGAGACGTGCCCGCTGTCTGGAGTCTTCTGGCCAGCCGGGGGGCTCTCCCTGCGGGGCGCACAGGGGCAGTGGGAGGATTCAGCACTGGGCCTGGCATCAAGGGTAGAATGAGGCCCAGGTGGTGAGAGGAGGTCAGGGGTGCCTCCTGCTTCGTACCCATACCCTGTATCTTTAGGGGCCAACCCCAGAGCAGTTCCTGCGGCTCACTGGCTGTCCTGGCCAAGGAGAGGGACAGGCACGGCAGGAGCAGCTACTTAAGACAGGACAGTCCCCATGTCCTCCTCCCCATAAATGGGGGTACAACTATACCCTGTTATAGATAAGGAAACTGGAGTCTAGAGATGGGAAGGAACCTGTCCTGGGATACACAGCTAGGACATGGCAAAGCTAAGACTGGAACCCTGGAGGCATGGGATTCTGGGCTCTTGTGCCTGTGAGTACAGTGCCAGCTCCACTCCTGAGGCCTCAGTGCACCTGCCACCCTGCCTCGCATGCACTGCACCGCACCCCCGCAGCAGCCCCATGCCATTGGTTGTGCTCTTTTCCGCATTTTTCAGATTGGGACAGTAAGGCTCAGAGAGGTACAGTAACTTTCCCAAGGTCACATAGCCCCAATGTAGTCGAGACAGAATTCACACCCAGGAACTATCTTCAGCATCCCAGAGGCACCCTGTTGCTAATATGGAGCGATATCCACACCCTGCCCACACTTACAGACCTCCATAGACCAGGTCTTAAGTCCCAGCTCTTCCTCTCACCAGCTGTGTGACCTGGGCAGGCCCCTGACCCCTCTGACCTACAGCTCCTTGATGTGCAAGATGTGACCCCAAGGAGCCAGCAGAACTGGGAATGGATGAAAGCGGTTCACATTAGGTGACCAGCTGGCCCTGGTGCCGGGCACACAGCAGGGACTTGACCGTACAGCTGTCACCGGTGGGGACAGAGGGGCAGAAGGGCGGGCACGCCCTCTTGCCTGCTTTGCTTTGCCCCTGAGTGGGGGTCAGGGAGGGAGCCAGAGCAGACGCAGGCCCCTCCTGCCCACTCTGCTCCACCCACCTTTTCTCCTGCACCTCCTGTATGTTCTCGATGCCGATGGCACTGCTGCGGCGTGAGCCGAATGGGCCCGACTTCTTCCTCGTGGGGCTCTTCCCAGGGACAATCAGTGACTGTGGGGAGAGGCCCCAACTCAGTACCCACCTGCCCCAGGAGCCCGGGACCCACCCTACGCCACCCTGGGGCCCTGCTGCCCCAGGCCCTGAAGCAGAGACAATGAGCAAGAAAAACAAGAGAGCTGTCCATCTCCAGAGATAGCCGTCCAAGTTTACAGATAAGGAAACAGACCCAGTGAGGGCAAAGGGCCCCATGAAATCACACAGGAGGTCTGGACCCGTGAGCTCAGTCCAGGAGAAGGGCAGAGGCCCGAGGGGGCTGGACAGCGGCTCTGGGCTGGGATGGGAGGAGACAAGTCCTCAGAATGGCTGCCCCTCTCCGCCCCCAGGGCTTCATGGGACCTGCAGCCTAAGGGCAGTGGGGAGAGTGGATGAAGCAACCCAAGCCCCTGCCCCATGCCAGCCCTGCCCCACCTCGGAATCTCCAAGCAGGCTAGGGGAAGTTCTGGCCCAGCAGTGGAAAGACACCCCTCAGTTTCCACACATATGAGCATGGGACGAACATGCCCCCAGCTACTCTGGGGAGGCAGGAAGGTGGGCCCCAGGGAGGCATGAAGGGGCAGGAACCCCCAGGCCAGTTCATGGTTGGGACGGGGTTAGGGCTGAGAAGAGCGATGGTGTTCCATGCAGAACCGGCGATATTGGGGGACGTGCGGCTGGGCATAGGTTCTTTGGGTACCAGATCCTGGCAGGGACTGGGCCAGAGTCCCAGGGGCCAGGGGAGGGCCAGAAGCCTCGGGTGGGGGGGCACTGGCTCTGGCACAGGTACCAGGCCCCAAAGCAGGTGCTGAGTGCCATCAGAGCTGCTGGCACTCCATCCTGCACGCCCTCGGCCTGTCCCGGGGGAAGTGGGGAAACGTCCCCAATATGGCCTCCATCCTGAGAGCGAGCAGAACAGCGTGTGCAGGCAGCCTCCAGAGCCGGCAGCCCCGCGGACGACAACCTCTTCCACGGTTCCTATGCCTATGGCACTGCCCCGGCGTCCGAATCTACTCGCACTTTTCCCAGGAATAAGCAATGACTGGCAAGCAGCAGAGGGCGGGGGGTAGAGAGAGAAAGACAGAGAGTCAGAGAGAGACAGAGATGGCGGGAGGGTGAGACACGGAGAGGTGAGGAAGGGAAGAGGGAAAGACAGAGAGAAACAAAGAAGCGAGTGGGCAGGGGGTTGTAAGGCCAAGGCCAAGGGAGGGAAGGAGAGGAGACACATGGAGAACACAGGAGAGAGATCGACAAACAGTCACCCGAGAAGTGAAAAACGGACAGACACAGAGATGGACCCGGGGGTGAGATGGACAGAGAGCAGTGGGAAAGAGGAGAGGGAGTAAAAGGCAGGTGCAAGAGGAGAGAATCCACAGGTGCAAGAAGGCCGAGAGGGGCCAAGGGGAAGAGGAGGGGCAGAAAGAAAGGGAAAGAAAAACAAGGGAAGAGGAGAGAGTGGAAGGAAAAGGAAGCAACAGGAAGAGAGGGGAGAGTTGTGCAAAAACAAAAACAGAAATGGGTCTGGTTACTGCCATGGTGGGTGCTGCTGGTCTGGCCCTGTCCCTGGGGCCCCTCTACAGCCACCCACAGGAGGCTGGGCCATTCTGGTCAGGAAGGGAGTGGCTGGTGAATCGGGGTGGGGGAGAGTGGGCCCGATTCTCCAGTGACAGTGGGCTTGGTGACTGCTGGAAAACAGAGGACTCGCCTTGCTCCCCTGGCCAGGCCAGACCATGGGGCAGGGATGGGAGTTGGGGGGGGGGGTCCCTCTTGCCACGTGACATAGCTTCACAGCACTGAGCACAGGGCTTGCTTGGCATGCAGCAGACAGTCCATAAATGATAGATAGATGGATGGACGAATGGATGGACGGATGGATGGATGGGCGGGTGGATGGGTGAGTGAGTGGAGTGAAGGAGAGATGGATGGGTGGATGGGTGGATGGAAGGAAGAAAAAATGGATGGGAAAGGGGCAGCAGAGCAGCAGGTGCAGTGCTGGGGGGTGGCCACTGGGCAGTGGAAAGCAGATAGGCCCACAGCTGAAGGGTTTATTCATCCTGTGTGCCCGGCACATCCTCTTAGTATTAATAACAGAATCCCACAGAGCCTGGCAGACAGTAAGTAATCACACAGTAGGTGCTCACTCAGGAGAGGCTCACACAGAAGTTCAGTTCCTGACACACGATAGATAGCCACAACCAAAGAGGCCCTGGCACACAGTAGGTGCTCACACAGCTCATTTTCTGACACAAAGTGAGTATTTGCTAGCATCCAGGGCTTTTCACAGCCGTCCACTTCCTGACACATAACAGGTTCTCACACAGCAGCTCAGGGTTGGGTACACAGCAGACACTTACAGAGTCAGATCCACGCAGTAACCCGGGACCTGACACACAATAGGTGCTCACAGAAACTCGGGGCCAGGCCCACAGTAGGTGCTCACAAAGTGCATGTCCACACAGCAACCCGGGTCCTAATACACAGTAGGTGCTCACACAGCAGCCCAAGTCTGGACACACAGTGGTACCCACCAGCATCTCAGAGCCAGGCACAAGGCAGATGCTCACACAGAAATCCAGGTCCTGACACACAGTGCGTGCCCACAGCCTGACACACAGTAGGTGCTCCCAGAAACTCAAGGCTTGACAGGAGATGCCCATATAGCAGCCCAATTCCCAGCATATGACAGACAGTAGGTGCTCCATAAGGAAAGTGATACAGAGGCTGCCCCAGTGCTGACACGCAGAATGTCACAGCTGAATAAGGGGACAGGAGGAGGGGTGGACCAAGGGGCTGGGGAGGGGGCCACAGGCCCTCAGCACCCCAGTGTCATGGCTTGGGCACCTGACCCCATGGAGAGCAGTGGCTTGACCCAGTCTAGAGCCCAGGACGGGTCCTCAGACAGGAGGGCAGTGGGGGAAGGTGGGGCCAGGCTTTGGAGGCAGGGGAGAGCTGGGGGCCCCCGGGGGAGGGCACTCACTATTCCAGCCGCCTTGGCCAGGTCGGGGTTGTTGGGTGTGAAGCTCCCGCTGTGGCTGGTGGATACAGTGTTGGGCTTCTTGTTGCTTAGCCCCATGGCATCCATGGACTGGCTGCGGCTCCGGATGACCCGCTGTGAAAGTGGCAGAGGGGGTTTCATAAGGCCCCACCCCCTGGGGAAACCCAGGGGCCACCACAGCCACTAGAGATGACCCCAGGAAGTCCCTTCCCATGAGGCCACTCAAGAGTCAGGTCTACATGGTGCCAAAGGGTGGTGTGGGCCTTGGCTCTGCCACCAGCTTGCTCAGTGACCTTGGACAAGCCACTTCACCCCTCTGACCCTCTGGGCCTTATGATGTCTCGTGTGGTTGTTGTAAGAACTACAGAAGGTGCTGGGTCGTGACAAAAAGTGTGCATAGAGAGCCCTCCAGAAACCTGCTTCTTCCTTTAGGGTCTCTTAGAGTGTGCTTTCCTTCTTCTTTCCTTCTCTCCCTCCTCCCTTGATTTTTTCAGTCAGTCTGCAATGAAGGCTCACTCTGGGGCCGGGTCCTCTACCTGTGCTCTCACTCACTCCGCCCTGGGAGGCGGGCACTGTTGCCACGCCCATTTTACTCGTGATGAAACTGACGCAGAAGTGAGTCTGGAACCCAGACACCAAACCCTTAACTGTGGGCTCCACTGCCTCTGAGAAAGTCTGTGACCTAATCCAGCTCCACCATCCAGCACTCACCAGATGTGGGGCCACTGGAGTCCTCCCTCAGAGAAGACACCCTAGACCCATGTTCACCCCACCCACCCACTGTCTCCACTGGGCAGAGGCAGGGCTCTCCTCAGGTCTCTTTCTCAAAGACGGTCTGTTCACCTCAGCCAAGTGCAGGCCTGGGCAGCTGGGCTAATCCTCTTATGCAAACCCACATCTCCAGCTTTGTGGCCTGCCCTGGGTTAAAGGTGAGGCCCCGCCAGCCTGGCTGGGCACCTGGAGGATGGGCAGTCCTCCTCCTGTGGGTGGAGGACACGGTGGCAGAGGCCGCTGCCTGGGGACCTGCAGCCTGGGGGAGTCCGGGCCCTTTGGGAGGAAGAGGAATTCCCTTCTCACCTGCCTCTCACTTTGGATAGTAGTTGCTGAAGGCAGATGCGCAGCATTTTGCATTTTGCTTCCTAACTTACATTACACTAATCTAGTTGCTTTACAAATAATTTTGAACAATTATATGAGGTGAGTTGCCATTATCCCAAACAACAGAAAAAGAAACTGAGGCTCAGAGAATGCTCAGGCTGGTAAGTGGCAGAGTTGGGATTTGAACCCAGGATGTCTGTGCTTTTAATACTATGCTAAACCAGAGACAGCCAGGTGGGTCACATGGGCCTAAGTTCACGCAGGCCAGGTCCCTCTCCTATGGCCACTAGGCTCACGTCCCTTCCCGGATCTGTTTCTTTCTCTCAATCAGGCCTCCTCCTCTTTTCTTCACCTGCTGACCTAGCAGCTGTCACCCTTGATATCAGAGTTACCTCCATGCCCCCGTAAAGGCTCCAACCTTCAGAACTCCCAGGCCGACTCCACCCCCAAGTTTAGGCCCCAGCTCCAACCATCAACTCCTCCCCAAGCCACAGCCCACCTTACAACTCCCAACCTCCGGCTCTATCCCAGGCGCAGACAGTACCTCCGCGCCTAAGCCCACCCTAAAGGCTGGGTCTACCTTGAGGCTTGCCACCACCCAGACACTACCCCAGGTACCTGCCCACCTAGCCTGTGCTCACGCCTATTAACTCCACCCCGAGCCACTCCCCCACCCGACTCCATCTCCAATGCCAGCTCGCCTCTAGCCACACCCTACCTCTCGTCCATAACTCCACCCCCGATTCCACCCCAACCACATCCCTGCCTCTCTGTGCCCAGGTAGACTACCCTGCCCTTCACCTTGAAAGACTCGAAAAAGCCGCCGCCCCCGCCACCGTTCTCCATCTTGTCCTCGTCGCCACCCAGGCCCATCATGGACTGGCTGTGGATGTGTAGCTCCTCATAGAGCGTCTCCAGAAGGGCAGCCCGTGTCCGCTCCTGTGGGCCAGGCCGGGGAGTCAGGAGAGACCAGACCCCCCCAGGGATCAGCCCTTCTTCCCACATCTAGAATCCCGGCTCCTTCTCTGAGTGAGTGGGGAGTGGGCCTGGGCCCCGGAAGCCTACGCCAGCTTCCCTTGAGCCCCTCGGCAGCTCAAGCAGCCCCCAGGGCTCAAGTGGCCCCGCTGAGATCTGGCTTCATGTCCACACCCCCAGATTCCCCCTCCTCCACAGCATCCTTTGTGTCTGCCTGCCTACCTCCGAGCCCCTCCTGGGCATTCCTTATGAATCCTTATTTCCTCTCCCTTGATCCTAGTCCTGCTCATCCATAAATCCATCTTCCCCCGGAGAGCCCCCTCTAAGGCCAAGGTCTGAACATGGCTTGTCATTCCTCAGGGGCAGGGCGGGAATTCTGGGGGGAGGGGCAACTCAGCCCCAAGAGCCCATCCTCACCTCCAGTTTGGCAAACTTCTCTGCCTTGTAGCAAGCATATTCAGCATTGATCAGTTTTGTCAGCAAAAATTCCTGGAACTCAGGCCCCTGGGAGCCCCCAGTGTGGAGAAGAGAAAGGGAGGGTCAGGCAAACACAGAGAGGAGGGGCTGAGCCCTGATGATGAGCTGGGGGCAGGGGCTCCTGAGGCACCCCTGCTGGGCTCTGGGGCTACCCTCTTCACTCCCAGAAGGGATCTTCTTGGGCTCAGCTCCCCAGCCCAGGCACCCACGAGCCCCCTGTGCCCTTCATGGCTGCCCACGCCTCAGGAGAGCTGGGTTGGGGTCTCCTACTGCCTCCATCTGGGGGATGGGGGAGGGGCTGAAGCCAAAGCTCAAAGTGGGCTTCTGAGAGGTGAGAGAAATGTGTGCCCCCCTCCCCAAACACTTTAGAAGACTGGAACTGTCAAAAAGGTAGTGGAAATGAGGAAAGGCCACAGACTCTGCTGTGCAAAATATGAAACGATACAGTTTGCCCTGTGACATTGTAAATAAAGGTCGTATTTTTTATCAAGATGAACAGAAAAGCCAGGCCTGAGCTACATAGTTTGGGGGGCCCAGCTGCCCTGGTACACAGTGGGGCTTCAGGACCTCATATAGCAGAATGTGCACCCCCTCGGCCCCCTCCCTCTTAGTCCTGCTCTGCCCATGATGGGGCTGGGGGCTGCCCCTCACCTTTCTGAACACAGCGGGGTCTGGGAGGGGTGGCCCAAAGAAGGGAACATCGTCTCGTGCAGTGACGGACACCTGGAAGAGAGAGCAGCTGTCCTGTGGATCCCCACACCAGCCAGAAACCCCTAATTCACCTTGCTATTCTGCTCCATGCTGGGCCCCGTGCTGCCTCTTGGCGGGGGAGGTTCCGTGACGGCTGACTGGGTGGGTAAACCCCAGGATTTCAGCTCCTCCATCTTTGGTCCTGAGTTTGAGTGGTGGGAGGGGTGGAGGATCTCAGGAATCATGAAGATGGAGAAAGAGGAGGAGGCTACAGAGCAGAGGAGGGTAACCAGCCTCTTTGAGGGGAGGAATTTTGGGGAGTGGAGAGGGCCAGATGGGAATCCCCCATCATCAGAGCAAGAGGGGGGCTCACAGCCCTCCGGACAGTCCTCTTTACAGCTGGGAAAAACTGAGGCTCAGAGAGGCCTCGCAGGGAGTGAGGGCGGGGATACAGCTGGGGCAGTGGCTGTTGCCCCTGGGAGGCTCCGAGATCACCCACCTTGTACAGCGGGCCGTCAGGGCCCCCGCCCTCGGCCTGCACCACCACGTAGGCGTGCAGGAAGTTGGACGCGATCATGTCTGGCACAAAGGGCGTGTTCTCGTCCTGGAAGACCACAGCCACGATGTCGTTCCCGATGTGCCGCTTCCGCTGCAACTGAGCACAGGGCCACAGCCTTTACCATCTGGACAGGGAGGTGCCCACTGGGCGCGGGGAGGGTGCCCGCAGGGGTGTGGGAGGGCTTAGGGTAGGCAGAGGGCACACTTAAGGAGTTGCTTCCCCCCTAACAAATGTGGTGAGAAACTTGTCTTAAAATCATTTTCGTTTTCTTAGCATCCTATGATAGACGAGAAAACTGAGACCAAGAGAAAAGTGCCCTGCAAGGCCCTACCGTGAGTTAGGGGACTTGAACCCAAGGCTCTTGGTCCCCAGGCCCTACCTCGCAGCCCTCCTCCTGCCTAAATACCCCAAACACTGCCCCTCTCAAACAAACAAGTTCCACTCAGTATATATTTATGTTGCTGAAGTAAACAGAGGATCTTATTAAAAGGAAATTAAAAGACACCAAAAATAAGAAATAAACATTTCCATTTTTCTCACATTATCCCTACTACCCTTCGGACGGGGGCATGGGTAAGGTAGACAGCCCCGCAGGAAGCTTAGGACAAGGTGACACATTTCCGAGTTCAGCTCCGGGAACATGCCCTGTGCTCCCTCATCTCCAGGCCTTCGAGGAAGGTGGAAGCCATTCTTTCCCCTGGAACATTCCGCCTCCCTCTCCCACCTCCTCTGCAGCCTAAAAGTCACTTTATCTTGAAAGCTTTGCCTGACTCCCACCTCTGCCAAGTCTAAGCATCCCCATATGACCCCACGATACCCTTCACTCCCTGTGAAAATACTCACATTTACTGATCTCCTGCCCTTTATCAGATACTGTTCTAGCCACTCTATGTGCATCCCCTCATTTCTGCTCACGTATGAGGTAGGTGTCATTACTATCCCCATTTCACAGATGTGGAAACTGAGGCTTTCACAACATCGCAGCAGCTTGTCACCCTGCCCCAACTAGAGCCCACAAGTGGAGGGACTGGATCATTTCCATCTCTCTATCCCAGGGCCCACTGAGCCTGGTGTGTGGACGCTGAAAGGACGGGTAAATCGGGGACAGGAGGACAGGTGGGAAGCAGGTGGGTGGGTGCCCAGGCTACCTGCTGGGCGTCCCCTTCTGTGTAGGGCAGCTTGGTGGACACGTGAAACATGATCTCCTTGTTGCGGAAGTTGCAGTACACAGACTCGGTCCCCGTCTGCCCGTGGGTCACGTCCAGGCCTCCTCGGAACCTGCCCCAGGCCCCCCAGGCCACGGCTCAGTCTCCAGCCCCAGCCCGGCCTCCGTGGGGCCAGGGTGGGGGCTCCCTCCCTGCCCACGGGCATGAGTCAGATTATCCTCAGCTTATCCCACCCCAATACTCACCCCTTAAAGTCCTGCAGTTTGACCTTCTGGCCAAGAAATTCGAGGAACTCCACGAAGGCGGGGCTCTCCTCGTTGGTGCTGAAGAGTTCTTCCTCAGAGGTCTGGGGACACACAGAGGGCAAAGGTCATCGAGCTGGAGCTCCTAGCCCTACTCACACCCAGGAAAGCTGGAAGGGGGACCTCTGGCAGCCCCTGAGCTCCTGGGGTTCTGAGTCCCTGGGCAGGTGCTCTCCCTGGCAAGGGTCGGAGGTCCCAGGTACACAGCCTGATGGTTGGGGGGCAAGGAGCACACCTGCCCGAGCTTCTGATAAATGACTCCGAACTTGAAGTTATTGCTGATGACATGCTCGTCGAAGGTGACAATGAGGCGGGAAGCCTGCGGGGAGAGGATGATGGGTGAAATACACTGCTTTCTCCAGTTGCCATTTATCGCTCTTCCTATGTGCCAAGCACTGTGCCAGGCACTCCACATGCATCATCTCATTTGCTCCTCAGAACAAGCCCGTGAGGGAGGCCCTTCTACTGCCCCCATTTCACAGATGAAGCAGCCAAGGCTCCGAGAGGTTACGCAATTACTTGCCTAAGGTCAACAGCTGGCCAGTGGCAGAGCTGGGACTTGAACTTAGTTCTGTTGGATTCCGAAGCTTAAGCTCATTGCTCCTGAGTTCTGCCCATAAGCTCCCGCCTCTACTCTGCTCTAATACCCAGCTCGTTCCTTGACTCTTCTGTAAACCCAGCTCGTCACTCTAGAAAGGACCAAGCCCCTTCAATGTGCTGTGGAGCCATGAGCAAGCTCCTCTCCCCACCCTGGGCCTCGGTTTCCTCTTCTGTAACTGAGAGGTGGGGTCTAATTTCTGAGGCCCCTTCCTTCAGGGGACTTTCCTGGACCACCCCACCCTTCAGGGACCTGACCTCACTCTAGAATTCAGTCAGAGCCACAGGGTGTGCAGGGTCTTTAAAGGCCCATCTCTTTCAAGAAGCCTCCCTGGCTAGCTGAAGACAGAAGTGCCTTCCTTTATCCCACATTGTCACAGTGACTTGAACCAAGCACCCATCACCACAGCTGCTGTCTGTGGGGCAGCACTTATGGCGGTCCCTTCTAGGGTCAGAAGGCAAGGCTAGGGGAGTGCCTTGGCTCAGGGGTGCAGATTACCCTTGGGAAGGTCCCCAAATGGCACTGAGAGTTTTCAGGGTAAGTAAGGCTCGCCTCAAAGGTGGACAATACTAAGTTCAAATGCAGGCCTTCCTTATCTGCTGTGAATCCCTCGGTATGGCACCAAACCTTTCTGGGCCTCTGGTTCCTCTTCCACAAACTGCAGACTTTGCAGGGTTATTGTGAGGATTAAATGAGAGAACTTAGGAGAAGTACCCTGCACACAGCAGATGCCTAATAAACACTCAGTCCTCTAGTTACCCACCCACCCACCCTCACTGAGCAGGGCCCAGATCCAGCCATACCTTGGGATAGAGCACAGGATAGAATCGATCCACATTCACATCTTCACACACCAGCTGCAGGAGGAGATAAGGGAGGGCCTGAGAGTGAGGCCTCTGGGCCTCCCTGGCCAAGATCTGGGGGAGGACAGCAGGAGAAACGGAGAGGGGACAACCAAGGCTGAAGAAGGCCTGGGGGCTGTCACTCAGAATAGAGTTCAGAGATCTGGGGTCCCTTATATCCAAAAGACGCTCTAAAGAGTACACAGGCAGAGGACAGGAGCCCTGAATATATGCCAGCATGTGGATATCATGCGAACATGTGAGAGGCAGGACCCTGGAGACAGGCCACAACATGCAGGCTATAATCTGGGGCTAAAGATGAGGGTGTGCAAAGGCGAGGCTGCAGCCCCACTCTGTGCCCACCTGGGGCACCCAAAGGGGCTCACATGAAGGATCAGAGGCCTCACCTTTGCCATCTGGACCACGTTGGGGAACTCGGTGAGGCAGGAGATGGGGATGACATCGTGGTATGTCCGGCATTTGGTCCTGGGAGGAGAAAACCCAGTGAGAGGTGAGGCAGTGGGAAAGGAGATGCGAGCTCCTCCACACCAAGTAAGACCAGAGAGGGCAGACCCCAGGGAGGTCCAGAGGTGATAAGGGGGCCAGGCCTGGCTTGGGCACTAATGTGCTGTGTGCCCTCAGGCAAATCCCTGGCCCTCTCTAGGCCTCAATTAGAAGAGTGGGTAAAATGAGATGGGCTCCTAGATTATAAGACCTCAGCCCTCCCTGCTGTCACAGGTCCCCTCACCTGAGCAGCAGTCGCAGGTGCTCCTGGTCCCCAATGACATCGTACTTGAGTGAGAAGACAAGGTGGCCCAGGGCAGTGTCCAGTGAGTAGTAATTAAAATGCTCCTGTGGTGGGAGGTAGGGGCCAGGGCAGTGGGTGAGGCTGGGCTTGAGACTTCCAGAAACCAAACCAGAGAGCCAACTTACCTCCGACTGGAGGTCCTTTACCAAATAGCAGGTGTGCCGGCTAACACCACACTGCCTCAGACAGACCTGCTTTCAAATCCCAGCGCTGCCACTTGCCAGCTGGGTAACCTGAGGTCACCTTGCCTTTCTGTGCCTCGGTTTCCCAGTCTATAAAATGGGAGTGAGGCCAACTACCCTGTGGAAGGGTGGCAGGAACTGAAAGAGATAGTGCCTGGTGCAGAGTAGGTGTACAATGAATGTTTGTAGTAACCTTGGCTCTCTTGAGTCCTCAGCAAAGTCAGGACCACATTTGTACCTACACGGCTATCTCCCAGCCCCTGCTCTTCTCAGGGCTGGGCACACAGTAGGTGCTCAATAAAAATATGTCAACTGACTGATTGCTCAACCCATGGCTCTGAGGCCCCTGAAGCCAGGGCCCATGAGAATGAGGAAATGAAACATCTCATGCACATACCGGGTGGCTGACCAGGCCGGTTCCTACCCTCCTGCCTCACCTGGAGAAACTGCAGGGTTGGGCAGAAATACCCCCGAGGGAGCAGGGGAAGCTGCAGCAGGGATGGCACCCCTCAGACAGGAGCCCAGGGCTGGCACCTCCAGGTGGGGAAGTCTCAAAGCCAAAGGCTGGGAGTGCCAGAAGATTTCAGCCCACCTGGCCCTGGACTCCCCTCCAGCCCAGGCCCTGGGAATGGGGCTGGCTCCCCAGCCACACCCGCCCCAGCAGTCATTGTGGAAGGAAGTCCTGCTTAAATGTGAACACCTGTGCTCAAAGTGGGGGAGGAGAAAGAGGGGCCAGGGGATACACCTCACAAATCCACAGCTCAGGGGCAGTCTGCAGGGGCCTGGGGCAGAGTCCCCTCAGCACTGCTTGGGCATAGAATGATGGAAACCCTCGAATGTTTGGATTTATCTGCAGAGAGGGAGTGGCCAGCATTTGGCAAGGAGGGCTGCAATGAAGTCCTCAGAGCAGGGAGTTTCCCCCAGAACCCCCTGGCCAGACCCAGAGGAGCCCAAGGAGAGTGGGCTCAGGGTCCGAGGGAGTCAATGCCCAAAGTCACCCTGACCTCCTTCCTCTGACAGAACAGGGCCCAGTGCTTCCCCATTCACCCTACCTGGAGTCAGGAGTGGCCCTGCCTCTCTGCCAGCCTCTGGGACCCCTCTTCTCTGTGCTGCTAACCTGACCCTGGTCATCATGTCTTCTCTGAGCCCCTAGCCTGTGCCTCTTCAAATCTTCCTGTGCTCAAGGCACCACCTTCATTCTGTCACTTGTCCCATCACTCCTTCAGCAAAGTTTTCTGAGCACCAACTATGCGCTGGGTCCACACAATCCTCCAGATCCCAACACCTGCCAGACCCAACTAAGAGGTTCTAGAGGGTTGGCTCCTGGGATGCAGGTCCGTCTTGACCCACAGGGTTCAGCTGGGAGGTGGAATCCCATGCCCTGTTCTGGGGTTGTCCCCAGGCAATGGCTCCTGAACCTGAGCCTGCTGGTTCAGTCTCAGTCACAATGGATCCTCTCCCTTTCCCTCCCTGGGGCCCCCGACCTTAGCACCAATACCCACCAGCGTCTGGCCAACGCCCTGGGCCCAGATTGAGATCACACAGCTCCCCAACACCCCAAGGAATTACCTGGGTCTGTTTGGTTTGCTGCTGTATACCTGGTGCCTAGAACAGGGCCAGGCACACAGCTGGTGCTCATTATTTGCTCACCTTGACTGAGCACTTACTAGGTGCCGGATGCCAGTCTGAACACCTCACAAACATCAACTCATTAAAGGCTGGCAGCAACGTCATGCAGTGAGTATCATCAGTATCTCCATTTTTACAAATGAGGAAACAGAGGCCCGGAGAAGGTAAATGACTTGCCTGACATCCTGTGTAGTAAGTGGCAAAGCCAGGATTCAAAAGCCAGGATTCAAACAGCAGTTTTTACTGTTAACCCCTATGCCATAGTACTGACTTTTGCAATAAATGTTTGTTGATCGAATGAATCCACCACACATGCTCCCTGAAACTCAGAGCTCTGGGACTGTCACCCAGCCCCAGCCCATGATTCTGCTTCCCCTCAGGCCCAGCCTCCCCCAGGGCTGGATTGTGACCCACTATCTCCCCAGCCCAGCCCCTGAACACCAGTGAGCCACCCACCTTGCCGAGAAAGTGCTTCCGGTAGATGCGGGCTGTGGGGTTGCACTCCAGCTTCACCTTGGTTGTGGGTGACTGCAGTGGCTCCGTCTCTGGGATGCTGGTGATTTCGTGATTGGTGCCTTCAATCCAGTAGCCCCCGAACTGGGGCAGCAGAATAAGGGGGAAGGGCCCTTCTCGCCCCAGGACCTGAAGGAGGACTCAGCTGAGAGCCACCCCACCCCACACTGTACCCCGCTTGGGGCCCCAGGACACCCCTTAACTCAGACCTGGAGCCACTTCTACCATGGCTAAGGAGTACTAGGGGTCAGCCCAGAGTCTCTGTGGGTCCCAGGGCTCACGTCCATCCCCTCCAAGGCACCTTCCCTCCCACTGCCAACCCAGATGCACAGAGCCCCATGTCCCAGTCTCAAAGGACTGGGGGGTGCTGGAGGGAGGGGACAGGTAGAGCTGGGAGCAAGACCTTGGTGGAGAAGTTAACATATTTAGCTCAGAGGCTCAAGGGTTCGGATGGGCTCTGAAGTCTTGGGCCTGTAAACTGAGTCTCCAGCCCCTACAGCAAGACCTGTGGTCACGCTCTTGACAGAGAGGAGGAACCAGGTGTCCAGACTCCCTGAGTGAGCGCCTCCTGGACTTGGGGTAGAGATGAGCTCAGTGGGGTCCAGTTACCTCGTGGACGCTCGGGTAGGGAATGTAGTCCTCCTCCGTCTGCAAAACACAAGCAGGGCAGAGGCGCAGCTGTGGTGGGGTCCTTGCCCTTACTTCCAGCCTCCCCAAATCGCCTGCTGTCCAGCCAGCCCTGCTGGTTAGGGGTGTAGGTGGGCTGTGTCCTCAGCTCCCCATCTCACAGGTAGGGCAGAGCTTGCCTTGGGGTGACTCCACGAGGCAGGGCTGAGGTAGGCCTAGCTCACTGAGTGCTGGCAGCCTCTTTTCGGTCTCTTTCTGCCTGGGGAAAAGGAGGCTCACTGCCTCTGGACCAGTGGTTCTCAGTGCATCAAAATGACCTGGAGGGCTCGTAAACACAGGTTGCTGTGCCCCAACCCCAGAGTTTCTGATGCTGTGGGTCTGGGTGGGGCCCAAGAATTTAAAGGCTAACAAGCTCCCAAGTGATGCTGATGCTGCTCTGAGAACCCCTGCTCTGGACAAAGCACTAGGCTTGTGCCCATGAACCCCACTTTAACCCTCACCCCTGCAGCCCTGAGCCCACTCCCCAAGGCCCAGCCACCAGTCTTTTTAGATTGTTGGGGTCCCAAATCACCAACCATAGAATCGTATGCCTACCTGGAGGGGCTATGCAGCTTCCAACCCCAGAAAATTCTGAGTCTAAATAAGAGCCTCCTCACATCCCCTCAGTCCCCAGCCTCCTGTTAGTCTCTTCATGACGGTTGGGGGGCAACCAGGCTCCCCCTCCCCCTCAGCCCTCCCAGGGAGAAGATACATGGAGTGGGAGAGGGTAAGTCTCTTGGGTCCTGGGTTTGAGTCTTCCTGCAGCTGCTGATCATAACTGGCTTCAAAGAAAACATTTTATAACAGGCGGTCGTGAGGGATGGGGCTTCAATTTGGGGAAGCCTGGAGAGGCAGGGTGAGTTTGCAGTGGGGTAGCTGGATTGGGGAGGAGCTGGAATGAAGGCCCCTGGCCTATAGCAAGGGAAGGGTTCTCCACATCTCAGACTCCTAGAGGGCAGGGCTGGGTGCACCCTGCTATGCTCTTGGCCCCAGGACCTAGCCCACAGTAAGTAAGACCACTTTGAAAGGGTGCGGGATTCTCCAGGGCTGGCTGCTTGGCTGGGGCAGCACTTCCCAGGCCCTACCCCCACCCTAGAGAGGGAGTCTGCCTCCCCTTCCCAACCCCCTCCCTCCAAGCCCTTTGGAGAGCGCTGTTCTGGAAGCTGACAGCCCCTAGAAGAGGGGACTGGGGCCAGCTTCACACCTACTTTGAGGGGTGGTGGGAAGGAGCATCGTTGTTCATCCATCCTGCTTCCCTGCAAAGAGAAGGAGGCACACCCCGTTACACCCCTCCCATGCCCACCAGAGGCAGTACCCCTTCCAGGGAGATGGTGATGTGGGGGTGCTCCCAGGGTAGTGTGCTGGCTGGCAGGGTTACTCAGGCCTCTGCAGGGCTGGCCCTCCTGGAAGCAACCTGGACTGAGGGAGACCAGGAGCAGCAGGGAGAATTGGGTGCTCTGTGCCTGTATATTGCCGCCGGGAGTCAGGGCAGGGGCAGTGTGCATGCTTGTGATGGGGAGAGAGGGAAAGAGAGAGAGAAGGAGGGGGAGAGGTAGAGACAGAAAGACTAACAGAGGCAGAGAAGCAGGAAGATGGCACAGAAGAGGGTCTGGAGGGTGAACGGACATCAGAGAAAGCTCCTAAGGTCTGTTCAAGTCCCTTGTCCACCTTCCAACACATACCCAAATAAAACAACAAACAAGTGCCTGGAAGACCAGGGCTGGTGAGTGGGGGTTGGGCAGGAGTCAGATAGATTGGGGGGGACTGCCTAGCTCATTAGCACCTCCCCCTACCTGCAGCAGAGCCTCCGGTTGCCCCTTGCCCTGTGCCCTGGCATCTATCCCTCCTCCCATTCCACATGGGGGTCCTGCAGAGCCTGCCCTGCATCTTGGGAGATGGGGGATGGTGTGTGTATGTGGGGGTGGGTTGAAGCACTGACCCCAACAACCTATACAGGGAAGGGGAGCTGGGGAGACGCAAGTGGGGCCTGGGCCCTTGGGTCAGTCAGAGAGTTGGGCACCATTAACCCCTCATCCTCTCTTCTGACCCCTAGGCAGAAGGCTCTGGACAACCACACACTGCCACCATCTCCTCCTGGCACAGTGTATAAGGGCTCTCGGCCCATCCTCAGAGAGATGTAGGGCTGGAGATACAGCAAGGGCCCCCTCACCCCCAGCCCAACCCCTTCTGTGGCTCCCAGAACAGGCTACAGAGCCCACCTCACCTGCATCTTTTCAATCATCGCAAACAGATCTGTGTTCTGCAACAGAGATGGAGAGAGCAGGTCAGCCCTCAGGTGCCCAGCTGATCCTGCTAAGTCCCCGAGAAGTCTCCACCCACGCCCGAGTCTCCTGGTCCCCCAACTCTGAACAACCACCGAGCAGCAAGAGGGAGTGGAGGGGACATCATAGGACGGGACTCTGTGCCTCTGACCCACAGACTTTGACCAACTGCCAAGGGAAGTCCATCCAAAGCCCAGCACCCTCCCCAGGCAGCCCACCCCACTCAGTCCCCTTCCCTAATGGAGGAGGCTGCTGCTTCAAACAAAGAGGGCTGCGACCCTTGGGGAGAGACATCTCCCCCATATCACTGCAAGGGTGGCAGTGCCAGGATCAGCCCACAGACCTCTCAGAAGAGCCCCAGGTCCCAGCGCCAGAGAAAGGCCGGCTGGGATCCTCACAGGAGGGTCTGTGGTTCCACCTGCCTCTCTTGGAAAAGGATCCCACCCTCTCTCCCAAGCAGTGTGGCCTGGGGGCGCTGCTGGGGGAGAGAATGCTGGGATGTCCCACTGGCCCAACACCTGGGTGTGAGTCCACACACACCCCCTCCTCCCCACTCAGGCTCCAGCCAGCCTCTCCCGAGGCTAGCCAGGGCACACACAGGGTTAACCTGGGCATCTGCCAGCTGTGCTTGGCAGCTTCAGCCTCTGTAGCGCCAACTCCCTACAAGCTTTCCTGGAAGGCAGCATCCTTGTAGGCTGGCGGGGCTGGGGGCTGGGCCTGGGAACCCCCAGTGTCTCTAGGATGGTGCCCCTCCCCCAGCACCTCCAAGGCCTCAATTCAGTCAGCTCCTGAAGTCCAGTGGGAGCACTGGCTGAGCTCACACACATTTGCTATGGGGTTGTGCACCGAGAAACACACTCTCCCTCTCTCTCTCCCTCTAAAACACAGCAGCCTGTACACCAATATTTAAACGCAGTCTCACTGTACCAAAGAAAGCAAACACACACAAACCCACACACACAAACCCACTGGGTCTGTACACATCAACTCTTAGGCACAGAGCTACATGCTAACATACAAATACACGTGTCAGTGTCCTACATTTCACAACAGCACACTCACTCACATACACACACAGGTCCATGCCCTGCAAGCGCCACACACACAAATGCAAACCCAGCCCTATGCAGATACGCACATCAGTAATTGCTCACGAAGCTACACAAATACCACAAAATCACTCTCACATCTGTATGCCGAGAGACACAATAACATGCACTCACAGATACAGGCAGGTATGTTCATGGAAACTGAGACACAGAGCCCCACTCCCACGCACAAGTTCACCCTTCCACATCAGAGTCACACACCTTGTGTAACAGACATGACATACTTGATCCCATAATATAAAAGGAGTTCTGAGAAAAAGAAAAAGCAGGCAGCAACTGTAGGAGTGGTTAATCACCAAGGATGAGGGGCACAGGTCTGAACCACACACACACACACACACACACACACACGCGCGCGCGCGCGGAGCTCTGCTAAAGATCACGAGACAGACACCCCATGTGCACACTCTAAGGCCTGCCCACAGAGGCAAAACCTACCCTGTAAAATGCATGACAGGAGTCCACAGGAGATGCTGACCCATGGACCCCTCTGACCACACCCAACACTTCTGAGCTTGGAAGAGACAATTCCACAGGCAGTTACAGCAGAGACCAGGCACACATCTGCAGTCCAGGGAGACAAACACACCTGTCAACCCAACACCTTATACAACAGAAACATCAGCATCTGTGCCTGGGTTAGCCACACCACCTCAGCCCAGCACAGCCCCAGCACGACAGTGATGGGGTGCAATGATGTCTCCCAGAGTACCCCACTCAGGTGACCTAACGTGGCCAGGAACAAAGCACCAGGAGTCACAGTCACATAAACATTGACACATGGTACTGTCGCCCAGAGCACACACACAGCAACAAGTGACACCCACAGATACAGGCTTGCTAGTGCATCAGGCACTCTGAAACATGAAAGGCTGTGAGCAAAGTGGCTCAGGGCACCACGCAAAGTTACACTGTGACATTCAGACCCCTCCTAAATGGAGGAGGGGATAGATGAAGTGGTCCAGAGGCTAGTCTCTCTGTCTTTCTGTCTCTGTCTCTGTCTCTGTCTCTCTCTCTCTCACACACACACACACTCACACACACACACACACAGAGTGCCCCTGTAGCCCAGAGTCACAGTGTCACCACAGGCACTCTGTTCCATAGGCAGCTGCAGAAAGAGCCCAAGGCCCGAGACCCCAAGGCAGGGGTGTGCCCTGTGGCCGCAGTGGCCGGGTGTTAGCCCAGAAGCTAACACACCCTCCATGACGGAGCCTCACACACCCGTCCTGGCTGAGGCAGAGCCTGCTGGTCTCCGAGGAAGTCGGGCTGACTGGCTCCCGCGGACCCCCTCAGCCAGGCCGCCTTCGTCCTGGTCCTCACCTGCCAGCCGGCCCCAGCGGGTAGCGAGCCCCTCCGCGGACGGCCCGGGGGCGCCAGGGGCCGCGGCTGAGCCATCCCGAGCCCTGCCCGGCCCCGGGCCCCGACCCGGTGGCGCTTCAGCTGGCCCAGCCGGCTCCGGCCCGCGCGAGCCCCCGCCCGGGCCCCGCAGCGCCGAGCTCCGCGCTCCCGGCTCCGGGCTCCGGGGACCCGCTGCCTGAGCTTAGTTCGCCCGCCGGCCGGGCCCGGAGGGGGCGGGGCGCCAGGTACGGGCGGCGCGGGGGCAGGGGCGGGGCTTTCGGAGATCCGGGGCGGGGACACAGGAGGCCCCGCCCCGGTGCGGTCCTTGAACACTGCGCCTGCGCGCTCTTGTTAGCGCGCTGGGAGCTTTCAGCTCGCGGGCACTTTGGAACCCCCAGGCTCTCCAGCGCATCCCAAGCCCGCCTCTAATTTCCCAGACTCTGGGTACCTCGCCTCAGGGTTTCAGGGACGGGCTTCTTGGGCTGGGCTGTGAAACCGGGGAGGAAGGGGTGGAGGGGTTTACCTTGGAGACAGAGGGCTTTTGCTGAGCATCTACTTAATGTTGGACCCTTTACAAGTCTCATCTTCTCCCCACGACTCAGAAGATACGAGTGGCATCCTCAATTTACAGAAGAGAAAATTGATTCCAAGACATAAAATACCACGCTCAAGATCACACAGAATCAGAACTAGGAATCCAGGGAAAGGCTTGGAGCTCTTTCCTCTCCCTCCTCCTCACCTTCACCCGCCCCCTAACGTCTGACAATGGCTGGCCTGTACTCTCCCTTCCCCAGGTCCCATGCTCATACCTGTCCCTAACTGCCCCAGATCCTGGAGGAGGGAGGGAACAGGAGCTGCCAAGTCTCCACACATGGAGAGGACTTCAGGATATGTGGTTTCTAGCTCTGTCCTTGCTACAGCATGCTGGGTAGACTTGAGTGAGTCCCTGCCACCTCTGCAGGCCTCAGGTTCCCCATCTGTAAAATATAAGGCCTCTGCAGGCCCTACCGGCTGACCCTACATTGTGTCTGCCACTGTACAGTGGGTGCAGGGCTTCAGCACCCCCTCCTTAGACAGATGCTGGGAAAGCGGCAATTGCTTCCTGAGCTGTGGCCAAGTCAACACCAACTGCTTCAGACCCTGCAGGGCAGGGCTGCCCACCAGCTCAGTATCCATCCTCTCTTCAGCTTCCTGAAGGAGCTCCTGGCAGCTACCCACCACTCTCCATCTCCAGGGGCAAGGGCTCCTGGAAGGAAGGCATTGTGCCTTCCTTTCCCTCAGACCTGGCCCTGGGTCAGACTGGAGCCCAGGAAGCTGGAGGGGGGGAACTCTGGAGATGTGTGTTCCAGACACGGTGTAGCTTTGTTTTTAATAATTAACAGCAGCAAATATTGATTCACACAGGCACTTCCAGGCCTGAGCACTTCCGGGCACCCATCGAAATGCAACCAAAGAAATATTCATTCCCACACTGGGAGGAGGCAAGACCTGCTTGCATCCCCAAGATGTCTGTGTCCCCAGAGTGGAGGGTGTGCACGTATGTGCATGCAGCTGTGTGTATGTGTAACTCTGAGACCAGATGTGGCTGTGTGTGCATGGACATCTTATCTTGGGTATATGTATTTATGTGTTTGTACCTGTACACACATGCATCTGAATACATTTGCAGTCATGTGAATGTATCCATGTATGTAGGTGTGGGGAGACTGTGCATGTACATGTGTGCAGATTCCTAAATCCTCCAGTGGAAAAACTCTTACAGGGGATCAGGGTCCTGGGTAGCTCAGTGTCTGTACAAATGTGGCTTCCCAATGAGAAGGGAATGTCCCTTCTGGGTGTTCTGTCTTGCCCTGGGAATGTAATGAAGCTGGTAATATTTCAGATTCCTAATTTCAACTTCCCAAAATTATTTTCACAGTCATCATCCAATTGCAAGCTGGCAAGGTGGGTAGAGAAGGAACTGTCAGCTCTGTTTCACAGTTGAGAAACTGAGGCCCAGAGAGGAGCAGGGATTTGCCCATTGGCACAGGGAGTCACTTGCCCCTCAGACTAGCTCCACCATCAACATGATAAACGTGCGCAGAGCTGGCAGAGTGGGATGGAGAATGTGTCACAGGCCTGGGACTCTCCTCCCCACCACTGATTTGCTGGGGATCCGGACGGATCACTCAGTCTCTCTGGGCCCTGATTTCCTTTCCTGTAGATCATTCTATCTACAGACTGTGTCTTGATTCTGGGGTGGGTGTGGGCTGTCGGGGTGGGGCAATTTGGAGCCCGTAGCCGTCTGGGCTATACTGGCACAAACGGAGGCTTCTAGCCAAACTGGGCAGAGGCCAGGAAGTCTGAGGGGAGGCAGCTCAGAGCTAATCTGAGAAGGCAAGACTCAGGGCGATGGGCTGTTCTAACCCTCATTTTTCTGATAAGAACACTGAGGCTCAGGGATGGGAAGAGAACCCAGGCCTCCTACTGGATGCTTGGGGGAGAGGAGATGGGAGCCTCACTCCTGAACCCAGCTGCCATGGAGTCACTTCTTCCCTGCCAAATCGCAGGATCATGAACTAGTCTTGGGCTGTTACCCAGGCAGAGACAGGAGAGGATCTCAGGAACCCCCAACATGGTCCCTAGGGCCTCCACTTGGGAACTCCTTGGAGGTGGTGATCCCCTTTATGGACACTATTCCTTGGCTATATGCCCTCCCAGCCTAGGAGAGGTAGATGGCCCTTGTTCCAGGTCAGATCTCTGGGGAAAGAGCTTGGCAGATCTTGCCTCTGCTATTTCCTGGCTGTGTGATCTTGGGAAAACCAGTTCACCTCTCTGAGCATCTGGATCCTCATCTGGAGACTGCCTACCACCTAAGATTTGATGAAAGGACCAAGAGGCATGATGTCTGTGGACGTGATTTAGAAACAGTAAAGTGTACTGCAAAAGTGAGTATCCAGTGCATTAGAGAAGCCACCAGACCAGGCACTCCGGCCAGACAGCCTGAGTTCCAGTCCTGGCCCCATCTCATCCTACCTGTGTGTCTTTGAGCAAGTAACTTAACTTCTCTGAGCCTCGATTTTCTCATCTGCAAAATGAGACTAGTAATAGTACTCACATAAGTACATGGTACTTATAGTTTGAAGATGAAATGAGATATGGCATATAAAGCATTAAGTACTCACCTAGCACATAGTAAATCTCAATAAATGCTAGTGGTTATTACTCGTATTTGACACTTCTTGTAAGTTGTTTAGCAATTTCTCTCTTAACTGGGCTATGGCTCCTTGAGAGCAGGGTCTGTGTCAGATTGATTTCTGGCACCTCAGTGACCAGCACAAAGTCTGGCACAGGTCAAGTGCTGGGCAAACATTTGATTTTGATGATAACAACAAATAATTGCCTCATTTGTAGGGCTCTTCGTCTGTGCCAGATATTGTGCATGGAATGTTTTATCAGCACTTTTGCGTTTAATCCTCACAGTAGCCCTGTGAGGTGGGGTATTATCATCACACCTGATTTACAGCTGAGGAGACTGATGGTGATGCTGATGATGAGGATAAGGAAGAATAGCTGTTTAGCTAGTTTATCCCCAGCTTTTTTGCCCCCCACCCCCAATAGTGCTACAGGCCCTGGTTCAACCTCTGAGACTGTACCAGGCTCACCCAGGGGTGAGGAGTGGTGTCCCCTTGTGGGGGCTAAACCCCAAGCAGCATCTACTTGAATGTTCTACCTCTGCCCAGTACTCATTCTTAGGTATCCGTCAGCCCTGGGGGGTCTCTGGACCAGGGGCTGTGGGTAGGGGGGCACTTACCTTAGGGTAGGGTGAAGCAGTGTGGGAGGGAACTAAGTCCACTCGTGGCAGGTCTAGTGCCTGAGGGAAGCGCTGGTTCTGCCCATCACTCCTCCTGAAAGAGAAGAGTCTGAGGTCAGGGAGGGCCCCAGGTTGGGAGATTTGTAAACTTTGGGAGGAAGAGTCACTCTCAGAGTGGGAGACATTAGGGGGGACAGGTATCTTGGAGGAGGGAGTTTTGGTTCCCCAGGAGGCAAAAGAGGAGGGGCTTCTTGAACAGGGCTGCCAAACAGGCTCTCCTTCCCCGGAGATCAGAGATGTGGACAGAGTCTCTCTCCAAGCTCTCTATTAGGCCTCCCTAACCCACACTCCAGCCAAGAGGATGTCCACAGCCCATTCTAAAGATGGGTAGACTGAGGCAGGGGCAGTGAGGGTTGCTGTAAAGAGCTGAACCCTGACCTCTGGACTAAGCAGGGGTACCCCCAGCCTCTAAGCACCACCCCCCAGAGCCTTCAGGGAGATAGTAGCTTTAAGGCTGAGAGAGCACCCTGGTCACTGCTATGGTTAGTGGTAATAACAATAACCGACACTCATTAGGCCTACTATGTGCCAGGCCCTGTGCCGAGCCCCTCTTTCCAGGCCTAAGGGCACAGACTCGTCACCGCAATGGTATTCCCACTTTCCAGATGATGAGGCACGCAGAGGTCATACATCTGGTCAGCAGCAGAGCCAGCATCTGAGCGAGGCTTGACTGACTCCAAGCCCAGACTCTTTGCCCACACCCACACCCCTCCCTGAGGAAAGGAAGCAGGTCTGGTGAGGGTGAAGTCAGCTCCTGCTACCCTAGAAAGCCTAGGAGGAGGCCACCTCTGGGGTCAGGAAGAGGAAGTGCCTGGTGGTTCCTGGGACCCAGGTCGTCCAGGGCTGGGCAAGCAGGCCTGGCTTCCACCCACTGCCCAGGGCCACCCTGATGTGTCTGCACCCCCACCTCAGTCCCTCCACCGAGGCTGGCTCTGAGAGGGTGAGTCATTCAGCTCACATCGGGCTTGAGTCAGGTGGAGCTGGGCCTGCCACACCCCAGGAGGGGAAGTGAATGTGGGAACCTGGTGCAGGAAGAAGACCCTGAGGAAGCTCTGAGCCCTGCTGCTGACTCCCCTGGGCCCAGCTACTTGGACAGAAATGGCTCAGAGGGATGGCCCCACAGCCCTGCTACAGGCACCAGATGCCTCTCCACCTCCCAGGGGTGCAGGGATCTTAAAAGGGGGCCTTGCACTGGGCAGTGCTTGACCCAGAGGATAGATATGGTGACAGTGGCATTTTAGGTTTGTGGCATCAGTGTGAGGGAGACAGTCTCAGGCCTGCTGGGACTCACCTGCTGTGTGACTTTAAGTCAGTGACACACCTCTCTCATTCTCAGTTCCCATGAAAAATTCATCACAGAGCCTGGGAAGCTAGTAGGTATTTACCCAGTGAATTCCTTGATATCCATTCATTCGTGGTAAACTCTGGCTCCCCACATTAGGGTCTCATTAAGAATTTGTTGAATGGATGAGTAAATGAGTGAATGAATGTTGGCAGTAGGAAGGCAGTAAAGGTTTGTGAGCAAGGGAATGGCCTAAACAAAGGTTCCTATAGATTATAAGGTGCAGTGACTTGGGGAGAATCTGGGGAGGGGGGAGTGAAAAGGGGCCCATAGAAATGGTCCAAGCAAATTCCACTGAGGCTGCTATGGGGACTCTTGAGACCTACCCAGTGCCTGGAACTATGTTAGGCATGTTACAGCCTCACTATAGTGCTAAGAGGTTGGCATTATTTATCCCCATTTTTACAGATGGAGAAACTGAAGCTCAGAGAGACGAAGCCACTTCTCCCAGCAAGTGGGTGACAGGGTCAGAATTTAAAGCCCATGCTCTTGACTGAGCAAGGCCAGTGCCAGTGGGATGGAGAGCAGAGGCTGTCCAAGGACCAGGAAGTCCTGAGGTTGAAGCCCAGGATGGTGCGGACCACTGTCTTGGTGGCCCTGGCTGCTGAGTGGAGGTTTTTGTCCAGGATTAAGCTATTCAGGCACTGTCCTTCTGTCCACCCCTTCTCATGCCCCAAGGCTCAGACCATGGCCGCTGCAGGTCAGCCTGGCAGCAGCTCCCTAACACGCCCGCCTTCTAGGACCTGCCTCAGTTTCCCTGTGTCTGGATGCCACGGCTCATGTTGGCCCAGGACTCAGTAGATCTTGCAAGACAAGAGGGCTCTGGTTTCCCTTGGAACCCTGCCCAAGGCCCTCAGCTCTCCAGTTCCCAGCTGGCCAGAGCCCCCGCCTCAGAGGCAACTCCTCTACCTAAAAGGCCATTGCTGAGGCCCTAAGGGGCAGGGGAAGGGAGGGACTCCAGGATGAGGACAGAGCAGGAAATCAGAGGCTCTGGGCCCAGCCTGCCCTCAACCATCCCAACCCTGCAGGGACAGAAGGACAATAATAACAAAAGCCACAGCCTCCCTGTGCCTTCCATGATTTTTCTTAATTCTTGCAGCTCCCCAGTGAGGCAGGCACTCAAAAACTACCTGCTTTACACATGAGGAAACTGAGTCTCAGAAAGGTATATCAACTTGCCCAAGGTCACACAGTTAATGAGGCAGAACAGGCATTTGAACCCAGGTATTTCACTGCAGAGCCAAGTATCTGAACTTCCCAGCATGGCTGGCCAGCCCTCCAGACACAGCGCATCGGCAAGGTGATTATAACAGTGACAGCCCAGGCAGCCATGCTGGTACAGGACGGACTGTGTGTGGGCCCTGCTCTAACTGCTTCACTTGTTATTAACCCATTTCACCCTCATCTTTCAGAGGAGGGAACTAAGACACAGAGAGGCTAAGCATCATGTCCAAGGTCACAATGACAGTAAGGGAAATCAAGAGGCTCTGAACCCCTAACCATCGGGTCTAGCTGCTGCCCTAATGCTATACTACACTGCCTTTTAGTAAATAGTGTTGCTCAATAATACCTTTGAAGAAATGAATAAACAGCCTCTCACCTCCCTCCCTACCCTTTTCCCCTCCCCTGACCTCCTCCTCCTTCTCTCAGACTTCCTCACCTCTCACCCATTTCTTCCTCACCTTTCTAGCCCACCCTTCATTCCCCTCTGCCTCTGGTCCCTGCAGACCTCCCCCTACTTGGTAATTTTCCTCCCTCTCATGAATTTGAAGCTCTCTGTCCCTCCTCTTTCTCTCCCATCCCACCTTTGTCTCCAGGTTTCCATCATTTCCATTCACATGAGGTCCCCCAAGTCTCTGCCCTCTTCCTCGCTTCTCTGAAAACGTTCCTGACCCCATGGCCTGGCTCAGCTTAAAATGCTTTTCCTTCTCCCCACACATGCAGCAGCTGGGAAGTGCCTGGAGCTAGCTGGGACATGGGGACCTCTCCCTACTTTTCCCGTCCCCTTGGCCATATGTCATATCTGCACAGCTCTCTACAGTTTGCTCAGGCATTGTCTCATTGAATCACCACAGCAGCTTTGTGAGGTTGCATTATTATCATCCTTTTTTCCAGATAAGAAAACTGAGGTTCAGAGAGGTTAAGTGACAAACCCAGGGTCACACCAGGGAAAGGGCAATGCCAAGGTTTTACTCCAGCCCGGGGTTCTTCTACTACACTACACACATCACAGCCGCTCTCAACTCAGGCCCTCAGTCCTGTCAGTCAGCTCCCCGTGGTCCCTGGCTCCTGCAGCCACTAGCTAGCAACTTCCCTCGGTCCAGCTCCAATCCTGCCCTGTCTGGCCTGGACACCTGCCTATAGTACAGGACACCTGAACACAGGAAAAGGCAGCAGCCAGAGAGGAGATGACTTGCCCAAGGTCACACAGAAAGCTGAAGCCAACCTGGAGTCTGGACCAGGCACATTCCAAGGTCACCTTCAGGCCCTGCAGGTGCATGGCCACCAGTCAGCTGGCCCCAGCTCCGCCCCCGTCAGAGTGCCCATCCCTCCCTGGGAAAGGGTGCGGTGGAGTAGTGGTGGGGGTGCCCAGTGGCCCAGCTCCTGAGTGGGATGGGCCAGGCCGGAAGCTGCTGCTGACAGCTCCGGGGTTTCTTGGCAACGGTTCACTGCACCTCCTCCCCCTCCCTTAGCTCCATATCGAGGTGACAATAATAATTGCACTGTCGTGAGTGCAGCTCTTTGTACTTTTCAAAAGCCCTCTTTATCTGTTCACTCCTGGGAGTCTCACCGGAACTGGAGCAGGAGATAAGGCAGTCGCTAGGATCCCCAATTCCCAGAAGGGTAAACTGAAGCTCAGAGAGGTTAAACCACCATCTCGAAGTCACCCAGCAAGGTGGGAGCAGATTGGGAACTAGAACCAGGCCACCACCAGTCCAGGGCTCCAGACGCTGCACTGGGGTAGGGGGCATTTCAGGGGGGCTTCACACTCTGCGAAACTTCAGGTCACACCCAGGTGTGATTGGGGAGATAAGGAACGCAGGACAGGTGACCAGATGTCTCCCTGGGTTGCTTCCCATCTGTTAACCAGCTGAAGAGTTGATGGGAGGGCCCTGTCTTTTCTCTTATCTGCAAAATGAGAGATAATGTCCCCACCCCTTAAGGTTGCATTAGAGTGAGTGAGCCCCGCAGAGCCCAGTAGAAGTGGTTGTTGTTGTTGTTGTTGTTGTTGTTGTTGTTGTTGTTGTTGTTGTTGTTGTTGTTGTTGTTAGCCACTCTCCTAGAGAACCCTACCGTTTCAGGGCACCAAGAGTGGCTGGGCCATCCTGTGAGTAGGGCTTGGCCCTTTGGCCATCCAGAGATAGCTGCCCTGAGTGAGGTCCCCAGGTGGGTATGGCCCCTGCTAACTCTCCCATTCTCATCTCCACTCACACCCCCTTCCTGTCCCGTCCCCATCACCTTGTCCTAACCGGGCTGGGCTGCAGGCAGCTTTCCAAACAAGCCCCACTTGTGTCCTGCTGCTGAGCCTCTGACAGGCTGTGCCCTCTGCCGGGGGCTCCCTTTCCCATCTTTTCTGCCTGGTAGACTATTTATGCTTTAAAATTCAATTGAAACAGGTGAAACTCTGGTGGCCAGAATAGGTGACTTACGACCACCGAGGCAGGAGGCCTGTGACAGGGAGCAGGGCAGGTGCCGGACAGCACACACACGAGTTGGGAAACCAGACTTGGGGGTTTGGGAGGGGCTCAGCCAGTCACTGAACATAGGGCTGAGAAGGATTTATCGGGGGCTAGTCCGGGACAGGAACCAAAGGGGTCCAGGCCAGACCACTGGTCACCAGAGTTGGGTCCCTGACTCTCCCTGAGACCAACTGGTTCTACCAACCTGGTGATTCATATGGAGGCGGGGGGACGTGGAAGGGGGCCAGACCTAGAAGTGAGAGGGAGATGCAGAGGGCTGCTCTTGCGGCTCCTCACTCCCCTGAGAGAGGGCCTTCTGGATGGGGCTCTGGAGGCTGCCTGTGTCTTCCAGCCATGGTATCAGGTCTAAAGAGACCCTAATCTCCTGAAACCAGAGACTAGAGGCCAGCCTGGAACTGCCCCCTCCCTGGGGGGCCACAGAGGCCCGTTGTCTCTGGAGCGCAACCATCCGGCACTGCTTGGCCCTGGCCTTGCCGAGGTGCCAGGAAAGGCGGCCAGGGGCAGCCTGTGAGTGAATCTCTGAAGCTAGGCTGGAGGACCCTGGCCCCCTCCTCTGGAGGAGGCCCATGGAGAGAGCGGCAGCAGGTGCAGGGGTTGGGGGACACAGGCGTGGCTGCTCCTGGCTCTCCCTTCCCCAGGCACCTTTGACCTCAGCCAGGACTCAAGAGGGAGCGTTGGGGGGGCGGGGGGTGGGGGAGGGAGAGCCAAGCGCTGTGATGTCCTGCAATCCTACCACAACCCTGATTCAGGCCTGCTGTTATTTTCACACCATTGTAAAGAGAAGGAGTCAGAGCCTCGCGGGGACTGCAAGATGGGCCAGGGTCTCGGCTGCCAAGTGGCCAATTTGGCAGGGTCCCCCTGGGGCAGGCGGAGAGGACCTCAGGCGCTAGGCGGGGCAGAGGAGGTGAGCAGAAAGGTGGCACGGGGGCCCCCACCCTCATCCTGAGCTGGCTGAGCACCGAGACACCCGGATCCTGGAGCTGAGCCAGGCAGCGGCCTCCTGAGCAAACAACAGGTTGGCAGCCCCGAGAGTAGGTCATGGGACTGGCCCCCACCCGAGGGCACAGCACCTGGGAACCAGGCCTCCCATCCACCAGCTGCCCGCCAGCACCTCCCCTGCCCAGGTGGCCCAAGCCCTGCAGTGGCTGAAGCCTGAACCTCTGCCTCCCTGGGGACTGACTCCTCCCTGCACAGGGGGCAGGAGGGAGGAGTGACCCTGAGATGACCTGGCCACAAGGCCTATTCCTGCTGGGTAATAATATCTGCTTACCTGGCCTGGCACTTTACAGTTTACAGACTTCCTTTGCTCTAGACCCTCTCAACAGCCTCACAAAGAACCAAAGGGCAGGTGATGTTACCTCCATTCTATGTGGGAGAAAAGTGAAGCCGGAACAGAGGTGATGACTTGCCCAAGGTATCACACTCAAAGCCCAAACCCAGCTGCTTTACTCCTTGCCCACGTGGGCACAGGGCAACTTACTGCTGGGCTGGCACAGGCTGCCGCCCTTAGCGCCCAGGGAAAGGAGGGCCGGAGCCCACGCACAGGGACTTCCCAGCACCCATTGCTGCCTGATGCCCACATGCAGTCTCACAGGCACCCACACCCCGCCTCCGCCGTTAACCTTACTGTCCCTCCCAGCCTCTGTAGCGCAGGGGCTCTCCCTTCCTGAACTCCATGCATTCCTTCGCTTGCTCACTCCATCACCCACCCACTCCCCCATGTGCCCTTCATTCCTATGCTTAGTCACTCATTCAGGACACATGTCCTGATGCCTGCTCTGGGCCAGACAATGGTCCTGAGTGTTGGCATAGAAGGCGGGGTGAGCCAGGCCTCCCCCATCTGGAAGCAAATCCCAGTGATACCGCCTGGACTGTTCTCTAGCTGTGCTGGTGTTCTGCGGCCTCACTGCTCAGATGCTGAACCCTCCAGTGCTGAGGCCTTGTTAAATCCATCCCTCCCTCTTCTAAGCCTTGGCTTTGCCACCTCATTGGCTCCAGGCCACTGGTGAGCAGAAGTCCCTGCCAGGCCAAGGCAAAAGCCCCTTGCGGAGAGACAAGGTCATTATCTCCTAACTAAAGGCACAAGGAGAAGCCCTGGCTCTTGCCTCCAAGTTGCCAGGTGTGCAGGATTAAGTCACCATAACCTCTCTAAGCACTTTCCACTGGAAACTGGGACAGACTAGATGACACTAAGGCCCAGCTCTGACATTCCACAGAGGGTGAATGGGAGGATGAAAAACTAGGAGCTGAGTCCACCGTGGACTGGTTGAAACTAGAACGCTGGAAGGACCACTCAGCCCAGCAGGGGGTGTGGAGGGGGCCTTTACTTCTCTGAGCCTCAGTTTCCTCATCTGCAAAATGGGATAGTAATATCTACTCTACATGCTTGTAGCATAGACTAAATTTGATATTATGTGTACAATCTGACTAGCCTAGAGCAGAGTATACAGTAGGGGTTCAATAAATTACAGGCTCCTGCCTGGAGAGGCAGCATAACATCAGAGGTGTGGACCCTGGAATCTGACAGACTGTATCTTAGCTCTACCACTTAACAGCTGTGTGACCTTGGACAAGTTACTTAACTTCTCTGAGCCTCAGTTTCTCATCTATAATATGGGGATAACAGCAATGTCTGCCTCCAACAGTTGTCATGAGGATTAAATGAGTTCATACATATAAAGTATGTAAACATTAACCATGAGCATTTCCTGGCCTTCCCTTCCCTCTTCCTTTCTTCTTTCTTTCCTTCTGCAGGCTGCTGAGGACTGAGGTAGGGCTCCTGGGTGAAAGCTGTGAGAAGGTACACTGGAGTCCAACACAAGAAACAGTGTGATAAATAGAGCCATGTAAGGTAATGAGCTCCCCGTCAAGCAAAGGCAGGCAGATCCTCTCAGGGACGTAGGGGGAGATTCTAAGGTGCGGGAAGAGGAAAAGTAAGGGGAGCATGGAGCTTCACTAGATGACCTGCCAGGTGCCTCCCATGTGTGGAATCGGTTCCTCTTGACTCTAGGGTACCTGTGGTTGAGGGCAGAGGCGGTGGATAAGTTCCTATTATTTTGAGGAAACAGACCTTCCTGGGTCTCCTAGGGGCACATGGATTGCTGTTACTTCTCTGTCGGTTTTTTGCCCCTCCTATTCAAAGTGAAAATGGGGGTACTCTTTGGCCCAGTAATTCCATTTCTAGGCATTTATCCTCCAGAAATACTTTTAAAAAGCACAAAAATATATGAACAGAGGACATACACTCTAGCGGGGTTTGCCATAGCTGAAATCTGGAAGCTGGTTAAATACATCAAGGCACACGCAAACCATAGGGCACCATGCAGTGACAACAAGGGAGGTCCCAGCCCTGACGGGAATGGCGATTTGAGGCATACAGTTAAGTGAAAAAGGCAAATCGTACCACAAAAATCTCACTTGTAAAAATTTTAAATTATGTGTAAAAGTTCGTATGGGTTATCTCTGGGAAACAGGCTCACTAGGAACTTCTGCCTTCTACAGGATACATTTCTCTGCATTGTTTGGATTTTTACAATGAGCACTTCTTATTTTTGTAATCAGAAAAAAAATAGTGAAAGAATAAAAAAACGGAGCCGGACGAGTCAGCTCTCTGAGTACCTGACTCCCTCACCTTCCTCAATCATCCTAAGGAGATTCTCTTAACTCCTTGTTCCAAGAAGCTGACACCAAGGGAGGTTAAAAACCATGGTCAAGGTCCCCCAGCCAGGAGGGACAGAGATGGGCTGACCCTTGTTTTTTTGGCTGCCTCTGAAGCCTACGCTCTTCCCCCCACTCTAGGCACCCTGCTCTGAGGGACAGGGAGGGAAACAGGTGGGAGAGAAGCAGTCCAGGCTGCTGGGCACGAGGCTGTACCCTGGGACCTCAGCTGTCAGGTCCTGGGAGCCAGGCCAGAGAGGGTGAGCCTGTGCGGGGGACAAGCCTGTCCACCTCATCTGCAAATGCAAATGAAGGCTCTGCTCTTGCCTTCAGGTCCCTGCCTGAGCTGCCCCAGACTAGCAGGCTGGCAGGTACCCAGCTCCACCCCTGGAACCACCCGCTCAGGGCCTCAGGGTCACCAGGCGGGTGGGCACACACTGGGGCTCAAAATAACTTTCCAAGTTGATCAACATGTTTCTGGAAGAATGTGGCGTTGAAGGTCACTTGCCATCTTTTCAGTGAAAGCCTGGAGCGGAGAGGTTCATAGCTGAGTGCTCCTGAGTCTGGGTGGCCAGGGTACCCAGCTAGAAGTCAGACGGACTAGAGTTCAAATCCTGATGAGGTCAAGCTCTAGCTGTGTGGCCTGAGGCGAGTCGTTTCACCTCTCTGAGCCTCGGTTTCCTCAGCTGTAAAATGGTGTTGGTAATTCCTCCCTGCAGCGTTGCTGGGAGAATTCAATGAGATAACGCATGTGAAAGTACTCCCTAAGCTAGAAGCCACCAGCCACGTGCAGGGAAGTTTATGATCTTGCACGTGTTGGGTGGGTTGGGGCATGTGCAAATGTAGAGTGTGCAAAGGTTGATCCTGGCTGGATCAGAGGGCCTTGCCCCACAAAATCAGCAAGCAGGTGGGGTGACTGTCTGACACTTTTGCTGGGAGCCAGCATGGGGTTCTCTGCAGCGCTGCCTGGTGGTGCGAGAGGGTGTGTGCTCTGGATGAGGATGTAGGTGGGAGGCCTGGCAGGAACGTGAAACGTGGGTGGGAGAGAAAGCGCTCGTGTCTGGGGTGTGCGTGGGCTTGTGTGCGAGCATGTTTATGTCTATCACGTCATCCACCTGCCTAAAAGCCCCCAGTGGCTTCCCACCGCATGCAGGAGGGAGACTAGACTGCCTCACGTGGCCCATGAGACCCTGAGTGTCTGTCCCACCTCCAGGCCCTTGCACACACTGTACCCTCTCCCGTTACACCCTCCCCCATCCTCCCCCATCACACCTCACGTGCTACACTCTTACCCAGTCTTTCTGGAGCCCCCTCCACAGACTGGGTCAGGCTGCCCCTCAACCTGACAAGCTTTCCCAGAAGCCTGTCCTAGGCTGTCATGGGTCTGTCAGTTTGGTTTGCACTTGTCATGGTGTGATTATTAGATCACTATCAGTCTCTCCCACTAGAAATGGAGCTGCCTCGGGCAAGGACCAGATCAGTTTGGGGCCTGGCACACAGCTGATGCCCACTTACGATCTGCTGCACGAGTGAGAATCTATTCTATAACTCTACGTGCATGACAAAGCTGCGTGGACAAGAGTCAAGTCTGTGAACGTGAGCAGGGAAATTGTGCGTGTACATAGGTGGCATCCCAAAGAACCTCTGGCCCATGGCTGGGCCACATCTGGGAAAGGCTGGGCATTCTGTGGCTGGTGCTCAGGCCCAGGTTGCCTGGGGTGAGAGAGAAAGCAGGCCTAAGTTCCCTTGACCCTCTCCCCTAAACTCCCCCTAAAATAGTCAGGCCCAGGGTCTCTGTACCAGACTGCAGAATACTTCTGTGAAGGGGGCTCAGCCAGGTGGTCACCAGGCTGACCCCTGCCTGTGCCCTGCAGAGGGCTCCACCCTTGCTACCTGCATCCTATCTCGCCCGAGGTCCAACTCAAGCCTGGTCCTGCATGCCTGCCCTCAAAGCCCACTCCCTCCCCCAGGCCTGCCTCCTGGGCAGCAGTTCTTAATCTGAGAGAAGACAGGCCTCCAAACCCGCTGCCTGCTCAGCCGCCTTCCACCTGCTACCAGGAGTTGGTCTGGAATGTTCCAGACTTGGAATGGGGAAAGAAGCTTGTTCCCACTTCAAGAGCTTTACAGGTACTCAGCCCTCTGCCTGGATCACCCTTCCCACAGCCAGTTCCTTCCCATTCAGGCCTTGAGAGGCCCTCTCTGATACCCTTCCCACCCTCCCCATCACTTACTACTCATTTCCTGTCTGAAATCACCTTATTTGTCTGTTAGCTTGTTTTACATCTGTCTCCTACACTGGAGAGTAACTGCATGAGGCCAGACACCATGTCCATCAGGCTAACTGCTGTAGTCTCAGTTCTTACATGTTACTTCACACGTGGTAGGGACATGATAAGTATTTGTTGAATGACAAACAGCTAACAGAAGACTTGAAAGACTCCTGTGAGGTGAATATTGTCTCTCGTTATAGGTGTGGAAATTGAGGTTCAGAGAGGTTAAGTTTCTACCCCAAGGTCACACAGCAAATAGTCAGACCACATCAAGATTAGGAACCATCTGACTACACTAGAACCCCAGCACGTCAGGGTGTTTTGTAACTAATCTTCCCACTTTATAGATAGGAAAATGAGCCTCGGAGAATAAGAGTGCTGTTTCTCCAGGTTACTGGGTGATCTGAAAGAGTTGCACTGTTGGGCTGGGCTGGCCCTTTATTTTTTAAATTTATTTTATTAAAAAAAATTTGGTGGCTTAATTAGGTTTATTTATTTATTTTTAGTGGAGGTACTAGGGATTGAACCCAGGATCTTGTGCATGCTAGGCATACACTCTACCACTGAGCAATACCCTCCCCACCCTGGCCCTTTAAAAGCACCTCCTCACTCCTCTCATTCACCCTGAGGTGGGGACAACTAATAACCCTGCTGCACAAGGAAAGAAACCACGGCTCAGCCAGGGAGGCACTGCCCAAGGTCACCCGGCCAAGACTCAGCGCAGGCCCGGCTGGCTGCAAAGTCAGCATTCTCAGGGTCAGTGTCAAGGTCAGTGCCCATGGCTGGGAGCATGCTCACATGTGGGCAGGTCTCACCTCCCAGCAGGCAGTGAAATTCAGACGGCAGAGTCCACACCCTGAGTGATTCTGCCCCAACTGCAGGGCCTAGCTTGTAAGGACTACATGGCAAAGACCACTGGGGGTTCAGACTCTCTGAAGCACCCATAGGAAGTCCTAAAGATGTTGGTAAGGACATGAGCCAGTGGCTGCCTCTCCCACCTTCTGCTGCCAGATCTAGTTCCATCCTGTGCCTAGCATGTGCCACCAAATGTTTTTCTCCTCCACGTTGCTGACCTTCCACCTTCTCTTCTCGGAACATTCTGTTGGCACTGACCCTCCTTCCCCCACCACACACACACAGACACACTGCCACTTGGTTCACTTCAACTTGTTCTTCGGGTTTCAGTTTCTGGTTCACCTCCTCCAGGAAACCTTCCCTGATTCCCAGGTGTGGAGGAGGAATCCTTCTTTGACCTCTCAGAACTCCCCACATCTGCCCCCATCAACACATATCACCCCCATTAGAACTGTCTCTTTCTTAATTCTCCCTCTGCCCTGGAACTCCACAAGGGAAGTGGCCTTGTCTATCATCTCCATCACCATGTCCCCAGTGTCCAGCATGGGGTTTGGTTGGCCCTTAGAGGGCATTCCCACATTAAATATGTGTTGAATTAATTTGCTAAATGAATGAATGACTGTCTTGGGAGAGACCCTGAGCAGAGGAAAGCTTTTATGGGGATTTGGGGATATTGGAAATGTCCCCTCCTTAATCACTTTGCCTCAAATAAGCCACCTCCACAGTGTCTAAAATTCTAGCACTAAAATTTTAATGAGTCTCTCTTTGGTTTAATGAGTCTTTTCTCTCAAAATGCAAATGCTCAGAGAAAGGGAAAACATCCACTGACTGCACAGAGTGAACTTATTTCGTTCTAAGTCCCCCATGGGGTAAGCAGTCTGGTTCACATTGTAATGAATAGTTGGAGGTTCAGAGAGGCAAAGTAGCTCAGGCAAGGCCACACAGCAAATAAAAAAAGTTGAAGTTGGTAGCTGAACTCAGATCTGCCTGAAAAATAGAACCCACATCTTTCCATGCACCACCCAAACAAAGGGATCTAAGCCTAGAGGCAAGCAGGGCCAACCAGACTGGGAACCTTGAGCTGCAAGAGCCGTCAAGGACCACTCTGCCTCTTGACTCTGCTGAAGGGGGCATGGCGAAACCGCCCAAAGATGGGAACTCACTTTCCAAGATGACACAGGAAAACGGCAGTCGCAGGATCAAAACCCATCTGGAGGAGATTTTCTCTTATCTCTTTAAGTTAGAGAGGCTCTTTCCTGGAAGAGGGGGTCTCTCTGGTCTGGAGTCTCTCCTAGGAGTGCTCTCTGCCCAGACAGTGGCCTTCCCTAGAAATAGGCATTGTCTGGCCTCATAGGAAGACAAGGAGGGACAACTAAGGGGGCTTCAAGGCCTGCACAAGCTGAGTCAAACAGACAATAAAAAGGAGGGAGGGCTAGGAAGAGTGACTGTTTAGACCAGAAAGAGTGGTCCTGGGGATATACAATCCCCATCCTTATCTCACTGAAGGGCCACTGCCTGGGGTTGGAGACACAGAGGGTGTATCTAGACTCAGGCAGCTGATTTTAAGTAAGGAAGAATTCTGACATCCATTTGAGCTTCCCAGCAGTGGAATGGGCTGCTTCAAGGGTAGTGAGCCTCCTATCACTAGGAGTGAGTAAGGAAGGGCTAGTCAAGGAGTTGCCAAGAGGTCATGATGGTCTCAACCAGGGATGGTGGGCTTCAACAGGTCTGTGAAGCCACTGAAAATAAAGGTACATTTTCCTCAGGAGGCCCCCAAAGTCTTCTTCCAATATTCAAAGGGCTTGTGAATCAAAGGAGGGTTCCTTATTAAGTGGGAGGCCATACGAGGGTGCCTCAAATATCTCTTCCATCTCCAAAGATTCTAGGAGACACAAGTTCTCTGATTCTAAGATTTTACAAAGCTAGGAGTCTGAGACTCAGTGGTTCTGCATGTCAGTCACTGCTGTTGTATCCCAACTCCTGCACTGCCTGCAAGACTCTCAGTCTAGACCCTCCCCCCTCCCCTAACCCACCCCTGACCTCCCTCTCCCACATCCCTCCAGCCATACCAGCTTCCTCCTTATTCTGGGGACACAGCAAACTCATTTCTGCCTCAGGGCCTTTGCATCTGCTGTTTTCTCAAGTAGCTCTTCTCATTCTTCTCTTTTGGTTCAGATGCCTCCCCTCCTCAAAAAGTCCTCCATGGGAGTCCTCCATGACTTCTTCCCTCCTCCTGCAGCTTCACGGTACAGGGTGATGTGCAAACTGGAGCCCAGCTGCTTGGGTTCAAATATCAGCCTTGCCAAGAGACCCTGAACAGGTTACTTGGTCCCTCCATGCCTCAGTTTCCTCAGCCCTAAACTGGGGATAATAACAGTACCTGCCTCATGGAGTTGTTAAATTACTGATTAAATCCATCAGTAATATGGAAAGGGCTTTGGAGCACAGCCCAGCACGCCAGGTAAGCTCCAGCTAAGGATCAGCTCTTGTCAGCATGTACTCTTGTTTTAAAATTCAACACAACCATCATAGTTTGTTTTTTGTCTATTTATAGACTGTCTCCCCTACTCCTTATTTTATACATTGAGTAAATTGAGGCTCAAAGAGGTACGGAACTGACCAAATCAAGCTCTCTGAAGATAGGGATAGCCTGTCTAATTTTCCACTGACTTCGCAATCCCTAGATCTGTGTCTGGCATATAGTAGGTCCTCAGTAGTTACCTGTGGCTAAATCAGTGATGAATAAATGACCGTGACTCCATCACTCTGAGGTTCTATGCAGCCAGGAGCCTGTGCCTTTAAGACTATTTCAGCCCGCCTCTGCCCACCCTAGTCCCAGATGACCATCAGCTCAATCAAAGTCCCAGCCTCTCTCAGAAGTAGCTGCTGGGACAGGCAGGCTGATGAACTAGGGACCAGCATCCATGCCCCTGTCCCCTGGGGAACAACCTCACCTAGGCTGGACCAGGGGAATGAGGCAGGAGCTGCCCTGGCATTCACTTTGGGGGATCCCTGCCCAGAGGTATGGTGGCAGGTGTGGGCTCAGGAAGCAGCAGCTAGCTCCCCCATCCTGTGCTCTGCCAGCTGCCCACTAGGAGCCTGCCCACCAGATGCATAATAGATGAGGAGACCCAGTAGGTTGTGCCCGCCTGGCATTTCAGAGCCACTAATGAGGCCAGCCTTGTGCTTCCCACAGCAGCACACAGGCCCCCAGGGCCTCCGGCTAAATGATTACAGAAAGGAGCCACCTGAGGACAGGGGCTGCCCACTGGAGCCCCCCACTCAGCACAGGCAGCATCCAGGAGAGCTAAGGCTAAATGTACAGGCTCAGGCTCATGGTGCTGCCAGTCTTGGTTCACCACTCACTGTGTGCCCCTGGGCCAGCCATGTCCCCTCTCTGAGCCTCAGATTCTTGATCTGTAAAATGGGAGATGGGTCGTAATAATCTCTACTTAGTAAAGCTGGTGTGAGGATAGAATGAAATAATTCAGATGAAGTGCTCAGCCCAAGGCCTGAGACCCAGGAAATGCTTCATATACGCGAGCAACTTGTCCCATTGCGTCATGGGGAAATAGCTCAGTGACCAGATGGGCCCTCCTGCTGGGAGGCCTGGGGCTGCGCAGTGACCTCTGTTTTGGAAGTATTCAGGATCATCTCACTGTCCCCCTCATTCCTTACCCCACAGCCAGGATTTTTCTCATTCCTGTGGCTTCCTCAACTCTGGCCAAGGTCCCTTCCTTGGCAGAAGAAAAAGCTGGATTCAAATCCAGCTCTTGCCAGCTGTGTGACTCTGGGCCAGAGCCTTCAATGTTCTCAGTCTTGGTTTTGGCCTCTAAAAGTAGGGACATTAAGGCAAACTTTCAGGATTGTCATCATGACTTAATGAGACCACCATAGTAAAATGCCCAGCACACCACTGGCACTTAATCCTTGCCAGGTCCTGCCTCCTCCTCCCAGGGTCCCAGCTTTAAGATCAAAGTTGACTCTCCTCTTTCCAGGGTACTTCCAGCTCCAGCTAGCCATTTCCTCACCCTGACACTGCTCCATCTCCTTCCTCCCCCGACCTTAAATGTCCAGCCCCCATTAAGGCTGCAGAACCAGAGTTATCCAGTATCCCACTGGCTCCTGATCCTCCCACTGAGCCTCATTCCTCTGACATTTGCACACTTATTCTGTGTTCCTCCACACAGATAACCTGCTGATGAAGGGCAAGGGATGGGGAAACCAGCCATGATCACGTCTGGCTTCTACGAGGCCTCACTGCTCCCTTAATTCAAGCCTCTACTATTAATCCTTTTTTAAAAATAGGTGGGGAAAACCCACACCCGCTTCAGGAAGCCCTCCCAGCCTACTTCACAAAGTTTCACCTGTTCCACTCTCTACACACATTCAGTTCAATCCCACAAACATTCATTAAGCATTTACTGGGTTTGGGTAGCTGTACAAGACTGTGTGGAGGACAGAGAGATGAGAAGAGTATAGTCCAGCTTTTATGGGACTCACGCTGAAAAGTGGCCCTAAGTCAAAAGTAATTCAAGCAACTCCTGCTTTCAAGGCCCTCAGAGCCTGTCTCGCACCTCAGTGTTATGTGTATATGTTCAACTCACCTGAAGTTAACTCACTGAAAGATCCAATTCATCAAAGATTATCAAGTGGGGCTCCAAGAGAGAGAGTGACCTGCCCAGGGTCACATCTCTAGTATGTGGTAGAGGCAGATTCAAATCCACATGTGTCAGACTCTGAAAGCCATGCTCTTTCCACTACCTCAAGAATGAGCATTAATGTGTGTTCTACAAGAATGATAAGCAGAAGGACTAGTTCTAAGGAGAGAAAAACAGGGTATGGGGATCAGGAAAGAAACACTCAACAAGTGGTGATAAAAATGGGCTGGAAGTGTGGTGAAGGCTCGTGGAGATGGGAGGAGAGTGTGGGTCAAGAGGAGGGACAATGTGAGCAAAAGCCTGGAGGTGGTGCTCACAGGGCCACATTCTCATCGATCAGAAATGCAGGGCATGGGAGAAGTGAGTCCCAGGCTGGAGACAGGCCTTCAATGCCAGGAAATCATAATTAATAGCTAGAGTGACCTCCATTTAGAGCAATAACTGTATGCCAGGCACAGGCTGGGGCGTAACGGAGGGCCCAGGGGCTAGCACCATGGACAGCAGCTCCGGTACAAGCGGCCATGGGGCAAGGCATTGTGGGTAATAGGCAAGTTCTTGCCATTTCAGAACCCTACTTTGTAAGTGTGTCGACTGAGGCCTGAGATGGGAAGGGAGTTGCCCAAAGTCACACAGTAGTTTGTTACTGTCAATCTTAGACCCTCATCTCTGACTCTTCATTCAGGACTCCCTAGAGTGTTCCCTAGAGTGAACTTTCTGGATCACCTCTCCATCTTCAAGATTTCGCTCAACAGCATCTCTCACTGAGACCTGCCCTGTGGCCTGGAGGCCCTGGGACAAAGTGACTGAGAGTCTGGGTTCTGCACAGACAGAGCCTGGAAGATCAAGATTCAAACCCCAGCTCTGCCACTAACTGTGTGAACTTGAGTAAGTCACTTCCCCCTTCTGTGCATCACTGCTCTCATCTGTTAATTAGAGCTAACTCAGGGACATGGGAAAGATTGTGTGAGGTGATATGGTTCAAGCACCTAACAGTACCTGGTGCACAGCAGGTGCTGGACAAATAGCAATTGTTGGGTTATTACTATTTAACTCCTTGATGGAAAAAGTGTCTTCCTCACCTCCATCTGTATTACTTCTCACCCTAACCCTGCTCTGGGCTTAGATTATGGCCTTGCACATAGAAGACACTCAAACTGACTTTGCACATGGTAGAGGCACAGCAGCAGGAGATACAACCCAGAGAGGGAGAGTAGCTGGTCCCAGGTTGCACAGAGAGCATCGAAGGAAAATAAAAGGGCAGGCCCTGGAGCTCAGCCCCTGGACACCCTGTGTGCCTCCTGCCCCAGTGTGGCTTCCAAGTGGGGCTCTGGCAGCAGGTAGGGCAATGGTGCCAGACAGGAGTCATCTAGCAGCTGGGGGGCGCTGCAGGACCTGGGGACCCCGTGAAGCCCTCAGCAGGGGCAGGAAGTAGGAGCCAGAGCCATTGCAGGCTCTCCTGCTGGAGTTGAAGTGGCAGCAGGAGCAGCCAGCCCAAGTACTGCTGGTTCCAGAGAAGCCGGGAGGCACCCGCCTGCTGGGGCATCCGGGTGCGGTGAATCCCGAGGTGAGGCTACACCTCCACCCACTGCTTACAGTGCTGGGGAAGCTGTGGATGCTCCCTCCTCCAGAGAGAGGCAGCCTCAGACACAGGAAATGGGCTGGAGGAGGGGGTTCTGAGGTTCTGTATGGAGTGGGAATGGAGGGCTTGGGGGACAGCAAAAAGGCTAAAGGCATCCCTAGTGCAGCCAGGAGCCACCATGAGATGAGGTTTTTTTTTAAACAATGTGCTATGAAGTTTAATTAACCAGTACTGGAAGGAATAGAAAAGAGAAAAGGAAGGAAACAATTTCAGGAAGGGCCTACATATGACAGGCCCTGTTTCGATTTTTTTTTTTTTACAGCTTTATGCTCTGTTAAATAGGCATTTTAATCCCCATTTCACAGATGAGAATATTGAGGTTCAGAGAGGTACATGAATAGCTGAAGATCACACAGGCAGTGGCAGAGCTAAGATTTAACCTAGTTTGCCTGCCTTCAAGGCAGAGCTCCAGAAAGAATTGTGGGGGAGACCATGTGGGGCAGCAGAGCTAGTAAGAGGTTCTGCCCACCCTGTCACCTGCAGAGGATGGATGGAGGCTTGGTGGGGTCTGGTCTGGCATTATAGGGGATGATAGTGATTTGGGAATGTCCCCAAAGTTCAGCCAAGCAGCCCAGCCCCTCCCAAGGACCCTCAGTACTCACCACACACTTCGGCGAGGGGTGAAGGACTTGTCCACCCTGAAACACAGCAAGAGGGCCAGCAGGTGAGGGGGCAGCCCCTTCTTATCAGGCTTTGGCCAGCACATCAAGCCAACCCCAACTCACCACCACCTTCCCAGAGGCGCCTGGAGGAGGTACTGGTGCCTGATGCAGTCATCATTCCCCGTAGGCTGAAGGGGTCCTAATGTCAGATTAGGGACATGTGAAGGCATGGAGTGAAGGAATAAGGAAGAGAGGCAGCATTGGGGATAAGGGGGTAGGGAAGCAGGGGCCCAGGACCATGCTATGGGGTGGCAACAGGGGTGGGAGTCAGCATGGGAGATTCTGTAACAGGTGGAGTGGGACAGTGACTACAGCAGTTTGGGGTCAGAGCAACAAGGTAGGGGTGTGGCTGGGGCCAATTTAGAGTGTTTCCAGGCAGAACTGAAGAGTGTGGGTGTTTATAAAGATGGACAAGAAGACCACCCTCCCCACTCCCCCAGTGGCCTGCCTCGATCCTGGAGCTGGAGCTCACTCACATCCACACGGGGGGCAAATGCCTGGGAATCTGGGAGCAGAAGACCCATGAGGATCTTCCCGTCCTGCCCTGCCCACCCCCTACCCCCACACCCGGCCCCTCAAAGCAGAGCCAAAGAAAGACCTCAAGCCTCCAGAGTTCAGGGACTACTCCCAGATATTGTCTCTCCCAAATCCCTCCAGGTCCGGCCTCAGGAAGAGTAAACAGTCTGTGCCCCTTCCCCGAGGTTCTGCTCATTGCCCTCTGAGGGCACCTTGGGGTAGAGCTGGCTCCATCCTCCTGCTCAGCTGGGGGCTGAGGGGCTCAGCTGTTGGGACAACAAACAACTCCTACCTCCTTGCCAGAGGCCAGAAGAGAATGGGAAAGGGGCTCCAAACCAGACTCTGCCAGCTAAGAGGGGGATCTTCTGAAGAAACATGGCTGGGGTCTCCCAGGGATCAGCTAATGTGGACTCTGCACATAGGGAAAGTGAGGCCAGAGAGGCCAGGACTTGCCCAAGGTCACACAACAGAACGCAGCCCCACTCCCCGTGCTACCTCTCGGTGTCAGGGGACCAGGAGTCTCAGGGCTAAACCCAGGCCCATGGCCTGATGGCTGGCAGGGCCCTAGGCAGGGAGGGCAGCCCTCTTGTCTCACACCCCACCCAGCCCCTCTGCCAGGGTCCCCTTGGAGGTTGAGTGTCCAGAGAGGTGACACACCTTGGATACAATTCCTACAGCTCACAGACATGTCCTGCACCATTACATGCATGAGCCCCAAATGCTCTGCACCCAAAAGGTGGGTCCTGTGTGTCCCTCTGACCGCAGGGAGTCAGGGCCTGGTGAAGATTATGCAACTAACTACTCGGCCAGCCAGGAAAGGGGTTCTGGCCCTTCCTTACAATTTACCAAATCTCTGCGCTTCCTAAGGCAAGGATTCTCCCAGCCCAACTCTGCACCGCTCTGAGGTGGGCACTTAGAGTCAGGAGGGAAAGTGACCCCAAGTTGGGCCAGCCACCACTCTGACTACTCCCCTCCACAGGTCTCCAAGCCAAGGCAGCCAGCAGCCCTGGGAGGAGGGTGTTCCTGAGAGCCAGGCAGCTCTAGCTAAGGACAGCCCAGGTGCCCAGGCGTAGGGGTTGGCGGGTGTCTGCTAATGGCTTCTAGGTTCCCTTCTTCCAAAACCTCAATGCAGGGCCAGAGCAGCTTCAGGGGCCAAGTCCCGGGCTCCTGCAGGGCCTCCCCGAGACCTGCCTCCTCCCACCCCCACTACCTATATGCGCACCCAGGAGTGCACATACACAGGCCCAGGCTGCCTGTCCACATACAGTCACATAAATACTGTCACGCACTTAGACACAAACACAGAAATGCCCACGGGCACTCACGTTCCCACACGTGCACATGTGCACGCAGTCGGAGCACACAGGAACACACACACACAGACTGACCGTACAAGCTATGCACTGACATCAAACAGCTCACACACAAGCACAAATTCACAACTACACAATTCCCCAAACCCAAGGCAGACACCGGCGGGCGCGCGCACCCCTATGCACGCGCCCCCTCACCCCCGCGCAAGGGCGCCCCCACCCGGTGCACCTACCCTCCGTAGGCCCCGAAGGTGAAACTGCGCTTCCGGCCGCTCATGGTGCCGCCGCCGCAGCCGCCGCCGCCGCCGCCGCCCGCCCGGCCCGCGCCGAGCCGGAGCCGCCTTCCCCGCGCCCGGGTCACCTTGGCAACCCAGGCCGCCCCGCCCCCGGCCACAAGCCCAGGGATTGTCCGCGCCCCCGCGGGCTGCGGGCCAGCTGCCGGGGGCAGCCGCGCGCAGAAAAGGCCGCTTGTTCGCGCCGCCCTCGGGCCGGAGGCGGGGGTTTCGCTGGACTTTCCGAGCCTGGACCTCGGGGCGGGGAGGCGGGAGGGGCGGGCGGGGCCTCGGCGGTGGGGGCGGAGGGGGAAGCGGTTAGGACGAGGCCAACCCTTCACTCCCAGACCAGGGCGTACCCGGTTGCAGACCTTCTGGAGGCAACTCTCTCTTCCATCCCCCCTAGAGCCATTGGGCTCTGTCGGCGAATCTGCCCCCTCCCCCATCACGATGGGGAGCTCATAGCGGGCCGGCTCAAGAATTTGGAACCCAGGGTCACAATGGTCTGCACTGTACCTCGAATTTCTCATCTGTAAAATAGAACTAATCTACCAGGGCCCTTGTGATGATGGAATAAGTTCATATTTGTAGCGTGCTCAACCCGAGCCTGGCACACAGTAAATGCTCAATAAATGCCAGCTACCAGAGTGCTGCACTGTGAGTCAGGAACTCTGCTCCTGAATGAGTGAAGGAAGGAACAGAATGCCCAATAGCCCTTCTACTGCCCACTCTCATTCCCTGCCCCACCCCAACCCCCACCGCAAGAGCCTCCCTTTGCCCGGGTAAGGAAGAAGAGAGCAGGAATGGAGATGCTCCACCTTCTTCATGAAAATTCATCCAGTCTCCTTGAAAATTCACTCAGCAACCTTCTGAAGGAAACTGGGCTCTGAGTCCTTGAGCCGGTCATGCATTCACTCAACAAACACTCTGAGTTCTTCCTCCGAACCCAACTCACAGTCCAGTGCTCCACCCCACAGGAAGCTGTCTTTAATGCCCCAAATATGTGTCAGGAGGCATGGGACACTGGCCCTGCCCCCAGAACTCACTCACCCCTCCCAGAACACTCACTCTGCCCCCTACCCCTGCAGTCAGGGAGGACCCCAGAACCTTGAGGTTTTCTATGGAGTTTTCTGTTTAAAGGGACTGCAAGGAACAGATGCAGTTGGGGGACGAGGGAGGAAGGATGCCCAAGGGCACAAGGATAGGGCGGCAGGGTTTCTTCAGAAGCCTTTCAGGAACTGTTCCGCCTGGGCCCTGAGCCAGGGCTCAGCTCTGTCTTCCCCAGGGAAATGGTTGGTCTGGGTACAGGGCTCCATAGTTTGCCTCACCCAGGCAGGGAGTGGGGCGCAGCAATCTTCTCATTTCAGACATGAAGAAACAGAACTTGGCTCACAGCAGTTACTTCTCTTCTGGGGGGGGGGTCCCCCTCCAGCCCCTCTCTCTGCTGCACCCTGGACCCCTTCTCCTCTCCACACACTCTGGCGGGTGGAGAAACCCTCAAGAGCCTCTTGCAGAGTTCTGAGCCTCAGCAGGGCAAGCGTGATCTCCTCGGCCCTAAAACCACCCCCTTGGTTTGGTGCTCTGGAGCCAGGGCTGGGCTCCTTCTGCTCTGGATTCCTGGGCAGCATGGGACATCCACTCCTCACAGGACAGTCTGGTAGTACTCCCAAGGGGCAAACCCTAGGCGTGCTGAGATCGGCCCGAGGAGGGAGGAAGTGTTTCCTTCCTAAGTGGTAGCAGCAGCAGGGCTGCCCAGTGAGTTGAGGTGGAGGGAAGGACTAGGAGCTGGGCCTAGGTCGTAAGGGGTGTGCAGTGTCAGGGCTGGGACCCAGGACTCCAGCCCCAACCAGAGGGCTGTATCTAATTGGATGTAGCCCTCAGCCTTACCAGCCTCTTTTCAGCAGGAATGATCCCTGAGTGGGCTCTGCATGTCCACTTGGCAGAGTGGCCAAAGGGCCTCCAATGTGCCAAGTTTCCCAGCCGGGCCTGGCCCCCGGGAGGCCCTGCTGGTGCTGGGACAGTGGGCCCTTGAGAGGGGCCATGGGGGCTGCAGGGTTCCCACCAAAGACAAAGAGCCCAGTGTGGGCTCTGGGCTCTTGGGCTCTGACCAGCTGCAGCTGCCTCATTGGCAAGAGCTGGGGGTGGGATGGGGGTGGGGGGGGTCACGTCCCTCAGCCAGTGACACACAGGGCACTCCCTGCCCAGCTCATTGTCCCTCAGGCAATAGCTGAATTTAAATGCACCTTCTTAACATGCACGACCACCTCCAAGAATTCACCCTCTACATCACTGCAGGTGAGCCTGAAGATGAATGGCCAAGGTCAAGGGACAGAGAGGCAGACACACATCCTCATTCTTGTGAAACCCCCCAGGGTTCAAATCCCAGCTCTCTCCCACTCATCAGCTGTGTAGCCTTGGGCAAGTTACTTAATTTTTCTCTCCCTCAACTTCTTCATCTGCAAAATAGGGTTGATAATGAAGATAAGAGTACCTACTTCAAAAGGTTTTGCCTTAAGTTAATACTTATAAAGCATTGAGAATAGTATTTGAATCACATGTGTTTGTTAACTAAAACACTTGCGGCAGCATCATTTGTATTAGACTGAACTACATGAAATCACCATTTTCATTGAGTTAGCAAAGATTCATTAGTTTAGTAAGTGTTCCAAAACAAACTAATGGCCAGCCAGAGGGACCCAGATAAATAAATTGAGGTCCATTTCCACCATGCAGCATATGTAGCTCTTGGAAAGAAGGGGGCAGATCTGTGTGTGTGGGCACAAGGAACAACCTCCAAGACAGACATACAGACATCCACAGAGGCGGCACAGTAAGGGTGTAGGTGCTGGACCAGGCTCTGACACTTCCTAGCTGTATTGTATTTAATGGCCCTCCGGCATCCAGCCTCCACTGGCTTACTGTGACAGGGAGTTTAAGTCAGCACAGAGCTGGTGCTCACCGACTGGCACTGGGAAGCCACTGCCATCTTTGCAGTGGGACAGAGCTCCCTTCTTCCTTTCCCTCCCCACCTCTTCCCTAGAAACCAGAGCCAGGCTGCCCTCCAGGGTCCAGACCCTACCTCTAGGAGGAAACCTCTACTTGTGGGCCTCACAGATTTGCACCCAAGTTGTTCAAACTGTATGAAGGAGGAGGGAAGGGTGCAGGGGTGGAGGGTTGCAGAGCTCCCTTTCCAAGTTCACCCTGGGTTGAACTCTGGGAGTTCCACCCACCTGCCTCCAGCTTCCCCCTTTCCAACCCTAGGGTGGGGGAGGCTCCTGGGAAGATCTCAGGCCTGGCTCCAGCTGAGGCTGGTGGGTAAGTTCTTGCCAGACTCACCAGCAACCTTCCCTGTCTTCCCTCCCCTTAGTCTTTCCCATATAAGATATCTGCAAGGGGCATCTTGAATAGTAGACAGGGCAGTCCTGAGCTTCCTGCCTGGCCAGGCAGCCTCCTGTGTGGCTCTGCATTAACCAGTTCTTGCTCCTGGGCCTCAATTTGCTTATCTGTTAAACACCCACTCTCACTTTGCTGGGTCAGAGACATAATAATGGAAAAATGCATTTGCCTTGAGAGAATTTCATGGGTTCAAAGCATCATTATCCTTAGCTCATGGCCTTTCTAGCCAAGCCACACCCACTCAGTCCCAAGATGCTGCAGACCCTGAGCTCCTGGAAAAGGAGTCTCCTGAGAGGCCCCCAACCTCTGGGAAGGGAGGGAGGGCTGGGTGTGGCTTGGCTCACACCCTCACCCCAAGCAGCTACTCACCGAGGTTACTGAACCAGCCACCCTGACTCTGAGACTTCCATCCTATTCAATGAGTTCCTGAGACCTCTGCCTGCTCAAATACCTACTGTGTGCCTGACACTGTTCAGAAACTAGAAGTAGAGGGTAAACAAGATAGATGTAGTCTGTGGTGGACATGTGTGCACACCTGCACAGAAACTTCACCAGGTCACACGTGCACTTGTCTTTGTACTGTAAACAAAAACATCCAACTCATGCCTACAGAGATCATATCAAGGTCATATGCATGCAGACATGCTCACATGAACATCAGCCCCTACACTGCAAACCCACATGCACACACACAAGCAAAGGTCAAATCCAGCTCACACCTACAGGTACCAAATCAGTGTATGCCCACCTACTGACTGTGGCTGGGTTTGTACACACGTGTGAATACATGCCAATGACAACAGACTCATTCACAGAAATCACAGGTCCACTCATCCTTAGATCACATTATGCTCACACAAAATAGACACACAGACACATGTGCACACACCAAACACGTACACACACACAGTGCCGGCTAACTACTGGGAAGAAATAAAGGTAGGGGTTGAGGGATGTGCAATTGCTCCATCCCCAAAGAGAGGGGAGGTCATGACCCCTTTCACATATTATAGGCTGGAATTCAGCCATCCGCCCTCTCCGACTCCCCTGCTAAGGGCATGGTCCTCCCCTCCCATTTTTAGGAGCAGGTAAGTTGAACTGGGAGACTGCATATGTCCAGAGCTCCACTCAGGGCAGCTGAGCTGACTGAGCCCTGTGCTGGGGGCAGAGAAGGGGGCAGGGGACCTGGTTTGTGCTGCACCCCCTCACCCGGGTCACTCATTGTGTTTCCTAGCACAAACTCTTCCCATTTCGGGCCTCTATTCCATCTATAAGATGGAGGACGGGATGCCCTGACAATACCTTAAGGTGCCATGCTCTCGCTCAGCCAGCTGGGGATTCTGTGAGCCCCTCTTCAGCCGGCCAAGGCCCCCACCTTGGTTCTCAAGGAGGTCAGTTTTGCCCCCTGGAGGGCATTAGGGGATTACCTGATGGTGGTTTTGGTCCTCAGCAATTCCTGGGGATCACCACTGCCATTCAGTGGGTGAGGGCCACGAAAGCTATGCTGGGGAGAGTCCCACCCAAGGAGACCCGTCGTGCATCAGATATCCCCCCAGACATACATATGGGGGAAAGGCCTGATTATCCCATTCTACAACTTAACTCTGGTTTACATACGGATATTTATTTTAGTGTGGTTTTAATACGTACTGAATCTTCCAAAGATGTAACTACTAGAGCCATTCTAAACTAGAGATCAGGTACAGCGATAAGATTTTCTATCCTTAAATCTAAAGGTATTTTTTTAATATGCAAACAGGTGCAAACATTTGGTTAATTTATTAGGTCCTATGATCATGCCAGAGTATTCATCTATGGAAGTGAGGGCTTTTACTTCTCTGAGGGAGGTATACCTTTTGGCTTTTTAAAGTTGTCTGTGTGGGTAGGTTTATTATCTGGGAATACCATAACAGGAAAATAAAGAATGCTCTTTAAAAACGTATTCTGAAACGGGCCTGGGGAGTCCGCCGCGGTCTCGGACGCCCTCAACTGGCCATTATGGGAACTGCATGGAGAGGGCCAGGCGGGCTCCAGGACCAGGGACAGCGCCCCGGGTATCTCTTCTGGGGAGGGCTGGGACCCGAGAGCTTCCGGAGCACGCGCCCTGCGTTCCCGTGGCCACCCGGCCCCGCCGCACTCCTCAATCTTCCCTTTGAGCGGAGGTGGCCCCCAGAACCTGCATCTTTTTCTTCTCCCTGGAGCAAACTGCCGCGCCTCTCCCAGCTCACAATGACACACCTGCGTGCCACAATGGTGGCACCTGTGTTGCCACCCACCGTGTTCCTGCCGCCTCCTCTCCTCCTCTCCCCGCCGGGAACCGTTCCTTCCGTGTGCAGATCACGGAGGCGCACCTACGCACCCTGGGACCTCTGTGATCTCCACAACAAACCCCCTGAGGCAGATTATGCAAGAGTTTTATGTCAGCCATGACTGATAGGGAAACTGAGGCCTGCAAATAGGGCAGATCCAGCTCTCCTGCCACCCCTCAAGACCTCATCCCCCGTCACATATGCACCGCAGATCAACAAAAACAGCTACCAGTTCCTGAGGCCCTACACCAAGTACTCTTGTTGGTTCAGTCTTCATGATCACCCTATGAATCAGGTGATATTATCATCCCCAGTTCACAGACCAGGAAACTAAGGCCCTGAGAGGCTAAGTGACTTGCCCAAGGGCCAGGGAAGTAGAAGTGGTTGTAGACTCTCTAGGCTCTTAACTCAGTTCTGAGTCACTCTCAGGGGCATCCTGCCAGGAAGAAAGCCCTTCCAACTGCACACGCTGCCCTTCATGCCACCCCTGGAGGCCCAAGAGTCTCCTCCACCTCAGGGCTTGGGTGGGGTGGTTGCTTGGGGCCCCACATCCCTCACAGAAAAGCCCCTATCTCCCCTTCCTCACAGCTTTAGCCTCACAAAGCACTTCCCCAGGGCAAATAATAGATGCTCAATAAATACATGCTGCTCAGCCCTGGTGCACAGTAGGCACCCAGTAAGTGGGGACTGCCCTCAGTGCTGTTCCTGGACATGTGCCAGCACAGCCACACAGAGTCAGGAGACCCGGGTCCTGGGCCCAGCTCTGCCACCTGGTCAGCATGACTGTGGGCAGCTCCCTACCCTCCCTGAGCCCCAGTGAAATTCTCTGTAAAATGAGGGCTCTCCAAGCTGCCTTCTCAGTCTGACTCTGGGGGCATGGGAGGTGGAGAGGTGCCCAGAAAACAGCTCTGCCCTTCAGTCTATATTCTCCGAATGGAGAAGGGGAGTGTGTTTCCATGACAGGGAGGAAGGCGGGCATCAATGGGAGTCCCAGAGCTTCACCTGATACCTGCCTCCTGCCCAGGCAGAACTCTCAGACCAGCCCCCGCAGAGAGCATGCCCCTAATGCAGGATGCAGTCCTAGAGCCACACCATGTGGGCCCTGGGCCTCAGGGAGACCAGGAGAGTGCAATCTCAGAGGGAAGTGAGATCTGGGTTTGGAGCCCAGTTCCCTGGCCAGCTGTGTGCCCCAAGGCCCATCTCTTTGCCTTTCTAAACCTCAGTTTCCTCAGCCACAGAGTGAGGAGAATAACAATGGCCTCAGGAGTCCTGCCAGCCCTGAGGGCTCTGGTGTGCATGGAGGCAACCCAGATGTGAAAGCCCTTTGTGAATTACCACCATCGGGTGTAATCATCATAATTATTATCTGTAAAATGAGGGGGTTGGACCAGCCGATTTCCATGGGCTCCTCTCCAGCTCTGACACTGAGGATTTCTCGTTTTCTGAGCTGGGAGTTCATGCAGACAGAGGGGGTCGGGAGAAGCCAGGGTCTATGGGATTGTACGTCCCTGGGAACCTCTGCCAACAAATCTCCCCATTCATCCACTTTCCCCAGCCCAGCCCGGGGTGCTGAGCCCCATGGACGGTCCACAGGGAAGGGAAAAGGGAGGCAGGAGGAGCTGGGAGGTTCAGGGCCAGGTCCTGAATGTGGGGCAGCCCCAGAGTTTGAGCCCACCCCTGCCCCTGCCAGAACTAGGCCCCATTCCCCCTCCCCATCTAATCCTACATGCAGTACACCAAAGTGGTTAAAAGTGGAGTCAGACAGCCCTTAATTCAAATCTGAGCTTCAGCCACACACCAGCTGGGTGACCTTGGGCGGGCTCTTTAACCTCTCTGAGCTTCAATGGGCCTAATGACAGTTGCTCTGAGGATTAAATGAGGTAGATCCATGAAAAGAGCTTAGCCCAGGGACCACTCACTGTAAGTATTTAATTCATGCCCCCACCTGCATCCTGTCACTCAGCCTCCATTCTGCTTCTCCCCTGGCAGAACACTCCTGGAATCCCTGAGGCAGCCAGCCAGCTCCCACCTTGGCCGACACAGGGCAGACCCCAACTGTGTAGCTGGGGGCAAGGGCAGAAAGCAGATCCCTCAGAGGACCATGGAAGGCCACACCTATCCAGCCAGGGAGGCCTGGGGCCCTTCCCAGTGACTGGGACAGGTGAGGGCTTTGCCCCAGGGGCTCTGTTCAGTCCTGTTTCTGGAGGCTTGAAGTCCTGGGGGAGGGACTGTAGGGCACCCCTATGCACCTGGAAAAGCTCCCACATCTCAGGTGGAGGCACGTGGTAAATGGGACCAGGCTGGAGCCCACCTACCCAGAGCTTCAGCCCTGTGGCATCCAGAGCAGGCTGCCTGGGCTGGCACGAGGGGCTGCAGTGGTCTGCCAGGGTGGCTGGCCTCTCTCTGGACCCCCAAGGTTGGGAAGAGGAAGCAGGGTGGGAGGCTTGCCTGCCATCAGACTGGGCCTCATCCTGGAAGCCCCTTGCAGGTCAATGACATGTTTTACTTTTGAAAATGGAGGAATTGGGGCTGCCCCAACAGTTCTGGCACTGAGCTTGCAAGCAGAGAGAAGTTCCCAAGACCACCCTCCACCCCACCCCAAAAGCTCCAACTCAGAGGAGTGGGGTTTTGGAGAGGGCTGTCCTCTCAGCTGAGGTGGGGGTGTCTTTCTCTTGCAGACTTGGGGCCCAGAACTCAGGAGCAGAGCAGAGGGCTGGACCCTCAGGTCTCACCCCTCCATGCCCCCAACAGCCTGGCTGCAACAGGTATGTGGCTCCGGTGGCCTTGAGACGGTCATGGCCTCTCTGGCCACCCAGGAGTCTGTTTCCCCCCTCCAAATCCCAGCAGCGCCAGATTCTCAGGGGAGCCTGAGGAACAGGTAGTTACAAGAAACAGCACGATACCTCCAGAGATAAGACATACCTAAGGTCATACAGCACGGTCACCAGCTCTGTCTCACTGGAGTCACACGGCAAAGGCAGCAACTGCACCTACCCATTGCACAGATGGAAAGAGAGGCTTGAAGATGCCAGCCACTTGCCTGAGGTCATACAGCTAGTGGGAGGAGGTCAGAGGCGGAACACAGGTCTCCTGATCGCCAGCACAGAAGATAGCCCCCTATTTCCCTGACTGGTTGGTGCCTTGGTCCTCTCTCCTGTCCCTGGGGTGGCAGATGCTGGCGCTCTCTCCTCTGCATACAGGGGGGAAATGAGACCCAGGGAAACAGGCAATGGAGCTGTACTTACACAGCAGAGGCAGGCAGAGAACTGTGCCCAGCCAGCACCCCAAGGCCTGCCCACAGAACGCTCAGTCAGTCCTGCCAATGGTTTTCCCATTGGCTTTCAGGAAAGTGCAAACTCCTTAACAAACTGACTCCAACTCACCCCTACACACACCTTCAAGTGAAGCCAAATCAGTGTCGTGATTGCCACCTTTCACGCTGGAGCTGTCACACCACCAGAAATACCCTCACTCCTCCTTTCACTACGCAACTCAAAATTCCACCCATGGCCACCATTACCATTTGTTGACCACCTACTATGTGCCAAGCACTGACTCCCCAAGGGGAAAAACTACCCATCTCATGTGACAAGAGCAATGCCAACTGCCTTGGAAATGTGAAGTTATGGAAGCAACTCCTGCCCCAAAACACTGAATAAAAGGCTTATTTTTTTTCTTGCTGTAATAAAATATTTGAAGGTTTTTTTGAAAAGATTTTTCTCCATATTTTTCTGGTGTTTGTTTCTCCTTTTGGGCATTCATGTCTGTGAGTGCAGCTCTGTGTTTTCAAAGCAGCTCCCAGCCATCATGCCTGATCTGCACAAACAACACTCCCAGGTAGGCAGGCAAACAAGGGCTTATCATCCCTGATCTACGGGAAGGAAATGAGGCACAGAGAGACTAAGTGACTTGTCCAAAGTCACACATCAGAGACCGGACTTGGAATCCTGACAACTCCCAGCCCATCTCCTCTGAGCCCACAACAAATGTCCATGATGAGCTGGATACTGCCCTGGGCATTTGCCTACATTTATCTTCTTAACCCTTGAAACAATCCATCAGGTATATAAAGTTGGTGACCCCCCTTTTCAGATTAAAAAAAATAGAAGTTCAAGTGATGCAGCTGGTCAGTGGCAAAGTCAGATTTTGAACTCATTTTCCTCCAAAAGGGGACCGCAGGGAGGGTGGCCTCACTCCGGCAGAGGTGTTGACTAGAAGAACAGCCAGGTCCTTCGACCTCTTCCAGCCTTGCCTTCTCACCTGCCACAGCAGCACCACACTGGGCTGTGGCAGGGACAGAAGGATGCCACACCCAGCTCATGTCTGTTCCTGCCCCTGGGACACATGACACACTCTAAATGCTTCATGACTGTGCCAGCAGGGTCCCCACCATTGTGCCAGCACACAGTGGGAGCATCACAAGCTTGGCTCCTTCTTTCCAGTGGGGAAGGTTGGTGTCCCAGTGGAACCTCCCTGTTTTGGGGTGTCTCTCCATCAGCAACCCCCTGCCTTTTCTCCCTTCCTCTCTGAGTCACTGCCTCCAAGTACAAGTCTGCAGCCCTAAAAATAGAGCACATATGGGGGCATAAAAATACCCACAGATGTAAACTACAGCAGCAGTGCCCCCCTGCCCTCAAGTCCCCCTCCGCTGACCCCAGGGTGGCCTCCCCAGGAAGCCCCTGGACTGGCAACTCTTGCTTGACCTGGTGTGGACCCAGAGTTTTCAATCTGCTGGGAGTCCTTAGCCAGGGGCCGCCTCTTGCCCACACTGCCCAGCAAAGCCAAACTTCCTTTCCTTGTTGGCACAGGGCTGCCACCTCACACCTCACACTCCCTGGCAGGCTGAGATGCCTCCCAGAGCTGGAGGCGGGCCCAGAGAGGGGAAATGACTTCCTTGGGCCACACAGCCAGCAAGAGGCAGGGCCAGGCCTGGACTCAGAACCAGTGCCCTGGCAAGCCCCGGGGAAGAACAGCAAAGCCCGGAGCCCTTGCTGCCCTCCACCTGGCATCAGTCTGCCCTGGACACCACATCCAAGCCCACAGAAGCACCTCCCAGCAGCTGCCTCTCAGCGATGCCAGCCTCCCAGAGGCACAGCCAGGGTGTCAGGGCCCAGCTTGGCAGAGGTTCTGCCAAGTGAGGAGGTGAGAGAGGAAAACTCAGAGGATTCCCCTCCCTTCACACCACCTGGCGCCCAGCCTTGCTGGGAAGGCAAAACAGAAAACAGGACTTTGCAAGACCTCCTGGAAAGGTGACGAAGGAAAGGGAACTCCAGGGCTGCATGGAGCCTGGGCTGGGGGTGCCCTGTCTTGGGAGGGGCCCGTAGAGCAGCACCTTCAGGGGTAGCAAAAGGGCAGCCCAGAGACATGCTCTCTGGCAACCTGACAGGTGTGTTTGGAGGAAGGCGAGCAGGAGAGGAAGGTCTACTGAGGGGGAAAGACCAGTCAGTTTCCCAGGATTCCCAGGGTTAGCCCACCAGGGTTCACAGGAACCAGAAAAGAGGGAAGATGGGAGGCTGAGGCTTTGCTGGGGGTCAGGCTTTGGTGGTCAGAGGGGCTTCTGCCACCTCCTCCCAGGTTGGTGCTGAGTTCACATCCCACGCGCAGGAAGCTGATGGAATGCACGCGTGTGTGCACCCGCGGTGGCCTGGGTGTGGGTGGGTGCGTGTGCATATCTGCCAGGTTCGTTTCTAAGGGTGTGGGGCCTCCTAGTGCTCCTTCCTGAGTGTATATCATGTGTGTGGCCTAGAGGAGATAATGGAAGCAGTTATCAGCCCGATGAGGGCTTTGGAGGCGGCCCTGGCCGACAACACCCTCCACCTCTGTGTGTACACGACGTCTGGACGGAGTCTCTCTCCATCTGCCAGGTCAGTCAGAGGGAGAGGCGGGAGTCTTAGCCAGGGTGTGCGGTGTGTTCCGGTGTCTGGGTCTCGGGGTATTTGTGCATCGGAGCGTGTTTGTGTCTGTGTCTGGCTGTGCACGGGTCTCGGCTGTTTGTGCAGCACGTGCGGCTACTCAGCGCGTCTGACGGCAGGACAAAGGCCTCCGCCGACAGACAGGTGGTGTGAAAGACAGACCTGCCCCAGGAGTCCTCACAGGGCCTCTGGGCTCGGGAACATGACAGCCGGCAGGGGTGGGGCCCAGTGAGAGGGAGGTGGAGCAGAGTCTCCGGGCTCCCTCACCCCAGGCCTGCGCGGACACTGCTGGGGGCCTGAGGCAGGAGCAGCAGAGAACCCTGGACCAAAAAGGAGACTGGTTGCATTTCAAGAGGCCAAAGGAAGAATCCTTCCTGTCTCATAGTGGGTGGAGGATGGACAGGGCCAGGAGAGGGGTCTCTGGAGATCCCTGCCAGGCAGACACCCAGGGGCAGAGAGGAGAGCTTTGCCCAAGGAAGGCTGGGAGCTGGGAAGGTCCCAGGGTGGGAACATCACCATGGCTGTGGGCAGCCATGGCAGAGCAAGCACAAGGCTCTGGGAGGGGGAGGTCTGAGTTTCAGACCCTAAAGAAAGGTGAAGTTCTCCTCAACCTGATCCAGCCTCCCTACCTCCATCCAGATGCACCCCCACCCCCACCCTGTGCAGCACAAGAGAGCGTGTCACCTGTGAGCCACTCCATCCCACTGCTGTGGAGATCTGCCTGGACCAGGAGTCAATGAACTGATTCTAGCCAAAGGCAACTCTGTGACCTTGGGCAGTTTATTTAGCCTCTCTGAGCCTTAGTTTCCTCATTTGTGCAATGGAGATCTCTCAGTTCCCCTCCTTGAAATGTTGCTGTGGGTGAGGAAGGCACTTTGCCACCTGAGGATTAATCATTACCCTGGAATTTTTTCCAAGGCCATTAAGGCATCCCTCTGCTTCCCCAGACCCTCCAAGTGCCAGGAGGTCTGAGAGAGAGACTGAGATCCTGGATAGAGGATTGAGAGGGTATCTCTGGGCCAGCTGGGCGTGACCACCACCTGCCCCACTCAGCTGCTGCTCTCTCCCTGTTCAGGGGCCTCTTTGGCTGATTTCCCTCTCATCAGCTAGGAAACTCAGGGTGGCCTTTGCCCTGGTCCAGCTTCTTCTTCCAGACACCCTGGGGAAGGAGGGACCCCTACCCTGGGGCAGGGTGGACCTGGAGCCAGGGACTCATCTCCCTTTGGGGAGGAAATGATAACCCCCTTCCTTCGTTTTCCCTCTGCCTTTCTCTCCTGCTCTGTCCTGGCCCAGCTTTTCTCAGTGCCCCCCCCCTCTGATTTTGGTGAGGGAGGGGAATGAAGCATGGGGCTAGATGCCATGTGCCATGTGTGAGGGGCGGGATGTCCTTGATTCCACCCCCAGGCCTGTGGTCCATCCCAACAAAATCTTGGGGTCACGCACAGGTCGGGGTCTAATCACCAAGGAGGAGGTGTGCTCACCTCCTGAGCTGGTGTATGTGTGTGTGCGTGCGTGCGTGAACACAAAATATCTTCCCGAAGCCCAGGCGCCCCACGGCTGGCACCAAAGTGCCTGCGGGGTGCGGGGACCGCCCTGTGGATTCCCATCGAGTCCTCAGATCCTGTGGCGCCAGGGGAAGCGACGAGGGGGCGCCCGACCGCGTGACGCGGGTGCCCTGCTCCGCGGCGGGTCACAGACGGGGCGGGGCGGGGGTGCGCGCTGTCCCTGGGGAAGCAAGGACTTCACTGACCCTCAGCTCAGGATCGTTGGACCACCCCCACTTCCCTCCTTCGAAGACCTGAGAGCCTCTTCCTGGGGGGTGTCGTGGCCAGGCCCCTCCCGGAGGGATCCAGGGAACGCGCCCACTTCTCCGCGCCCCATCCACAGGATGAACGGAACACGGGACCCCCACCCACGCAGGGGGGTGGGACCCGAGACCCTGATCCTCGGCCTGGACTCACCCCCCGGAGGCGGGGGACTGAGCCGGCTCAGCCCAGGCCTGACCCTCGGTCCCCCGCCTGCAGCCGCGGCCAACCAGGGCCTGTTCCCGGTCCCCGCCGGCCCTGGCCCCCGGGTCCCCGCTCGTGGCCCCCATCCTCCTGCCCGGCCCGCCCGCGCGGGGTCTCAGCTGCCAGCCGAGGGGAGCCTGAGTCACCTCCGTCCCTTCCCCTTCCCAAGGCCGCCGCCCGGGCGGGGCGGACTCACCCGCGGGCCTGGGCTGGGGGCGTCCTGGGCTCGGCACTCCGGTGCCAGCGGCAGCCGCTGCAGCTCTGCTCGGACGCGGCTTGGCGTTCGCCGCCGCCGCCGCCGCCGCAGTTGGGGGGGTGTCACGTGACCACGGAGCCTCCTTCCCGGCGCGCTCCCCCCTCACTGCGGAGCCCGAGCCGGAGCCGAGCTGGAGCCGCGGGCGCGGGAGCGGCGGAGGCCCCCACCTGGCCGCCTCCAACAGGTCCCGGAGGCGGGCGCTCTGCGCCCCAATTTTACGGGTGGGGAAAGTGAGAACCTGAGGGCAAGCACTGGCGCAAGGTTACAAGGCTAGATGGACAGGGCCCATGCTCCAAGGAGAGTGGGACAACTTGGGGGGCAAATGGGGGCGACGGGAAAGGTGGGGGCCACTCTCTGGGCTCGCGTGGACTCCGCGTGTCCGCAGGGGCGGGGAGGAAGGAAAAGGTGCACAGGTTTAGCTGGGCGAGGAGGCTGTACCTTCGCCGCACATCCTTCGCATGGTCGCTTAGCGCGCGTCCTCGCTGAGGCCCCGCGATGACTCCGCAGCCCGTTAGTGGCTCTCCGACATCCTCCCTGAATTGGGCAGCTCGTGTCCCACTCCCAACCTAACAGGGAAGGCGGCGAGGGGCGGGGGGAGTGGCGAACCTCAGGCCACGCTCTTAAAGGGGTAGTGGAGGGAAGGCAGCAGGACAGTGGAGTCGAGAGAGTGAAAATCCAGGCAGGAAGGGGCCACAGAGATCACCTTAACCTGACCTCTGAGGCCCAGGCGGGAAGAGACTTGCCCAAGGTCACATGCAAGTGAGCAGCAGCAGCAGCAGCAGCAGCAGCAGCAACACTGCGGACACGTGAGAAGCTCCCGGGCATCCATCCCCACTGAAGAGAACCCATGTTATGAGCCCACTGGGCTCCCCTCCAAGGGACAACCATCGTAGATGAACCAAGGAAACAGGCAGTATGTCTACCAGGGCCAGTGCTGTGAGGTAGCCCCAAGTCACATGGAACATTGACTTTAGAAGGGATCTTTGAGACCTCTGGATCTCAAATAATTGCTCTAATAACTGGGGAAACTGAGGTTGCAAAAGGGGTTGAGACAAACCTCCATCTCATCTACCCTCCAAGGGCAGCAAGTCAAAAGGACCACTTCACAGACAGGATTTAGGGAAAATTTGAGTCTTGTATTCACTTATTCAACATATTTATTGAGCACCTGCTGTGTGCTTAACAAGTGACTGTCACTTCCACCCCCACCCCTCGTTTTCCCAGCTGTGGGAACTGCATTTCACTGAGGAAAATACCTGGGACCTTCAGTAACACATCAGCCTCTGGATGATCTGAGACGTACAGGCCGCTGAGTTCTCAGTCCTGCAGGGGCTGGAACCAGGACCACGTTTCCCCACCACGATCCTCAACCCAATCAAGAGAGGTTAGACTTAAAGGGGAACAGCAGCCTGTGCCTCACCCTCATCTGACCCCCCCCCCCACCGCCTCCACAAATGTGAAAAGGCAGAGGCGAAGTAGAGTTGGGGCACTAGTTCTTTCCAGTTTTTTCTGTCTCTCCTGCAGGCTCACCCCAGCTATGTGTGGGAAAGAGTTCCGAGCCCAGGGCTTCTCAAACTTCTAAGAGCATAGGAGCGGCCTGATAGAGATTCAGTGGGCCTGGGGCCTGAGTTCCTGCATTTCTAATAAAGCTTGGCAGCATTTCTAGTCCAAGACAACATCTGAATAGTGCTGGTAGCACAAAGTTGCCAGGGAAGAATGAAAACTGCTGGGGCTCTGAGAGTCGACTGTTGGAGAGGCACCTACTCACTCTGGACCCACCCCAACCCTGGGGGCCCTGTGATTTCCTACCTAAGCATCAGGCCTGAGCCTGGATCCTTCTAAGGATGCACCAGGGCTTTAGAGTTTGGTTTAAAGCTGTAATAAGAGGGAAGAAGTTGAACGAGACTGGCCGAGGCACTTCCAGAGGTGGTGCAGAAGGAATTTCGTAGCAGCAGTTGCCCCAGACCAGTATGTTGTACAGGGCACTGGTCCTGAGATGCTTGGTGAAATAAAATCCTTTTTAGGAAATGCTGGTTGAAAGCCCAAAGCCCTTCCAGGGCAGCATGCACTGGGCTGGCCTGCCTATAGCAGGGCTCACATATCTCAGGAAGTGCACACAAATTCCAGGGTTCTCTGAAGCACCACATCTCCTCCTGTCCTTCATCTTTTTTTTCTATGCTAGGCTGGATGCACCCCTGAATTCAGTTCCCATCAAAATTCCAGTGCCTCTTCCTGCTTCTCCAACTACTCCCCCAAAGAGCCCTCTTCCCCTCTGGCCTCTCAACTCTGGCCACGAAGGCACTGCCGATGGTACCATCCCAGATTGTGAGTGGAGACAAAGGTGCCTCGGGCAAGGGGCCAGCAGAGGCAGGGGAGGCACGGAAATGAACTAAGCGGGGAGTTGCAGCTGTAACCTTTCATGGTCTGGACCAGCAGACCCCAAGGTCCCCAAGGGCCTAGGATCCTATTGGCACTGAGGGACTGAATGTACTCAATCCTGGCGGAGTAGGTCAAAGAACGAAGGCTCTTTTGTGCCAGGCCTCTCTTTCTTTATGACCAAGTGCTTCAATTACAGCATTTTCCTCTTTAAAGAAAACCTCAATGCATGAGGCTTATAATCTCTCTTGTGTCCTGGGGGGCAGCATGCTGAGATTGTCAGGGGCCCTGGGGAGAAGGCAGCAAGCACGTGCCATAGGGGGCTGGGCACGGAGCCAGGGTATTGAAGGGAAGATTGGATGAAGGCCCCAGAGCTTTGCTTTCCCTGCCCTATTTCAATCCAAACCACTCAAGACTGACCACTCACGCATGGCTGACTCTGGGCACAAGCCTTTTCTTTTCCAAACGCTTAATACATTGCGACCAAGCCACCACCCCTGCCCTCCCTCCCAATTGCTGTAAAAAGAAAGCTGGTTTCAAAAAATCTGACATCTAAGAAGGGTGGAGAATGAAAACGGGGGTGGCACAACAGTAAACTTGGAATAATGCAAGCAGGAGTCCAAAAATGGGAACGATGCCTTTTGGAAATAACTCTCCTGTCTCTGCTCACCCCTCCCTGGCCAGATCAACAAGGAGAAGGATGGGGATGGGGACCACCCAGTGGAAAAGGCAGAGGGAGAAAACCCAAGTGGTAGGTCCCCAAAGTATGTTGTTTACAGAACACTGAGTCAGGTCTGGGAGGGGCTGGTAAAGAGGAGTGTGGGCTGCAAGAATAGCTGGAAGGTAGGTCCATTCTGGTGACTGGATAAGGACTGGGTATCAGCTCCAGAACGTATCTGTCAAGAACCTGAGGCCTCAGTGTCTGGGTGGGCTGCCATGCTGATGCTGGAGATACAGCAGAGAGAATGTAACACTGGGGGACCCACTCTTGGATGACACTGTGAACACAGCCAAGAAGTCCCCATTTTGAAGACAAAGGAGACAAGCCCAAAAGTGGGGATAGCACTGCTCACACGAAAGTAACAGAAAACTCTCAGAAATCTTGCTGGGCAGGAGCTTCCAGTGGATTCTGGTGTTCATCTATTATTCCTTGCTGAGAACGCATTTTATGTGACACACTGTGGGAGACAGGATGAAAAAGATGGCCAGAGCCCCTGCCCTCAGGGAGCTAGAACAGTCTCACACTAATTAGGCTAATTCATTTTCTGGGATTTGGAGTTGTTTTAGGTGCAGTCAGAATATCCAGCACAGCCCTAACTCCAGCTCCCAGTTAAGACAAAAATAAATAATTTACTCTAGTCCCAGAATTCTAGACAGTTTAGCACGGCTTGAAGCCTCTTTCACCCAGAACCAGTGCGTGCTACAACTGGGAGAGAAGATGCAGCAAAAACTCCAAACCAACCAGTCAAAGTGACTCACATACTGATAAAACGAGGAAGTCCTTAGAGGTGATCCAGGTAGGCAGTTTCCCAAGTGCACACCGGGGAACTTCAAGGGAGTGGGTGGGTATGGGAGTGGAGCTGAAGAGATGCAGCCTCCCTGCCTCCTTCCACCTAGTTTGTCCTTAACAATTTCTACACATCCAAACTCCTTTTAGAGGCCCAAAGGGGAACACACTTGTCCAGGATCATAAAGAGAGCTGGTAGCAGTTCAGTGTTCCCTGGGTTACAAATACAAATACACTAGAATAGGGGGAGGGGAGACCAAGAGCCAAACAAGCAGAGGCCCACATGCCAGACGGCAAGGATTCAACCGGGCAGCGGCGGCTCAGACCTTCTGGCTTCCTTGGGGTGTGTCCCCCACTTCCTGTGGCCCAGGGCCTGCCTTGCCTGGCAGCACTAAGGCAGATCTGGAATTCAAGCTGCCACTCCAGCTGCTGGTTCCCTCCCTGACCAAGAGCAATTTCACTTCAAAGGCCTGAGCCTACAGTCTCAGCCAAATCCTTGAAAGCACTTTTTTCCCCCCTTTAAGCATAATGGGGGCAAACAGATGATGCCCTCTATTAGAGAGCAATACTGTAATTATGTTGGACAAACTCTCGGAACTAACTTCGGGGGAAATCAGACAGCCTCATGAAAGGGAAAGTGTGAAAACACAGCCGGAGAAGAGCCCACGTGTCACTGGTGCTTGTGGATGGAGCCCATTTGGCAACAACATCCATTTATTTGGGGATTGTGGTGGTGTCTGCGCTGAGTAGGACACAGCAAAGGCTCAGTCCAGTAATGAGCTGGTGCAGGTTCCAATTCTAAAGGCAGAACAATGTCACCAGGCGACTTCCGGCAAGCTGCAAAGACGACTTGATTCACAAGAGGAATTCTGCAACCTCCCTCTTCCCCAAACCTAATGAGGTTCAGAAGAGATACTTAACTCTTATCACATGAAGAAATGTCACCACCTTGTCTGAAACGTATGCATTTAAAGTGCTGAATGTGACATGGATGGCAGTACACTGCATTCATTTCATAAAACTGGTCATGTGGTTGACTTGCTGGGGAAGGGGAAGCACAAGAAACACCTGTTCCACGCACTCTACTCTTGAACAATATTATTCACTGGGCCTCAAGAAGTACATGAAGAATGAAAAACACGACTCTCAGATCAGGAAGTAGCCTGAAGCACTGGCCAGTCTCCTGCTTTGCTTCACGATGCCCGGTGCCTGCCTCCCAGGCTCCCGGCACCTGTTCCTGATATTCTTGGCAATGACAATCAAAACACCGGAAACTGCCCCTCTGGGGCAAGACCTGCCTATCACAAAGACAAATCTTCAACCAGTATTCTAAACGTGTTTCAAATATCTTTCAATACGACCCTGCAAAAAAGAAGCAGAATCAAGGTGGCTCATTGTCTGGACATTAGTTTCACTTTCCTTGGGGGCCAAGAAATATTTATGTAACAGAAGACTGAACACCTCTGCAGCCATCATTTTAAGTCTAAGGGTGTCCAGCATAAGGTACATCCTAAAATTCTCAGAGTGGGAGGTTCCAGACAGCTTGGCTATGTCGTTAGAAGACCTTTCTAAAGACTCAGGGAAAAGATTTCACAGAATTTCCTCACAAAGGCTAGAGTCTAATTTAAAAAAAAAAAATCATACAAAGCATTTCACCCCAACAATATTTTTTATTGCTTGCTCCTGAGTGTGGGAGGGTAAACAAGGCAGCAAATACTGCCCTGTTCTAAGAGATAAGGGAGCTAAGACAAAGAAGCGAAGCTAAGTAACTTTCCCTAGTTACAAGGTAAATGGTGAAATTACCCGGAACACAGGTGACCCAACTTACCAAGCTTGCCCTTTCAGTACTCACCTACACACGTACATGCTCTCTGAACAGCTAGAGGACCCCTCAGCCCAACTAACTCACCAGCCAGACTTGGGGAAAAACCACAACTGTGTGGGATGTGTGAGACGGAGAGGTTGGCTTCTGTGTTTCCCTCCTTGGCGCCCGGGACTCGGCACAAAGCTGTTGCTCAGTGAAGTATCTATCATACAAAGTGGCACCATTTTATGAATATCTGGAACTTGTATTTTGATGAATAAAGAATTCCAATAATGTTGGTTATCAGACCCCAGCTAATGTTGGCATCTATGCAATGTCTGGGTTTTGAGGGTGGCGAACTGCTTGCCTTCAGAATCAGAAAGGCAGCTGGCGACAAAACGCTGCATCCGAGTTGGGGGTCAGTGTGCAGGGTGTTGGCAAAACGGTGAGAATTTTCTTAAAATGAAAATCCTGGCTATTTATCAGACTGAACCCTGTTCCTGGTCCCTTGTAACGCCACCAAACAAACTCAAACGCCAGAGAGAAAGGATGTGACACTCCTGCGTGATTCTGTAACAGGAAAGACAGGCTCTGGTGCTCATTCCACCTCAGCAGTTTGTTTGGACAGAGACAAATCATCCTTTGGGTATTTAAAACGGGTTACTCAATCCCAGCATTAGCTTCAATTATTAACCCGAGTCTGGTCAACAAGCCCATGACCATACAGACGAACCAACAGTACGTTTAAAGTAATAGAAAATTCACTCTGGATTACGACTCCATGGAAACAAAGGGACATTCATTTCTTTTTAATTTGACACAAAGGTAACTGTGATTCTTAACAATAAAGTTCATTAATACGCAGAAAGATAATTATTCCACCAAGGAATGAAGACATTCAAGTGGAAACCTATATTTCAGGTTAACAGAACCTGTACCAAGGTGGTATGTTGTCCGCATTAGCTCGAGATTGATGAATGGACAGAAATATGGGGGGGGGGGGTGGCAGATGTGGCAGATGGACGTAACTTCAAACTTCATTATACCTTCCACAGAAGACTTGTCTAATATAAAAAAGTACACATAAACGACACAAAAAAATTGATAGGAGTCTCTGCATTTCACGTGGTCACAGCTCAGAAAACAACCAATCTCCATCTATTTATAAATACACAGAAAAAGCAAGGATTTTAGGTTACATGTTGCACCTGTTTCCCCTGTACAAAGTGGAGAGGGTGGTGATGCAGGCCACCTATAGCAGGTATACATTGCTGTGTAACTGACTATGGGAGGGAAGAGGTCCCACTCTAAGGCTTCCCAACCTCTCAGAGCACAGGGGTGACCTGGCCTATAGATGCAGATCTCAACTCTGTGAGTCTGGGGGCCTGAGCTCCTGTATTTCTAATGAAGCTCTGACATGCTGCTAGTGCTCTGGGGCCACAGACAACATTCTGAGTAGTGTTGGTAGTTTGAGCTTACGCTGTGAGGGCAGGAGGAAGAAAACGGCTGGGCTCTGAGGGCCGATTCCTGGAGCAGCAGCTGCTCCCCCAGGGCCCACCCCACGCCCACCTGCTGGGCAGTTAATAAAGGAGGCAGTACTGAGACTGGGCTGTCAGCCTCAAAGAATTATCACATGCTGTTACTCTGCACCATTCCATGAGGGGAAAACACTCAAGTAATATGTTTTAAAACTGTTATTAACAGCAAAGTGGGAAAAATATCTCAGATTCTTCCTGGGGAAAGGGAAGTAGCTGCATCAAGGATTAAGTGGATGTGTTACATCTTTAGCCTGAGAAAGACTAAGTTGCTTGGTGTGTTATTTTATGTTCTGGCTTTTTTTTTTTTTTTTTGGAAAGGGTGTGGGTAGACTGAGATCTAAAGAATTAGGATTAGAAAAATAAAAAAAATTTAATAAAAATAAAAATCAGGATTAGCTATTCATGATTCCCTATGCTGACCTCAAGGGGGGACCTTAGGATGGTTTGTATGCAGCTCACTCTTCTAAGCAGACTCATTAAAAACACCCTGCGCCTCCTTAGGGGCACAGACTGAAGACACTGTAAACACAGAGAAACATAAGGAAGAAGTTGTAATTTTACCAAACAGCCAAAATTATTCTAATAAAAAGAGCTATTCAAAAGGGAGGCTGCCAAGGTTACTAGTCTTCAAATTGAACCCTGCCTCCTCCAACCAGTATTTGAGTTTAAATTTTCAGAAAAGGGACAGGGAGGGTTTGGAGTTGGGGGAACCAAGCATAAACCCAGGGCTAAAAAAAGTGTTAGCAAGAGAGACACCAGAGTCAGCATCTCTGCCACAAACATGTACATACAACATACGGCAAAAAACCCTCCAGTCTTCAATTCCATTTAAAAACCCCTCAATATTCTTAAGTATATTGCTATGGTTATGTGCTGCTTATCAACAATAATCCTGAGCTGGATAAGATGGCACCCCCAAACATATATGGTTTTTTCCCCCCCTTTTAAAATAGTATGATCTAAAAGATCCTTTCTGGGCATTTCCAAAGAATGCTTTCAAAAGAGAAGGGAGATCCAGGACATGGTGGCCTTGCAGGGTGGGAGGAATAAATTTTATATAAAAGCCTTATGTTACCCAAATGTATTTCAAGCCATTTTGCTCTTCTGATAAGGTGATCAGATTTCTCAAAAGTGCAGGGTGTATTTGAATAACAGCAGAACTGGAGAAGGGTGCTATCGCATGTAATAAACATTCGTCATTCTTTCTGAAATGCATGAAAATAAAAAGCTTTTGGAGACACAAAAAATGAGACACCATCCCTTGGCTTATTGCAGGAGATATGCAGGTGCACCCCTCCTTTACTCAACACTAAGAGACCACCGGGCAACATGTGAGGCAGATGCACTGGAGCCGACACAGAGAGGACTCTAATCTGAAGACACTTTTCCACAATTATGGCAAGTTCTTCACTTTCATGCTTTATTGAAAGTAAAATATGAATCAAAGACAGGTAGTGGTAGGTAAGCAGGTTATGTCTCTAAAGAATCACTTTTAGTTCAGAGCAGAATGTCGTCCTGTCTACTGGGATACAAATCCTTTATGGACCAATGCTTCTGGTACGAAACTCGAGCAAGGAAATATAACAGAACTTTATTCCCTCCCATGACTATAAATCTCATATGTAAACATGATTTACTGATACTGCTACTAAAACTTTCAGTCTTTACTTGCCCCCTTCCCTCCCACCACCCCCGTTAAATATAAAATTTGAAACATTTCCTTCAAGTCTGATATCCTTCAGTGCAATCTGCTTTATTTGACATAAGGCATTTTGGGACAGTCACTTTTGAATGGTTTTCTGCCTTTTGGAAGAGTCATGTAATAGCTTAATTCTTAAATCCACCTTTGCTTTAATGCCCTAACATGTCAAACTCCTCTTCCCTTCTGGTCATTTCTTAGCAGTCAGCAAGTGTTCAAAATATTAATGTCCAAGCAGCCCAGTACCTGGGAAAAGAAACACACGTGGAGGCACAGTTGTGAACTACAAGTTAAGAATTCATGAATTCCATCTGCCAAGAATGCATCACCAACAGGGAATATCCAACCTAATAAACAAGCACAGCAGCCCCTTGACGTGGAAGGATAAGAGGAAGCATCAGCAGACGCCAGGCTTTCAGTGAAAGGACGTTTCTGCTTGAAAGCCATGCGGTTCCTACGCGTTATCTCCACGCAAGTTAACCAGATTTTATTCATGCTTTCATTTGATGGCCATTTCTCATAATTTTTTTTCTTTCCTTTCTTTTGTTCTAACCACACCAGGAGTTTCTTTATAGTGGGAATGTGTAGACAAGTAAGCCACACTGACAGGGAGGCTTTATTTAGGCCAGTGTCTTGGCTCACTTGTTCGCTTTAGCACTGAACTCCTAGTATTTGATTCAAACTCATTCTTTCGCAAAATCACAATGTGCCGTGGACTTCTGGACTAGGCCACAAAGAATCAAAATGGCAACAGTTAAATCTGTAAATATCAAAGGTCTGGACTCGATTGTGTGCACAACTATAATGGCCAAGATGTAGTATGAGGCAGTGCCGTTTATCCATCCTAAGTGATAATCCAAGAAATGCCTTAACTCTAAATAGATGAACGAAAAGCTTTCTGCAGAACCTGATACAATTTAGCAAATTCTTCTCCCTGAATTCTTATCAGTTACACACAAATTGTTTTGCTGTGAGATGGGACTGATAGGAGGAACTGGAAAAAAATTAAGTATAAAAATCAAAATGCCACTGGCCAAATCCCCAACTTTCCCCCGAAATGAGCAAAAAAAAGCAGACTGGGCATCTGGCAGTAGAAGTCTAACAAACTGGCCCTATCTGAGGCCTGAACGCTGAAACAGATAATGAAGAAGCTTGAATGAAAAATGCATTTAACCAAAATTAATTTCAGTCACGAGACTCAGATTGAATTAAATTTTGAAACTGAATTATAGGCTTCACTTTAATAGAAAATTACAATGTGACTCTGACATTCATGAACAAAACATGACAAATGTAACTTACCTTTAAACCCTTCTTCTGGCATACACACTGGAGGGGGGAAAAAAGAATTCTAAATTGAAAAGATTGTCACTACAGAGAGAAATAAGTTCACTTCAATGCCTGAAGACGAAAAGTTCAAAGTAACTTTTAATTCCCTTATTCACCTATAACGATTACTTTTGAAGTTACAGATAATAACCGGATGACATTCTTTCTCTGTTTTTATTTTTATCAAAGCAACACATATGCATCGTCTAAGAAGTCAGATACTGGGAGAACAAAAGTCATAACTAGAGCCAACATTCCACATGATTCCAAGGGGGGCCTGGAGAAAGCCTTGCGGCAGACCCCCTCTCCCCCATCCTCCTTTCACTCCCATTTTCTACATGGAACCACTTTGCACCCCTGTAGCCAGTTCTTCTGGTATTTAAACTCTTTATTTCTAAATAACATATTTATATTGCTAATTCATAATTTTAGATAATATTTAATAACTTCCTCCCTGAAAGATAAAAATTTAGTTCTTCTACCACCTCTTATATACACCTGCCCCCTAGCCCATCCTCCTGACAGTGATTTTTTTTGTTGTTGTTTTAAAGCCAATCTCCAATGTTTACCTTTTTAAACTACATTACTACTGCTTAGCATTCAAATCCTTGGTTATGGTTCTTGTCTGGTATGACTGTGTCTTTCTGGGGTTGGTAACTGCTGCATTATTTATGTGTTTCATTTTTCTCTGTACCATCTCCAATTCCTCTGTAAACTCTTAGAAGACCTGTGAACCTCAAGACAGTCATCTTTCACTTCGACTCTTCCCTGGGGACATCCTTTGCCAAAGCCTGCATCCCACCGCTCCAATCTGGATGCGCTGAGTTCACTGCTTGCTGCAGAGCTTCTGTCCTGGAATTTCCTTTCACCATCTTCTAAGGATCTACTCCTATGACGGATCCCCGTTTTCCGGTTCCACTGTTGACTTCTTTATGGATTTACTCTCATGTTTAACAAGAGCAGACCCTCCCAGAGTATGCTGGCACATGGTGCATGACGGAAATTTTCTGAGGTCTTACGTGTGTTCAAGGAGCCATCAAGTGTGTGAGTAGCAAACAGTCTGTTGTGTTACACAGTTCTAACTTGGAACTCACTTTTCCTCAGAATCATGGAGGCATTGCTACATTAGTTTGTTTTTCTGACTGTTTTTTTCCGTTCTCCAAATGTTCCCTAAATACAGACCCTAATTTGTCTGCTCTTTCCATATTACTTATAATTAATTTGTAAGCTTTTTTATGCTCCCTGTGTGTCTATTTCCTCTGGGTTCCTTTTTCCAGTTAGGATGCCAGTGGTGACGGCATTAAGTTAGGTAGAAATAAAAAGTCAGCCTGACATCTTTTAGTTCCATGCTCTTTGCTGAACTGTCTGGTGCTCTCTGGCTGCACATTTCTGCCTGTCTAAGTGTGAGGTACTAAAAAGATGCCTGAAAATTCTGTCTGGTGGGCAGTGGTGGGCTTCACTGAAGGGCACTGGGAGATGAACCACTTAAAAACAAAATACACACACACACATATGTATGTATATATATATTTGTAAGTTAGTTTCTTGAACTGCCCCAGTTTCCCCAGAGGAAAATCTCTTCCTTTCGGTGTGGGAGGTAAGAGATGCGCTACTGATAACTGAACAAAGGGTTGGGGGGTGGTCTCCCTATTTGGTGCATAACAGGCCTCATTCTCATCTTTCTAGTTTTATTTCTTTAAAGAGCTGAAACACATACTCTAATTTTAGCCTATCGGAGGTGCAGGTTGAGAAGAGGCAGTGACATGGACGTAAAGGGAGAGGCTGTGAAGATCTGCGGGGTGGTAAGCTAACTCCTTATACAGTTTCCAACTTTTCTTTAGGTTTATTCCTTTCAGAGGCACCTGGGGCCTCCAATTCCCGTGTACCTGTCTAAGGCTCTGTGATTTCAATTAGCCTTGTTTCTTGTTTACTTCTTCCATCAGCAGCCATACATTTATTTCAATTTCCTTGGGTAAACTAGATAATTACTGTTCTCTCTGCTTTCCACTTTCTAAATTATCAGAGATTCTATGATCTCCTAAGATCAATAATGATCTTGGATCTAAGACTCTACCTACCTTAACAATATATGGAAGCTTTTTTCAAGGTTATAAGTAAAAATACTGTAGTCTACATAATAACTATAATCCCACCTTCTTTGAACAAGTTAGTCAACAAATTCCTGAAACAAACTGGTCTTTACCTTGCATGACATCATCCATTGCAGCATAATCTGCAATTGGTTCATCAGCCTAGAAAACAAATGAAGACAATTCAAAACCACAAAGGAGTGGGAGCCAGGAGGAGGAGCACGTCCCATCCTCCTCACACTGAAGGGTGGCCCAGGAGAAGAGCAGTGTGTTGCTCCAAGACACAAATACAAACACTGTCCGGCAGAAAAAAGGGTTCAAGCCACAGCCAGCGGTGTCCCAGATTAACAAAGGATGATGCCCCGTCAATGAGGGGTCTAGATTCATCACCCTCAAAACCACACATTGGATGTGGCATTGTTTTCCTTCTCCTCAAACACCTTTAGATGCAGAAATGTTCAGATACCCTGAGGTTACTAAATGTCAGTTAACTGATGTGCGTTAAGATGCCAGTGGTGACAGCATTAAGTTAGGTAGAAATAAAAAGTCAGAACGGTCCTCTAAAAATGCCAATTAAGTTAAAAATACATTCTCATTCCTTCGCAACCACCAAGAACAAAACACCCGTGTCCTTTTTAGTGCGGAAGCCAGTGCAGAGTCCAAGCTGGTGGTGGGATTAGTTGCAAGAGTAAAGAGGCCAATGACCAGCGTGCACCCTAGTTGCCCATCGGATTGGAAGTACAAACCCGTTAATAATACAGGCTGTTTCTAGGATTTTAGATAGGGTCCTAAAGATTCAGCAAAGCAAGTAAGTTTTCAAAATAATTCCACAGAACGTACAGTTCCAAGAAAAGCAAACAGAGGGTGGGGGAAGGTAGCAGAACAAGGTGGGTGTGTGTGCATGCAGGGGTAGATGTGGGTCCGCATCATCATTTCTGGGGCCTAACTTTGACCAGAATCAAAGCTCTATGGTATGAAGAACATATTTCACAGTTCAAAACCCTGACAAATATCCTACCACATGATGCAATGGTAAGCCTTCTAGCCACCAAAAAACAAAGAGGCAAACGAAAGTTAATGGAATCAAAACCTTAGGGAGGGTAGGATACAGCTAATGAGGCTGGTTCAATGATTCTTTTCCTGTGACAAAGTCTCAGAAGCCCCTACTTTCTAAAATACACCTTCCCACTGCTCCTAAATCCATTCCACCCAAAGCCAGTTTCCATACGCTGGAAATGAATCCCATAAGGCAACCAATGAGTGTTGTATCTGTTTGTTTCCTAGCTTGACTAGCTGGTACTTTTGAGCTGAGAGGAAAGGCAGGGATGCTTTAATAGTAGAAGTATGATTAAGCAATTTGTTGATCCAGAAGTTAGGGATGGGACCTGGATCTATTATTTTAAACAAGAATTATGAAAACCACACATGACCCAATGAGGTCATGACCCCGTCTAAGTCTCCTGTGGCTCAGCCAGAGATGAAGAATCCAGAGGCCAGTGGCTTATTACCACAGCCTGCTGAGGACCCGAGGCAGTTTAACCACCGCTGCATGTTTGGGTGTGTGTCATTAAAACTTTCTAGAATCCCTCAAGTAAAGAGCGGTTACCTACCTTTAACAAAATGACAGATTCAGGAATGACACCAAGCGTGCCAAGGGTGGCACAGTCATCACTTAAAATCTTTCCATCAATTGACAGATTCTGGTCAAAAGGAGCAACTGAAAACGCATGCATGATCTGTGCCAATATAAAAGAAACAAAGTCTGAATAAAGCCAAATACTGGGACTTACACTCTATTTGAATAAATAATGCATAGACTCCAATAAAGAAAAAAAGAGAATTCAGAATACAAAAGATATCACTGTTTGCAGTCAGCCCACTTGCTACATTCCTATTGGGACTATAATCCCAATATATCTGGGAACAGCCTTAGGAGGTCTGGTAGAGAATAAGGCAACAATTACACCCGCAGGTCCCTTTGTTCAGCACAATACAACCTCTCCATGGGTGGGGGTATGGAGAAATCAAAGGGGCAGAAGGTGGGACTGGGCTGACAGCTCCTTTGGTTATAAGGCTTGGGCGAGGCCATCACTCTCGCTCCAACTAGCCCAGGCTCCACATCCTTTTAATATCAAGTCAACCCCAAATTCTTTCATAAAACCATCTTTAAATTAACCAGCAGGCTATCTGGACTCTTATTTTGATTCCCTTAGCAAACAGCCTGGACTATGTAATTCAGCCCTTGGGACTCTCCTATATTCTTAGAATAAGTCTTGCCTCTAGGAACAAAAATATTAAATTCTTAAGGTTAGGGAACACATACGCCACCCCAGTTCTAGCCAAGTGTTAAAAATTAAATACATTCAAAAAGACTACAACGGATAATATCTAAACTTTTTTCTCAAATTAAGAAAATTTTTTACTCTTTCTCATGTCCATGTTGAAATTACCACCGGGGGACAAGGAGTTGGACTCAGAGAGCCACGCACAGGTATGTTCAATGATATGTACTGATTCTTCGCTTGGAGGGTGAGTTCAAGAGTATTCATTTTATTATGCTTCATAATTACATACTCACTGGATATATTCTATTGCATGTATCTTTCATTACCCAATATCCATGATGTTATTTGGGAACCGTCCTACGTTTTTATGCACTCTATTCCTCTACTCTGGAAAGACAAAACAAGCAGCCCTCAACCAACGTGTGTATATAATAGGGCCCAAGAGCTTTCCAAGCTGGGAAGACCGTGACCAGTAGAGTGATTTGAATTAACAGCACACAGATAAGTAAGAACAAGGATAACAACACAGGCTTCCTCCCCAACTATTAGGTCAGAATCGTAACTGAACTTCTCAGAAGGACATCAGCCCCTGCGAAGCAAGCAGAGGTCGATTAAACAGGGATCTGCGGCTGAAGTGTGCTGACGTCATCAATGAACTGCCTATGAAACAATAAGCCTGTTTCTGCTGAGTGAGGAGTACGTACGGGACAGTTCTGCCAAAGCCAGCCCAGCACGTGGGCATCGGGCAGAGGCAACCAGCCCCAGGTTACTGAATGAGACCCACGAAGCAGTTACAGTAGAGGTGTCTGACACCAACTTAAAGTGGGCGATGCCATAGCTGCTGGGCTGTAGGAAACACTTGTTCTCAAGCCTAAATGTGATGTATATGGTCTCTACGCCTCCCTATGAGACTGAACTGACAGTAAATACCTCAAGACTGGAGTACCATCACTGAAGGGCTGATGCTCACACTATATTTTGAGCACACAGACAAGGACATTTAAAATTCACTCAACAACTAATGAAGATGTACTTACCACGTGTTAAATACTGTGCTAGATATTGGAAATATAAAAGTGAGTATCCCACCCGGGAAGGGGCCGTAAGGGTGAGGACAAAACTAAGCAGTGAAGATGGTGGCAGAAGGTACATATGGGATCTAGCGAAGCACAAAGGAAGGAATGGTCAGCTGTACAACTGGAGGCCAAGACAGGGTTTGGAGAGGAGACGCTGTGAAAGATGAACAAGTGCCTACTGGTAAGGAAAAAAACGCTATTTCAGAATGAGAGAACAGGCTGATCAAAGGCATGGAGGCCTGTGGTATGGTAATTCATAAATCGTAAGTGCTAGGAGAATGCTGGAGTAGAATTAACATTCTATAGTTCTGTTTAACAAAGTGACTGCAGCACCATTGATCCACAGAGCATAAGGGAACCAATGAAAGGGGGAGGGTATAGTCTAGTGGTAGAGTGTGTGCCTAAAATACACAAGGTCCTGGGTTCAATCCCCAGCACCTCCAAGAAGAAAAAAATAAATAAAAACCTAATTACCCCCCCAAAGATTTAAAATTAAATGAAGCATTATAAATAGGATAAAAAAAAAAAAAAAAGATCAGTGAAAACCCTGTTCCTACAGATGAGCAGCTCTATGCTCCTGTAGGCCATGTATGTGGCAGAAATAGGGAAATGCAATAAGGAAATAAGGAAATGAAATGAAATAAGGAAAATGTCCTCCTTTTTAAGGCAAGCAATACCACCTATTCAGAATCTAGCTTTGGGAAAATGAAATAATACAATTAAAATACTGAGCATCTTCTGCAAGAGGAGATGGATAAACTGTACTTCATTTACTTTATGATCTCATAGGTGGATGAATTAATACTTCACCAATTAAGGTTTTAAACAACTATAAAACGGTTATATGTAGAATAAAACATTAGTTTTCCAAAGGTTTCCCCTAGAGGAAAGGCTCCGTGAAACATGAAAGAGATACTTTATGTAAAGAGTCACCCACCTGAGGATCACATGCATGCTCAGAACACACTGTAGCAGTGCCCAGGCTGCTGGGCTAAAAGGTCCCATCTAGTAGGAGCTTCAAAGCTACCACCACAGTGCAGTGAAGGGAAATTACATTTCACTGCCCTTTCTTTTGACTGCCTGGATCATGGTGATCCCTGAAGCAAGGGTGGGAGATGAGAGGAAGCCCACTGCAAAGAAGCCGTGCAAGAATAGCACACCTGGGGGTTTTCTTGTGAACAGCTGCTGCCTTCTAATAACTCATTTGTGCAGGTAACATGCTTCTAGATAGAGGTTATTTTGGCTGACTTTTGATTTATTCTTCAAAAACAGCAGTCCACAATAAAAGCAGCTACAGGCTTTGAAAATGCCTTTATCCACAGGGACTCTCTTTGTAATTCAACGGTTTTGAATGTTCGAGGTTTACCACTGACAGACAGAAAGCCAGCGATAGAAACAAGCTTTCTCGGGTGTAAAAAGCTACAATAACGGAGTAAAGATATTACACCAACACGTTTATTTTCAGAGCCGTGGGTTCAAACAAGGGAAATACCGTTCCCAGGAAAATCTGGAACATATAACACACTCAAAGAAAGCCTGTACTTTTGCCTCAATTACAATGATAAATATCAGCAAAAAGAAAAAAATGCAGATCCAGTAAACTATGCCACATGAAAGTAGCAAAGAGGGAAATTCGGTCAACTTTTGGGATCTGTATCAGTGACTAAAACAGATAAAGGGCCAGATTTTTTTCATGGACATCTTGAATTTATCAGCCTCTTTTTCCTGGCTTTTGAGACATACCATTGGCATACTCATTTATAGTCCTTTAGTATTACTACCGAGAAACAATATCGTGAAGTGTTTTCACAATGCCTGCATTGCACGCACTGGGTTGATGTGCAAAGAGCAGTAGTATCAGCTCTTAGGGGAGGGGGAATGGAGAGAGAATGATCTAAAATGAACCTTTGAGGGGAGGGGATAGCTCAGTGATACAGTGCCTGCTTAGCATGCACAAGGTCCTGGGTTCAATCCCCAATACTTCCACTTTAAAAATAAGTAAATAAATAAACCTAATTATCTCTACCCCTTAAAAAAAAAAAAAAGGCATTCTTAAAATGACCCTTTGAAAAGAAACTTCTTGATGTGCAATAGATTAAATGGATCTCAGTATTTCTCATTATTATTGGAAAGCTACTCAGAACCTGCATAGAAAGATTCTTGGCTAATCTTGAAAACTTTAAGTCTTTCTAAAGAAAGAAATTTAGGGACCCTGCAGGCATTATTCTAAAATCAAAAATGACCTCTCTCAGCAGGAGGGTATAGCTCAGTAGTAGAGTACGTGCTTAGCATACACAAGGTCCTAGGTTCAATCCCCAGTACCTCCACATACACCCCAGTGTTCATAGCAGCCATTATATACAATAGCCAAGACATGGAACCAACCTAAATGTCCATCAATAGATGACTGGATAAAGAAGCTGTGGCATATTTATACAATGGAATACTACTCTGCCATAAAAAAGAATAAAATAATGCCATTTGCAGCAACACGGATGGACCTACAGATCATCATCCTAAGTTAGCCAGAAAGAAAGAAAAATACCATATGAGATCACTCATATGTGAAATCTTAAAAAAAAAAAAAAGGGGGGGGGGACACACTCTGAACTCATCTACGAAACAGAAAAACTCATAGGCTTAGTAAACAATCTTATGGTTACTGGGGAAAGGGGTTGGGAATTTGAGATTTATAAATGTTAGCAACTATATATAAAAATAGACTTTAAGAAAGTTCCTTTTGTATAGCACGGGGAACTATGTTCAATATCTTGCAATCACCTTTAATGGAAAAAATATGAAAATGAATATATGTATATATATATGCATGACTGAAACATTGTGCTGTACACCAGACATTGACACACTGTAATTGACTGTACTTCAACAAAACAAACAAATAATAAAAATTTTAAAGCCCTAATTACTCCCCCCCAAAAAAGACCTCTCTCAGTGGCCCAACACTATTGAGCAGATAGCGGTTTAAAGGCTCAGCCCTGATAGAAAACACAGATACATATAGAAACATAGGCAGAAAGCAGGAACTTGCAAAGGTCCTCCACGTACAGAGCATACTTAAGCAAATGTTGTATTTTCCTCACCTGAATTTTCAATTCTTTTAATGTTTGATTAGCAGAAACAAGAAGTGCTTTTTCACCACGAACTTTTCTATGCCGCATACTCCGTCGAATAACTTGCTTTTGATAGGCTATATAATTTTGATGGGATATCTTTTGCCGCTTTGTTCCTCCATTGCTCTACAATAAAGATCCGGAAAAAAAAGGAAGAACTGAAATTATCGATACTGTGACCCCTGCTCATAAAGTTCATCAGACAGGCAAAAGCAGCTTACCTATCAGTCCCTTAACCATTTGAGATTCAGTGTCAACAATGAATTGGGCGGGGGTGGAAGGGGTACAACTCACTGATAGAACGCATACCCAGCATGCACAAGGTCCTGGGTTCAATTCCCAGTGCCTTGGTTAAGGGGAAGGGAAGAAAAGATAGAAAGAAAAAAAGAAAACCTCAAAATATAATAAAATGATTTTTTTAAAGATTAAAAAAAAATAGGCAACAACGACAACTAGGAACTCAAAGTAGGTTCCTAGTAAGCTCACATGAAATTTTTAAAAAGAATAAATGAAATACACTTCTAACTGCATGTAAGCTCTAGGATTTAAAAATGTGTGTAGTATAAAAAGGACATTTAAAAGCAAAATGATAAGTTTGACCTCAAATCAGAAAAACACGTTCTGATAAACTGAAAATTTTTAATATTACTCAATTTTATTCATTAAAAAACCCTGAATCCTAATTTGTTTGTATTAAATATTTTCTCTCCTTTTTTGTAAAGGACACAGAAACTACAAACTTCTGAGAGCTTTAAAATGACAGACAGTACCTTAATCAAGACACCAAATTTAGCTTAACTAAAACCAGGACAGGACATTGTGCCTCTTGACACAATCACAAAATACATAGCTTTGCCTATGAAACACTCTTGCAAAAAATATTTGTTAGACTGAATCTCAAACATTTAGTCCCAAGTTCCAATTTACAGAAAATACAGGGAAAGGAAATAATTTAAAACCAGTGACATAAAGAGGCAATCAGATGAATCCAAAATGCGGGATAATCTACAAGAAAACAAGAAAAGGTTGGGAGGCAGGATGGAGATGACTACAGTGTAGAGTGGTACAAAACAGTGCACATCTTGACTGTATGCTGGGTGGAGAGGTTAGAATTTGTTCAAGACATATTTGGGATAGCTGCAGAGATCTCAGTATGGGTAATAGGATACTGTCCTTGCTGGTATGCTGGTTTAAGAATTTAGAGGTAAAATGCCACGATGGACACAATTTAACTAAAGACGGTTCAGCAAAAAGTACAGGCATCCATATGGGTACGTAATAATACTGTACTAGGTTTAAGAAAAAATAATGGATAAGGACCAAATGTCTTTCTACAATACTCCAACAAATGCCTCATCAAGAAGGTTAATAAACAGTCAAGATTCTCCTGCTAACCAGGCCAGGGAATGAATGAAACAGGATTTTAAAAATAATCTTTTCCCCTGGTTTAATTAAGTCTGGATGAGGCAACCCTCAAGCCCTGGCTCTGGCTTCTGTGGTTGTCACTGAGTGCCAGCTGTGCATAACCAGGCTGGTTTAGGGGTCATTTATGGACACAGATGCCACATATTCATTGTCAATGGAGCTCCAGAGATTTACACAGCAGAGAGGATCAAGAGGTAAACTCAGAAGAGCATGTGTTCAGGGTGACAGTCGACTGGCTAGGTGCTGCACAAGGCTAGATTCAGCACTAAAGAAGCACACAGGTCAACAAAGGACTTCAAAACAACAACAAAACAAAACAAAAACAAAGTTGATAAAACATTTTTCTCAATCTTGACTATTCAAAGGTGAAACTGGACCTAAATTTCACAATTAGGAACAGAAGGGAAAATATCTAAACAACCTACAATTTTACATTACAAATAGAAAACACAACCAAATAACAAAGCGCTGAGCATTAAACAAGATTTTTTTTAAATGACTGTGATTTTAAATAGGTCTAAAAGCTTTTCCCAGAATTACTATTTTTTTAAAAATCCATAGAATTTAAATCCAACTTATCTGACAAAAACCAACCCACTGGTTTTAGAAGGCTTTCAATTACCTAAGTAATATCGAATACTGGGTGCATTATTAATCTAAATTGTGGATAAGGTCAAAGTCAAAGGAACTGGGTTGATCTAGCTTAGAGAAAAGAGGAAAGGGGATTTGTTCATCTCCATTAAGGACAAACAGAAATGCATCAGTTGACATTACAGGGATTTAAAACAGCAATTGCAGAAGCTATATATTGAGATACTGCAAACTATTACAAAGAAAAGGTTTAAGGAGGCTGATGTTGGGAAAAGGCTTGATATTCTTCTGGGACCATCTACTCTTTTCAAAAAGGAAGGTAATGCTTCTTTATTGAAAAACAAAAATATTTCAAACATTCTAGACTTTTACAACACCCAAAAAATAACAAGGAAGACAGAAAAAAATTTTAAGTATAAAAAATAATTAAAGCATAAAAAACAATGTTCCTCAACAAATATTCTCCACCATATTTGTAAATGTGGAATCTCATCACCCACAACTAAGGAGAATACTACCACATCCATTTTTTAAAAGTTGCTGTGGTTGTGACACCAGTGAACAGAACTACATATTCAAAAACATTAGCTTCCCCAGAATCTAAATCACTTGATAATGTTTTTGAAATAGTTTTCTAAATAACTCTTAGGCTCAAAAGTAAGGCTTGAAATGACAGAAACTACAGACAGTAAGAACATATATGAAGCTTTGCAAAGTAATTACAAAGTTTATCAAAACAACAGACTCCCATCTGATTATTAAACCATACTGTCAAGAGACAAAACTTAAAACAAGGAAATGAAAGAGAATGGAGTCCTAACTTGGGATGGATGGGGACACACACACACACAGATACCTTTTAACATACCAACTGAAAAAGCAAATACTAGTTTGTAAATCTGTGACTTGAAAAATGGACTGTACAGGAGATGACGACATGAAAAAAGCTGATGTGAAACAACTTAAAGGCAGCAAAGCTATGTTTGCAAATTCCTATTCAAGGTCTATTATTTAACTCAATAATATCAAAAACCATCCGAAGGAACAGAAGGCATACATGTACACAGGTTTTAATAAGAGCATTATTTATTATAGGAAAATACCTCCCACAAAACTGAAAACCTGCATCCCTATGAAATGTATCGATCTGCTTAGCACTGAGACAAAGGGGTCCTCCAGTACTGAGGGACTGAAATACAAATCTGTGGCTGATCACCGTCAGCAGGGTGGGTGGTGCTTGAAAGTGCATGACTGTTCTTTCATGGGGGTGTTTCAAAGCCAACATTTTGCGAGATCCAACAAGCCATGAAAAACAAATGCTGACATATCTCTTTATACCAGTTGGGAAACTACAAGTAACATTTACCTCAGGGAGACCAAGATTCAAGTCAAGAGGGCTTTTCAGACTTTCTTAATCAATGTTGAAAATGAAGGAACAGTATCAGTGTGTACAGACAGGCCAACAAACCCAGATATCTCTGCTCTGTAACAGATAGAGCAGATGGCCATTATAACACTTTTATTCCTTCAGGGAGGATATTAACCATAAGTTGACTACACTATATTTTAGCAGTAAAGAAAGAAAACAAATATCTCCTCTGTTAAAACTAAACTCTAATTAGAATAGAAATTTCACAAATTTAAATCCAGAATTCCCTGGAATAAAATGGTGTGACTTTTTGAGAAGCCGAACTTACCTATACCAAATATCAACCAAACACATTTCCTGTTCTTAAGACAATTTTCTCCAATGTCACTATGAACACGCATAATATAATTCAGCAACCAAATCAGAGGGGTAGAACGTTAACAGAATACACAGAAAATAGGCAATTTAATAGAAGAATTTATGTTCATCACATGAAAAATGAAAAACAAAATCTGATCTAGTCATTTGACTAACACCTTTAATTAGAGATCAAAAATCTCCTATAAATTCCATTATTAAGGCTATTGTTTATTTTGTTTGTAACGAGGGAATCTGAGGCTAATAATTTTTTCATACTTAAAGATTCCATGATTAAGAAACAAACCAAGTTTATGGGTCTTGTTTTAGTCTTTCCAGCTAAAAATTTCATCATTGCAGTGTATTTTATCCTTTTGTTAAGTATGAAATATATTAATTCTGGAGTCATGTAGTCCATGGCTTTTCATGAGAGATCAGGATAGCTACAGTATGCTACCCAGCTAAAGAAAGAGGAAAAACAAGGGTGCTGAGAACCAACATCCTACACAGGCTACGGAGCGATGTCCAGGGGCTGGAGACACTGCTTTCAGAACAGCAAAATATGTAACAATGAAGAGCAGCTTCAACACGTACTTGATTAAAATCCGGATCTTTTTCTCCATCCGGTTTGGCTTCTTCCTTATCCTCCTCTGTCTCAGAACTACTCACATTCAGCTCCGGAGCTGAATCCTTCATCACCTGAATATGCCAGTAAGACAGAAAGAGAAGTAGGTCAGACACCAGGAAGACAAGCTGTGCAGGCCACCTTTATCAACAGGAGAGACACCTTTATCAATGGTAGGATAAAAGACCAGACAGAGGATAAAGATTCTCTGTTTCCTGTGCTCTTTTAACATGTTAGTTTTTATCCTATGAGTTATTCTTATATTTAATGTATTCACCATAAATGTAAGCAGTCTGCACAGAATAGTTATGATCAGATTTTATAATGATGTTATTTTGCGGAAGTTCTAAGTTGCTCTACATTTTCTCTAGCTCAAGACTTTTCAAGTATATATAGGAGCCCCAATGCTCCTTAAGACTGAGAAAAATGAAGAATGAATGAAATACTGATATTAAACTAAAAATAAATAATAAAATTTTAGCTAAATTGGATACTATTTTATACTAGATACCAACATATACACGCATTAAGAAAATCCTAGGGGAAAAATTGAGACATTTATACTCAGCAAATTAGAAAATGGAGCCCTTTATTCAACTTGTGAAGCAGAACCCTAGACCATTAGAGCAACCAAATAAGAGGGGCAGAACATAACAGAATACACAGAATAATTTTTAAGTTATCCTTCTATAATGATGTGTTTGGTAACTACCATCAAATAAAATGTATTCTATTTTACCTAGGGGAAGGTCTAGCTCAGCAATAGACTGCATGCCTAGCATGCATAAGGTCCTGGGTTCAATCCTCAGTACTTTCATCAAATAAATAAGTAAAACTAATTACCTCCCCCTAAAAAAAGAATTTTAATTCCAAAACCATGGAATCAAATTAATGAGATATCCAGAGATCTGAGTCAGAATCTACCTAAGAGCCATCCCTAATATAGTAAAAATGCTCCAAAAACAATCCAGAGGAATACCTCTGCTCCCAAAATATACCCATACCTGCCTACTTCACCAATCCTTTAGATCAACCAATGCAAGAAGCTCTAAATTGACCTCCCTTATTCCTGTTATGCCCTCACCAATTCCAAACACAACTGCCGGGCTGACCTGTTCAAAGCATAATTGAGATCACACCATGAACTTGCTTGAAACCCTCCAGTAGCTAACATGCACACCAAAAGATCCCAAATCCTTAAAATAAAACTTGGTCCCTAATCACACATCACTATCTTTCCTTGGAAGAAACTTTTCTCTAAACCAGTCCTGTCCACTACGGTAGCCAGAGGCCACACGTGGTTATCTAAATTTAAATCAATTAAAAATTCCTCACGCACTGTTGCCACATCTCAAATGCTCCAGTCACATGTAGCTAGTGGCTACCATAGTGTACAGTGTAGAAACAGAACATCTCCATCACTGCAGAAAAGTTCCACTGGACAGTGGTGCTCCAACACACTCTATTGCGTGAGTACATTAGGCTTATGCTTTGGTCTGGACTAGGTGTCACAGGCTGGATCTGACAGTTAACGCCCAGGTAAAACAACTCCTCCTCCGAGGCATTTTCCCAATTTCTCCCTGTCTACCACTGCCACCTCCATCTCTCTCAGTGCCTCACGTTATCCTGCTAGACTTCCTTCAAAACACTTGTTTCTACATGAAATCATCTTATGAATTTATGGGTTTATTCCTCTTTTTCTTTTTCAAAGATTTTTTTATGTGTTGATGTACAGTCAGTTTACAATGTTGTGTCAATTTATGCTGTGCAGAATAATAGTTCAGTCATACATGTATATACATATATTCATTTTCATATTTCTTCACTGTAGGTTACTATAAGATATTGAATATAGTTGCCTGTGCTATACAGCAAAAACTTGTTCATCTACTTTATATATAGTAATTAGTATCTGCAAATCTCAAACTCCTAATTTATCCGTTCCCACCACCCCGCCTAACCATAAGTTTATTTTCTATGTCTCTAAGTCTGTTTTGTAAATAAGTTCGTCTTTTTTTTTAGATTCCACGTTAAGTAATATCATATGATATTTTTCTCTCTTTCTGGTTTACTTCACTTAGAATGACAATCTTCAGGTAGATCCATGTTGCTGCAAATGGCATTAATTTATTATTTTTTACGGCTGAGTATATTCCGTTATATAAATATACCACAACCTCATCATCCAGTCATCTGTCAATGGACATTTAGGTTGTTTCCATGTCTTGGTTACTGTAAATAGTTATGGGTTTATTTTTGATCTTCCTCACTACGTACAAATATTCTTGAGGGCAGGTACCTTGTCTGCCTTCTTCACCACTGATCCCTAGCACCAAGACCATTCCTAGCACAGAGCTGACAGTCAATAAGTTATTTGTGTATCAAATTAAAAATGGACTAAATCTACATAAATCTTCTAGGTATTTGTTTTTAATTCTGGTCCAATTTCAACTCAGGCCCAATGGCTGGTGGGTGGCAGTGAGGGATGGGGCGAGAGCAAGCTTAGACAGTCTTCAGTGAAAATCTAACAGCAAATCAAAAAGTAGACTTGATCATTACCAGTCACGGCCACAAGAGGGATTGTTACCTTTTTATTATCCACAACTTTATGGACATAGATGGTGGCTTGAGTGTATTCACGCAGGTCCCTCTGCTGTTGACACAATAAGCCTTCTCTACATTCTGGACAGAGTTCTAAAAAAAAAAAAAAATTAAATAAAACAGCAGTAGCTGAGGAATTACTGCCAAAGAATGAAAGATCTAAAAATGCATATCAAAGTAACCAGTGAATATCTATCAAACTATTCCACATATTTTGTTAATTCTTGTATACTACTGTATGATGATGATAATAATATTAGTAACAATAATAATAATTAAATCCGTTTACTGTCAACAAACACACACAACTATATGATAGTTCCTACCTTGGCAGTATTTGGTTGGACCACCACATGATCTTTAATGTTATAAAGCAGAGAATACAATATTGGTATACACTTTCCTCCCCCCTTAAAAATGTCAACTTTTAACTACACAAACCAAGAACAGTATGAAAACTTACTAGGTTCAGAAATATACTGTGTTTCTGAAGAGTCTGCATCTCCCACTTCCGTTCTCGTGATTTTAATTACATGATCCACAACAAAGAGCTTTTGTATCATTTGCCACTCACTGGGCCATATGAGAGCTATACTGTGCAAAAAAACACAACATGCTTTAAGACACATGGAAATTAAAAGAACATAATCCAAAATTATCAAAACCAATATTTAATACAAGGAAATTAAGAAGGAAAAGACTCATCAACAAGGAACAGTGTCTTTTCTCATATAGAAAAAAGCTCTCACAGCCATCAAACTAAATAGACCAGAGCTACATGAATCAGCATGGCTGAATCTCAAGAGTCTAAGCTGAGTAAAGAAATTAGCTGCAGAAGGATAAATGTTGTGTGGTGCCACCTAGAGACACTGTCCTGGTTACCAGCAGCTTAGAAGGAGAAAGCAGGGCTCCAGGAAGAAGAAGAAACAAAGAACAAGGTAGACTCGGGCAGCCTCTTGGCTTTTTGTGGAAAAGCAGTCTTTTATTTCTTTCTTTCCTTTTTTAAAAAAGACAAGTGTTCTCAATCTGGTACGGAATATCAAAGGAAAACACCCCACAATTCAACAAAAGCCCAGATTCTTAAAAGATTGTTTATGTCAGTCAAGAAATTTCCTAAACACATTCTATTAACCATTAGAAACAAAAATCACATGAAGAAAAGAAACTCACAGTTTAGAATCTTCTTTGGTCATGGAAGCAAATGTAAACATGAGTCCCCCGTGGGGACACAGAAGAGCACTGTTTCCGACCGATGACACAGGACTACATCTTGTAGGTTTTCTATTCAAATGAGACAGAGAGGATCGATATACTTCACTATTACAGAACTACAGTGAAGGTCTTTAAGATGACTATTTTAAAATTACATACATTTAAAAGAATATTACTAATTAAATGTGTTTCTCAAGATTATTCATTTAAATTATCAGAAGATAAAGTTTTCAGTATATGCTAGTAAAAGTAAGGTACCACGATCAGAATCCACGAATTCTTAAAAATATTAGAATGAACAACAAAAAAGGAAATAGAAACTGTGGGGTTTTACCTAACAAATTTCCGCCATTCTTCTACAAAAAACTGTGACACAATGTAGAGGACATCTGTGTCCTAGAATAGAAAGATCAGATAAAAGTATCCATTAATTCACTGCATTTTTTAAAAAACAACTTTATTGCGGTATAATTTCTATATAGTAAACTATACATATTTCAGATGTACAATTTGATGAATTTTGATAGATGTATACACCTATGAATGTAGAGGACATCTGTGTACTAGAATATAAAAATCAAATAAAAGCATACATTAATTCACTGCATTCTTAACCTAAATCCTATAGGGAAAAATGTTTCCATAAACATTCCAAAAATGCTTTCCTATTTAAGTTTCATAACTAAAACTGAAATATAGTCCTCCACCAAGAAATCACAAGCTAGAGTAAAATCTCCCTGGTTAGAGAACTATACTTCATGTAATGAGAATTAGAGAAGCTCTGGGTTATTGTGAAATAGTTCACTGGGGCCTTAAAAAGGTGAGGTGAATTCTGTCCTTTGTGGGAATCATTATACCTCTGGCCAGTTACTGAGACACGGTCTGTTTTTGTCCTGGAACAAATTTGGGAGAGAAGTCTTTTGCTCATTTGCAATCATCTTATGTAAGGCTTCATTTTCTTCCCCTTCTCTCTCTAAAATCTGAAAAAGAGTGAAACAGGAAGCAATCAACCGTCTCCTGCTGACAGCACAGGACATGCCTCCTCCCTACACCCCCATCAAAAGCACAGTGTTAAATCTCCTGGGAAGTCAATCCAGGGAGGTGGCATGTCATTTCCACAGATGTCAGTACAGCATTCAGTACCTTGCACTGTGAACAGCATTCTTTGTAACTTGGGAACTCAGGAGCCTTTGGAAAGTACTGCTGCAGTTTGCTCCAGGCCTCTTTAGAAACAAGTCTTCTTTCATTTTCAGATATGCATAACTCCCCTGAGTTGAAAAAAAAAAAAAGGGGGGGGGGGAGGCATCAAAATATACCCAACAAAAATTGATCTCCCCTTTCTTAAATGTAAGAAAAAATTTGTAGGGCCTCTTTTCCTTCCTTTCTAAAGTGCTATAATTCTCGGGGGGAAGGTATAGCTCAGTGGTAGAGTACATGTTTAGCATGCACGAGGTCCTGGGTTCAAGCCCCAGTACCTCCATTCAAAAAAATAAATGAATATATAAAACTAATTACCTCCCACCAAAAACAAAATAAAGTGCTATAATTCTCTTCCCTTAGTTTCAAAATCTCCAAAAAAGCCTTAAACTTCATCTAATTCTAAAGGAGCCAGCCATTCCTTCGTCCATAATCTAGGTCTTTCTTCCTGCCAGCAGCGAAGTAAGCAGTAAAAGGGCTTCCAGCGATCCTGGAGTCCCTGTGCCACCGCAGGGGTTGTTCAACAGCATTTCACCTCCACCTACATTCCAATGCCACAATTTCCTGCAGAATATTTTTCTCCCATTTGATTCTATTATGTTACTAAAATCATCCTGAAAAGAAATGGTATTTTTAAGGTTGCGCCCAACCTTTTCAGTCCCATTCTCTTAAGTTAGAGACCAACAGTTAATAGTAAAGCAATCTACTTTTCAATTGGAAAACCACCTCCAATCAATATCCAATTGGTTTCTTATTGCTACTACGAACACCCCGAACCCATGATCCTTAAAAATCCCAGAAGACAATAAGCAGGGTACTAGTCATATCACCTTCTTCTCCTCAGATCACAGGAAGGCCCAGAGGACAGTGACCCTCAATCTCAGGAGCCCCTCCTCCAGCATTCCGGGACCTTTCTCCCCACTCTACCCCTTATTCCATTTGTGGTTCTAGTTTGCACTGCTTCAGCTGTCCCCAGTAGATAATTAATGAACTACATGTATGTATCTATATGGTTCATTACCCAGAAAATCATCTTCAAGTTTCCAAAGGAATACATTTGTTTCTACTCCCATTGGCAAGGTAACTTTATTAAGCGTAATAAAGCCAGGGGCTTCTTTTGATGTAAGGATAAAGCATCCTTCTTTGCTTTATGTGTTTTACATAATAAACTGAGAATAAGAGAAATTAATACACCCAGGGTCACTGCAGCTGGTGAATGAGGCCAAGATATGAAACCAGATCTGTCTCATCCAAACTCCATAATTTCTATAACCTCAAAGTGGATTTTTTAAACTTCATCCTTCACCTCTTACTGAGCTTTGACTAATCCCAAGAAAAGATTACATTGCTTTAATATAAAAGATTACATTGCTTTAATATACTTACTACCAGAGAAAACAGGTCACAATGTAAAAATTAACTTTCTTTCTGAATAGGCTGTTAAATTTTCTCTGAGGTTATAAAAACTTACATCAAAAAGTTTATCCTCAGACACAATTAGGGAATTTATTATCTTTTAAAGGTTGACTAAATTATCAAAACTCCAATTTAGTGTGTCTTTATGGTGATACATAATGCAACCACAAAAAAATAGTAAAGCAGATTTGTATAACCTGATTTAGAAAGAACTTCAAGGCAATTATACTTTTAAAGTGGTTTCCTATGAAAAAAAAAAGTACTCTTTTTCTGTACATATGTGGTATAACCCAAACTGGTTCAGAAAAGTATAGAATGAAGAAAACATAGTAGAAATACACATACACACATATTTTAAACAGGATTCCACAGACTTTCTGGATGCACTGCCTTTTGTTTTGATGTAAGACTACCTTTACTTTATGACTGGTTATAACGCTGGACGTATATCACTCAGATGATTAGAAAAGAATAACCCAAATTTATTTCTGAAATCAGTAGTTTAATAAGTCATTTTAGGGCAGTCAGAAAGTGGTAGCAAACAAAGTCATCCACTCTACTCTTAACCATGTTTCTAAATTTAGTTTCATATCAACTAAATTTAATATATCTGAATACTGTTTATGACCTCACAATAATCAACTTTTACTTGTGACATATGAATTTTTAGAAATTGGACTTGCATCCTGCAATATATAACACTATTCTTAAATCTGAAAAAAGAAAGCCAATCAAATTCATCTTGTGAGCAACATCTCCCAATAGAAAATCAAACTAGTTGCGCGAGATTTAATTCACCAAACATAATTGGATGACCTAATCCTCAAAGATTCTTCCGGTAAAAATAGAAATCTAGTTAACAATGACTTTGGATTCTGGATAAATCCTCCCCTCTTCCCGCCCCTGTCAAAATCTAGTTCAAACTCTAATAATCTGGGCCACAGAACATCCAAAGAACTTGTAAAAAATAAAATAAAATAAACTTATCAACTGCTAAATAAACCAAATGTAATAAACAAGGTAAGCTATAGGCAAGTTATCACTTAAATGAACATAAACTGAAATGGATAAGAAAGCCTGATGGATATGGAGTATCTGCAATAAATGCTGAGCTCTTTGATAGTAATAAACCATCTGATGGGATATAATCCATGATTAATTCACATAGAATCTGTCATAAATATGCACAGGGTTTAGAAATAAGGATTTTGCTATAAAAATATGAAAATTCAAACAAGCGCTTCCAGATAAAAATGATATTTTAAAATTGCATTTACTATCAGTGCCTCCTAAAACACCACTAAACCACAGTAAGGGGATCTTTTTTAAAGATATAAAATCATAATGACAGTAAAGAGAACAGAGGCGGGGTAATGGTAACAAATATTTTAGAAGCTTAAAGGTGGATAGATAAGACACAAGAAATGAGTTTATAACTATACACGTGGAAAACTACCAGGCACGTGGTAAACATTCAATTATGTCCAACTATCATCTTCCTACTATTCGTACTACTACGATGACCATCACATCTCAGGGACAAGTCTTAATATAAACCTAAAGAGTGAAACAGGTTTCTAAATAAGGTCCCATATCCTACACTGAAAAACCTGACCCCATGGATACAGTATAGACGGGTGATGTCTGCAAAAGCAAGAGCTCAGAACTACCCTTTTGAAATCCTAGATGATAAGGCACAGTAACAAAATGCCGCTGGATCGCTCAAGCTAAAAGACCTTTTCTTAAAAAAAAAAGCTCGTGTATACTTTCTGACAAGTTGAGCGGAGCAGCCTGAGTCCTGAAATCACATTCAGCTCTGCCATGCTTTCTAGTCAAAACTGTAATACAGAAATGACAAGATGAGAGAGGTGGGCTGAGAGCAAATGTCAGCGAGCTGAGGAGAAAGACGACAGTCTGAGTTTTGGCACTGTTTCACCCTGCTAAGCAGCACCAAGCATGAAAACTCAGTATTTTACAAAAGATTCCTCAACTTTCAAAATGGAGGCACTCATGCTATGTCTACATCTGTGCTCCAAAGGTCAAATAAAAAGAGCTGACACGAAAGCAACATGAGAAAAATCTACTTTGGCTGTTCACTTTGCCTGCCTCTACTTACTTACGCAATCTCTCTATGACTCAGGGGTTCACATCTATGCTCATATTTGTGCTCCTACTATGCACTACTAGTGTAAGGGGGACAATCTGGGAGACAGAACAGAAGGCCTTGGGATCCACAGATCCAATCCCATACTGCAGGATGACCCTTCATCCCCTATCTTCCTAGCTGTGTGGCCAGTAAATGAGAATGTCACCTAGCTAGTAAAGTGCAGTGAGATCGCATCCAGAAAGACCAGCACGAAAGTATCAGTCAAGTGACAACTACTATCACTAGTATCACCAGGGATTCTTGATATAAATAAAAGAACTACTGTGTATGGGGAAATGTGAGGCATCATGTGCCAATTCATAATGAGGACATGAAGTAAAAACTAGAATAAAGAACTTACTAGGACCAACAAGAATTCTGAGTACTAGCAATACATTAGCACACAGCAAGACATGCAAACATGGGTTAACAAATCCACCCCTGACATCTCAACTTCTCTGGGTCCAGTGTTTCTCTGGGTGGAGTTAGAAAAAAAACAAAATAAAACAGTAAGTGAGTGAGGTACTGGGAAGTAGACACCTTTCTGACTTCGAGTGATAACAGAATGGAAAATCACATGTCATATAATGAGACCCTTGCAAAATAGTTATTTTATTACAAGTGAGCACTCACTAAAACCAAATAAAAATTAAAAAGGATTTGGTAGTTATCATTAAGAGTATATAATACATAGTAGCTAGTCAAAAAATGTCTAATAAACTAAAGCAGCAATAGCCCTGAGGAGAAGAAATACACAAATACTGTTTTCCAAGTATTCAAATTGGACAGACACAGACATGGGAAATAACTGAAATTCTTCTCCTTGAAACTCAGAAAGCCCTTCAATGTGGTAAGTGACAAAGATTCTTCTGCAGAACATGGAGAAATCCTGTTTTGTATTATTTTTAAATTTTTTTGCAAGAAGGTGTGAGGGGCATTGGCTTGAAAGCAGGCAGCAGAGGCTGTTTAAAAGGGTAAGAGAACAGAAGCATTAAGAAAATGTACAGTTTAGAAAACCAGTTACTCCACCATGGCTGCCACATTAGGACCTAATCTCGGAGTGTAAAACATTTAACAAAATATTTACGACATGCTAAAGTCAGACTAACAATGAAAGTTTCACACTTCTGCCTTACCATGTGGGCACAGAATGTCTTCATTAAAATTTAACTCCTCCTCCTCTTCTTTTCTTTCTTCCTTTGATTCATCTAATCAAAAGAAACACAGGTAACAACTGCAGTAGCTGTTGTATTTAACAATCAAAGTAGCAAAGACACTACTCAACAATTTTGAACAAACGAAACTTTAAAACATTCTAAAAATCAGACCCCAAGTGATTCCTACGCAGTTCTGCTAAGAAGTGTTTCATTTCTTTCCCTTACAAGAGGAGGGGAAATTTGAACAGCTGTTTCACTTTTTTAAATCTTTCGGTTATACAAGAAAATATGCATTTTTTTCCAATTGAAAAACAATTCACAAATCCTTCCATTAATTCTAGTCATGGTACTGAGAATGTGATATAAACCAGGTTAATCACTTGCATGTCATGTCACTTTCACCCACCTATTCTTTTAGGGGTAGAACAGAAAGGTTTAGCAGGCTAATATAAAAGGCACTTAAATTTTAATGTCAAATGTACATAATTAAAACTTCTTTATTCCTATTAACAGTTTTTTTTTCTAATATCTGCTTTTTCTACTTGTCTACACTGTGACACTGTCAATTTGTAGTTGCGTATACCGGAGAACAGGATCAAATAAAAGCCATAAGTATAAGGAGATTAGAATAGTTATCCATGGATTTTCCAGCTTATGTACATAGCACAAACTTTCTTTTTTTGTATATATATATATTTTATTGAAGTATGGTCGGTTTACAATGTTGTGACAATTTCTGGTGTACAGCACAATGCTTCAGTCGTACATGAACAATACATATATTTGTTTTCATATTCTTTTCACCATAAGTCACTACAAGATTCTGAATATAGTTCCCTGTGCTATACAAGCACAAAATTTTAATACACTTAATATAAAGACTATTTATTAAAAAGCTCAAGTAGAAAAATGAGCAAAGACAAGACATGACCACAAGACAAGACATGACCTGTCTCTCTGTCTCCTATTTGTCTCTGCTTCTGTGTCACACAATGTGAAAATTAGACAAAGTAGGTACAAGGACATCTAAGGATGCTCACTGCCATCTGTGTTTATGTACTAATTGTAAAAAACTGAAATAGGTTATATATATACATACATACATACATATATATGTATATATATACATACACAATCAAATGCAGCCACTAAATTTTTAAAAACTGCATGTTTTTGTAGAGGAAGATGCATAAACTGTGCCCAAACAAGCACCATTATAAAAAGCCACTATTTCCGTAACTAGATCTGGTAGAAGGGATTTCAGTTTTGACTGTTACTTCTATGGGGGAAGAAAAACATTTTACTCAGAAAGCAACATGAAAAAAGGTTTTTACACTAGGCCAAGATCAAGGCACTTTCTACTATGGCATCCAACTTTACTTAGGATGAAAGGTCACTGATATACAAAGAGGTTTCAAAGAGCACCCAATAAATACTTCACATGCTGAGTCACAGGACACATAAAAAGTAGGTTTTTAATTTTTTCTTTATTTTTAGTGAGGTAGTTGATGTACAATACTAAATAAATTTAATGTGTACAACATAGTGTTTTAAAACTAATGTTAAGTTAATGAAGTACATAGCACAAAATACTTTTGACCAAAAGGAAAACATTCTTCAAATCTGAAAATGTTAAAAATCACAGTTTTAAACTAACAGTGGCTCTGCTCTATTTATTTTCTCAAACTGTTAAGGCAGTCAGTGATACAGGAAGATTCACACAAAATAAAATTGAATGGTTTAAAATGTTGGAATGCAGAAAATACAGAATATGTATGTAAATATTACTACTTGGAGGTAAAACTGGAAGTGAAATAATTGCATATGGATCACTAATTGTATCTAAGAACTGTAAACCAATCAAAGCACTAGTTTCTACTTTAAATCTAAAAAGTTTTATGCCTTAATTTCCCTTGATAACTTATAAACTATTGACTACAAAATTACACTGAGTGGTTGACTTACATTAATATAATTTCCTATTTAAACGCGTAGCTTCAGAAAAGTCAGAAGATTTATAAGTAAAAAGCTATTCAAAACCTGTCTTCTTTCCTGGCTAAATAACACAGACTTTCAAGCTCATTCATGAGAGGAAGGCAGCCTATAGATGTGGCAGATAATCTATAACCAAAATGTACTGAGTGCACAATATACTATGCAATGTGTGGCAGACTTGCCTTTCTTAAAAATTTTAGCTGGAGCAAAGCTACAATTAATCTTGCTTGAGGGTAATTAGAAAGAACCTAAGCCCAGGGCAGGCGAGGTTATTAGAAATGGCTCTCCCGAGTTCTTGAGCCCTTGCTCACTTTCAATAGCTTAAATACTTTTATATGTCCTGAGATATTTTTGGAGAGCTTTAAATTTAAAAAAATTGTCTTTGAAATTACATGGATGGGAATTAAACATTTTACTAAAAACAAATGCTCTCAGTTTTGTGTTATGATTCACAACCATCTGTGTAACAGGTTTTAAATGTTACCTTTATTCAAGGTGTTGCCATTCATTTTCCCGTTGCTTTGGTCTGCGTCGCCATCTTGCTCGTCTAGTTGTTCAAGAGCTAGCTGGCGCCAGCTGCGCAAGGAGGACTTCCCAACCCAGAACCCATCACTGCTGTGGAATAGAGCGAATGTGAAATGATGCAAGTAACATTTCCTAGCTCCCCCTCATCCCTTCTTTCTGTGTAAAGGCCACAACCAAATTGAATTAGAAGTCAGTATCTGCTGCTGTGCAGACAATTTTTTTTAAACCCACTTCCTCATTTTGGCCATTTTTACTCACTATTAAATTGCAGGTATCTAATATTTTGATTCTATCATAAATCTTACCCTGCTTCTCCTAAACCTCATTTAAATGTATGCCAATCACACTGTTCAACTGGCCACTTTCACTTGATTACTACGCAGAACTACATACAGCTGTGCCTTCAAGTACACACACACACACACACACACACACACACACACACACACGTCTATATACAAACACACATTTAGGGGACTCAGGAAGCTGTTCATGGAATAACCAAAAATAGTGAACTAATTAATCTTTCTTTGGGAAATATACAATTTAAATTAAACCCAGATATAATAAATGCCATCTGAGTCCAGATGTACTCTACAGAATGGGGTTCGACAAACTCCAAGTAGCACAGATGTTTCTGACAAGGATGCACCACTGGGTACCATTTGTTAACTGGTTACTTCAGCCTCTCTAAAGGGGACAGCCCCAGGCCTGCTAGAATGGTTTTCCAATATAAGCATTCCATATTTCCATGTCAGAACACAGGCCAGCACCCTTCCTTCATTTGCTCAGGCCTCAGATCTACTTCTCTTGCTTCCACCTTTCTATTGGATGGAATTCGGCCACAAGGGCCATGACTCAGCTTTACTTTTGCCACAGTGGCAATCACTCCAAAGTCTGATCCCGCACTGCCACCCACTTCATGACCTTTCTTTCTTCCCCAAATCCCAGCTCTTTTATTATCCATAAATAATAAGCTTCTAGGTTTTCAGTTTATCTAACAATATACTGTGTAACATACCCTTTTACTGTTGCCTTTAGCAGATTATTTACAGTCTTATAATCTTCATTTAGTTGGTTCTTCAGACGCAGCACGCGACAACGTTCGACTACGCATTCCTTACAGAGGGCTTTCACTGGACGGGATTGAAAGAGAACAGAGTGCATTCACATACAGATTTCCTCTTAAAACGTTTTCAGCAATTCAAAAAACAAGGATAGTTCTAAGCTTAAGTAAATTTTGACAATATAGCAAATTGATATACATCTTAAATTATTTTGGTGACATAAATATCAAGACAGCAACAGTGTTACCCTGCATAAAGAATAAGGAGGTATAATATAATGTTAAAACTATCTATGCCACAAAGTACAATATTTTACAAAGTTTAGATGCAAATTTTGCAAGACCATGATCAAATAATTGAGGCTCTAAATGAGGGGAGGGTAGTCAGTGTATCAGACAACTATATATGTACTCTTGATTATTTAAGAACTTCATGTGGGTATTAACTATTGAAACAGTAAAGGGAAAAGAAACATCAAGGGCCTGATTCAAAACACAGTTCTAGGAATTACATGAAACGTGATTCTTACAAAGATCTTCTCATAGTAGTTTATTGCTTATGAATCAAAAACAGATATTTAGAAAGCAAAACTCCAGATGTATATAAGAGGCCAGAATCATGCAGTTAAATGCCAGTTTTTTAATGCAATAAGTTGTACACAATCAGAAAACAGCATTTAATTTAGGGAATAGAGCGGAGGTGGTGGTGACAGTCATGTGATTTTGATTATTAGACTCATCTATAGATTGGAGGGCGCCTTGTGTTGCCAGATGGTCATTAAAAGTAAAAATGCTTTGGTGGGGAGGGTATAGTTCAGTGGTAGACCATACGCTTAGCACACACAAGGTGCTGGGTTCAATCTGCAATACCTCCAATTAAAAAAAAATTTTTTTTTAATAAATAAACCTAAGTACCCCCACCTCCAAAAAAAAAAAAGTAAAAATGCTTTGAGGAGAGGCAACTGAGAGCAGACTACAGATACTGTGTGGTTATATATAGCTCATATTCAAGGCAGAATTAAGCAGCTTCCATCCATAAGCTAAGTAACAATCTATAGATCACACAGAAGTCACACTTAAAGGGAGAAACAAGAAGTGCAACCAACCAAACCAACACTTTAAAGATTATTGTATAAAATAACAAAAAACTACTAGATGGATTTCTCAAATGTTTCCTATTTTCTCTGTTTTGTGAGGGGAAAAAACAACAAAACTGAACCAGCAGTATCAATTTCTAACATTATAAATATACTGTGTATAATATGGTTAACTCTGACTTTATGTAGCAAATCCTCTTTGCAGAGTGTAAGAAACATGTGATCTAAGCACAGTTTGGGTGAAATGATCATAAAGATCATATGATGAGGATTGAACGCATTACTCTTTTTTAAGCAGAGAAGACATCTTGAATTACCAGTTAGTCTTGGTCCTCCTCCGTATCTACTGTAGAAAATATCAGCTGCATATTCAGATATTCTCTTCATAATCGATATTTTATCAGGATGAAGCTTGTCGTGGGAACACAAGCAAGCGTGATTATCGATAGGCTTCGTAGGTGTCGATTCATCCAACCACTTCTGCAGCCACTCAAGAGAGACAAATTCATAGGGCTCTGCGGAAGAAAGCAAGGGAAAGAGCCTATGTATTTTTACAGCTTTTTGACTAAGTGATACATTCATTTTTCCTCAAAAAGCAATGTAAATTCCGTCCAAAGTTAGCAGAACCAGAAGAAGAATGACTGTTCAGGGAAGAGGTCTGATGAGTACAGCACAAAGCTCCATGTAACTACCACTCTGAGTTCAAGGAGCCATGCAGAGGAGGGACGAGTCTGCACAGTGCCCTATGAGGTCGGCTGGTATTATTAACCACATTCTACAAAATAGGTATCCACAGAGAGAAGTGTCTTGCTTGATAAGCACAGCAGAGCTTTGATCAGGACACCCAAGATTGTTGACTACAAGCCACAATCCAGGCTGGCTTGCAAATCACATAACCTCACCCCGACTATGTTTACATCATACATGATTTTCATAAACACTTGTCATCAAAGTGTGATATACATCTGAAAAATTAAAATGAGAAGTCTGACTAGGTTCTAAGTTAAAAATTAACCTCATCAGCTATAATCACACTTTTACAGTCCATTTCAACCACTGAACTTTCCCTCATCCAAGAGGACAGTGATGTCTATTAAAAGGTATTTGATCTCCCCACCCAAATCCGTATCGCAATCTATTCACTACACCGTTACGTATTTTAAGAAATTATGCTATTTTACACAACTTTCAGGCTGAAGTGCACTACAATTGAATTATTATCAATTTTGAAGTTGTAAGAATTTCAGACAAAACTAAACCTCACAATGAGTTTTACTTTGGGAAACAAGAGTCCCAGGGCTCCCTAAAAGCCAAAATTAAAGATAAAGGGCCAGCTTTGATTACTTACAAAGATCTCCAGTGAGTCCCAGCATAAAACATAGAAGAAAACATACAGAGGTTGAATTTATGTATTTGTATTATGGTACTATTTCTGATGAGATGAGGGAAAGACAATTCAACTCAAAGTCCATTTTGACCAATTTTACACTTCCCTGAGAGTTACAAGTCTAGAAAGCTAACTTTCGTTTTTTAAGTTTAGTGTAAAACATTTCAATTTTCACCAAAACAGAATTCAGAATTGTTTAGTCCCTTACTTGGGCTAAAACTGTAAATTATAAGCTGAAAGCCTCCCGGCTGATTGCTCAGCTCTGATGCAGCTGCAGGGGAAGAGCTCAGGAATACAGGTTGAGGCCAAGGTCTTAAAACAAGTTCTGCCACCAAGAAACTGAACTGGAGCAAGTCACTTGACCTCTCTATGCTTCAGGTCTTTTATTTGTAAAATGAAGGTAATAATACCTGCCTTCTACCTACCTCACATGGATGTTGTTGAATGTAAAAGATAAGATAATGTGAAGCATTTTGAGCTTTTTGGAAGAAAAGAGATAGAAAAGTTAATTGTACATTCACACAATATATATAAGTGGAGACCTTACGGATACAGTATAGGTAACACGGTTGTGGCATTTAACAATATAAAACGATATGGTTAAATTAAAAATTACTTCCTAATTTTACTGCCATTCATAGAGTTTAATCTGACAGACAGAGTGCACGGGAGTATCTTAAGAAGGCAAAGATAAACGATCCCTATCCAAGAAGCAAAATAAAAGCCTTATTACAGCACATCTACTATTTCCCCAAGCATAGTCACATAGGTTAGAACTTTAAAGCAATCTCAAGGATATCAATGAAGCACCAACAGGATCATGACACAGGGCGACACTGAAGAATAATTCCCCACGGTTCTCCTTTCATTAGCAGCTTGGGGGAGGGGGTGGTGGTAGAGGACACCTGCTACAGCTAACTGAAAGGACAGCCATCAGAATCCTGACCCTTACCAGGAAAGGAATCTAGGAAAACTAAAAATGTACCCCAAAATAAATTAATTAATTAAAATTTAAATTAAAATAATAAAAATGTACAAAGCACGCCCTGCCAAGGGGTGTATGATGGAATTTTAAGCCCAGGGTGAGGATAACCCTGACTCACACAGCAACAATGTGACCCAAAGGCAGTTGGTTCAAGACATTTTCCAATTCCCTACAGAAGTTCCTGCAGAAAACTTCCAAGTGAAGTTTATTGTTTTGGTTTTGAGTAGTTTAATGTGAATTCAATGTAAGATATAAGAATAAGAAAAATCATGTATGATTTTCTAGTAAAAAGCAGCAGGAAGAGGGCCTCTAATATGATTAATTCCATACTTAGTAACTCCACCAGTTCTCCAGATCCTGGGGGCTGGTTTCAGTATGCTGGCGGATCCATGGAAGAAGAGTGACTACAGTCACAGAGGTATTTCTTTCCATTTTCAGTATAAACAGTTGTATTCATTTCTGCCAAGAGCTTCCCTAACATTCCAGGTCGAGCACAAGCCTCAGTAGTTAAGGGAGATTCCGCTTGTGGGAGGTTTTTACACTATGGATGTTTCTGTACCAAAGACAGACTCTTGGCAGGTTCTCAAAGATGTTCTCTATTCTTTGTGATTCGGTAAACTACTAAGCATCACCTTCCAAAGGTACGGATAGTCAACTAATAAACAAGAAGGAGAACTTTAATTATCAAGGTAGACATAACAAACTGTATAAAATCTTAGTACTTCATGAACCTGGAAATTGTTAAAATATTTGCCAAAGGAAAATGTACATTATGGCTCAAAGTTATATATACACAAACACTTTAAATGGCTAGATTTTGAACAGGAATTTTCTTTTGCAAAGTTTTAAAGTCTAGAAAGATCACAGCATCAAAAATATTTGAAACAACTTACCTAGAAATAATTAAGGATTATTTAGAGATGATTTATTTCAATTTAAATAAAAAGGGCCAAAGAGTTCAGGTTCCCAGAAAGGTTTATATTTTAGGATAAATGACCCTTCTTTTGATAGGATCACAAACAGAGGTAAAATTTAGAAAATACTTCACCAAAAGACTTCAATTGGCAGCACAGAACCATGGTCATTAGCTTTGCAATTTGACAACATTTTAGGACATGGATTTTCTACTTGGGGAAGATACTTGGGGAAAATCATAAAGCTCATAATTGGTAGAAGTACTGATAATATATATACATATTCTAAGAAAATAAGCACAGGTTCTTATAGACAAAACAGGCAAGAGGAGCACAAGTGTCAACTTGACACATAACATTTTCAGACCACGTACTTTTAAAGAGTAATTCAAAACAGCATTTTGGTTTAGATCCAGTAAGTCCCCTTCTCTTGTCCAGTGAATACAGGAAATTATGAATAAAGTTCAGAAAATAGATTTCTAGGCCCCAACTCCTTTGAATAAATTTAGAGATATGAATCACATATTCTTTTCCAAATCATTTCCAATAAAATTAAGGTCAGTCTAATTCTTTAGGATAATCCCAACCCTTGAAACAAGAGTGAGATTAACAGGTTACAAACAAAGGTCAGACTCAAACTAAGACGTAGTTTGGAGATATTCTTACAGATTCAGCAACTTATATTCATCTTTTGTTATACCAGTATTGGAAAACTGAGATATCAAAAAGACAAAACCACAAGAACAATTATGCTTGAGTATTTATTTTCTAAAATCAGTAAAGTTGCCTCTCTTTTTAAAGTAGGGGCTGGGTATGGGGCACTCACGCCTATGAAATGACATAAAACATATTATTACAAATGGCATTCAAGCCTTAAAAAGTTGGAGTTTCCTTTTTGAGGCATTGGATAAACCTGAATAAACATATACAGTAATGAGCTGGACTATGTGGGATAATAATTAGGAGTCAGCATAAAGCTTTCCTATTCTTAATACTGGATATTAAGATTCAAAATAACCTAATAGTGTCATAAAAAAGTTGTACTCATATAAGAGAATGCCTGGCAATTAATACTGTTAGGGTATAAAGTGTGTAAGGAAATAAGACTAGGCAAGTAGCTTCCATAGTAACTCAATCAGATTTTTCTTTAACAAGTTAATGTCTCAGAAATTAGAAATACCTACAAGAGTCATATATGCAGAGTGCTGACCTAAACCTTCTAATTTATTGAGAGCTTCCCATTCTTAAAGGTACATGATAATGAAAATTATATGAAATGCTACACATGAAGTTACTGCTAGTTTACATAGTAATTTTATACTGCATAAGCTGGCATTAATGGGTTATAAGGAAAGGCAGGGGAAAAGTTTGTTCAAATACATTTGTCATCATAAAAGAAACAAGGCACTTAATGGCAACAGTGCTGTCCCAGAATATCTTACAGACCAGCTCCAGCAGGTAACCTTTGGTACAGCTCCTTAACTTCTTCATGCTTTGCTTTTCCTTTATCCACACTCTGCTTACGCATCTCGGCCATTTCAATACACCACTCCTCAAACTTGGAATTATCCCGATCTACCAGCTCCTGAAGAAAGGCTATTCAGAACATTAAGACAAAAAAAAATTTACACTGTTTTCAAAGACACATAACCATGCTGATCTTTAAATTACATCAAACACTGGCTAAGATTTTGGTGGCAGCTTCCTACTGGGATCTCCCTTTCTATGAGAGACCTCCAGACGCAGGAAGAAGTAAATCTGAAGTCATTATCTGGAATGTCCCCACCTGGTTCTCCGTGACATCATCGGCCAACTGGGACTATCAAGCGGCCCAGAACCCCAGTCAAATTAAGACTGCCTTTAGGCAAGTAGCAGCTCTTTCTTCTTTATGTTAAATCTAGAAAATTTATAACTAATTGGCTAAAATCCACAAGTGCTTTGCAAATTGAACAAAATAAAACCAAACGGCTCTAATCTATATTGAAAAAGAATATGAAAACGAATATATGTATGTATATGAATGACTGAAAACGTTATGTTATACACCAGAAACTGACACATTGTAAGGTGACTATACTTAAATTAACAAAAACTTTTTAAAATACATCTCTTGACTATCCATAGGATTTTTTAAAATTGCTTTTACTTTTCCTTAGGGAGGTCAGTGGAATGGTTCTGTTAAAAGCTCTTTGTTTTAAAAACTTACTTCATTAAAGCAAATTTATGATTATGTACACTTTCACCAGTCACCATACGCAACCAACCTACCATTATAAATAAAAGCAATCTGTTCTTGTCATTGACCTTTGAGAATGGTTCTCCAAAATATTTGCCTTACCTAATCCTGGAAAATTGCTTACCTGGTACCTGAATAGTCGTGTTGGGTTTTTCTTGAGTTTGTAATCTATAAACCAACATATACGCATTTCGAGAGCAGTGAGTTCCTTTGCCACACTTGGGTTTACGTGTCTGGGACTTAGAAGGTTCTGCTGAGATGGAAAAACCAAAAAAATGACTCAATTAGAATGTCTATAGTTTGTTCATTCTTTTGCAGGGGAGGGGAACAAGGAAGGTCACAGAAAACAACTCCTAAAATACAAACCCAGATACTCTAAAAGGTAATACAAATTTAGTAAACTCATTTAACGTTTGGATATTTAAACAACTTATTGACCGCTTGGTTGCCATTTTCCATTTTTAAAAGCTGAAAAGTACTACTTTTCACAAAGATAAACCTGAACAACAACAGCAGAAACCTACGAATTTATTTTAATGCTGGTCTTAAATTACAAAAATTAATTCAGATTTGCCCGAAGAAATAAAACAGCATGTTACTAAAAAAGAAATGAAATGAAATGCTAAGATTAGCCACTAATTCAGTGAATTCAGTAGCAACTGGAAAACATTATTAAGTGTTTTACATGGCAAGTACATCACATGAAGTTGGTTTTCATACTGAGTTTGAATATCCCAGGATAACCTTCCAAGGAGTGTGAGGTCATGGATAGTTCTCAGGGAATCAATTACCAGATGCTCAATCCACTATGTACTTTTCTAAAATTGTTCTGTCTCATAGTTGAGGTTCCACTGACGGTTTCTACCATTCCTTTCACAGTCATCTGTCTCCTGCTTTACAAAAGGATATAACCTCCTACCCACTGACAAAATTTTATCCACCTCATCAAAAGATATATTTACAGTACAATTTTGCTGTGCTTAATTTCTAACACATTTATATTGGTTTGATCAATTATGCAGTAATATTTATTTGAGAAAAAGAAAAAGAACAGTGCTCAATTCAGAAGAACTTTTTAACCACTTGGAGCTTTGATTACAGAATACTTAATATATTCCATTAGAACAAAATTCTGTAGCTTCAGTGGAAACATTAGTACAGGACAAAGGGGAAGTATTAAAAACATCCTTCCATAAAAAAAGACCAGTTCTCATACCTTTGAAAAGGATGATGTGTGTATAAAATCTCTATTATGTGATTTCATTTTGGATACACTTAGTAAGGTTGTGGTTTAAGTTTCAATAATTATAATTTGTCAGAACTTACATTATTTGGAGCTACTTAAGTTTATAATGAAAATGTTGGATTTTAAAATGTGCAATAAAATACAAAGTTGTTCAATATTCCTATAGAGAATACAGGAGCAGTAAGTTTGAAGACCACAGGCATTGGGAATTAAAAATCTCTGGAGCATGCACAAGCAAAGGGAGGTTGGTCATTTCTAAATGAGAAGTATTAAGACTTAAGATGTTCATTAATTTCTATAAGATGGAATATAAAATAATTCATAAATGTTCATATTCACAGCAATTAATCACTAATGGGATTTTATGAACTAAAAGCTGCAATGTAAGTTGCATATTACAATGAGAGGCATTAAAACATTAGAATGGGATCCTCAGTATATGTGGGGTCTTTCTCTTCAAATGTTTTACAATTTAGGACTACCTATACGGAGAAGATAGACAGGAGAGCCTTAACAACGCTTTTAATCCTACAATTCTCTGACTAAAAATAAGATGGATCAAATAAACCTCAGTAAAGAACAGTCAAATAAGACTAAATTTTAATTACTCACAATTTAAAGCTACATGTCAATTTTGTTCCTAGGTAGAATATCAAAATAAGATATAAAAGCAAATGTTAAGAGTTTGAGTATTACTTAGGTAAAGTGAGAGCAAGATTGCTATATGTTTAAAATGTGATTTAAAAATAGATAATACTTCTAATGTGAAGACAGAGTTGAGTACCACTCAGGAGGCAAGCCCAGCACACTTTCCATTTTTTCTTTTCCAGCTTTACTGAGGTATAATTGACTAATAAAAATGGTGTGCATTTTTTAAAAGTAAAACTTTTTCAAATTGTACTGAAAACATGACACAGAAACCATGTCTGAAGAAAAATCATTTTTAAAAAATGAGCATTGCTATGAAAGATGTTCAAAGATCTTATGTGTGTTTAAGAAGTGCATAGTCCGTAACAATCTTGGGCTCTAATTTATCACAAATGTTTCTGTAAAAAAAAAATTATATTTTAAAAGGGCACTCACAACTTAAAGGTTTTACCTAGATCTTCCTCAATCCCTAGTTGTAATTTCTTCCCCTCCATCTTTTCTATGTCTTCGTCATTAAACTTATACCATTCACCAGACTGTGGATCCTTCACATGGGCAATGTAGTGACCAGAGTAAGCGCTCACTCCTCTGTGTATGAGGACTGCACTGAGTTCATACACATAGGACCCACCTGGAGAAGTAGAAAGGGAGAAAATGAAAGAAATTTTGGATAACATTATTTCTTCTTATACCCTGAGCCTGAATTGAAATGATTAAAATTCTTTATGCATCTGACAGAATTCAAAACATGTGACCTAAGATTTCAAAAATTACAAAGTAATGTAGTAGACATTGTCTTAAGCAGTTCACTGTATTAGCTATCTAGTCCCTCTGCAAAATACATAGATGGGAAGCTATGGCATTCTGGGCACTTAGGGTTATGAAGCCACTCTGTAGTGTATTTTACCCTCCTTCATAAACTGGCAGACCATATAGTTACCAAGAATCAGTTGTTCATATTCTCCAACTTGTTACAAAAATTAACTGCACAACCTAGTGAGATATGAGTGCAAAGCTAAAAGACTATAATTCCTAGAAAAAAGAACAAATGCTTTTTAAAAATTTGAGTTAAGTCATTAAGGAAAATTGCTCTCAAAATAGGTGTATACAAGACAATTAGAAACAACATGGGAAGAAACAAAAATCTAGACTGGTTCTGCACTCAGATTTCTTTTTAAATATTTTACGATCCTATTCCATTTTAAATAAACAAAACCTACACATCACAGCCTACGTACTATGCAAATGGTTCATGCAAGAAGAGATAGCTTTATCCAAACATCAAAACACCAGCAAAAGAATGAACATCTATATTTTAATATAAAATATTTTAAAGTTTGAAAAAGAACCCTTTAAAGGATTGTAAACTTAAACCAATTATAGGGAGAAATTATCTGTGTTAATCATTTCTACTGTAGTCTTAGTAAAAATTGGAAAACAAATTCATTAGGAATCCCACAACACAAATACAACCACTATTAACATTGAAACCTGCAGTTTTTTCTAACAAATTTATCAGTAACATCTTTCCACATCATTAAATATTCTTCTAAAAATTTATAGTGAGCATACACAAGTACCATAATACAGTGAACCACAAGAAGTGAGTCACAAGGTATAGCAAATCACTCATTCAACATATAAACACACTGGACACTGTTTTAGGCATGGAGGACACAGAAGTTGACTGAAAGGACAAAGTCCTGCATTTTTCTTTTTAGCTCAGTAGGGGATACAGTAATGCAGATTAATACCTGGACCAAAGCCCAGCTAACCCGCTCCAGCTGAAAATAATTTAAAATACCGGGTAAGATAAAAATACTTTAAAATATTTTAAAATGCACTGGTCAGTTGGCAAGAAAAGAAGAATTCTCAGAAGCCAAATACTATGTGAAGACAGCAAGCTAGGGAGGTGAGGACATTGAAAACAATTTCCTCCTGAGAGTCCTGGGTGAAACTTGATCAACTTGAACTTTGTTTTTTTCACAGTTAAGAGGTTTGTGGGACCTTAGACAAAAGCTAAGATCCACAAAAGGTGAGGAGTCTAGACGTGAACTCACATCATGAAACTAGGGCTCTTCAGTTTGAAATAGGAGAAATGAACCTGCCCTACACCAGAAATAGGAGAAAAATTATCTGCCTTATACTTTGACTCTTGAGGTGAGGAGAAAACCAAATATCTGAGCAAGGGAACCTGCAGCATTGGACTTGGTCTGGGATGATACCTAACCAGTAATGACCCCAGGTATTTGGCAGAAAGAAACCTAGGTATCTCTGGAGAAGGTGGCTTCATCCCAGCCCTAAGTGAATCCCCATTAAAAATTTCCCACGTGCAATAACCAGCATGTCAGATATAACAGGTACAGATGATGTGGCAACAGTAAAAGAGCCAGCAAAAATAAACCTGCATAATATTCCAACAATGTCCATCATGACCCCAAGTTATAAACCTAGGGTTTCTATGTTTAGAGAAATGAGAAGCCTGAAAATATATGCAAGGGATAGGGAACTACAAAGAGTGACGCAAATTTGAATTAGAGGAAATATTCGTAATTACATTAAGTATAAATAGATAAAAAAATCCAGTTAAAAGATAAAAATTGACAGATTAGATTTTTTCACCTAAATTTGAAATTCTCCAAAATAAAAAGATTGAGAAGACAGGCACACCTATGGTGTTTTCCTCCAGTGTTCAATGGCCAAGACGGGGCGGTGGAGGGGAGGGCACAGATTAAGATTTAATCACAGGCTGTGCTTCACCTGGCAATATCCCAGGAGGCAAAAGGTAAACTATAATGTTTAATGGTTCAAGCTCATAAAGTAAAATGTTAAAGGAAAAAAATTCAAAAGGAAGTGGTTGCCATAAAAGTCAGGTTACTGGCTATATTTTGAGAGCAGGAAGCCGTAACTGGGAGGAGCCCACAGGAGGCTTTGGAGTATTAGGAATGTTTTCCTCCTTGACCCGTGTGGTACTCACGAAGACGTTTACTTTGTGATAATTGTCCATACATTTCTGTATTTTGAACTTTTATGAACATTTTAATGTTTAAATTAAAAAAAGAGGAGGAAAGATATGATGGAATAAGATGTATGACATTTAAACTGTGGGAGGACAAGGTAGCATATGACCCTCAAAAGGGGAATAGGGAGACAAAAAATCACTGGAGAGTTCTTATGAGGTCTGGTAAAGACAGCTTACAACAGCAGTAGTTAATAGCATTCCCTAAATTATTCATGAAGACAATAAACCACAGAAGTATTAGCGGTGACTGTAACTTTATTATCAACAGACATCACAATTTTCATTACCACATTACCACTAATGCAGATTATCTGATTTTATACTTATCAATTCATTCTACTCATCAACTTAAGAGTTACGGTGGTTTTGATTAGCCACTGAAATCTGTTCTTTGGTGTCCACCTGATTACGGTATTACAAATTTGTCTTAGTATTTTGACAACTACATTAAAATGTAATTGGTTTCTTCTAAAATTCTATGAATTTTATGCACTCTTAAAGTGGACTACAGGGATATTAAAATCCCCAAGAAATACAGCAAGAGTTGAGTTAAGAGTCAGCTACGAAACATTCAAGGAATGGGGACCCCTCAGCTTACATATCTATGCATATCTGCAGGTTAACTATTTAAAGAAACAAATGAATTCTCCTTTTAAAAACAGATCACCTTTTATATCATTCTTTTCCACTTTGTGTGCATGTGTGTATGCAGCACGTATGAGTTAGAACATAGGAAAATATAAATACTGGTTATCTTGCTGATAGAATTACAAATGGTTTTTATTTACAACTCTTCTTTATGCTTTCTGATTTTTCCTAATCATCTAGAATGAATCCTGTGCAATTTTAACAAGCTAATTTATGTCTAGTATTCCACTTATACAAGGTAATACATTTGTATAGCAAACATTACAACAGCCTTGGAAAGACAGGTCTATAACTATAAACTACTGGATTAATTTTACAAGTCATAGTTAACAATTCTAAAATAAAAACTTTTATTTCTCCATTTAAAAATTAAACTTAGTAAGACAACATATTGAAATATTTCTACAGGTTTCTTCACCTATTAAGGTCAAAGTTTTTCTGTACAGTATAAACTGGACAAATATATAATAAATTTAATAACAAGAAGTATTCAAAATCATAAACTGGAGTCAAGGAAAATAACTTTACATCTCCTGTGTTTTTGACCCCTGAGAAACCACTAAGCTAGTGGGCTTCTCTAATTCCAAATAATTACCTAACAAAGGAGTCAGGAAGCAAACTACTATATAAAGTGACCTACATCTAAGTTTACGCATTCAGCCAAATACAGCAGTAGCAAAGCCCGGTAGCAATGTGTAGAGCAGCTTCCTTCTTCCAGAGGTGCGAATGTTAAACCACAGGTCTGGTTAAAGCATCATACTTTTTAAGATTTAAATATTTACCACATCATTTCCCCCAACCTCCCCAATCATTTCTTTTAAAGGTTTTATGCCTTTATGGCCTGTTTCCATTTAAAAGCCGCCACCAGAACCTCTTTTATGGAGACAGAGTTTAACTTCAATATTAAAAATTTAACCAACTTTAAAATCAATGTTAAGAGAGAAGTAAAATGGTCCTCCCAGTAAGCGCAGGCGAAACAAAGGGCAAGATGTTTCTTTTCTCTAACAAGAATCTTCCCATTTGGTGAGGTGAAACTACGAAAAGAAGAGTAGCAAATTATTATTGAGACTGTGTCATAGTCTCGCACAACTTATCAGTGGTCAGAGATCCAACGAATTACGGCACAAATACTGGAACTAGGCCACCTAATGTTTTTGATGAAATGTTTTTTAAAGAATGTGAATGGAGGCAGCTTGAAGACCCTTAATTTTATGAGGAATTTCAGATATGGTACTGAGGCTAAGGTAACACGAGTGAGTTCAGGAACAGCAAAATCTTTTTTCAATTTTTATTCTTTTATACTATTATATAGATATTGATGAACCATCTAATTTTTGTTGTGTACTTACTCATAGAAAATGAAAGTAACATCTCAGCTCACCTAAAATGACTTTGCTCCCTGAGATTACCAAATAAAATTTAGTAGTAACTGCCATTCTGTACTTAACACAAGTAGATCACAAGTCACAGCCTCTGAACATTTATAATTATCACCACTCAGTAAAAAGTAGTACCTTTGTGTTCCACATAAGGCTCCATATCCAAAATTTCTGAGAAGCCAATGTAGGTATTCAGCTTTTTCTTATGTCCAGTTTGCCTAACCAAGAAGAAAGCTAATTATATTTATATTTAAAACAATCATAAAACAATATATAAGCTCTATCAGCTATTTTAATAAACTCAGTAGAAGCTAGGTAATTTCATCTAGCAATCTTGCTCAAAACATAATCCTGTCTTAGAATTAGGCAATAAATAATCAACAGGCTAAAAGGTATGAATTTAAAGTGCTAATTCCAAACAGCACATTTCCAGAAGTTTTAATTTTAGTACAAAAGAAACCACAGATGTTCCTGTTTTACAGAAGAAATGCACATGTAAAAACACTACCTGGTTTGAATTATAAAATAAAAGATACATTCTCATGGAAATAGAGGCTATTAGAGTGAGTAGAAAATTTACTGGAGTTCTTATTTAATAATACAGAATGTCAAAGTAATTTTGTTCCTACCCAAATGTTTACTTGGCCTTTGCAGTTTTTACTAATTTCTCAGAATAAAAAATAAAGATTCTCTACTTTTTTAATTCTTAATTATATATGACTGGCTTTAAGAATATTGTGATAAGTCATGAAATACTGGCATTTCAAAATGATAGGCTCCATCTATAATTTTCATCACCAAATCCTGAGTTTCAAATTATAAGCATTTTGCTCTTAACTGTCTATGGTAAAATCTGTACGTATTAGTCACAATGAGCGATGAACACTACAATTGCACACATTTACCTGTCAAAGACAAAACGCATTAACTGTAAGTTCAACGTGCAAGGAAGGCTAAGGAGTCGGATCTTCCTTGTTGCGTTCTGTTTGCTTTGACAGTTTTCGCAAAAGTATCGATTGTCTCCTTCTAATTTTTCTTCCTGATCAGGAATAAGACATTAGTTTTAAAAAAAATTAAAACAAGATGGAAAGATTGTTTTAAGTCATCAAATCTCTGATGCAAAGCATAATTTCATGAATTAATAGCTTCTATTCAAGATCAAGTTATTATAAATATGAAGGACACAGAAGATATAAGGCATTGCTTAGGAGTGACATTATTTGTCTACAGTGATTTAAAACAGATGTGCCTCTTTCCAAAATGTATGAGTATAAAAATGCTTGGTTTTAGGTCCTTTGTCCTGATAATTCCATTTCTGGGAATTGTAAGAAAGCAGGTTTAAAAAAGAAATAAAATATGCACTTTGATGCAGCAAAATTAATTTTGAAACAGTGAAAATGGGTGGCAACTACATAAGGGAAATAGAATACGAAATTACATATATATACACAAAATTCATACCACACACACAGTTAACATTACTGAACCACATTCACAATAGAAAGCTAATTGTGCTCAATGTTAGAGCTAATGGTGGTTTTTTTTTTTATTATTATTACAATTTTTCCTTTATGTTTCTATAACAGCTTTCTGGTACAGGTTATTACCACCACTTTATTCACTTGGCTCTAGGGTGCTTCTCAACTCACATCCCCCTCAGCATCCCTCACTAGCTGCTCCTGTCTCCCTGATCTCTTAATGTTTGAATGTCCCAGGGGTCAGCCCTTGGTCTTTGTCTCTCTCACTCCCTTTGCAGTTTTTATCCAGCCTTGACGTCTCACCTGAACTATACCTTACCTATCAAATTTAACATGCCCCAAGGCAAACTTCTAAGCCCTCTCCCAAACCTTCTCCTCCCACCAGCCTTCACAACTCAAGTCGCAGCAATTCCCTTCTTTCAGCTGCTCAGGAGTAATCCTTGACTCCTCTCTTTCTCTCCATATCCCATCTGCAAATTTTATCAGCTCTACTCTGAAAAATCCAAACACTACTTATCACTTCTTTGGCTAACCCTTGCTTGGTCCAAGCCATCATCAACTCCTTCTGTCTGCCTCTGCCCCACCACCAGTTTATTCTCAAGATGGCAGCCAGAGTAATCCATATTAAAACAGACTATATCACTCCTATGCTTACAGCCCTCACATGTCATCTCATTTCAGGGTCAAACTTCTGACAAAGGTCTACCTGGCCCTATATTTTTTTTTTCCCTCGAAGAGATTTTTTTTAAAAAATGGAAGTATAGTCAGTTTGCAATGCTGTGTTAATTTCTGGTGTACAGTATAGTGAGTCAGTTATACATACATACAGAAAGATAGGTACATGTATTTCTTTTCATATTCTTTTTCCTTATAGGCTATTACAAGGTATTGAATACAGTTCCCTGTGCTACACAGTAGGACCTTGCTTTTATCTACCTGGCCCTATCTGATAAGGTCCTTAGTTACCCCTACAATGTTATCTTCTATCACTCTCCCCTGGTTTATTCACTTCAGCCATACTGGTCTCCTGCTGTTCCTCAAACCACCAGGCACATTTTTGTCTCATGTTTTGCACTTGTTATTTCATCTGCCCCAAACAATTCTTGGATGGCTCACTACTCCATCACCTTCACTCACCCTTCCATATGCCATCCCCCTCCCCTGCTTTAGTTTACTCCATAGCACTTATTACAGCTGACACACTCGCCGGCCCTCGCAGATCCCTATACATACTATACTATAAACTTCTTAACAGAAAAATGTCCGCTTCATTCACTATGGTTATTCCCAAAAGCTGAAACACTGCCTGAACGCAGCAAGCACTTGATACTTAGCTGAATGAATTCAATAAATGAGTACTTCACGCATGCTAATGGCTGTGCTAAAGAAGTAGGGTAAGTACAAGATACTTTAAGAAAAGAAGCTATATAATAAGCTCATCTGCTGTGCTACATGTCTGTTCCTACATGTCAACAAAGGTTTCCTCTCAGCAACTTTTCCACTCTCAACAAAAGGGAACCACTTCTGGGTCTCTACATAAACCTAAATACATAAAGAGAGGAATATGGAGTGCAGGGGTTGAAGAATGGCCAATTTTTATGTAAAGAAAAATCTTCATTCAACACTTTCAATAGTTCTCATTAAACGTAAAAAGGTAAACTAACCTTATGGTAACATAGCTTACATTTTCTTACTCTACAATTCCCCCATTACAAGTTTTTGCACATACATAACTCTATATATAAAATAACCTGAAATAGCCAAAAGTTATTTTAAGATGAAGCCTACTTCAGTAATTTATAATTTACAAAGTTTCTTCTAGACCATTTCATAGAGACACTTCAAGACATTTCATATATAGAAAGTCAAAATAATGAATTTATCCATTAAAAAACAATTCGGAATAGCATTTAAATTGTTAATCAGCAGAAACATATACACCAAAATGTAAATACCTTCAAAAATTCCGAGATACAATCTGTTAACTGTTTGTGGCCTTGGATATTTAACTCCAGTTCATAAAACTTTGATAAAAGCTTAGATTCTCTGCCACACTGATTGCAACTATAATAAAAGAGAGTGATAAAATTAAGATCAGAGTGGGAAAAGCAGTAGTAAGGTTCTACCGTATTACATCCTAGAAAGATAGAAATAAGCATTTATAATTTTAGTTCTTTCATAGAAATCATTTACACTATGCATACTCAAAAAAGAAATAAAAACAGAAAGTGATTGGTGAGGCCATGCAGTTAAGAGTTACTTTACTCTTAGTATTCCAGTTGGCTCCAGTCTTACTCTTTCAGCTCACATCACAGCCATAAAATAACAGCAAGAGCTCAACCAGACACAGATCCCAACACCTGGATGGGTTCAACTGCAATTATCAAGTCAGCTGTTTACATGTTCCCATGGAAATACACTGCTATAAATACTCCAGGTCCCAAGATAACCCACTAAAGCCATAACTTGGAACTGAACTGAAAATTAGAAAACACATGAGCAACTGCCTTAGAATAAAATATATCATGAAAAAGTGGAAACACACTTACACAGTTACATAAGCATATTCCCCACAGAACTGTTGCTGGACAATGTTCCGCACATCTGGGTTCTTTTGTTTAGACAAAGTATCTTCCAAAAGAGACATAAAGAGCTTTGAAAATTCTTGGGCATCCTACAACACAAGTTTGGGTTAATAAAAAAGAAATCATATCCTGCTTTTTGACTTGATACAAATAGTAATAAGTCAAATAATCCAGAAACTATCTGTACTTTGAACTTAGCATTTCTGAATAAAGACAAGAGCTTTGTTGAATCAGTTTCTGCCCACATATTAATTTTCAGAAATGGGATCGAGGAAAATGTATAACATACTGAAAAGTAACTAAATGCTCCAATTCAAAATAGAAAAATAATTAATTTTTAAAAATTTCTTCATTTCCTTCTATAAATATTGTAAAGAGTGCTTTTTATATTAAAATAATAATAATAATCATAGGCTCTTACCTGCTGTTGCCCTGTGTCCAAGCCCAAGGCTTTAACAAATCCCGATGGATCAATGTATCGCCTATTACTGTTTTGCAACAAGGCAAACAAGTACTGGAGGTGCTCACAAATTGTTTGAGGCTCATAATCTATTAAAGAAACGATTGGTTTAAAAAAAAAAAACTGCTACTTTTTAAAAAGTATGTACTCCTCTTCACATGAGAACATAATTAAATACCCTTACATCCAAACTATGTTAGTGTTTTTATTATAGTTTTAAAACTTTAAAACAAATTAGTAATCATGTCTTTTGACAGTATAATGAGACAGCCATGGCTGTCTCTATACATCCCCTAAAGGCAAGAGACTATACAGACAACAATAGCAATTACGACTAGTTTCTAGAGTGTCACATCACACCAAAACATCCAATCCAGTAATTAAAACAATATACTATATTTACTGTTCATGTAAAATGGCCTGATACTTTAATATAGTCTCATTAATGTGAACTTGCCACAAATGGGGGAAATGACAGCAATCTCAAGGACAGGGATTCAAACCTGAAGTATATGATGATTTACTGTTAAAAATCCTAAAATTTGGTGGAGGGTATAGCTCAAGTGGTAGAGCGCATGCTTAGCATGCAGAAGGTCCTGGGTTCAATCCTCAGTACCTCCTCCAAAAACAGATAGACAGACAGCCGACCGACCAACCTACCTACCTAATTCCCCCGCTGCCCCCCACCAAAATCCTAAAATTTAGTGTCAAGTTTTAATGAGTTGGGGGGAAGGTAAGCAAATAGGGAGCATGGATTTCAAGAGTGCAAAGAGACTGAGTATTATCTTCTCTGCCAGTTATCAAATCATTGCCTTTCAGCTCCAAATCCACCTTTCTTTGTCTACTCTACACTAACAGAGATGAGCTCTGCAAAGATCCCTCCTTTGCCAGCTAGTGCACGGGTGAGTCTTGTCAGCAGAGGGCACTGGAGGGTTTGGTTGGGCCTCTCACCAGGCTCCCGCAGGGGACAGCTCTCTCAGGGCTCTGGGTTCCTGCAGCCAGCAGTGGCCAGCAGCTTCCTCCAGCATCTCCTCTAGTAGCTTCACAACAGGATGCCTCTGCTGAGGCACTCCCTCCCAAAGGACCACCCTATGCATGACCTCCTGGATACCTTCTCAGGTGACTTTGCAGGGGACTGAGGCCCAGCACTTCCCTGAGGACAGTTTCCAGCAGGGAAGCCAACTGAGGCATTTCAACACCTTTTTGGCCTTCTGGTGAGCACAGGCAGTGCTTTCTTCAGTGAGGTCTGGATCTCAGGCCTGACTAACCAATTCCCCCATTATTCTAATTTCCTGTTAATAATTCTTTCTCTTTCAAATTATTGTGTAGTTTCTGTCTCCTGACTGGTTTGAAGGGTTTATCTCTTTACTACCAACTGTGACTCACCAATTGTGAAAAGGAAGCCAATATTTCATTTGTAAAATAAAGATAAAAATCTTACTTCGAGTGCAAGGGCTTTACAGGATGTTAAAAGCTACAAGTAAGTTTGTATCTACTCCAACTCTTATTATACCCGTAGATACTTCATGAGATCTTAGATAACTTAGACTCTGCTGGCTTTGCTATCTGTAAAATAAGGGAGTCACTGAGCCAGGATTAGACCTCAGATCCCATCATTTCCAGCATAAACTCCTTTCACTATACTGCACTGTCTCTTAATAGCAGAAATGTACACTCTTATCAGAACAAGATCATGGACTTTGGAATTTAAGTGTTTAGAAGTTTTAAAAAACAATTCTTGAAGATACACATTAAAACTACAATACCCAAAGACCATGGTACCTCATTTTACAAAGCAGAAATTTAGTTTTCACTTATTATTTAGCTGTCACCTCATCAGTAAATTTATAATTCAATAAAAACAATGCTAAAAAGTAAAAATGATCCATTTTCCATTACTCATCCTTTACATACACAATTCTTTAAATACCTACCATACTATTAATCTAGATTTAAATATTCAGAACTATAGAAATAAAGCTTTGCGAAAACAATAATGTTCAAGCACTATGTTTTGAAGCAAAGACTACTATTTACAAGGACCAAAACTCTAAAGTGTTACCATTACGTAGCAGACAGCAAGAAGGAAGATGTGGGGCTTACGAATCCTATTTTTTTCTCTGTCAGAGCCAAAGATGTGAGCCATGTGCCCAAGTAAGATCATATGAAAGATAGCACAGGATTTACACATGAGCAAGAGTCCAAAGTTCTCAACTTGGAGCTCCCAGACCTTAAAACACTTCCCTCCACCCACTCCCCAGCTTTGAGAAAAAGAAAAATCTGGTTTGCTCCATGGAAGTTCCATCTCAAAGAGAATAATCTCTAAATACAAATATCAGTTAGCAGTAACAATCAACATGCTATGCATGAAAAAACTAAATTATTTCAGTAGGAGCAGTATGAAACTGGCTTTTAAGTTTGCAATAAGTGCAGTCGCATATGTAGTGGCCAATTTTGCCAAGGTTGGCTGATTTAATCTTAATTTTAGAGGGTCTTACATAAGTCAGTCTATTTGGGAATCAAGACAAAAGACTGTGGTTACACTGAAGTACCTATTAAGTCTAAAGAAAGGAGTAATCTTGTTTGCTTTCTTGACTGACTTTTTAATCAACCACTAGACTTTAATGGACTTCAATCACAGCATATTACATAGAGAAACTGTAGCTATAAGCTACATAAGAATAATCAAATATATTTCCTTCACTTGAGTATTTGCCATTTTGGTGCATAAATGAGTAAATATATCCAAAAAAGGAAAAACAATTTTGAATCTTGACAATATTTGTCAAGGACCTAGCACCACACCTGGCAAGTAAGGAGCACTCAAAAGCTTCCCCTACATGGTTGGTTCAGATGTGGCCTAGTTGGCAATGTATTCATAAGTGAGCCCTCCCCACATCCACCCCCACTAACCTTTCTCTTCGTGGATCCCATCACCCATCATGTAGTCGCTGCAGGTACTTGGACATAAGTAGAGCGCCTGTCGAAGCTCCAAGTTGAGAAACCACACTTGAAGAAACGTGTTGACATAACAAGTAGCTCCAAGGTTAGTCAGGCCCACAAATGAGTTCTACAAAAACACAAAACTTGTAGTTATAAAATCAATCTCCTTTTAAGTAAAAAAAAAAAATTATGAGAAGCCTTAAGTTTCAGGTTAAAAATCTGTTACACTGTCTCAACCCATAAATCCCCATAAGCCTCTCCTGGGTTCCGGTTAGGGCACAGTTGTCATGAAAGTCCCAAGGGGGGGGTGACTACAGGAGCAGGAAAGACTGAAGACAGCACCACAGCTCATCTCTAGTCTGCTAATCATCTTCTAGTCTTCTCCAGCCACTTAGATCTAACTTAGAGGACAGTGGGCTCTTGAAAAGATTGGCTTTGAACATGTGCACATAGGTTTTTCATTTGCAATTAACCTAGAAGTCCAGCATTCAGTAGAATGACACAGTGAAACTTCTAGAAAAGTTCCTTTTTATCCTATAGATCTGGGAAATGGAGGGTAGAGGGAGTTGGTTGCAACTTTTTCCGAAGACAGGACTGAGAATTTCTGAACTTGCAAAGAATCAATCTTTTTAACAGAAGAAATACCTATACATCTATTTTGCAAATGCCAAAAAAATTTACGGTTAGAAAAAATCACCAAAAAAAAAAAAAAAAAAGTAAAACTATGTGTTGTATGCATAATATGTAAGAATACAAGCCCAAGAAAGCAAATGGGAGCTTATTTCCTTGACTTAACACTTAAGAGAGCTCAAAATAAAACGTGCAATGTTAAAGCAAACAGAGAATCAGTATTTAACTAAGACCATTGTTTAAAGGCTTACTGGGAAAGAAAGAAAGAAAAAGAAAGAAAGAAAGAAAAAGAAAGAAAGAAAGAAAGAAAGAAAGAAAGAAAGAAAGAAAGGAAGAAAGGAAGAAAGGAAGAAAGGAAGAAAGGAAGAAAGAAAGAAAGAAAGAAAGAAAGAAAGAAAGAAAGAAAGAAAGAAAGAAAAAGAAAAAAAGGAAGGGAAGGAGGGAAGGAAGGAAGGGAAGGAGGGAAGGAAGGAGGGAGGGAGGGAGGGAGGGAGGGAGGGAAGGAGGGAAGGAAGGAAGGAAGGAAGGAAGGAAGGAAGGAAGGAAGAAAGAAAGAAAGAAAGAAAGAAAGAAAGACAGAAAGACAGAAAGACAGAAAGACTGACTTACTGGGTTACACGGCTACCTGTTTTAAAGCACACCATTAAGAACTGTTCCAAGTCAAGTGGGTTAGAGTCTTAAGTTCCATTATATATCTGAAAGCTGCATAGGTTACCTGAAATCAGTAATGGTTTCTGACCAAAGGCACAGAGCACAAAGGAGCATCACAAAGAATCTCCTTTAAAATACTGGCTTACCTTTTTTCTCCTCTCACAGTTGGGGTCATCAATGTTATGAAAACTGTTTTCATCTATTTCTCCTAACCAAATATGCTCACCAATCCCAACCAAGCAATTCGGATTTCCTTTGCAGTTTCGTCTGTGGGGAAAAAAAAAAAAAAGCATTTAATTAAAAAATACCACAGTTCCATGATAAGAAACATGCAAATTAAAACTAGAATGATATATCATTTTTCACCTGTTGCTCATCTATTAGATCAGGAAAACTGAGAAAGCATAACATATATCCAGTTTGTGAGGCTGTAAGGAAACAACTCATTTACTGCTGATGAGAATGCGAACTGGTAGAATTCTCAGAGAATTTTACAATCACTAACAAATCTACATACACAGCTATTTTGACCTAGCCATCTCATTTCTAAGAATTCACTCTGAAGACGCACCTCCAACAGTCCAAAAACACATATACTAGGTTATTCAAATTACAGCATTGTTTGTAATAACAAAATACTGGAAACAACCCGAATGACCGAACATGGGGAATATGAAACATCCACAAAATGGAGTACCACACCACTGTAACATGAAAAACACACGAAGATCTCTATGAACTGATGTAGAGCAATTTCCAGGATGTATTAGTAAGTATAAAGCACAGTGCAAAAGGGTACCTATAAGTATGCTATTTTGTGCGTAAGAAAGACAGGGAAATCAAATATACGTGTGTCTGCTCATTTGAACAGAAAGAAAAACACAAAGAGGATAAATCAGAGACTAGTGAAAACTGGTTACCTCCAAAGTATGAGTGGGATTAGGGGGGAAAAAAGAGAGAAAGAGAAATGGGTGACACTTTTCTGAATATACTGTTTCACACATTGCTGAATTTGGGGGCCATGTGAACATTAAACACACAATAAATCAGTAAGGATGGAGGGAACCCTTAATTCAACACAAACAGAAACATTCCAATTGAGTAACATACCCATCCTGAAAGGAAGAGGGTGGGGCACTGACCCAAGTAACTGGAACTCAGTCATTAGCAAGTTTGTTTAGTAGTCTCAGGATAAAGACAAAAGGAACAAATACCAAACCAATAGCTTCCTTTTCACAGACACGTGGGTTAACAATTCTAAAAAAAACTTTCTGTACATTCTGCAATTAAACAAATAACTGAATATATGGAGGATAAAGGGAATCAAATTTTGGAGAGGAAAGTTACAAATAAGAAAAAGAGGAAGAATAAAATGAATCCTCCAGTACAAATTAGGAGTAACAGGTATAAGTTTAAACTCAAGGGTGTTAATAATATATACATAGGTAAATTAGTGTTGCCAGATAAAATACAGGACAGTAGTTACTTGAATTTCAGATAAATGACAAATTTATATTTAAAAAAGGATCTGTTGTCTATCTGAAATTTAGATTTAATTGTGCAGCCCAAACTAGATAGCTTTTGGTCAGCTGAAGGCCTAAAAGCAATAACATGAGCACACCTAGCAACCAGATCTTGATTTCTAAACATTCCCCACTTGAAGAACCCAAGGCTCCTTAGAGAAATGGCTGATTCAAAGGCTAAGAAGGCAAAGTACAAGATGAACATGGAACGTCTTGCTGTGCCCAAAAAGTAAGGACGTACTCAAAGAACAAGAGGGACATGGGAAAGGGGAGTTTAAAGGGGGTTCTCAGTGGCTAAATCTGGAACAATGTGAGCAACAAAATAATAATGAGATTATAACCTGCTGAATAAAGTGGGAATCCATAGTGAGATGGATGGATGGGTGGCCCGCCAGACGGATGGACAAGAAATCTCTTCTATACCATATAGAAGTCAACTATCAATGTGGAAGAAAGGACAGAATTAGAAAATCACCACTTGGCTTCCATCATATCAATAATAGAATCAGGTGAGAATTATCAATGGATGCTAGGGTAGGCAAGTTTGAGAAGTAACAAAATATTTACATAGTCAAGTTGCTCATTAATTACAAAAGGAAAGATAGTAACTTCCAGTGGAGAAACCCGGCAGATACCACCTTAAGCAAATGATCAAAGTATAAGTAGCCAGTAAAAGATCTAATCAACAGGATGCACTTCCTGGTGTGATGCACTAAGAGCACAACATCACTTCTGTGAACAAAAGTGAACAGCCTAAATCTAATTATGAGCCAACACCAGACAAACCCAAGTTGAGGAACTTTCTACAAAGTGTCCTGTAATTTCAAAAACATCAGTGTCATGATGTACAAAGAAAGACTGAGTTATCATTCCAGATTAAAGGAGACTTAAGAGACACAACAACTGGCTGAAAGTATGAGCCTAGATTTTCTTTTGCTATGAAGGACATTATTAGGTCAGTATGTTCAGAATATTTCAGAAAGTTACCCACTAAAGCTTTATTGATAGCAGTAAAAGACTGGAAATATCCTAAATGCCCATCAATAGGAAACTGATAAATATAACCAAATGATGGAAACTACTGTAACACAGGGTGGGGGGCAGGGGCGCGGGGAGGGTATGGAGAAACTTACTGTTGTAATATGTAACAGTATCATTAGTTGAAAAAAGCAAGATACAAAACAGTGTTTAAAAATGGGTGTTACAGACCTGTTTGTTTACATAAAAGGATACACTATAAACTGGAAACAACCATCTCTGAGGTTTACCTCCATTTGCTAGCTGCTAAAAAAAAAAGGAAAGAGCTTTCTGTTTTCCCATCACCTTTTATATCTTTCAGACTTAGAACTTTGGAAAGTACTACATAGTCCAGAAATAAGTAAATAATTATTTTTAATGTTCTGCTTAAACGTACTGCCTTCTTGGGTTTAAAAATAAAAATGAAAACAAATTTGGCCGATTTATGAGTTTTGTCAGGTTTTATGTCAGAGCCAGGTTGGAAAGTAACTTACTAAAGAAATAAAAGTAGGACTGATCTACTGTGACAGAAGGATCTAAAAGGATATTTTTTGTGCCTGTAACTCATCTCCAATGGGAAATGACTACAAGGGAGTTACAGTGCCGAGTAAAAAAAACTTTCCCTTTTACACAAGAGTAATTTTTCTCTTCTATCAATAGATATAAAGAAACAAACAAAAAACCTGATTCAGAGACTAGGGAAAGCAACCTAAAATCTTTCCTTGGAATAGAGGCAAGACTTTATTAGGAATTTTCTTTTAGGAAGAAAATTACAGCTAGCAGCATTGAACTACAAGGTCTTCAGAACAGGAAAAGTTAGCATCCATTACTAGCATGAAAATGCATCTCTAAAACTAAGTTAAGTCGGTACTTATTCTTTCAGATCTGCTTTTCAAAGCTCTGTTGAGTCTCATTTGTTCTTTCGCCTCTTAAACAAGGAAGAGGGTACAATCTTCACGGGATTTGGCTAGGAAGGCAGGCACTCTCCTATGGGTCAAACACATTATCATTCTCTCAAAACACAACGATTCTGATGGAGCTGGTCTGATACTAGTCTCCTATTCTAAACAGCAAAATAGAGAAAATGAACAAAAAGTAGGCTCTCCTTGTCCTTGCTCTTCCCCTCCCAAACACACAAAATAATTCTTGTATACTTGGTCCCAAGTTGGCCTCAAAAAGCAAATACAAACATACAGACAGCTATGGCCTCAAAATGTCATACAATAGGTTTAACTTTGAAGTCTTTCAAAAACAGATATGATAAATTGGGAGCAACGTGCATTATTTGGCCCTAGAATACTGTTATTTTTTTGTTTTTGCTTTTTTAACTTGTCTTCTTAAATTAACTGCTGGCGAGGTATTGCTAAATAAGGTTCAATCAGCCAGAACACCATCACACCATCATAGTGTAGATGACATGAATCTCTTAAAACACTGGGCCTCACCCCACAACCCCAAGCGGATCTGGGTCCCTAAGGCCACAGTTCAGGTGAGAACCAAAAAGCAGCACAGCAGAATGCCAAGTACAGAAGACTAGATGGAATCCCCCTGTAGAAGAAAACCTCTCCCACTCATCAGTCTCCAATGCCCTGAACTCCTTTTTACCCCCTTTAGGAATGGGCTACAGGTGTCAAGTATCATCTACCATCCTGGTTGTACCAATTTACTTATAGCAGAAAAATATCTGTGTACTTGTTTCTATTAAAGGGTAAGAAGAGACAGATTAAGGAGGTTGTATGTTTCGAGAAAACGAGAGACAAGACATATGTTTGATGTGTAAAAACCCTAGCCAGTTGACTCAAATTTATCTAACTTTCTTGGTCCTAGAAAACATCTGGATTTGCTAATGCTGGCTTAGAAATCAAGTCACATTTTCAAGGTCACATAGAGCCCCAATTTAACCTAGGTAGAGTGATGCCACTCACCTTCTCTGAAATAGTAAGTCCCTACAACCTTATAACTGTACACTCCACTCACTTCCCATTGGTCTTCTTCCCAGAAATCCTTCATTCTGCCTACAGTGGAATCAGAGGTGGAAAACTGAATCACAAACAAAACAAATCATGAAGAGCGGTCAACCTGGTTCTCCTTTGGCTCTCTCCCACTCTCATCTCTCAGTTACTTTATGCATCAGTTGGCTTAAGACTAGATTTTTGTTTTATGTGGCAAGTGCCTATTACTGTAGGTGTCTAGTTTCTTCCACTCCCCCTTGCCTCTTTTTGAGAACAAACTGTTCCTCCATTCTTGTGGTTCTAGTAAGAGCTGCTGAGATACAGCTCCCACCAACCACCCAAAAACAAAGACCTCATATTTCAAATGAGAACTGAGGGAAGGGAAAAACAAACAATAAACCAAAAAATGACAATCTTTCTTCAGTGGCAGACCCTTCTGAATAGCGTGGAGCTTGGGAAGCTTAGCTGTCTCAGCCTTAAGAAAGAAATCAACATACTGATTTGTATGAGAAACAGAGCTGGAAGAGGTTCAAGAATCACTCCTTATCCCAATTGTTTCCCTGCCCTATTCATGCTTTATTTGTCCAAATCTTCCTTAAATTAAAAAATACCTCCCTAGCTTTGTTACCTGAGGTATTTCCCTTATGAGTATGTTAGTTTCAAGTTTCTTTCACTTGTATCTAAGAGCCTCAACTAACAAATATGGACTAACCAAATAAAGCTTTCATTAACACTCCAAGAGCCAACAATCTACTTCAGTCTCTGACAGATCTCCTAATTCTTAAAAACAGCTTTGCCCCTCATCAGCTCCAGAGAAATGTAAATTTAAAAGAGGCCATGAAAGATGTATTCACTTATGGAATCAGCAGAAACTTTTCTGTTGATGAACCGCGGTAAAAGTGACAGTAACTGTCTATTCATTGCCAAAGAGAAGTAAATAAACACAACTCTTCTGGAAAAACTTGAGTGTGTCTCGAAATGTTAAATAACACCAACACTTGGTTTCAATACTTCTACTTCTGGGCACATGTCCACAGAATATGCAATGACACTATAGCAATGAAACAAAATGATGAAGAACCCCAGTGGGTACTTTTTTCCTAGGACTATTATAAGACACCAAGTGGCCAAATTGGTAGTCAGGGGATAGATTCCCAAAATGTTTAATACGACATACTAGGCAGCTGTGACATTATTTGCTGTGATTTTAGGACAGGGAACACTTTGGGAGTGATGTAAATGACAGACCAAAGCTGAACAACACCTGAGACACAACAATTTCCCTAGGGAGAGATGCAGTCCTAAACCTATTCATTCAATGGTGATGCAATGGAAGAAAGGTGAATTCAAGCACATCAATGAGATGAAATCAATAGGACTTTGAGAACTGATTAGATGATGTAGGCAAGAAAGAAAAGGAGATATCTGCAGTGATGCCCGAAATTGTAAAGAAAAGAAACAATTTTTCACAAACAAAAAACTGGGGAGTGGAAAAACAGTAGGCTAGGTATCTTGGGGCGCAAATGACTTAAGTTCCTCCCATACTGGCCATAGGGAAAAGTGGTAGTTTTAGCTCTTGTTTTGACAGATCTCCTCATTTAGGAGTATGCCTTCCAGCACAGTGGATGGAAATTTATAATCAATGATTTCATAGTTGCTATGTAGTTCAGAGAAAATTCATTATTTGAACGTGAGAAGGGATGGAGATCTCAACTCTCTGAGTGGTCATTTAAAGAGTTAAAATTTCTTCCTCAACACCTTTTAGTTTCTTGCCCTTAGGACATCATTTCACACAAAACAGCCTAGGTAGGAATCAATGAAGGATGGCATGCTAACTTTTCCTGCTTCTGGTGAAGATCCTAGACTATACTAAGGCTTTGCCGAATGCAGCCAACAGACTTCTGAAAAGTGATTTGTGTATGCATGTGTATGTTTGTATATGTGTATGTGAATATATATATATGGAAAGAGAGAAAAAGTTAACCAAATATTACTGAAGTGGTTTCAGTAATAAACCATTTATTGTCTGAATTGTCCTTGAAAACTTCAAATCATCTCTGTAACTCCAAATGTCAATCACTCTATCAGAATGACAACTGCTTAGGATTATTAGACCCATTAACTTAGTTTAGGTATTCCCTTCCAAACTAGTCCCCTCTGATTAAGGATATTCTTGTCTCTCTATCATTTTATTTCATAATCACAAACTGGTCTCTTATCAGATGTCAAAAGTAAAGAGAAATTCAAAAGGCTCCCAGGCTCCTTGTCCTTTGCCAGGTGGAGAAGGTGAGGAGCTACATACAGCAGTCACTGTCTAACTTCAAGCCCTTTCCAACTCAACATTCCTGGGCACCTCCCTGTCCTATGCACTGGTTGAAAGAAAACAAAACAAACCCTCCTCCATTATTTGGGTCACAGAAAAAGAGGTCTCCATTTCTTCATGTATTAAAAAAACAAAGGGGATGGGTTAGGTGAACATTAAAATTTTCTGTTTTTCTTTCTTAACTTGGATCACCTTGGAAACTCACATTTACAGAAACTTGAGTTCATGAGGCAGTAAGACCATTCTGCTTGGACAGCGTCTAGAAAGAACAGAAGATGATGAAAACAAGGGTGGAAGTGATGCTGGGTTAAAGAGCCAGTGATTGTGATCAGTCAGAGTGCTGCTGCAGGGACAGTTTCAAACAGCAACTAATAAATGTTGCCAGCACAAGCCAGCACAAGGTGTGCCACATTGCAAATGAGTGCAAGTAAACAATGATGTGTAACCAAAACATATCATCTTATAAAAGCAACTAGATGCTACAGGTTCACACATTCTGTCAAGCCAAGATGCTCAGATAGGAATTACAAGACCTGAGGATATCGAAATAAAAGACAAGGTCCCAAGCATCAAAGAAGGGCTCACAACCCAGGAGGTGACAGCCAGGTGAAAGGACAACTTCAGAGAACTAAGTGCTTTGGTGGCATTAAGCACAGGATGCTGCACCAGAAATCTCATAGGAGGGAAGTGTTGCCAAGCTGAGTCTCCAAGGGCACACAGGAATTCACTAGATGCGGGCAGAGAATTAAAGAGCATTCCAGGCCTAGGAAAGCTTATAAAGAGAGGCTAGAGAAGCAAGCTAGGGGAAAACCAATGAAGGCTCACATGGCTCCCTAAGGAAGTCTTCCTACTTATGCAGCTCAGCACAGACACAGGCTTTGGGGAGAGGGAGGTGGGAAGGCCAATGAGGCTGCAGAGAAGCCTGGGGCTAGACCAGATCACAGAAGATCTCAAATACTAGAGAGCTAGGACTTCATTCCATAAGCAGCGAGGAGCCAACACATGATTTTAAGAAGAAAAATAACTGGATTTGCATCTTAGAAAGAGCGTCTCATTATGCTTCTCAACCAAGGTGCATTATCGGAATTATCTGAAGATTCCACAAGTTTTGCTTTCTCAATCAATGTCGTTCTTGTAATTATAATGCTCCTCCTGTTTTTAATAAGTTTCAAGTTTCTAAGTTTTTTTTAATGGGAAATTTTCAAAGTATAAATGGGGGAGGGGCAGTTAAACAGAGACATTTAACATGAATGCTGTTAATTATAAGAGATGAGAAATGAGTGCCTGAAATGTAAAATAGATCTAAGAGTTCAAATCAACAGTACCTGTTATCAGTCATTTTTGTGGGGAGTGAGAGAAAAATCAGGTTTTATGTATGTGGTTTCATTTAAAGTATTTTTTAAAAGAAGGATGGGAATCACTAGTAATGAATGTTTTGAGAATATACGCATCTAAAAATTAGTAAAATGTTCATTTGCCTAACAACCTGACTTCATTTGAAAATTTGAATTCTGACCAAAAGAATTCAAGAGAAAATAAACACAGCAAACAAGACAGGTTAAGCAACAGAATCCTGGCTGAGCATCTTTCATAATGTGTAGCTACCATCCTGAAGCAGGTTTACTGGCTCTATGGCTGCTCTTCTTCTTTTAGAAAGAGTTCCAAGGCTGGAAGACCATCTTTCACCAAAAAGCCTTCTCTCTTTCATCCTTCTAAGATTCAAGCTGCCATGAAACATTTGATGGTATTAAAATAGGCACTTTCATCCAAAGTTTTCAATTTTTCAAAGCAGGTTAAAAAAAACCAAAAAACTCCCAAAAGTAAATTAACTGTTAAAACAATGTGAGTAAATCCTCTAGTAGAAAATACAGCTCAGTGCCCAAGCAGAATTTCAAAGGTTACCATAGGGCAGACTACCAAACCCCTAGAGGGCCCTCCTCCTTCTACAATAATGATTTCAATTTGAGAAAAAAACCAAACAACTGAAGTTGCTCAGTCCTGCATGTCAAAAAAAACAAAATCAAAACAAACAGGAGGGAAAAAAACCCAAAACACTTCATGACATACTTCTCAAACTCCAATATTCCCAGCCATGAGGTAAACATGTTAAATCTTTATGGATCGTAAGTTTTACACAAAAATTAGGAGAAAATTTTTATTAAATGAAGCAGATACATAATGGAATAGAACAAAAAATTTTAAAAACTCCTAAAATAATAATCAGGAGGGATTAAGCACTATAAGATATTGAATCATAAAGTCCCCAAGATTAAATAATGTAACACAATAAAAAGTTCAGAAACAGACCCAAATATATATAGCAATTTAGTATGCGACGAAGGTATCCAAACCATGGAGTAAAGATACAACTTTTAATAAATAGTGGTGGAGACAACCAGGCAGCTACCTGGAAGAAAGATAAAGTTGGATTCATTTCACAGTATACATCAGTACAAATTCCAAATGTATTTAAACATTAATTGAAACCATAACAACACAAGAAAACATCAGCAAATTTTTTTATAACATTGGTATGAGAAAGGCCCTCCTATGATTCAAAACTCATAACCCATAAAAGATCCATTAATTCAATCTCATAAAAACTTTCTGTGTGGCAAACAAATCCATAAGCAAAGTCAAAAAACAATGATCCAAAAAAAACAAAAACGAAAGACAATGATCTAACTAAAAAAATTTTTACAACTCATGTCACAGAACTAATTTCTTAATATATAAAGAACTCCTACAAATTGATAAGAATAACCCAATATAAAAATGGGTAAAGGATATGACAACAGGCTGTTCAAAGAGAAATAAAAATGGCCCCTATGCATGAAAAGATGCTCTCAGTCACTGTCATAAGAATAGTTTCATTGAGGGGGAGGTATAGCTCAGTGGTGGAGCGCATGCTTGGCATGCACAGGGTCCTGGGTTCAATCCCCAGTACTTCCATTAAAAATAAATAAATAAAAACCTAATTACTAAAAAAAGAAAAAAAGAAAAAAAAAGGAATAGTTTCATTTTGTAAACAGATAGCTTGTGTGACAACCAACATTGCAGTATGCCAAGTATTCCTCTCTTCTCCTCCTAGATACTGGATCAGTAGAACCGTGAAACAGGCTCTGGCCAATGAATTGTGAGCAGAAATGACACATGCAATGTCAAGGCAAGCATTTAACTACTAGCACTGAAACCTTCCAGAAGAACAGAACTGACAGTGTTTCAAACGGTGGCTCCTACATCAGGTACCCAAGTGACCCGGATAAGCCAGCCTCCCCCATCTCCACTCACTCTGCCCCCAGTTTATGCCTTTCTGTAGCTTGGGCCAGATATAAACCTTTGTTGTTTTAGGCATCGAGATTCAGGAGTTATCTGTTCCCACAGCATAACCTAGCCCATTTTCTCTAATACATCTTGTCTAGTCTATCATATTAGCCCAAATCCAGAAAGTCTGACAAGCCCATGGGGAAACAGAACAGGCAGTCTCTCATACGTTGATAGTGAAGCTAAAAAATGGAATGATCTCCATAGAGGATAATTTCCATTTTCTAGGAAAAATTACTAATGCATTTACCCTTGACGCCCTGCAATTCCACATAGGTATTTATTCTACAGATTTCTCTGTATGCGTGCAAAACAATTTAAAGTGAAAGTTATTTATTGAAGCACCTCAGTAACAGCATGACTGAAAAAAGCCCAAAGTCCATTTATAGGGAACTAGTTAAATAAACCAAGGTTAATCCATACAACAGTATACACTGTAACTGTGCACCTAATGAGGACCCAAGAGAAATGGATACAAGTATCTAAAGACTGCACATGAAAGTTTACAGCAGCATCTATTTACAACAGTCAAAACCTATAAATGATTCAAATGCCCATTAATGGAATAAAGTACGAAAAAATCATACCATAGAACTTGCCCCCACCAAAACAAAAACACAAACAAAAAACCTGACGTATTGAACATGGATGATTCTCAAAAACATAATGTTAATCAAAAAAAGAATCCAGACACAAAAGAGTAACTGCTCTCAGAGTCCGTAATATCAAGTTCAAGAACTGGGAAATCCATGTAGAAAGAAATCAGAATAATTACCTTCAGGGAGATGAAGAACTACTTGGAAAGAGGGTATGAAGGAACTTTCTGGGGTGATGGAAATGTTCTTTATCTTGATTAGGGGATATATCAAAACTCAATGAACTACCTTCACAAAAATTAACTCAAAATGGATCATGAACTAAATGTAAAAGACAAAACTCTAAAACTCCTAGAAGATAACATAGGAGAAAAATCTAGACAACCTTAGGCTTGGGGATGACTTTTTAGATACAACACTAAAGGTACAATCCAATGGAGAAAGAATTGATAAGCTGGTCTTCATTAAAATTAAAAACTTCTACCAGGCAAAAGACAAGTTACAGACTAGGGGGAAATATTTACAAAAGACATACCTGTAAAAGTAGCATATTATGCTTGAGTAATATATCTGTTACTCAAAATATAAAAAGAACTCTTCCAACTCAAAAATAAAAACCTGATTTAAAAATAGGCCAAAGAGGTGGGAGGGTATAGCTCAGTGGTAGAGTGCAAGCTTAGTACACATGAGGTCCTGGGTTCACCCCCACAATCTCCGTTAAATTTAAAAAAAAAAAAAAAAGGCCAAAGATAGATTTATCATGTATGATCCAGCAATCCCACTCCTGGGCATATATCTGGAGAAAACTATAATTTAAAAAGATACATGCACCCCAATGTTCACAGCAGCACTATTTACAGTAGCCAAGACATGGAAGCAAATTAATGTCCATCAATAGATGAATGGATAAAGGTGTGTGTGTGTGTGTGTGTGTGTTGTGTGTGTGTGTGTGTAAAACAGAATACTACTCAGCCATAAAAATGAAATGCCATTTGCAGCAACACAGACAGACCTAGAGATTATCATACTAAGTGAAGTAAGCCAAAAAGAGAAATACAAATACCATATGATATCACTTTCATGTGGAATCTAAAAAAAAAATGACACAAATGAACTTATTTACAAAACAGAAACAGACTCACAGACATAGAAAACAAACTTATGGTTACCAGGGTGGAAAGGAAAGGGGATAAATGCTGAGTCTGGGATTTGCAGATACTATTATATATAAAACAGACAAACAAACAAACAAACAAAAGATAAACAACAAGGTCCTACTGTATAGCACAGGGAACTATATTCAATATCTTGTAGTAACCTACAATGGAAAATATGAAAAATAATATATATATATAGGGTGTGTACATAACTGAATCATGATGCTGTATACCAGAAACTAACACAACATTATAAATCAACTATGCTTAAATTTTAAAAAAAAGTAAAAAGCCAGGGGAAAGGATATAGCTCAGTGGTAGAGTGTGTGCTTAGCATGCACGAGATCCTGGTTTAATCCCTGGTACCTCCATCAGAATTAAATAAATAAATAAACCTAATTATCTCGCCCTCCAAAAAATTAAATTAAATTTTAAAAAAAGAAAAAACAAAAAAGGAAAAAGGCCAAAGACCTTAAAAGACACCTCACCAAAGACATACACAGATAGCAAATAAGCATACAAAAAGATGTTCCACATCCTGTCCTCAGAGGAATGCAAATTAAAGACAATGAGACACCGCTACACACCTTATCAGCCTGGCCAAAATCCAGGACACTGAAAAGGCCCAATGCTAATGTGGCACTACAGGAACTCTCCTTCAGTGCTGCTAGGAATACAAAATGGTACAGCCACTTTTGGAAGACAGTTTGGCCGGGTTTTTTTGTGTGTTTGTTTTTTTTTTTTTTTTTATAAAACTAAGCATACTCTTACCATACAATCCAGCAAAAACACTCCCAGGTATTTATCCAAAGGAGCTGAAAACATGTCCACACAAAACCCTGCACACTGATGTTTATAAAGCAACTCTACACATAAATGCCAAAATTTGGAAGCAACCAAGATGTCCTTAAGTGAATGGATAAAGCAATTGTGGTACATCCAAACAATGAAATGTTATTGGGTGCTAAAAAGAAATGAGCTATCAAGCCATGAAAAAACATGAAGGATGCTTAAATGCATATTACTAAGTGAAGGTCAATCTGAAAAGGCTACATACTGTGTGATTCTACCTATGTTACATTCTGGAAAAAGCAAAACAATGGCGACAATATAAAGATCAGTAGTTGCCAGGGGAGGGAGGGATAAATAGACAGGACACAGAGGATTTTAGTCAATGAAACTATATTGTAGAATACTGTAATGCCCAAACCCACGGAATATGTAACACCCAAGAGTAAACCCTAGTGTAAACTGTCAATTTTGGGTGATAATAATGTTTCAATGTAGCTCCATCAATTGGTAATAAATGTAACACTCTGGCAAGGGGTGTTGATGTTGGGGGAGGCTATGCTTGTGCAGGGGCAGAGAGAACTTGTGAAATATCTATCTCCTGCTCAATTTTGCTGTGAATCAAAAACTGCTCTAAAATTATATTTTTTAAAAACCTGAATGAACATTTCACCATATATAATTTTACCTCAATTGTTTAAAGCCTTAATTTCTTAAAAAAAAAAAAAAAACCAAGGAAGCTGTTAGGTACTGATAGAGACATGTCTACAGGTATAGAACAGTGTATGTAGTATGCTACAACTGTGTAAGAAAAGGGAGAAGAAAATGTTTGTGTTTCCTTATATTTGCATAAACACTGAAAGAATAATCAGAAAATAAAAGTTGTTTCTTACAGAGGATCTGAAAGAATGGGATGATGGGGACAGATGTAGGAATGAGAGTTCTCAATGTGTACTTTTTAAGTCGCTTTCATATTTAAACTTAATGAGACTATTAGCTAATTATTTTACTTCAAATTTTTATTGAAAAGGAAACTTGTATACCTAAATGACTAAAGCACGTATTTTCCTGAAACACAACATAATCTAAACTCTAGATTCTAGTCACTGAAGAACTTAGTGTTTCCTCTTAGCATTATTATATCAACAGCTCAGATACTAGACATATAAGATAAAAGCAAAAATAAAAGCAAAACCACAAACAGGTTCCTTAGCACATATGCCCACACTCTCTAGGACTCCTCTGCCACATACAGAGAAATCCTGGGCAAAAAAGTTTTGAGAAGCAACTGATAAAGCAAAGTCAATAAAATTCAACAGCAAACTTATGTAAAGCATCATGGACAGAAGCTTTCCTGAAGTATTAGTAATTTGTTAACTGTTGTATTGGGTATTCCAAAAAAAAAAAAAAAAGCATTTTTTTTTCAAGCTTAAAAATCCAATCAACCTTTGAAGCTGTGCCACCTAATGAAAGTGGAATACCTTGAATACCTTTATTTTTCCAAACCTCAAAGTTAGGCCCTACAAAATTGGGATTCTAAAACTGTAAAAATGATCAGTATATCCAATACTCTTGTAATTAACATATCAAATTAGTTGGCCTGAAACTGAGGCTTCTATGAGGAAAAGGAGGACAAGCCAAGCAGAAAAGGATTTAAAAAGTAACCTTACTTGGAAATATTATGAATCTACTTTCTAACAGGATACCACCCAAACAGGAAAGTGCTGGGGGGAGTGCAAGTTAAAAAGAAAGTCTTTCCCTCTCTAAATAGGCTTAATTAACTATTAAAACTTAAAAGTAGCCCCCCTCCCTTTACAGTGGGACTTAGTTCTCCAAGGAGGATGACTTGAAACATTTCAGGTTTTATACAAATTCAGGGAATAATGGCCTAACACTTGAAAAAAATCTTTCAACTTCTCTAGGGATCAAAAGATGCCATCATTCACTTATGAAGTTGGCAGCAATTGTAAAACTTAATATTCAGTGGTGGCAAGGAGGGAGACAGGGAAGTTCATATAACTGCAGAGTGGGTGGGAGCAAATCTTGTAATAGTAATGTGTATGAAATGTCCATGCCACTTTTACAATTTTTCCTAAGAAAATAACCATAAAAGTAGTCAATTTTTACTTATAAGGATGCTCACAACATTAAGAGCTTAACAAAAAAAAAAAAAAAAAAAAAAAGAGAGAGAGAGACGAGGAAGAGGAGGAAAAAGGGGAAAGAGGGGAAGAAAAAAGGAAGGCAGACAAATGCCCAACAAAATAGTAGTTAAAGGGGGGTGGAGGGTGGGAAGGGATAGACTGGGATTTCAAAATTGTAGAATAGACTACACTGTATAGCACAGGGAAATATACACAAAATGTTATGATAACTCAGAGAAAAAAATGTGACAATGAGTGTGTATATGTCCACGAATAACTGAAAAATTGTGCTGAACACTGGAACTTGACACAACATTGTAAAATGATTATAAATCAATAAAAAATGTTAAAAAAATAGTAGTTAAATACTCTAGGGTATATAAAATGGAAAATTATGCAATGATTAGAAATTACTTTTTAAACTATATAATCTCCCGGGGAAACATCCTTAATGTTAAGTTTAAAAAGACCTATACAAAATGCACATGTTGTTTTTATGAACAAAATCCAAATGAATTATTTAAATTATAACCTTGTTCTCTGGATGACTTTTATTTGAAACGAATTAATCAAGTCAGCAGTGAGATCAGACTCCTTCACAGATAATTTAACTTATTATCTCATTTGAGCTTATCCCAGCTTCTCAGACTGTAGTACAATTGGTGAAAACATCAGATACATAAAACCACAAGAAAAACATACTATGTGCCGTCCTGGAACCTAAACTTCAGTTCATTTCACTAAAAAAAATTAAAGGAATTTTTCATAAACATTACACAGAAAACTCCAGAATTGCTAGATCACATGAGGCTTTTCTTCTACTCCATTTCTTTATTTAGACTGCCCCAAATATAAGGCTAGCTTTTTCTTAACAATAACCTCAGAAGCCAAAGGAAATAAATTAGGTGTGGAGGATTTGCAGAAGATAAATTATACTTTGGTTAATGTTGTGTTTGTTTCCCTACATATGTCCCTTTTACTTAGAGCTGTTACCTTTTCTAGCGGAGATGTTTACATTAGTCATTCAACCTTTCTACTTTGCTAAGGTCACAGGGAACAGGAAACCTTTAAATTCTTTGATGCCCTTACTTTCAATTGTCAATAAATAATCGATTCCAAGTAGATTGTAGGTCTAACTATGAAAGAAAAAACAATACAACTTGTAGAAGACAATAGGACAATATCTTTAGGACCTTAGGAAAAGTAAAGATTTCTTAAACAAGATACACACACCAAAAAGCAACAGCCATAAAGAAAAATATATAGTACAGACTACACTGAAAATAGAACTTCTGTTCATCAAAAGATGCTATTAAGAGTGAAAAGACAAGAGTAGAAGATACTTGCAATACATATATTCAATAAAACCATCTGTAACAAAAAATAAAGATCTCCTACAAATCAAGATAACCAAATAAAAAACCTGGGCAAGAGATTTCATATAGTCATCTCACTAGAGGATATGCAAATAGTCAAATATGAAACAGGTCACTTTCTTTGGTCACTGGAGAAATGCAAATTAAGACCATGGTAGATACCATGACACACCTGTATCACAATGGCTAAAATTAAAATGACTATACCAACTGTTGGTGAGGATATGCAGCAAATAAACTCTCAGAGACTGCTCATGAGAGCAGAATGTGCTACAATCATTTAGGAAAATGGTCTGGCACTATTAAATAAAGTTAAATAAACACTTGTGACCCAGCAATTCCTCTCCTATCAAAAACGTGTGTGTATACACCTCCAAGAGATACATACAAGAATGTTCACTGCAGCTTTATTCATAATAGTCAAATTCTGGAAAAATTCTAGATGACCATCACCAGTAGAAGAGATAAAGTATAAAATAACACAATGGAATTCTTCACAGCACTAAAATACTGCTGCTACTCACAATGTGGATGAAGCTCACAATGCTGAGCAAAACTAGCCAGACAGGGAAGGAACTACAATGTATAATTAATTGTATACAAAGTTTAAAATAGGCTAAGTAATCTGTGGTGTTCAAACTAAGAATAGTGGGTACTTTTGAGGAAGGAAATAGGAGTCACCAGTAGGAGGCAGAAAATAGGACATGGGGGTGTTCTGGAATGCTAGCATTGTTTCAATCTTGGTGGCAGATATAGGATACGTTGTTCCCTGTGTGATAATTCATCCAGTGTAAATTTTATGATTCGTGTACTTTCTGTATATAAAAAATAAATTTTAATTAAATAACAATATTAGAAAAATCCTCAAGAGGAATTTAAGAAGAGTCTTGCCTTATCAGATATTTTAAAAATATTAGCAAGTGGTGGGGATTGATATAGCTCAAGTAGTAAAGTGCATGCTTGGCACACACAGTCTTGAGTTCAATCCCCAGGAGCTCCTCTAAAAATAAATAAGTGAACCTAATTACCTCCCACCCCAAAAAAATTTAAAAAAAATTTTTTTTTTAATTAGCAAGTAATTAGAACTGTAGTCCTAGTACAGAGATACTGGATCAATGGAAGAAAAGAGCTGGGAAATAAATTCAAATACATGTAAGAATTTGTCATATAATAAAGGTGGCTTTTTAACTAGTGGAGGAGGGAAAGACCAGATTATTCAATAAACGGCTTAAGAAAACTGAGTGGCCATTTGGTAAAAAGCAAAATAAAAGATGGATCCCTACCTTACTGTCTAAATCAAATATAATTCTAAAAGGACAAAGATTAAAATGCATAAACTGAAACCATCAGTACTATAACAAAACATGAGTGAATACTTCTATATCTTGGAATTGGGAAAGCCAGAAATCGTAAAGAAAAAAAGTACTGGTAAACCTGACCACAAAAATATCATGAGTTTTAATACACAAAAAGAGGGAAAAACCACCAAAGTAAAAAAAAATTGGTAAAAATATCTTCAACAGAAATACTTAAGCTCTAGGGAGAGGGAATAGCTCAGTGGTAGAGTACGTGCCTAGCATGCACGAGGTCCTGGGTTCAAACCCCAGTACTGTCATTAAAATAAATAAGTAAACAAACCTGATTACCCCCCGACACACACACACACACAAATAAATACTTAATAAGCTCCTGAAAAACAGAAAGAAAATGATCAACAATCCAGAATACACAATTCACAGGAGAAATATAAAAAAAAAAACCACTAAAAGCCACTAGCAAAAAAAGGCAAATAAAAATAAGGTACTGTTTTTCACTAATCAAACTAGCGTTTGAAATAGGAATGTCTGGGGTGGGAAATAGGGTGAATAAAAGTGGCAGTGTTAAATGGTAGGAAATTTACCATCTACCAAAATTTAAATAGTCTTCATGCCCTTAACCTCAGCAATTCCTCACCTTGCAACCTAAGTGGGAACGCTGACTCTACCAAGATACATGTATGGGGAGGTTCACAGCAGCACTGTCTGTAGTATCAAAGACTGGAAACACAAAGATCCATCACAGATAACTGATTAAATTATAATACATTTACCTCTACACAATGAAATAGCACATTGCTATTAAAAATAAGGCAAATCTATATGCACTAATACAGAAAAAAGTATCAAATAAAAACCTGCAAAAAAAAAAAAAAGTAACGGTGTGATATCCCTACTCTTTTCTGTAAAATAACAATTATAGTGTTTATTTCTTTCTGACCTCTAAAATGACAAATGAAGGAAGGAACTTTAACTTCTAGGGCTTTATCCCAGAGCCAACCTAGACTACCACCAAGCCCACAGCAAATGCCGAAAATATTTGTTAAATAAAAGAATAATTATTCCTTGGCAGGGAGGGAATAGCTCAAGTGGTAGAGCGCATGCTTAGCAAGCACGAGGTCCTGGGTTCAATCCCCAGTACCTCTATTAAAAAAACAAAAATAAATAAACGTATTTACCTCCCTCTCCTGCCAAAAAAAAAAAAAAGTTATTTCTGCAAGGCACATAACAGGCACTCAAATATTTGCTGAATTTAACGGATACACAGAAAGAAACTTTTTTAAAAAGTCAAGTAGTTATACTACCTTAACATTGGTTATCTGTGAGTCTGAGATTAAGGAGGGGTTCTCACTTTCACTAAAAACTTGCTTACGGACTAATTCTCTAAGTGTTAGTGTGCTAAGATAGTAGAAAGATAAACTATGAACAAAAACAGACAAAGACCCAGTTTTCATAGAACACAAAACACTTACTAAACCAATAACATGCATTAAACTGGTAATTTTTAGATTAAAGTTGTGTAAGTAGTAAAAGTACAGCACGCAATGAGAATAAAACAAGTGGTTGTCTCGTGTTAACTGTTAAAGCCGCATAGTACATGGGGGTTCACTGTACCATCCACTCCACTTCTGTATGTGTTTAAAACTTGCCACAATTAAGATTTTAAAAAATCCAAAATAATGTACCCCTAACTTAGTCTGAGGGTCAGGGAAAGTTAGCAAAGTTAATGGGACCAATAATGTGAAAGTGAGAGAAAACATGAACCAACTGAAAGGTTTCATTGGATCACCAGCAAGAGGAAAAGCTCAACAGAGAGAAACTTAAGAGTGAGGCCCAGCAGTCCTCATTAACAGTTCTGAACTAGAGCTATGAGAAGCCATTGAAGTGTTTTTTTATTTTCTACTGTTTTTAAAGATTTCTTTTCTTTATTTTATTTTATTTTAATTTTTAGTGGGGGGGTAATTAGGTCTATTTATTTATTTTTAGAGGAGGTACTGGGGATTGAACTCAGGACCTTGTGCATGCTAAGTATACACTCTACCACTTGAGCTACACCCTCCCCCATGAAGTGTTTTTTTAAACGGGCATAACGTTGACTTTCTAGACTGTATTACATTTCCATAATGTTTTAATATAATAGTCACGTACAGTTTCTTTAATAAGAACAAAACAGACATACTCCTATACACAACAAGAAGTATAAGTCCAGACTTTGAAAATTCGTATCAAAATCTTAACTGTTACAAAAAGAAATTAACATGACACCATTCTTCCACTTATCTGATCAAAAAGTGTAATTAACATATTGTGTTGATGATGATGGTATAAGGCAAAGAGACATTCTTACACACTGGCAGTAAAAATATAAAGTGAAACTATCACTCTTATGGGCAACTCAGCAATATAGATCAAAATGAAAACTGCACATCCCTTACCCAACAATTTCACTGCAAGAAACTTACTTGACTATGATCCTCACAGTTAGCAAATTAGTGTGGCTTTAAGAATTAAGACATATAACATGTGCAGAATTCTTTGGATACAGGATTCTTGCTTTCATGCTGTGACTGTACTAAGCAGTTTCAGAAATGTAAATAATAACCCTGAGTCATCTAGTCTTTGAATATGGCTAAACACTTCTTCAGCTCTGGCATCTCACAACAATCTGTTGTATAAAGAATTTTTTAAAAGATATTGATGATATGTTTATTTAATTCTTTAATCTCCTGTTGCTAAGAAAGAATGCTTAAAGGAAAGAGTTATGTGTGTAGGAAAAGCCTTTCTGTTATTTAAATAAAAATTGCTTGGACCTCAGATTAGGCATGATTTCAAAAGCACAAGTGACCAAAAGGTAAATACGACTACTGTACATCAAAACTAAACGTTTTTTTGCTGCGAATCATGCCATCAAGAAAGAGAAAAGACACCCATAGAATTAGAGAAAATACTTGCAGATATATGGGACTTGTATCCAGAATATATAAAGAACTCTTACAACTCAATAATAAAAAGGCAATCCAATTTTAAAATGGGCAAAGGATGTGAACAGACATCTCTCTAAAGATACACAAATGGCCAATAAGCACATGAAAAGATGCTTAACATTTTAGTCAACAGGGAAATGCAAATCAAAACCACAGTGAGATACTTCACACCCACTGGGATGGCTTAAGAAAAAAAAAAAAAAAAGGAGGGTGCGGAGGGTATATAGCTTAGTAGTAGAGTACATGCCTAGCATTCATGAGGTCCTGGGTTCAATCCTCAGTACTTTCATTAAGAAAATAATAACATAATTACACCCCCTGCCAGAAAAGATAAAAACTGTGTGATGAGAAACTGATATACTCATACATTGTGAGTATATAAAGTAGTGCAGCCACTTTGGAAACTGTCAGTTCCTCAGTGTTAAACAGTTATCACATGACCCAGCAATTCCACCCCTAGGTATATACCCCAGGGAACTAAAAATAGGTATTCTAACAAATACTTGTAAAGCAATGTTCACAGCAACACTATTCACAACAGCCAGAAAATGGAAATAACCAAAATGTCTATCAACTTAACTATGTGAAGCAATGGATGTGTTAAACACCTTGTTCTTGGTATTCATTCCATGGTGTTTATCAAATCATTATGTTGTACACTTTAAATATATACAACTGTATCTGTCAATTATACCTCAATAAAGCAGGGGGAGGGGGATTTTTAAATCTATCATTTTAAATCCATCAACTGATGAATAGATAAAACCTGGTATATCCACAAATGGAGTATTATTCAGTTATAAAAAGGAATAAAGTACTGATACATGCTATAACATGGATGACCCTTGAAAATAGTACCCTAAGTGCTAAGTCCCAGACAAAAAAGGGACATTCCACTTATACGAAATACCCAGAAAAAAAGAAATCTATAGAGACAAAAAGATTAGTGGTTATGGATATGGAATTTCTTTTTAGGGTGATGGAAGAAGTTCTGGAACTAGATAACAGTGATGTTCAACACTGTAAAGGTGTTTAATGCCAGTGAATTTTATACTTTAAAATGGTAAACTTCATTGTGCATTTTAAAAAAATGTTTGCACAATTTTTAAATTAAAGTATGATCCTTCAAACATTATGCAAGTCAAAGAAGCCAGTCACAAAAGTCCACATATTCTATGATTCCATTTACATGAAATGTCGAGAATAAGCAAAGTCAGAGACAGAAAGTAGATCAGTGGTTGCCTAGAGCTTGTGGGGTAAGGGGGGGTGGTCCAGGGTGGAAGGACTGGTTGCCAAGCTAATGGGTACTGACTGGGCTTCTTTCGGGGGGCTGAAATGTTCTAAAGTCAGATTATGGTGATAGCTGAACATCCCTGTAAATATATAAACAAAAAAACACTGTATTGAACATTTTAAATGGGTGACTCATATTGTGAATTATATCTCAAAGTCGTTTAAAAAAAAAACTGGATATGAACCCTGTAATTGCAGCTTAAAACTCACCTCTATGACATTCCTCTTACAGTGACCTCAGCCAATTTCTACTCCTTTACTTCCGTCAAAATGAGAACTATTACAGTGAAAGAGTTTGTATTTTTTAATTACTCTGGAACCTAACTGTGGAGAAATTGACTGAAGCTTAATTCTATTATACACGGACTTGTCATTCCAGTACTGATTGTTAGGAGTTAGATTTGCCCTCCTTGTGAGCCAGACGCCCAGAGCTTGGAATTATTCATCTGCTTTATGGAAGCTCTCTAACTTGTTTCACTTCTCCCAAAGCTCCAAAGCTTAAACCTTGACTTCCATTCCTTCCAGATCCTGCCGCGGAATGTTAAAAACTCCATAATGTCTTTACTAAACGCTTGCCAAAAGAAGGCTACTGAGCATGCCCGGCTTGGCCAAGTCAATTCAGCAACATTCCGGAACAAAAACTATAGTTCCCGCGTTGAAAGGTGGACAACAGCTAAGGATTCCGTCTAAAAATAAAAGCAAGGTTCTAGGGCTAAGAAGTGAAGAACAGCATCCACACATTCGTACTCAGTATACTGGTTTTGAGTCAGAACAACCCCCACCCCCACAACACCAAAAAAAAAAGGCTAAAAATTACTTGATTATCGAGAGAGGGGAGGTCAACTGGGGATGAAGGGTACCGATGACGCAGGCCAACCATATGTTTTTCTAAAGCCCTACCCAAAAATACTGATGAAGCCTTCGGCGTCAACATCAATACAAGATACACAGTGATGAAGCTCACTTCGAAGAAGTTCCCGTTTTACAAACCAAAACCCGAGCCTCGGCCAAAATATACCAACCACCAACGTTTGCTAAGCTTTCAGCTCCTGCTTTCAACCATCTCCACCGCCATCTTCTAGATAAGAACCCAGAACCTTTTCTAAAGGGCTTTCAACAGCATCACCTCCGTGCAGAGCCCTGGAAGACTGCGTTCCCAGGTCGCCCAGACACCAGAAAGCTGGAAGCCCCCACCTTGTTCTCTCCACGCCTGCTAGAAGCACGCAACCCGCTGCCTTCTTCCTTCCCGCAACCAGACCCTCGGCCCCCGGCCCTGTTTTCCAAGGTCCGACGCGAGAGGGGCACGAGGCCCGGTGCGCGGGCCTCACCTGCACACGCCACGGATGCAGGGCTCCAGCCAGATGCGGTAGGCGGTCTCGATGTGCTCCTGCGACACCTCCTCGGGCCTCACCGTCTCCGCCCAGCGCCAGGCCGCCTTCTCTAGCTGTAGCCGCGGGGCCATGGCCTTGGCCCGAGGAATGCCTCCTGAGCCTGGCCGCCGCTGCCGCCGCCGTCGCCTCCACCGCCGCCCAAGTGGGCTCCGCCACCTGCCAGCGAAGAGGACCAGGCGCTCCCTCAGCCAGCTGGCCAGTCAATCACCTGTGCGCGCCACTGCCGCCGCGCCCGCCCGCGCCCGACCCGCACGACCGGCCGCAAAGCGCCACCGCGGACACCCGACACCCCCCGCGCCCGCAGACGTTGGAGGTGTACTCCCGGCCGCGGTGGACGCATGCGCGTTCCCGGCAACCTTTGCGCCTCCCGCGCCTCTGCCCGACGGCGGAGGTAGGGCAATCCGCGGTTGGAGACTCTTGTCAAGTCCTCACCGGCGCTGCTGGGGAAGCAACGTCTCAGTCCCTGTCCAGGGTAACGTTCTGAGCCACTACTCTTACAAGCCGGCGCCTCGAGGCCCGAAGGCTGCTTACTCTTGGCTTCTGGTACTTTCCCTTTAACCGTGAAGGATTCACGCGAGAGGCTACTCAACGCACACCATAGGTCCGTTGGATTGTAGGGTGGGACCTGAAACTTGGGTCACCAAAGAAACCACGCCAACTCCCTGGAATAAGGTTTAACATGAGCCTGGACCGGTTCCGACTCTTCCCGAGCCCTCCTGACGTCACGGGACGTTCTGTGTTTTTTCCTGAGCTAGAACTGGACTACGTGTCCCGGCATGCAATGCCAGCTGCCACTCACTGGATGCGAGGCATGCTGGGATTTGTAGTCTTCGAAGTGGTGGGCTGGCTGTGCCTTGGATTGTGCTGGGGCGTACCAGAGTGCCTGGGCAGGGTTTCTCTGACCGTAAAGGTCATCCTTGCAGCTGGCGAGCCTTCCTCACTACTATTATCTCCATTTACTGATTTCTTCTTTCTTTAGTCAAGGCCTTTTCTAGCTCCAGAGTTTGAAAACATTTCCTTTTTCGCAATCCCTGCCTCAGGACCTAAAGAGTAGCTTATCAGAATGTTTTGCAAAGTGTAAAGGGCATTGCTTGAGTCAGGATTTTGAAGACTTTGTAATTTGAATAAGAGCCCTATTACAGGGCGGGGAGGTCTAAACACTAATTTTTGACTCCGCAGTTTACCAACTGGGTAAGCTTGGACTGGAAGCTTAATGTGTGCTATTCATTAGACAATCGTTCGCTGAAGGCACGGTGAAAATAAAACGTGGCCCTGCCCTTGGGGATGGGTGAGGGGAGACTGGCAAAAACTCAAAGTTCCCTTCCTAGCCTTGGAAGGTTTTGAGTACTTGAGAAAATTCTTCCCAAAGGAGGGGTAACTCCTAAACCCACCCTTAATAAAACTTACCCATGTTAGAGGAAAGCACCATTCCAGACAAAGGGTATTGCAAGGAACAGAGGCATAGAAGGGAGAAACTTCTTACTGTGATGTCACAAATTCTGAGATGGGGAGGTGAGACATAAGGCTTGCGAGGCAGGCCAAGACTTTGCCTTTATCTGAGGAACTCATTGAAAAAGTCTAAAGCTGGTGAGCAATATTATGGAGATTTGCATTTGGTATAGCTCCCTCAGTCTAGGTCAAGGTCAGAGGCAGTGTGTTACTATAGAAGTAATACAGGCCAGAGATAATGCAGGCCTGAACTGGGGTAGTGTAATAAATATGGAATGAGGAGACAGACTTGAAAGATATTTAGGACTGGGAATTGCTAAACTTGATGATAAGTTGCTCTAATCAAAGTCTGTTTACCTTCCAGTCTAGCCCTTTCTTAGGTACTTACAGCTCCCTGTGTCATTCATTCCCTCACTTAGCACATGTTGAAATTGTGAATATTATTCACCGTGCTTCACTGCTATATACCAGTTTTCTAGCTTTGGTAGTTAAACATATCAAGTTTCTACCAAGTGAGATAAAAGGTACAGAAGGAGAAGGTTTAGCAGTAAGGTGATGATTTTGTTGGAGAAAGATCGGCCCCCGTCCCTGATGAACCAAATAACCCAGAGACAAGGTCTTGGAGCTTAGAAGAAAAGAGGCAATTTTATTGCTTTGCTGGGCAAAGGGAACTCACAGCAGGCTAGTGCCTTCAAAACTGTGAATCCACCTTGGCAATGGGGTGGGGTGGTTACATAACCATAGCTCAAACAATAAAGCATCTATAACAAGCAACAGAATCATTTTCTCTTCAGAAGACAGAATGGCATCATGATGCCTCCAGGCAACCAATTCTGTAGAGGCCAGCAGTTAGATCTCTTTATCTCATAAGTACTCAAGGTGTGGTCTTCTTGGCAATTCAGGCTATTTTGTAAGGTTACAGTCTTGTAACCTTCTCCTTGGAGAAGGACTCAGAGACCAAGCTTGATTATTACTTTCAATTACTGGAATAAAGTAGAAACAGTAAGATCAATAGCTTTAGTTTTAACAGTGGGCCTGAAACTGTGAGTAGCAACTGGTCAGTCAGGTCAGTTGACCATTTTAAGGGCAAGCATAAGAATAAGCAATCTGTTAGCCTAACTGTGGCCATTTTATTAATCCTCCTTCAATTTCACTTTTTATTACGGTGCATTTAAATTATATCAGGGAAATTCATGTAAGGAAAGCAGACCTGAGTCTGAATCTTACAGGATATATTGCTTCTGCATCATGGATTTCTCAGTCTCTACTGGATGATTCTCATCAGTATTCAAATATGCTGTAATTTCTTCCAGGTTTAACACACCCTCTCTTGACTCCCACATCCCTGCCAACTACCATCCCACTGCTCTGCTCTTCCTTGTTGCAAAAATCCTGCAAAGAGTGGTCTATATTCTTCTCCAGTTCCCTTTTTCCTGTCCCCCTTAAACTCATTGTAAATCAAGCTCTGGCCTCTGTCACCCCCAAACCACCCATATGAAAGTCACCAAAGGCCTCCACACTGTTAAATCCAGTGGTAAACTTAAACTCTGTTTTACTTGGCCTATCCACCGCATTTGGCCTAGCTCTTCACTCTCTTCTCTTGGGAACACTTTCTTCTCTTAACTTGTAGGACACCACTCTCCTGGTTTTCCCATCACCCATTGGCCATCTTGTTTCAGTATCCTTTGCTTTCTCTCTAACCTGTAAACTTGAGTGGCCCAGGGTTGTCCTTGGACCTCTTCTCTAACTGCATTTACTTCCTGGGTGATCTGATCTCCCTTAGCTTTAAATACCAGTGTGCGTTAATGACTTCCCAAATTCCATATCTCCAGACATGACCTTACTCCCAAAATGCCAAACTTGTGTATCCTACTGCTCACCTGGCATCTCTAATGTTCTGTAGGTATTTTGCCCTTTACAGGGCCCAAACATTCTTTTTTAAAAAATTGAGTTATAGTCATTTTACAATGTTGTGACAAAACATATTCTTACTCTACTTCCAGTCACCCCAAAACAGCCTTCTGTCATCTTTCCCACCTCAGCAGGTGGCAACTCCATCTTTCTAGAAATCTTAGAGGCAGCTTTAACTTCTCTTTCTCTTACATCCTCATGCAGGCCTTTGACAAATCCAGTCAATGGTGCCTTCAAATATATACAGAATGCAGCCACTGCAGTTACGGTTACCACCCTGGCCTCTCACCTGAATTATTACAGAAGTCTCCTAACTGGTCTCCCTGTTTTCATTTTTGCCTCTGTTGGGGTCCAGAGTAGGCCACCCCAAAAATGTGCCTCAATGGCATATTGATTATTTTGAATTAAAGTTACTTAAGAAATGTCCAAAGCAAGAGGGATGCACTCTGACTGCCCCCTTTCTTCTCCCTGAAAGCAAGGAATCTCTCATGTGAAAGCTGCACTCCTGCATCTGGAGGTAGAAGTGCATCCTTATTGCCAAAGCTAGGGAATTTGGGTGTAAAGGCTGTATAAACAAACCTTATTACTTCTTTAATTAACTGCCTCAAGCCCAAACTTCATTTAGATTCTTCACTAATGTGGCATCCCAAACCTAAGTGTTTTTGTCCTATCAATTTCTCACAATGTGTTATTTCTTTGTCTAAAAAATATAAAAGCTGCCTGCTTTGGCCACTTCTGAGGTCCCATTTATATGGGACCTCCATGTGCATGAATTAAAATTTGTCTCTTTTTCTCCTGTTACTCAGCCTCAAGAACTCAGCAGGGTTGAGGGGGAAATCTTCCCCTCCCCAACATCTCTTTATAGTTTGTTCTTGGCACATAAACCAGAAGAGCATTCCTGTGCTCAAAAACCTCCAAAAACTTCCCATTTAATTCAAAGTGAATGACAAAAGCCCTCCCCTCTACACCTCACAGTCCAGGCCTCAATTCCTACCAGTCTCCCTCCCCCCAACTCTGTTCCAACAACACTGCCTTTTTCCTCCCTGTTCCATAATGCCCCAAGCAGACTCCTGCCTCAGGGCCTTTACATTTGCTATTTCTTTTACCTGAAACTCTTCTGTACAGCCACATGGCTGCTCCTTCACCTCATGTTTCAGGAACAGTGGGAGAACCTAGGAAGAAGGTTCAGGAGAACAATTGTTAGATATAAGAAGAATCAGAATTGAGTATCTCAGAAGCTTAGAGAGGAAAGTTTCAAGAAGATGGGAATAATCAGCAGTGTTAAATTCCCTAATAATTTTCCTTCTGATTTCTTTACTCCCTTCACAGTAGTATTATTGAACTAATTATCTACCTCAACACTGTCCAATAGAAATATAATATGAACCACATATGTAGTTTTAAATTTTGTAGCAGCCATATTTAAAGGTAAAAAGAAACAGGTGAAATTATAATAATGTAGTTAACTGATACTCCAAAGTGTTTACATTTCCACATGAAATCAGTATTTTAAAAACGTTAATGAGATACTCTCCTTTCTTTTTGTCACAGTATATTTTGGCGATCTGGTGTGCATTTTACACTCACAACACATCTCATTTCAAACTTGCCACATTCAAGTGCTCAGTAGCCACATGCGGTGAGTGGCTACCATAGGAGACAGCACAGGTCTATATCCTCTAGACTTCCTCATCTCCTGTTGTAAGCAGAAAGGATAAGAAGTCCTTGGAGAAAGGGAACCAGGCATGGCTTCCTTGATGTAGGAGAACCCACTTAAGGCCTAAGCCATTTTGTGATTTGAGCCTGGCCACAATGCTTGACCTTGAACAGGTCTCAGTAATGAATGATCTTTAGGAAAGTGAGGGAATGCAGGAACATAGGAAAAGCAGTCAAGAAACTATAGTTCAGGGCTAAAACAGAGTCCTAGTTATTCCTCAACAGAAATACATGGCAGTCTTTGAGTTCTGCAGGAAATAAGGCTCCCACACAGAGGGAGGATGGTAATTACCTGCTGAGACCCTGGAACCTAAGGAATGATGATGATGACCTTTTCTGACCCTCAAGATTTCAGTCAACTAAAGTTTGGGTCAACCTTTGCCCCATTCTGTGTGGCATCCTTCTTTGTGCAAGTCCCCTTCATGAATATACATAAACTACTCAAGCCCCTTAATGAATATGCACATCTCCTTTGCTTAATCTTCCACAATTTTGCTTTTCGGGAAGACTGCTTTGGGAAAGATCCCCAGTGTTCTTCTTGCTTGCTGCAATTAGTAAATCCTTCTCCTGCTCTTTGGCTTAGTTGTGTCTTTTGTCTCGACATCTCACCGAGGCAAACCCAATTTTCAGATATTATTCACTTTTCAACCAAGTCCAATCTGGCCTTTGACCTTATCACTCCTCTACAGTGGCTTTTATCAAGTTTACAGTAACTTCCATGTTACCAGATCCAGTGTTCTCTCTGTCCTCAGCTCTCTGAAATCACTCACACAGATGACCACTCCCACTATGGTGAAATATTCTTCTCTTGGTTTCTGTGCAGTATCATCTCCTGGTTTTCCACCTCCCTCAGTGGCTGCTCCTCCTTCAGTCTTCTTTGCCACCTCTTCCTCTTCTATTGGCTTTCCAAATGCTGGTGTAAGGAAAGAAACTTGTTCCTGGTGTCTCCTCTACTCTTAATACTCCACTACAACACTACTTCACTTCTGACACCAGGTGTGTGGGTTTTCCACACATCGAGCAATTCTGTGACCCAGGCTGGGTGTCCCACGGTTTAACTCAGTTCTTGACTTTATCTACCTGGAGTTAGCATCAGATTCCATAGGTTAAGGGTTCAGTCCTACAAGACTGCATGCACAACACACACACACACACACACACACACACACACACACGCACACTCCTTGAGACACCACCTGCAAGTCTTGGTTCTCACCTATACTTCTGACCAACCAGCTGTATATCTGAGGTTCCTACAACCCCTCCTCAGGTTTGATTAATTTTCTAGAGTGAGTCACAGAACTCAGAGAAATGTTTTAATTTCTAATCACTAGTTTATTATAAAAGGATGTAGCTCAGAAATACCCAGATGGAAGAGACGCATAGGGTAAGTCTCCTGAGAAGGGGCACAGAGCTTCCATGCCATCTGTGCCCACCACCCTGCCAGCACCTCCACAGTTCACCCACCAGGAAGCTCTCCAAACCCCTTCCTTTGGGTATTTGTGGAGGCAGGTATAATTGATTAAATCATTGGCTGTTGGTGATTGAACTCAAACTCTAGTCCCTCAAACTCTTTTTCTGGGAGGTAGGGGTGGGAATAGGGCTGAAAGCTCCAGTCCTTTAATCAGGGTTGGTTCCCCTGACAACCAGACCCCTGGTTTAGGTTGCCTAGGGGCTTTCTAAGTCACCTCATTAACATAAACTCTGGTGCAGTTATGCTTATAATGAATAACAAAAGGCACCTTTATCACTCTAATCACTTCAGAGATCCCAAAGATTTTAGGAGCTTTGTGAGAAGTGGAGGAAGACCCAATATATATTTCTTAAAAATCGCAATATCACAGCTGGAGTTCTTCTAGCACTTGCTCTAGGCCCTCTTCTATATCAGTCAACAAAAAATGGAAACGAAGTATAAACATAAATCAGACGTCACTCCATTTTGGCATCCTTTTGTACTTTAACTAAAATCTAAATTCCTTTCCATGGCTTGTAGGCAGAATAATGCCCCCCCCCAAAATGTTGCTATAGACAACGTTTTTGTCTCCCTAAAATTCAACTGTTGAAATCTAGCCCCATGTGATGGTATTTAGAGGTGAGGCATTTGGGAGGCGATTAAGTCATGAGGGTGGAGCCCTCATAAATGGGATTAGTGCCCCTAGAGAGCTTACTTGCCCCTTCCACCATGTGAGTGAAGCCGGAGCAGGACCCTGTAGGGACCTCCCAGGTCCAAATCCTTTCCCTGTCCCCCTTCTCTGGTCTGTAGGAAATAACCCTCATTCAGCCTCCCAGGCCTTCCTTGAGTACCTAAGGGCAGATTCAAACAGTTGCTAATCAGGGAAGGGAGGGAGCACAGAAACAAAGGGAGACCAGTCAGGAAACAATAGTGCAGCCTCAAGGAACAGACACAACAGTATCTTTGAGTTCTTCTGCAGGGACTAAGGCCCCCACCCAGGTGGAGGATGGTAACCTCAGGCTGGGCCCAAGATTCCTGGAGCACTGCCCTGTTACCTCATCACCATCCAATCAGAGGAAGTCACACACCCTGCAGTCCACACCCCACATTTTGCCTATTAAGAATTTCTCCCCAAAATCTCTTAGGGAAGTTTGGGGTTTTTGATCACAAGTCACCCATTATCCTTGCTTGGCCCTGCAATAAACCTTTCTCTGCTCCAAATTCTGATATTTTGGTTTGTTTGGCCTCATTATGGGTGGCATGCAAGAACTTGACTTTGGTAACATGAGGACATAGTGAGAAGATAGCCCTCTATGCACCTGAAGTGAGTTCTCACTGAACACTCTGCCAGTGCCTCGCTCTTGCGCTTTCCTGCCTCCATAACTGTCAGAAATAAATTTCTGATGTTTATAAGCCACCCAGTCTGTGATATTTTTGTTAACAGAGCCCAAAGGGAGTAAGACAGATGTCCATGTCCTAATTCCCCAAACCTGTGAATATATTACCTTATGTGGCAAAAGGGACTTTGTGGATGAGATTAGGTTAAAGATCTTAGAATGGGGAGATTATCCTGGATTACCTGAATGGGCCCGATGTAATCACATGGATTTTATCTGAGGGAAGCAGGAGGGTCAAAGTCAGAGAAGAGGCTACACTGTTGACTCTGAATGCAGGAGAAACAAGCCAAGCACTGGATTCTTGGAGAAGGCAAGGAAATGCACTCCCCCGGACCTTCCAAAGGGAATGGAGCCCTGCCAACACTTTGATTTTAGCTCAGTGAACCCATTTCAGACTTTTGACCTCCAGACTTAGAAATTGTTTTAAGCCACTAAAGCCCTGGTGATTTGTTATAGCAGTAATAGGAAATACAAGCCCCCTTCATGATCTGGCCATTCCCACCTCTAACCTCCTACTACTGTTCCCTCATTCACTGTGCTTTAGCCACAGGATCAAATACTTTTCTGCCCCAGGGCCTTTGTGACTTCTATTCCCCCTGCGAATGCTCTCCCCCAGCTCTTAGCATGTCTGGCTCCTTCATATCTTAGCTCAAAGTGATGCAGGAAAACGGATGTGGGGCATTAGGAAGGCTGTGTCCCAGGTCTCGGTTGAGTCCCTGGGATGTGCCCCACCAAGTGTGGGTCCTTGGCTTTGCACAGGAAAGAATTCAAGTGCGAGACACAGTTGAGTAAAGGTAGATTTATTTAGAGAGCTACATACTGCATAGAGTGTAAGGCAAGAGAAAGGCAAGGAAAGAGGTGTGGAAATTGGGTGCTCAGGTTAAAGTAAAAGGAGGTACACATTCCATAGACAGAATGCGGGCCATCTCCAAAGAGGAGGGAGCGAAAAAGGGCCGCTAGGTTTGGTGTTGCCAGTTTTTATGGGCTCAGTAGTTTCACATGCCTACAAGTAGGACCATTCCAACCACTCTGGGGCAGGGGCTAGGATTCCCAGGAATTGGACCGCCACCCATTCTTTGGCCTTTTGCGGTTATCCTTGGGACTGTCATGGCACCTGCAGGCATGTTATTTATCACACGGTTACAATAAGCATATAATGAAGCTCAAGGTCTACCAGAAGTCAAACCTCTTGATCCTCAAGGCTAACTGGGAGTTGAATCTTCTGCCATTTTGGTTTTAAATTGCTGTCATTCCTTGAGTGGCTGTGCCCTGCCCCCTTCCATCCTGTCTCAAAATGTCACCTCCACAGAGAAGGCCTCCCTGACCAGCCTGTCAAGAGTAGATATCCCTCTTGTAACCAAGCAGGACCCTATGGGACCACCCTGGAACAGATCCCCACACCCATCCATGTCTTCTGCCTGCCTCTTGTTTATAGAAAAACTTAAGCCTCCTAGGCCTCCCTAAATTACAGAGAATAAATTTAGTCAGAGAAGTGAGAAAATGCAGAAACAAAGGAAAACATTCTAGCAAGACAAAATACTAGTTTAGCCATTAAATAAAATCAAGGACTTTTAGTACGTCCTCAAGGGCCATAGATAATATTCTGAGCCATACTCTTTGAGCTGTTTTGCAGATACTGAAACCCCTACCAGGAAGAAGTTAATTGTGTCCTGACCACATAGACCCCAGTCACATGGAACCAGAAGGTTGATAACGTTGACTCCTGATGACCTTACCACCAACCAGTCAGGCTGAGTAAGAACTCTGCCTGTCCAGGCCATGATGATTCTACTGGCTTCCTACTCAGATGCCAAAGGACCTTGCAAGGGCAGAAAAGAGGTGACACCCCAGTTCCAGGAAGAACTCCACCTATTCCCAGAAAACCAATGAATATACCACCACCTCGTTAACCTTGCCCTTAAAATTTTGCCTTAATTGTACCCCCGGTGGGAAGTTGATTTGTGAGCTAAGTTCCTGTTTCCCCATTCTCTAGCCTTTGGATAAAGCTTGTGCTGCTTCATTCTCAGCCTCAGAATCATTTTTGGCTGCACGAACCCAAATGGAAAAAACATTCCCCACCAAGGCAGAGGGGAGCCTCAGCCAGGCTAGGACCCATGTAGAGATCCATGCGACCTAATTTGGTAACACTCTCTCACCCTCAACTGTTAAGTCCCTGCTTGTCTCCTAACATTGATAACATCTGAAGTGACCATGTTCTTCTTTACTTGCTTGCTATTATGTCTTCTCTCTCTAATTTGTTCAGGCCAAATTTGAGGATTTAACCCCAGAAGAGCATCTCAGGAAGCTCTGGGAACTGTTCTGTCAGTTAGAAATCAAGGCGCAGTTATGTAAGTTTGATGAGACAGAGGGCTGTACATGAAATGATATATTATTGGCAATTTACACAATCCAGATCTAAGCATCATCCTGGTGGGTCATGTGAAGGAATATTATCTTTTAAGGAGTTGTCTTGTTGATGCTAAGAGAATGTTACTCTTTATGACTGAGCAGGTATTTCTGCAGAGGGGGAGGTTTGATTGATGCATAATGCAGATACACAATGCACAGTGGAGAGAGAGGAGGCCAAAGGGAATTTGGAAAAAATTTTTATGTTTACAATTTTCTTGCCTTGCCATAAAATGCGAATTTTATTTCACATAGGCAATTTAGCAAGCCCTAATGTGGTGATCCTCTTTTCTTTCTTTCTTTTTTTTTTTTTTTTTACAGTCCAGGTCTTTTATTTTCTTTACACTCATCATGCCATGAATTCATAAGGAATGGGTTCCAACAGTTCAGGCTCCTTTCCATTGGTTCTCAAGAAGTGCGTTTCTCTGGATGGAGCAGGCTGGCGCTTCAACTGAACCCAAGTACCTTTCTCTTTGGCTTCCTTCTTTTTCTGATCATTTTCCTTCACTCGTTTCAGGAAGCTTTCTTGGCTCTTAGAGTGCTTAACATGCTCATCATGCACGTTAATTCTCTTGGCAAGAATCCCACCCTTAACTTGTTTGTTTACAATAATGCCAACAGTGTCCTGGGTACATTGTAGAGTTTCCTAGTTTTCCCATGGCAACATTTGTGGGGCATGCCTTTTTGAACAGTACTCATTCCCCTGATGTCCACAGTATTACCTTTCTTACAGATTCGCATGTATGTGGCCAAAGGAACAACTCCATGTTTTCCAAAAAGCCTGGAAAACATATAGCGGGTGTCTCTCTTCTTTCCCTTTGTGCTGGTCATTTTGGAGAGTTACTGGAAGATGGTGGTTCCAGTGAAAAAGAAAACTGTTGATCCTTGATACGATTACTGTACATACTGGCTCTTGCCACCTCACCCATTAGGCTGTAGGTTTTACAGAAATACAAATGAGGCAACCCTAATATTTTGACACTTTTAAGATGTGAGCTGGCCTTCACCGGAATGCGGGCAGCCCTCAACAGCTGGAAACAATAAGATGCTGTGGTCAAACTCAGAACATAATTCATAAACACATGCTCACCCCCTGACTCTGTCACACTAAGCTTTACAATATATCCGAATCAATATAATCAAAATCATAGCAAACGAGGCATATTTGTTAAGTATTTGATAACATTGCAATGTGTACAATCACTGAAGTCATGTCAAGAGACCCCTAAATGCCCATGGCACATAGTCTAGCCAAGCCTGGAAAAGACATAACTCCATTACAACTTAGTTGTAACTGTTCTGTGTTTCTCTTCAGCTTACCATGCCCAGCATCCATGAGTATTTGTGATATCCACTCTTAAGCCTGTTTGGTTTTTTTTTTTCCAATCTTGCTAATGGCCCTGAACCCTTTGATGATGTTGTAAATCTTCCCCATGTTTTAGTTCACTTGTCTCCCCTGAGGAAGGCAACATCGTTCCTGTTGGGTCTGCTCTTAGATGCCTGTGAGGTGACGTTTTAAGTCTCAGGCCCACACGGGCCCACGTGGGTGCTCTGTTTCTATTGACATTATTCTGAGTGAATGGGGTGAGTTTCCCCATTTGAGATCCCTTGAGATCATGTTGACCTCATCTGTGTCATCTGAGGGGGTCACAAGACTTTCTTTCCTTGCATGTGAAACTGGACCATTGCTTTTTTTTTCTCATGACAGTTTTAGGTGGACTAAAAGGATGTATTTTGGTTATCGTAAAACGTCCATGATCTGCATCTGATGATTGTTTGATCCAAACAGGGTGTTCATCATCTTCACAGTCAGGCTGTGACTGTGATTGAACGCAAGTTCGTGTACCTGACCCACAGTGAGGCCAAACAAACCAAAATGCCAGTTTGTTGCAGAGAAATGTTTATTGTAGGGCCGAGCAAGGAGAATAGGTGGCTTTTGCTCAAAAAACCCAAACTCCCTAAAGGTTTTTGGGGAGAAGTTTTTAAGCAGGCAAAATATGGGGTGAGGGCTGCAGGGTGTGACTTCCTTCTGATTGGTGAGGTAACAGGGCAGTGCTCCAGGAATCTTGGGCCCAGCCTGAGGTTACCATCCTCCACCTGGGTGGGGGCCTTAGTCCCTGCAGAAGAACTCAAAGATACTGTTGTGTCTGTTCCTTGAGGCTGCACTATTGTTTCCTGACTGGTCTCCCTTTGTTTCTGTGCTCCCTCCCTTCCCTGATTAGCAACTGTTTGAATCTGCCCTTAGGTACTCAAGGAAGGCCTGGGAGGCTGAATGAGGGTTATTTCCTACAGACCAGAGAAGGGGGACAGGGAAAGGATTTGGACCTGGGAGGTCACCACAGGGTCCTGCTCCATTTCATAACATCCACTTGTTAGGTTATGTTCAGTTTATTTACAGGAAAACTGGGTACACACTGTCAGATAATTCAGATGGTTATAATAAACTTGCTGAGAGTTGTCAATGTAAACGCTTTTCTATTCTGAAAGAGAAGCCATAAGTATCTTGTATTTGTATTATTATTCCCCCATAATCTTTAAGTTTAATGTCTTTAAACTTGATTATAGTGTTACCAAGCCTAAGTTCATGTGCCCGACGCACAATGAGGCCAAACAACCCAAAACGCTGGAGTTTGAAGCAGAAAAAGCTTTCTAGCAAGGACCAAGCAAGAAGAATGGGCAGCTAGAACTTAAAAAACTTGAACTCCTGGATGGTTTTTGGGTAAGAGTTTTTAAAGACAAAATTTCGGGTGAAAAAAATTTGAGGTGAAGGCTACAGGATGTGTGACTTTCTTCTGATTGGTTGATGGTGAGATAACAGGGTGGCATTCTAGGAACCTGGTCCTCAGCCTGAATTTACCCTCCTCCATCTGTGTGTGTGTGTGGGGGGGTGCTTAGTTCTAGCATCAGGCCTCAAAGATATTGTTATGCATATCCCTTGAGGAGGAACTAGGACCCTGCCCCAAGGCTGCACTATTGTTTATTCACTGCTCCTCCTTTCTTTCTGTGCTCCCTCCCTTCCCTGGTTAGCAACTGTTTGAATCTGCCCTTTGGAACTCTGGGGAGGCCTAGGAGGCTGAAGCCTTTTTTCTGAAAAGCCTTCATTAGGGGGCTAATTTATGGGGGACAAACCTGCTGGGTTTCAAGTAGGTTATATTGTTTTGAGACAGGAGGGGAGGGGGCAGAACACAGCTATTAAAGGAATGACACAGCAATTAGTACCCCGATGGTGGAAGACCCAACTCCCAGTAGACCTGGAGGCCCAAGATGCCAGAAGATTCCACCTCCAGTGGACTTTGGGCTTCACTATACACATTGTAATGTACTAGCATGGTGAAGGACACACCCACACCCAAGGTGCCATGACAGTTCTGAAGCTAATTGTAAAAGGTCAAAGAGAGGGCCTTGGCCCAGTTCCTGGGTATCCCCGCCCCTTCCCTATAGTAATTGGAATAAGCTCTCACTTGTTAGCTTATAAAAACTAGCAACAGGGTACCTCATGGTGGCTTTCTCTCTTGCCTTGAGACAGCCTGCACTCTGTGGAGTGTGTATCCACCTTTTCTTTAACTCCCCCACCTCCACCAGTGTACATCTCTCTAAATAAATCTACTTTTACTCAGCCTATGGCTGTCTCTTGAATTCTTTCCTGAGGGAATCCAAGGATCCTCACCGCCCCCCCCCCCTTTCCTGTATCAGTTTGAATAGCTCTAGGATGTCAGGATAGTTGTTTATTTTGTAATTTGGATGACTTACTCTATCAGAACACTGTTCAATCTTTCATTTATTTCCTACCTACTCTGGATTTAGGTTTTTCCTTAGTAGCTCATTAAACTTATTACCGTTCCTGATGCTGTAGGACTATGAGGCATATGATTTCCTTCTTATTGGCCTAGACCAGTTTCTTTACTGTAAAGTTTATTGCCTGGTTTGACTCTGTGGTCTGGGCACTTCCAGAGGCACTAACAGGTGTCTGGTATTGTGGATTTAGCATCTATGCAAATCCCAGTCCTGAAGAAGTAACTTCTACAGGCATTTCTGTTTCCCTTGTGACTCAGTCATGGCTTCGATGTAGTCTACCCACCAGATTAACCCTCTGCTAGCTCTTTGGATTGTTTGCCCCCTTTTCTGTTGTCAAATAATATGGGAAAAGGTGGGCAGATTTGACAATGTTTAAGCACGTGCTGTTTTAGGACTCTCTCCCTTGATCATTTAATTGATGAGTTTGGGCCCAAACGTCCATTTGTTTGGGGAACCCATCTAGCTAATACTTTGTCAGTTAACCATTTTTGATGTTATATTTCCAGTTAATTTATCTACTTCCTAAGAATTTGCTTTTTGAGTTTTTTCTTTCTGGGTACTAAGGCATGGTCTCCTAATATGTAAGGTTGTCAAACCTGATGCATATTCCTTCATTTTGGTTTTCTCCATACTGGTTATCTGTTTATTAGACAATCATTTGTTTTCCACTTTAAGCACCAAATTATCAGGCCATTGGCTACTGCCCATGGATCAGAACTCAAGATAACTTTAGGATCTCCTTTCTGTAAGCTATGACTTATTGGCAACTGAACTGATTATAATTCATCATCATATTGGGCTGACTTGTTCATCCCTCCACCTGCCAGGGTGTCCCCTGTGGTTGAAATTAAGGCTGCTGCTTTCCATTTGATCCCTTTTGGTGTAAGTGAGACACTGCCATCCTTGAACCATCACATCACTGGCACAGCCCCAGCTCCAGCTCAGAAGAGGTTGCATCTCCAGGGTGGTGGCTGAGATGTTCCCTGCCCTCTCCGCTCATGGGGCAGGTCTAACAAGGCTGAGATGCTGCCTCCTCAACAGAGGACCCTGCTTTGTCCTTTCCCTTATATACTATTTCCATTTTATTTTTGAATGTATTTATTTTATTGGGGGGAGGTAATTAGGTTTATTTATTTATTTTTAGAGGAGGTACTGGGGATTGAACCCAGGAGCTATACCTTCCCCCTACCATTTCCATTTTAGATGAGTAGGACTTGGTAGGTTTGGTCAGGACTGAGTCTAGGTTGTGCTGAGATGAGTAACTTGGTTCTTATTTTGGGGTAACCAACAGTCTTTACATTATAAAGAATGTAACCAGTTTTTTTTTTTTTTTTCCTTTTGGGCTAGTTTTCTCTATCAGAAAATGTCTTTATCGTGGTGATCATTTTGCAATGTATAAAAATGTTGATGTTATATACATAAAACATATAATATTTTAAGTCAATTATATGTCAATAAAAGAGGGGGAGAGGGGAAAAAAAAGAAAAGAAAATATCTTTGTTTAATAGGCCGAAATAGTACGCTGCCTGATTCTCAAAGTCTAACTGACAGTGACCCATCTGCGTGTCCACGAGTCCTTGCAGTCTGTCTTCTCCAGTGACGCAGGTGCTCAGGGTGATGATGCCATACTGCCCTCTTTAGTTCATCTGAGGATGTCTGCTCTCTGACCCTTTTGGAAAGTCTTGGGCTTCTTTTCCCTAATGATTTGATATATTATAAAAGACTAACATAGAATATGTTTTCTCCAATAGGCAAATAAGTAATCCTAAAAATTTTAGGGGCTATTTTTTTCTTTTTTTTCCTACTTTAAAAAAAAATTTAAATGGAGATACATGAGGATTGAGCCCAGGACCTCATGCATACTAGGCATGTGCTCTACCACTGAGCTATTTCCCTTCCCACCAGGGCTACTTTTTTTTTTTTTTAATCCTAGGCTATGTCCTTTATCTGTTCATTAATTGATTCTACTCTAATGACCAGATTTTACTTAAAATCTTAACTAAGTTACTCCCTTCTACAATTTTATGGTAGGCAACTGTCCATCCTTTTAATTCTAAATATTTTATGAGTTTATCTGTTCAAGTTATTGTATATTTTCAATCTGCCCCTATGATACATATGTAATAAAGTCTAAGGGAATTTAACATTCTCAAATCCTTGCCGATAATAGGCTATTTGTACATCCCAGGTAGTTTCTGAAATGTCTGTTGTTTTCCTTACCAAGTAATTGCAAATTGGGCTCAGTGATCTGGTGACCTGGAGATATTAGCATTACAAAAAAACATATTACTAGTATCTATGGTAGACATTATTTTCTTGGATATATAGAGATCCTTTCAGGGATTTCTAATGTGTTATATAAGAGCTCATGCTAATTTTTGTGCATTTTGTTTTATTTTGCACATTATATTTCACTTTATTTTTATTTCTGCTGTCACTCTTCATTTTTCTTCAGGCCCCTCTAATGACTTGTTAGGGCTTAGGTTCACCTCATTATGTCTTCTTTCTCTAGTTCAGTAAAAATGACTCTGATCTCATTATTTCATCTTTGAATTTTGTGTTGTGGGGCATTAACAACCTTTGCTAAAATGTGGATCATGGAAAGGGAAGAACTATCTCCCCACAGGACTCAGGGTTGACAAATCTTGCCTAACATTGTTATCCTGGAAAGACCATGGACTTGGAAGTCAGCAAGACCCCGAATTCAAGCTCCAACTCTGCGCATTCTGGCTGTGAATTGAATCTTCATGCCATGCCTGGCCTGTGTGGGAGCTGAGTCCACTGTGACCAGAAGGGGCCACTTTCTCAGGGTAGAAACTACAACAGTGGGCTCTCCCAAGCCTTCTCTACTTGGTACACGCTTCTCCGTCTGCCTGGGACACTGGTGACCCTCTACTCATCTGGCCAGGTTCTACCCAGACTTCAGCTCAGAAAATTCCTCCTCTGGTTAGCCAGATTGCTTCCCCACTTCCAAGTTACACTTAGTAGCCCTGTGTCTCAACATCTTCATCTGTAAAATGGGGATGATTATAGTACTTACTTCATGGCATTATTGTGACAAGCAAATGAGCCAATGCATGACAACGGTCCCGGGCAAACAGAAAGCACTCAGTAAATTATGATTAACTTATCCTTAATAATAATGTTGTTAATAAATTATTAGCTATTCATTTTATTAGTTCTTATTATTTTATTATTTTCCATGTTCTCTGCTCCAGCAGAGGCTGTGTTCCCTCTGCCCTGTCTCTTATAATGCAGAAATGTACTTTTGTTGTGAGTGTCTCCTAGGCCCTGAGCTGCTTAAAGGCAGAGGTGTGTCCTTTACCCCTATCCTTAAGCTCCTAGTGCAGGGCCAGTCAGTCACTTTTGGACTCAAAGTCAAAGTGGGATGATGTAATAGAAAGAGAATGGGGTCCCGAGACCCTTGGAAATGGGCACCTAACTTTGCCTCCTGTTTCCGGGGCTACTTTGAACAAGGCTCCTAATCTCTCTGGACTTGGCTTCTTCATCTATAAAATGAGATGATTATACCTGCCTCAGAGCTTTTCTGGAGTGAACCAGGCTTGGAATTGTCATAAATGAATAGTTATTTGATAGTAGCTTATCAAACTGTAAGTTGCGTGGAAGAATTTGACAGATGAGAAGTGACAGCCTTGATGCAGGAACATCAGCCCATATCCAGGACTCAAAGAGCTAAGGGGAAAGAGCCCTTGGAAATGTCCAGTCTGGTTCACCCATCCTACAGAATAATAAGGGTGTGCTGATTGGGTGGGACAATTGTCCTTCTCTAGAGTTATCTGAAACATGTAGTGACGAGACTGACGCCTCAATCCCAAGATGCTGAGTACTTGGTGAGCTGCCATCATCTCTGGCCCTTAAGCTGAATAGATAGCATCCTGCAGCCTCCCAGGGGCAGTTTCTAGAGTGCGCTTCACGTTTCCTCATTCCTCATCCTCATGTTGGCTTTGACTGCCCCCTAGTGGACATTTTCTCTAGCACTATGGGTACGAACTGAATTCCCCAGAAGGGTTAGGCACTGTCCAAGCCATTTAGTCCTCTCCTCTTCTCTCTATGCTCACTCCTGCAGCAGTCTCGCCTCGTCTTGTGGCTTTACATATTATCCACGTGCTGACTATTCCCCAAATTATATCCCCAGTTCACACTTCCCTCCTGAACCCCAGACTTGGAGACCCAACCTTGACTTGTCATCTCCACCGAAATGGACAAGGGGCATCTTAATCCAAACGTGTCTAAAACTGAGCTCCTCATCCTCCCCCTGCCCTGCTCCTCTCACTATTCTCCCCATCCCAGTTATGGCAACTCCATCTTTTGAGATGCTAAGGTTAAGTCCCAGGGTGCCATCCTTGACTCATCTTATTTCCTTCACACCAAGTCCAGTCTGTCAACAAATCCTATTGGCTGTACCTTCAAAATATGTCCAGAATCTGACTACTTCTCACGATCCTGGTTCAGGCCACCATCAGTTCTAGACTTACTAAAATAATCTCCTGTCTGGTCCTGCAGCATCTGGCCTTGCCCAATGGTTCTCATTTCAGTCAGAGAAAAAGGCAAAGTCCCTAAATAACCTCGAGGCCCCTACATGATCTGACTTATCTCCATTCATCCTCTACGTTGCTGCACTCACTCCACACTGTTGTTGCTTGTGCTGGGCATGCTCCTGCCTCAGGAACTTTGCACTTGCTATTCCCTTTACCTAGTATATTTTTAAAAGAACTGCATGACTGGTTCCCTCACTTTCTTCAGCTCTTGAAAGACAGTTCTTTTTGAGGCTTTCCCGGGCTATCCTATCAAAATTGCAACATCTCTCTGACATTTCACATCTCCTGGCCTTGCTTTATGTTTTTTTTTTTCTTAATATTTATCACTATTCAACACACCATACATTTTTGTCCTTTATCCTTCTCTGGAATGTAAGTTCAGCAAGGGTGGAATTCTCATTTATTTTGTTCCATAATGTATCTCCAATGCTGGAAACAGATGTCAGGGATATTTGAAAAATGATTTTACATCCTTCTTTTAATTTAATCTTCCCAACAATACAGTAGGATATTTAGTATTGTCCCTATTTTATAGATGAGAAAACTGAGGCACAGAGAGGGTAAGTCACTTGTTTAAGGGTCACAGAGCTAGGAAATGGGACCTGGGGAAATATTCTACCCCCTTATTTACCAACCTTATATATTATCATTCTCTGTACCATGATTGCTCATCCTTTAAATGAGGCTCATAAGCATGCCCTCTTTGTAGGTTCATTGTGACAATTATGTGTGATAAAGCATGTGACAAGCTTACAGCCTGTGACTGGAGTGTTGTAAACACTTAAGAAGTGGTTGCTAGAAATATGAAAAGGTCTACATGGAATTCATGAAAAGCAGGGATGTTTCAGGCACAGAGCCCAGTCAAAGGGCCAGGAAGTTACTATTACTACATTTAATACAGTTCTGCATGGAGAGTCCTATGCATCCTTCAAGGCCCAACACAGAAGTGCCCTTCTCTGGGAAGCCTTTCCTGACTTCCCAGGGTACCTCATGTTCCTGTTAAGATTGGAATTTATTTAAAGGTTGTTTTTATTTATTTGCTTGTTTGTTTGTTTAATCTGAAGCCCCTACCAGGCTGAGAGCTGCCTGAGGGCCAGGTTTTTGGGTCCTGAAGCACAGACAGTTTGAGGGCCCTCTTTAAAAATACGAAATTGTAAACACAAAACCAGGTTTCAAAATGAGTATTTATTTAGGATAAGAAAAAAAAAAATCCCAACAACTTTTTTTTTCCTGAATTTACATGAAGTTTTTAATTCAGGGAGACATCAGTTTGTTCCCTGGTGCTTTTAAGGAACCAACAAAAGTACTTTGACAGGTTTATATTTGACTTTGAAAGCAACACCAACTTTGTGTACTGAGAGAAAAATAAAATTTCTTTAAATTTGTCTCATTGGCCTCATGCTTCATCTACCAGTGTATTTACTGCTATTTACAAGTAGAAATGTCTAGTTCTATGTATTAAATCTGAATAACTGATGCATATTATAATTTCCCCGTTGTTTTGCATATTATAATTTTTAAGGCAGGTGGTAAACTTTCCTTTAGATCTTGTGAGATTTCATCTTGTCAGGGGGCAAACACTATTTTACAAAGTGTAACAATACTTAATTGTTTTTTAGTTGAGAAAATGAACTTGAGCACCTAAATAGCAAAGCTGTGTGGGCAACGACATGTAACCTGTGCTCTGATTACGTGCTCTGCCTTTCCATTAGGCCAGGATAGCTTTCCACCTGCTACAGGGGAAAACAGAAACTGCTGTAAAGCCTGAGAACAAAATGTTCCAAACCCATATCCCAGAGCATTCTATCAGGGCTTAGCATCTTCAAAGAATTTAAAGAAAACTGCTAATTGCCTAATTACTCCTTCAAAACACCTGCAAAGAAAAGCTCTGCTTTCTCATAAGACTTATTCCATTCCATTCCAGTCACACCTTTTGCTACCTAGGAAATGGAAATGTCAGCATGAAGAACTTGCTTTAGACCAAACTGCACTTTCATTAATACTAGTTTTCTCTCAAAGCAAGTTCTTCATGCTGACATTTCCAGTGTCAGGAAGCACAAGTGCTATTAATCATCTTCATTCTTTGCATTACCAAGGAGATCTTTCTCCATCTTGTTCTGAAGGGATGAACAAAAGTTTGAAGTGTATGTTTCAGAAGACAAACCGCAGCAAGAAGACCCGCTATGTTCACCCAGATGGTAGGCACCTTCCACCATGCACATCCTGTCCTGGATAATGCCTCGGTAAAGCATCTCTTGTCCTGAGCAAGTAGTGCAGCTCAGCCTGTCCTTGGTCTACAGACACGGCTCATCTCCCGTAGGCAAGCTGGATAAAGATTCCAATTTCTCCAGCCCATCCTTTTTCCAAATGGCATGTCTGTTACAATATCCACAGAGCCAGTTCTTCATGGCAGATTGCAGATATCCCATCACACAGTATCTATGGGCAAGCCCCAGTGTTACCGATTCATAATTGGGTCCCCTCCCTGGGTGCAGGAAAGCAATCTACTGACCCGGGGTCATGGTGAAGGAAAGTGCAATGTTTATGGCAGGGTACCAAGCAAAGAGTGCACATAGCTAGTGCTCAAAAAGCCCGAACTCCCCAGTGGCTTTCAGGGAAGGGTTTTTAAATACAGGATGAGGGGTGTGTGATCAGCTCGTGGACATTCTTCTGACTGGCTGGGGTGAGGTCACCTGGAGTCAACATCATCAGCCTTCTGGTTCCAACCAGTCTGGGGTTTACGTGCTTGTGGGCAGCATACAGTTAATTTCTTCCAGTTGGTAGAGGTTTGGGTAACTACAAAACAGCTCAAAGGATATGGCTCAGAATATTATCTGTAGTCCTTGAGGAGAAACTAAAGGTCCTTGACTTTGTTTAATGACTAAACTGTTATTATTTTGTCTTGCTTGACTGTTTTCCTTTTTTAGTGCATTTTCTTACCCCTCTGATTAAATGTATTCTTTGGAACTTGGGGAAGGCCCAGGAGGCTAAAGGTTTCTATAGACAAGAGGCAGAGGGAGGACAGGGGAGAGGGGCTGTCCCAGGAACGCCTCATAGGGTCCTGCTCGGTTACACCAGGACAGTTTGCCTTTATGAACTTGGCTCTTGGTCAATACAGATGAGATGTATATGCTACTCTATTCACAGCTAATGAAATCCCGGCAACTTTTAGAGTTTAAAAAACTAACAAAAACCATAAACAATATAAATTCAAAATAATAGCATATTTTAAACTAATCATCTGCCTAACACTCTTCTATAACACTTTTTCCTTACTTTTTTTGGCTGCACACCTTTTTATCACAAATGTGACAACAATGTGTGATATTTTCTATAACAGGTCTAAAAAGATGATTCAGGCTTTCCTTTAGCAGATTAAACAGAATTAGTTTTTTGTTAGTGATCATTTAGATTTTTTTCTCTTCAGCTTTGCAATTATTAGTAAGATTGTTCTCTTAAGGATTGTTGTCAAACTTAGGATAAACTCTATCAAATTTCTTACCTATGTGAGTTTTAATATTTCAAAGGATTTTCCATGGAATAGCTTCTGGCTTCATGTATTTCAAACCTTATTTCTCCTCCAATAACCTCCCACCACCGAGGCCAGGCATAATAATGATCTCTGGTTCTGCATCTTCACATCACAACATCAGAATAGATGGCACAGCGGGCATTAGGAGTATTTTTGGAAGGCATTCTGGGGCATTTAGAAATCATAAAGCTGTGCCTGGAAGGAGCTAAGACCCCATAATTATACACATCCCCAAGCCACCTCTCCTCAGCCGGATTTCAAAAATGGCTGTGGCCATCTGACATGAAGAGAGATGTGATGGAGGAGATTGCGGTGGAAAGAGATAGTAATCTGAAATGATTGTGGTTAAAATCGCTTACTTTTTGCAAATTTTATAAAAATCTATAATCCCATGCAAATAATATGTCCTGAAGTGTAAGCTTCATGAGTTTCATGGTAAATCCACTCCTGCCGAAGGTAGACTTAAGTCTTCTTGGAGTCCCCCAAGGTCTAGCCTTGGATATCATATGCGGTAGGATATCAAGGTTACATCAAATGTCAGCTCTAGAAGGGAGAGCATTAGAGAGCAGTGGGACCAGTGGTTTTAACGATAGAGTCCTTGGACTCTGAGAGGGCGTCTCAAATGTTGGTACTGGAGACTTGAAACATGGAAGACCTCTATTTAAATAATGATGATGTTAAGAGTCATCATTTGGCCTGACAGGCATTGGGCACTTTAATACGTGGTAGACACTATTCTAAGTACCCTGTTTGTTTCAAGTTTCTTACTCCTTATAACATACCTATGAAGTTGGAAATATCATTATCCCATTTTACAGATGGAGAAACTGAGATTTGAAAAGTTTCAGTTTTATCTATTAAGATTCTACATAAGATGCCTTTTGAAAAAAAAATTCTTGTACTAATAGCAAGTTTTGAAAAAGGCCAAAACGATCCAAGCCCTTTCTTTTACACATAAAGACGTAAAATGCAGAAAAAGGGAGACCATTTGCTCAACGCCACACATATATTCTTATTTCCTGGATGCCTGCTCTGTGCCAGGCACTGTGCTATGGCCGAGGGCTTCAGAGATCAAGACACTCATGGAACACAGTTTTTATGGGTGCCAATGGACAGTACATACAATTAGATAGATATAAATAAGCAAAATAATTCCAGTGAGTGCTAAGATAAATTTGGGGAGATGTGATTGAGTGACAAGGAGGGTAAGCACTGATTCAGACTGAGAAGTGGTCAGGGAAATGTGGTCTGAGGAGGTGACATGCGAGCTTGAAATCTGAATGACCTAAAGAAGGAAGCCCCAGACTGCTATGGGAGAAGAGCACTGCAGGCAGAGGAACTGTGAGTGCAAAGGCCCTGCGGCAGGAATACTTTGTTATAGAGCCGACTCCTGGTCCAGGGCTCCTTCACCACTTGCTGCCTCCCTAGGCCCTCAGAGAGAACCTTTGGTGTCCTGGGCCTCCCTTAAGCTCAACCGTAAGGTACCAGCTTATCCAGCAAGGCAGCAGCTCTCTGAGGCTATGGGTCTCCGTCCCAGAAGCCTTCTAGCTAAACCAGATCTGAGTTTCCTGGTTCCTGTCTGGCAGGGGATGAGCAGACATCCTCCCCGCCTTCTCTCCCCAGGCTCCAGCCCCAGCCCCAAATCTCCATGGCAACCCTAGACACAATCCTGATCTGAAGGAGGATCCGGAACGGGGAGCACAAACATCACTGTGAAGAGATCAGAGGCATGGGTGCACTTGCCTCCCCTGCTCCTTGTGTCCTGCCAGCCTCTCCCCTGGCCTAGCCAGGGCCCCTACACCCCAGTCTCCCCAAGACCCCACACTGAGGATTCCGCAGGTCTGCCTTATTGCTGGGCACAGGAGGGCCTGGATGGAAGCCTGTCCTCTACTGTTGCCCCAAAGGCTGCTCCTGCTCGGGGCAGCCGGCCTGATGGCCTCTGCTCTGCACACAGGTGAGTATGAGGGGGCTTGGCTGGGGCAGGTGGGAGATTCAGGCCCCACCACCCTTAGAGATTTTGTTTCCCCAGTCAGCACTCACCCGAATGGGCTGGGATCCCTTGAGTTGGGGGAGGCTGGGAGACCTGGTACCTGGTCTTACCTGATAGCCCCAAGTCCACCCCAACCCCTCTGGGTGGCTCAAACTCCAAGTCACCTGGAAGCAGGGGTCTGGGGGCAGGTGGGGCAGCCCTTGGGTCTGGCAATGGAAAACACTGTGGGCTTTGGGGTCAGGAGGCCCTGAGTTCACACGCTCACTCTGCCTCTTCCTACATTTCTACCCTTGACATCACTATTTCACCCTCTAAGTCTAGGTTTCTTCAGCAATAAAATGGGAAGAATAATAGGTCCCTGCCCCTTAAGGGACTATTATTATTGTGTATATAAGATGAGACGAACCATGCAAGACAGACAGCGCCTAGCATGTAGAAGGTGCTCAGTTCACCCATTCTCTAAACCTCCCCCTGCCCTGTGTGCCTCCAGGGCAGGTTCTGGGTTTAGAATGTCTACACAGATATGAGAAGATGCTCTAAAATCCTAAGCCTTAATGGAGAATGTCTCCCCCAAAGACCCACATCCCGTTTTGTCCTCAAGCACCACTGGTGCCCCTAGTCTCCGCCAAAGACCCACATCCCGTCTTGTCCTCAAGCACCACTGGTGTCCCTACCATGCACCAGGAAAGCCACCTCCTGTTCCCTCTCTATCCTTATAAAAATCAGAGATGGTTTGAGTACTTATATGTTATTTCATTAATCCTCACAACTCTGTATGAGTGAGGGTGTTTTGGGCTGTAAGTAACATATACCAAACTAAATGGAGCTTAAACCATAAGGCATAAAGACATTTATTATTTCACTTAAGAAGAGTGGCCATAAGTGATTCCAGAAATGGTTAATTCAGCAGCTCAACTGTGTCAGGACTTCTCTGTAATTCTCATGACCTCATCCTTGCAAAATGGCTGCTGCAACTCTGGGCACTGCATCCTCTTTCAAGCAGGAAGAAAAAGGGGCTTCTCATCACACAGTTCTCCCCAACCCCTCCCCCACTTTTGTTAAATCAGGGAGGTAAATGTTTCCCAGGAACCTTCAGCAAACCTCTCTTTAAATCTCATCGGCCAGAATCAGATCACATGCCAATCCCTAAATCTGGCAAATAGAATTAAGATGAATTAAGATTACAAGGTTTGGTTTAGGCCAGTGAGGGGGCAGAGGGTGGGGAGAGGGTGCTAGCATGTTGCTTCCTGATACGGAGGGAAATTAAAGGTCTTTTAGCAAAGAGAAACACGGGATGGGTGTTGGCTGGGACAGGTGCTCAACCGTGTCTACCCCATCCTTGAATAAGTTAAAAGCTAACACTTCTGTAACACTCACTAAATGCCAGGCATTGTCCTAAGCACTGAACCCACACATGCCCAGGATCCTTAAGGTTTCCACTTCGAAATAAGAAACTTTCTGAAAACCAAAGTGTGTTCTTAAACTAACTTACTGGCAACACCTGACTGGAACTGACAGGAGGCTGCTTATTGTCTTTATTTGTCCTACTTAGGGAAAATGTTCTCTACGATTGCTCTAGAAAAATGTGTTTGAGCATGAAGGGCTGTGGCAGACTCCATTTGGGGCTGCATCATACCATCTTTCTAATATCTGGAAAATTCTGGAACATATCCTAGGGGTTTTGAAGAAGAGATTGAGGACTTGAATTAATTTTTTAAAATCCTCACCAAAAGTCTGAGATTGCTTAATTATTCTCATTTCCCGACAAGAAAACTGGGGCTCAGAGAGGGTGAGTGACCCCCTTGGGGTCACACACCGTGGGAGTGGGTGGGGAGGGAGCGGGCAGCGTCAGGCTTGGAACCTCGGGACCAGCGTGCGTGCTTTTCGCTGCAGCCGACCTGGTGGACCTGTGCGGCCAGACGTGGCAGGGGGACGGGCTGCTGCTGCGCTCGCACCCCGCGTCGCGCCGCTTCTACTTCGTGGCCCCGGACACTGACTGCGGGCTCTGGCTGCGCGCGGCGGCCCCCGGCGACAGGATCCGCTTCCAGTTCCGCTTCTTCCTGGTCTACAGCCTGACCCCGGCGGCGCCCAACGCCTCCTCCGCGGGGCAGGCCGATCCTTGCGCCTTCGGGTCCTACCTGCAGTTCTACGAGGGCCCGCCGGGGGCGCCCCGGCCCCTCGGGGCCCCGCTCTGCGGCCTGACCATCCCGGCTCCGGTGGCGTCCTCTGGGGACTTTCTGGGTCTGCGTCTGGTCACCCGAGGCCGCCAGCCCCGCGTGGACTTCGTGGGCGAAGTCACCTCTTTCCGGTTAGGTGGGTTGGGGCTGGAGCCCTGGGGATACCAAGAATGGACGGGCTGGTTCCTCAGAGAGGGGAGGAGGTGACACTTGGTGTCAGGGTTCTGGGGTTACAGTAAGGGACATTCCAGATCCCAAGAACCAACTCCATAAATCTGACTTCCATGGATGTGCATACCAGCCCCCTCGCCTGTTCACACACAACTCCCACGCAATTCCCACACACTTACACACCTCACACCCTGACACCCACCCACACACACTGCGCATGTCCACAACTCACACCTCATGCACAGAAATCCTTGCACACCCACATGCCTCACAGGCACTGTAGCACACAACCCACATACCTCACAAACTGCACACTGACACGGTTCACATCACACACACACCTCAGACACACACAATACTGTCTTGCACACTGATACAACTCACTCATGTTTATGCGCTGGCTCCTCTTTCCCAGGTCAGCCTTTCAGATGATTGCAGAGGGGCCAAGTTAGGATTCTCGTGATTGTAAGTGACAGAAACCCACTTGAGCAAGAATTTAACAAGACATTAACAATAATCTCTTATTAAGCATTGCCTTTGGCCCTTCCCATGCCACATCTCATCTGTTCCTCACAGCAGCTCTGTCTGGCTAGTGCTCTTACTCTCATATTTATAGATGAGAAACAGGCTCCGGGAGGTTAAGCAAAGTGCCGCAGGCACTCACAAGTGGAGCAGCTGGGATTTAACTGCTGGAGTTTGTCCTCTGCTGACACTGAGTCAAGGCTTTAGTCTCTGCAGGTTCCCCCAGGGCTGGAGACACTCACTGTTGTTACAGCAGATGAGCTGCCAAAGCCCAGTTTCCAAAACCACAGAGAAGCTTTATTGCCTTCTTTGGCAAAATATCCAGACTGAAGAATTAAACATGGAATTGTGAGCACTTTGAGACAAGAACATGAGGGGCTGTGAGCGCCAACACGGGTTCACCAGGAGCTGGACCCGGACATGCCCAGCCCTGGACAGCACTTCAACTTGAGCTGGTCAGAGAGTGTCCCGTTCTGTCTCATGTCTCAGTCAAGTCCCACCTTTCTTCTTTCCTGGAATTGGGCATGGTCTGAATTTTGGATTTTAGGTTCTCTCGCTCTTCCCCATTAGTGTCTCTGGCACTGGAGGAAACATAAAATTTGTACCCTAAATCCTTGGAGGTGAGGGGAGGCCTTCCGATGAGATGATATTTGAGCGGAGACCTAAAGGGAGCTAGCCATGCAGTTACTTGGGGAAGAGAACACCAGGCTGAGCTGATGGCAGGTGTAGAGCCACGAGTGAGGATTTGCTTGGCGTGTTCAGGTTCCCTGAGCTCACACATACTTACACACACTGGGTACCACAGTGTTGTGATCATGGGACTGAATTCCTACTGTGTTGCTTAGATACAAGCTGTGTGGCCTTGAGCTAGTGACCTAACCTCCCTGTAAACCTCCCTGTGCCTCAGTCTTCTCCTCTCTCAAATGGGGTTGGTAACAATATTGACCCCACAGGGTTATTGTGAGAACTTCATGAGCTGGGATGCAAACCCTGCCTGGCCTGGAACAGGAACTCAGTAGATGTTAGGAACCATTATCACCATCACCATCACCATCATCATCTTCATGATGATACACCTGTCTCCCATGAAATGCTCATCCATACTTGCATCTGTATGCACACAGAAACAGCCTCTCCTGCTCACGCCTCCCACATTCCCTCACTGTAGACCCACACATCTCTTGCTGCCTGCGCTCCTCATCTCATGATTCCCTTCTCAGCCCCAGGATCCTGTGGTGCCTACTTCCCGTGTCGGAATGGCAGGTGCATCCCCCAGAGCCTGGTGTGTGATCGCTGGGGCATGGACAACTGTGGTGACGGCAGTGACCAGGCTTCCAGGCCACCAGCTGACTGCACAGGTCAGTGATGGGTGTGGCCTGGGCCCAGCTGAGCAGCTAGAATGGAGGCTGGTTCTGACTCCCCTTCCCTGGGGCAGGGCCTCAGAGGGGAGGCTGGAGGCAGGGGTTCAGCAGGAGGGAGCAAGTTGAAGCACAGAAGTGGGCAATCTGTTTAGACCAGAATGCCTGATGATCAGAGGATGTTAGGATGAGAATGATGCTTGAGATGATCTAATCCAGCTGCTTTCAAATGTGTTAGTGGTAGAAGCTTTCCCTAAATGGACCCTTGCACAGAGAACCCAGGCATCACAAAGAGAGAAGCTCTGTTTAACTGGACATGGTGGGGCCCAGGCCCTGGCTGACTGATGTCTCAAAGGAGAGACTTGAGTTTGATCCTCAAGAATTACTTTGAAAACCATTGACCCAACTGGACTCCCACATTTTACTGATGGGGAAAGCCAGGCCTAAGGAGGAGAAATAACTTGCCCAAGGTTATAGTCAGCGAGTAACATAACCAGAAATGATCTCTGTAGATGGACAGACGATACAGACTAAGTTACCCAGGGTTATCCTTCCCAGGAATCTGGAAATGTCCCACCCCTAGCCAGGGCTGCCATGTCCTGTCGAACAGGTTGTTCACTGCAAAAAAGCACCTGGCTGGGGGTGAAATCCAGCTTCCCAGGGTCCCACACACTGCACTCCCCAGCCACTCCTCAGTCTCCTAGGCAGGTTCCTCCTTAGCTACCTTACACTATGCTTTGTGCCATGAGGCCCAATTCCTGTATCCTCTCCTCCATCCGCCACACCTGTTCTCCATGGTCTCCTTTACACTGTATCCCCAGCTGGACTTGTCTTTGAACTCTAGTTACATAACCACCTCCCTCCTGGGCATCGCCACATGGATGTGTAGGCAGTTCTCAGAGTTAACTTGCCTAAAACTGAGCTCGTGATCCACAGTCCCCCCTGCATCCTCCTTTCTTCCCCTCAGCCCATAACCCACCCATCCACATTGTCAGATTTAGGCTGATATTTTCCTCGTGATGAGAGTGGAGTGATGGGTTATCAGGAGGAAGACCAAAGAGGTAAAGTACCATTCACATCACATTGCGCCCGACCAGCACAGTTAATCACTGACATGATGTAATGAGGCTGATGTTGGCCTGGATCACTGGGCTGAGGTTGTGTTTGTAGGTTTCTCCGCTTTTACACTTTCTGCGTCCTCTCTCAACACTGTCCTCTTTGGAAGGAAGTCACCACATGCAGCCCACACATAAGGGAGTTAAGCTCCCCAGCCAGAGGAGCCTTTAAAAACACCAAGTCGGATTGCATCACTCCTGCACAGAACCCCCTACACTCCTCACTCAGCCCATGCAAGCCTCCCAGGGGTGCCACCCCAGCCCTGCGTCACCTGGCCGGTCACCTCCCACCTGCTCTCCAGCTCCCTTGGCTCCTCCACTCTGGCCTCTGCAGCTCCTTCCACGCTCCAGTATGGTCCTGCCTCTGGTCTCTGCATTCATGCTTTCCTCCGCCTGGAGAGCTTTCCTCCGAGATTTACATGCTCATGCCTTTGCCTTCTGCGGGTCTCTGCTTAACCTTCACCCTCTCAGTGAGCTTCTTCCTGACCCCTTTACTTAACAGTAGCAACCCTGTGTCCATTGAAAGAAAAACATGGTAAACAGAATGTGGTATGTCCACAAAATGAAGTATCATTCAGCCCTAAAAAGGAAGGAAGTTCGGATACAGGCTACAACATGGATGAACCTTGAGGACATTATGCCAAGTGAAATAAGCCAGCCATAGAAGGATAAGTTCCACTTATATGAGACCCCTAGAGCAGTGAAAATCATAGAGGCGGAAGGTAGAAGGAGGGTTGTCAGGGGCTGGGGGGGAGGGGGAATGGGGAGTTATTGTTAAATGCGTACAGAGTTTCAGCTTTACCAGATGAAAGCAGTTTTGGAGATGAATGCTGTTAATGGCTGCACAATAATATGAAGGTAGTTAATGCTGCTGAACTGTGCACTTAAAAATGGTAAAAATGATAAATTTGATTTTGTATAGTTTATCACAATTAGAAAAAGTAGCAACCCTGCTGCTCGCCAGCATGTCCTGACCTTTTCCCTGCTTCGTTTATCTCCATCTGACGTACTATTTGTGTTTTGTGTCTCCTCACACGAAAATGCCAGCTCCATGAAGACACTTTCATCTGTTTTGCTCACTGTCCCTAGAGCATTGCCTTGGGCATAGTAAATGATGGAAAAATACTAGTCGAATTAGTAGAAGAGTCAACCTCTCTATGTTTCCGTTTCCTTATCTGTAAACTGGGCATGATAAGCCTAACCTTCAGATTTGTCATGAACTTTGAGTGAAACATTGTGGGTAAAGGGCCCCAGCCCAGAGTGTGGTTCTTTGGGCACAGGAAATGTTCAATATATGTATATACTCCTTGGGAAGTAGCTCTGTTCAGAAACCTCAGCCCCTGGAGCTAGACTGTGAGTTTAAATCCACCCCTATCACTTTCAGCTGTGTGACCTTGGCAAGTGACTGAACCTCTCTGTGCCTCACTTCTCTTATCTGTATGATGAAAATAGTAACACTCTCTAGGTGGTTTGGGGAGGACTAAATGAGACATAATCAGGCCCCGAAGGGGCAGTTCTGTGTGTTGGCTCTATTATTTCCCACTGCAGGTCCCTCTCCGGTGCCCAGCCAGGCAGGGAGGATGGCCGATGGTACCTCCCAGCCCCTGACTCTTTCCCCAGCTCTTGGGTCTCCAGGCCCCCTGGGGATTGCAGCTGGGAGGAGTCCTCCAGCAAGCAGCGACCCTGCAGGACAGGATGCAGCTCCAGAAGGTAGATGGCTCCTGGTTACCACCTGCGCCCGCTCCTCTCACCAAGATGACACTTGTCCCTCTCCAGTGACAGATGGGGGCAGCAGGCCCAGGCTGAGGCCTGAGTGGACTCTCTTTCTTTCCGCAGGCCCCCGGCTGCAGGGGGTGGCGCTGGCCTCCTCGCTGCTCCTAGCCTCTGCCGGCCTCCTCATCGGCCTCCTCTGGTGCTGTTGCTCCTCCAGCTGGCTGGCCCGGCGGGCTGGTGCCCATGGCCTGTGCCCCAGCTGCACCATCTGTTACCCATGTCCTGGCCAGGTGGCCCCTGGGGGGCTGCGGCTGAGTGAGCCAGCTTTCCAGGGTCAGGGAGGACATCCCTAGAGAGGCTGTGGGCATCAGAGGAAGGAGAGTGGGCTCTGGGGTTGGACAGTCCCTGGGTTCCGCCCCACCCACCACAGGGCTGTATAACCTTGGGCAGATCACATCACTCTCTGAGACTCAGTCTGCTCTTCTGGAAAATGGGATGATTCCTGCCTTACAGGGTCATAAAGACCAAAGGAGACAGCTGGCCCTGCAACTTGCACGGTGGCTAGCACTCGGCTGGCTCAGTGAAAGGCAGGGAGTAGGGCCTTTGCTCACCTGAAGCTGCCTTGCTTCACTCCCAGACCTCCCTGCTTTGCCCCACCCTGGCCCCCTCTCAGGTACCACAAGTCCAGCCCTAGTAAGAGACACAGGAGACAGCCCTGGCGGGGATAGCACCGTTTATTAAGAAAGATCAAGACAAAGACCACAGGAGGGTCCCTTCTAGGACACAGAGGCCAGGCATCCTGACCCCACATCTGGGGGCTGCTGGTGGGGAGGGCGCTTGCCCCAGCTGGGCCCTCAGGCTCCCACAGATGGGGCAGGGCTGTTATGCCCCCTTCCTGTCCCTCCCAGTCATGAGTCCTGGCTTCCCCCACCCAAGGCACTAACTTTTTCCAACCACCAACGCCCTCCTCCCCCCATGTCCCCTGGGCCTTCACTTCCAGATCAGTGGGGGGACGTGGCCTGGTGTGGGCAGGGAGACCCTCTCAGTGCTGGGCTCTGCCTATAGCAGCTCCGGGTGAGAGTTGGGATGGAGTTTCCCTTGCAGCCCCTGAGGGCAGGGGCCCTGGGTGAGGTGTGGGGTGAGGGGTATGCAGGCCAGGAGGGCTTGGTGGGAGGGGGTGGCTGCCAGGGCCAGGTGGCCCAGTTGGCTAGGTGGAGGTGGCGGGGCTGGGACATGGGCTGGCGGGGGTGGGGGTTGCCTGCCCAGGGGTGAGCTGCCTTTTGCTCCACAGTTGGCACTAAAGAGGTTTTCCAACTCAGAGGAGGGTGGCGAAGGCCACTGCGATGCCCCCTGCTCCAGGTAGCTGGTGAGGTTCCAGGTAGCGGTGAGGCACCAGGCTGTAAGCTGAGGTTGGTTTGTGTAGGAATGAGGGCTGCCCAAGGGCTGAAGAAATGGGCAGCCCGCACTACCGTGGGGGGCTCTACTGGTGGGGGCAGTTCTGAGCCCACTCAGCCATTGCACCTGACCCCAAGTCCTGGTGGCCCTCTGAGGCACCTGCTCCCATCCAACCTGCCCTGCCCAGCGCCTGTGGCTTTGCCCAGGTGTGTCTGTGTGTGGGGGGTGGCGTGCCCACCCTCCAGTCCAGCCCAGGGCAGTAGCAGCAAAGCGTGGCATCGCCTCAGTTTCTTACAAAATATTCATAATAATAATATTAATAATAATATACTTGACGTCATGGGGCTGTGGCGTTGCCCGGGAGTCCGCGTGGGGCAGGTAGCGCCTATGAGGGGCAGGGGCGCGTGTTGGCCCCCGCCTGGGCGCGGTGTTGCAGGTCCAGTGGCTGTGGGGGTGGGGCGCCAGGCCGGGCGGAGTGCAGCACCAGATTCTTGATACAGCCTGTGATGCCCGAGGAGAACCTGCCCCCGGTCAGTGCCGCTACGTCGGCGGCTCCGCCTGCAGGGGAGGGAGAGGATGGGGCCTGTCAGCTCCAGGAGCCCAGGAGGCGAGGATGGCTGTGGGCTTTATCTCTTCGGGAGCCCCATTCCCTCCCTCGCCCGAAAGGTGGGCCCCAGGCCTGCACCGAGGCCCAAGCTCAAGACTTACCGATGTAGATGCTGCCCTTGGTGTTGACCGCCACGTTAGGGCCTGGGGACTGGCCGCTGACCAACTCCTCGCCGTCCAACTGGATGGAGCCTCTCCGGCCCTCTCTACGGTGGAACTGGGTCAGGCCCCTCCACCAGTTCCCCGTCCTTCCCAACCCAGTGAGAGTCCCCTCCCTTTGCTACAGAGACTGCAGACAGAGAAGTCTGCCCCCTGCTCCCTGAGTTCTTTCCTTCCCCTGCTGGATGAGAGATCTGGCCCCACTCCCATGTAGTTCTGTGGAAGTCTGTGCTCTGGCTGGTGGGCTGTCTCCTGACCCTGCCTTCAAGTTCTGTCTCCCCAGAAGTCAGTGCCTGTTCCGCTGTGCATAGTAGGGGGGTGTCCTGTCCCACTCCAGAACTTTGGGCTCCTTGCCCTAGTACCTGGGTGGGCTCCTTTACCTCAGTGCCGTCACCCGATGCCACTCGCCATCATTGATGGGGTCCTCAGAGACAAGGCGGGCCTCCCCACTGCCCAGCTGGTAGCTGCAGTCACACAGGCCCAAGCAGGTGTGAGCATGGGGCAGGACAGGAGCGGGTGTGGGGTGGTGGTGGTGGTGTGTAGCTGGGCACTAGGAGCTGCAGCTTCTTATAGGAGGAGCCGTGGGGTTGACCAGAGGGAAAACCACCGGAAGGTAAGGGGGGCAAGGGAAGGGAGAGGAAGGGTCAGGTGCCAGGACCCACCTGAAGACAAGATGCCCATCCTGAAGCCCCAGACCGATGAAATCTTTGCCTCGTCCAGACTCACCCACCTCCTGCCAGGGAAGCACAGGGTCTCTGGGGCCCCCAGCCTGGAGAGGTGAGGCCCCCGAGAGCTGTGGCCTCCTCCCTCCTCTCTCCCACTTCCCTGGCCATCAGGAGCCTGGAAGCCCTAAGATCCAGGGCCAGACGCCCACACTCACCACACCCTGCCAGAGCAGGAGGCCACTGGCCGTGCTGGTCCGAACCTCCAGCTCGATGGTCTCGGGCACCTCGGGCAGGCTGTTGGCAGGGTGGGGCGGGGGGGTGGGAAGCAGGTGAGCGGGCAGAAGTCCCAGATTTCCCTTCCCCACTCTGGGCCCACACACTGTCCCAACACCTTGTCTCACCTCCTGGAGAAGATGCGGCCAGGGAGAACAAGGAAGCCGTTATCATAGAAATAGGCTCCATACTGCCCGGGGGCATCTGCAGGGGGGTTGGGGGGGTGATAATGAGACACCTGCTCAGCCACATGGAGCATCCATCCCACGTCGATGCCCCTGACCCCCACCTCCACTCCCACCTGTACCACGCGGGGCTCTGAACCTGCCATCCCTGGAGACCCAAGGGGGCTGTGGACAGAATTCAGGGGCCTGTGAACTTGGATGGGAAAACATTACAGTTCTACTCTCACTCACTTCTCCCTGAAGGTTAGCAGTTCCTATGCAGGTAGCCAACAAACTAAAGGAGTAGCAGGGCCCGTGACTCAGTCACCAACTGGGTCACAAGGGCTTATCCTTGTCACATTACGGTAATTGCAAATATTTCAAAACACTGTTTATGCTTATTGCAGTTGTGGGAGCTATTGGGGCCACCACTGCATCTTGTTATTTAATGTGTGGCTAAAGAAGCAAAAAATTGAAAATATTTTGATAACCTTGTTTCCGTATAACTGGTTTCCTTTGAAATCCTATGTATTTTATCCTATGCAGTCAACAGGGTCCAGGTAAGGTGATCAACAATCCCTATTTGCCAGGTTTGTCCTGGTGTTAGCTCTGAAAGTCCCACATTTTGAGAAGCCCTTTAGTCCTGAGCGAAGCGGGGCAGCTGGTCACCTAGGTCAGTGGCAAATAAACGGTTCTGAACCCTTGTGTTTCCTCCATCTTACAGATGAGAAGAAAGGCTCAGGGGTGAGTGACTTGCCCAGGAAGTGGGAAGCCAGGATGGCACCAGGACCTTTTGGTTCCAACATCCATACTGTGTGTGATGCCCACATTCCCAGCCCTACCTGCTCAAATACATCCCACACTAGCGCTGGCCCCTGGGGCCTGGCAGCTACCATGGTAGGGGACACTTTGCCACCCTCCACCAAGTGATGACGATAACAGCTAACAGTTATATGCACCTACTATGTGCCAGTCACTGGGCAGGGAGCTTCACGTCCAGCTACAAACACGATTTTTAATTGGATCCTTGTAACAACCCTATGACTTAGTTATAATGTTAACAAAAGCTAGACCAGACGTTGCTCTAAGCATTAAATACGCTAAATAACTTGACTCTTGTGCATAATTTTATTGAAAGCCTTGTGGAAGGATGTTATGTCTTTCTATTTCATACATGAGGAAACTGAGGCACAGAGAGGTTAAATGACTCACCCAAAGTCATGCACCTAGTAAATGGTGGGGCTAAGATTTGAATCCAGGCTCTTAACCACTACCACTACCTCGTCTATCACATTAGTGATAAATAAGACATATATCTATAAAGCAGTTAGCACTGGGCCACAGGGGCTGTAAATATTCAACATTTTTATCATTATCATTGCTTTTAAACAGATTATGGAATCCTTGAGAATGAGGGTCCTGCCTTATTCATCTTATATTTATTGCTCCCAGGGCAAGGATAGGCACACATACACATTTGTTGATGGAATGCATGAATACAGAGGAGGAAACTGACATCAGAGGGGTTCAAGGTCTGCCCAAGCTCCCCTAGCCAGTAAACACAGGGCAGGACCCAGCTTTGTGGCTGTGCTCTTGTTTATTCAGTCTGTGCCTAGTGAGCTCCTGTTTTGTTTAGAGGCCAGGATGGAGGGTGTGGGATCATTGGAAGAGGAGCTGAGAGACCCAAAGTCTGGGAGGGACAAGCCCCTCAGCTTCTCTGGCTGGTGATAGCAAGGACATACCATTGCCCCCGCTGCCTTCAAGATGCCAGTCGGACTCCGCTATGCCATGTCCAGAGCCTGTGGGGAAAGGCAGGGTCTGCTTGGTGGGCTGTGCCAGCCCCAAGGCCCCAAGAGGGAGGTGGAGAGATGACGGGGAGGCTACCTTGTTGGCAGCGTGGGCCAGAGAAGCCTGGGGGACAGAGGCAGCGGGTGCCCTGGCAGGTGCCCCCATGCAGACAGGGCTCATGGAGCTGGCAGGGGTTCTCCTCGTGCTCACAGAGGTCTCCTGGGAGTCAGGGAAGAGGCGAGTGGGCATAGGCTGGAGCAGCCGCTGACCAGCCTGTGCCCCTCCCTCCCAGGGCCCAGGGCAGGCTCGCTCGCCTTTGAAGCCATCTCGACACAGGCACTGGAACTCATACTCGCCCGCAGGCATGCACGTGGCACCATTCTGGCAAGGCTGGCGCTCACACGGGGAGCTGTCGTAGCACTGCCCGATGCCCTGGCTGCCCAGGAAGCTGTAGGTGAGGTCCAGCCGCTTCCCGTTCACTGACACCTGTGGGCATAGGGACACTGAGGGCTTAAAGAGTGCAAGACGCAGAGGCACAGGTGTGCCAGCAGAAAGAATGCAGCAGAGGACAGCCAGGAACCCAAGTTGGAACTTGAGCATTAATGTGGGACTGTAGGGTGGGGGAGGAGGAACAAAGCTGAGTGCCTACTGTGTGCCAGGAACATCCACCAGGGCAGGCCATCCTCAGTACAAGCCTTCAAAACGGGTGTCAATATCTCCATTTTACAGAATTGGAAACTGAGGCTCATAGGTGAAGCGTCTGGTCCCAAGCGCCTGGGGTTGGCTGCAGGTGGAAGGAAATCACCCCACCCTCCCATTTGTCATCTGGAGCTGCTCCTCACCTCGCCCACACAGCCGCGGAAGTGGGCGCTCACGTTGGTGGCCGGGGGCAGCTGCACGGATGGCTCCACGCCGCCGAGGTAGAGGAGGGTGTTCAGGTTCAGGCCCTGGCTCTTGCCAGGCGAGGAGCGCAGCACAGGGCGCCCGCTGTTCACACGCAGGCTGCCGTCCTTGTTGAGACGCTCTGCAGACACCCGGTGCCAGCGGCCCAGGGCCAGCGGCTCGGAGCTCCGCAGGATGGCCAGCCCTGGGGAGGATACCAGGTGGGGTTGGCCCAAGGATGGCTCCCTGCCCTGCCCCACCCACTACAGGAACCTGAGCAGACAGGGAGGGTTCCTTCAGCCTCCTGGTGTCCCAGGGGAACCTGGGAGGTCTCGGGACTTGCTTAAAGTCACACAGAAAGAGGGAATGTGAAGAACGGGGGACCTGCAGTTGGTCTGAATTAGGAATTCATTCTCCTGTACCTCCTTGGGGAGTGGAGGGCCAAGGGGGTCACAGAGCTGGGCGCCTACCACCCATCTGCATTTGGTGTTGGTGCTCACCTGATCCCAACTCGTAGCGGAACTCCAGGTGGCTGCCAACCATCGCCAGGGACACAAAGTCCTCCACAGGCCCCCTTGGCCCCCCGCTGAATAGCAGGATCCCGTCGGGCACCAGAGGCTTAAACTCGACGTCCAGGCGTAGCTCGTGGTGTGTGTTGGTGAGAGCAGGCAGTGCCAGGTAGGAGCCCGTGCCCGACATGGAGGGGGTGGTCACAGTCACACCTGCAGCAGCCACAGCTCAGCCAGGGCAGTGGGGACGCTGGAGTCCCAGGAGGGCTCCAGCTACTCGCCTTCCTCTGGGGCCCCACTCTCTAGTCCCAGAGGCTCAGGACCAGATGGGCAATGACTGTAGCAGCCCAGAAGCCCCTGCTCCCGGCCCTGCAGATCAGGCTGGATCTCCAATTAGATGGGGTGTCCCTTTGGAGCCCTTGTGTGAAGGATTCAGGCTGGGCAGGAGCTTGGCCAGGTGACTCTGAGGCCCTCTGGCTCTAGAACAATTTTATCATCCATAGGGCCCATCATGGCCTCAGCATGCCCTGTCCAGCTTCCTCTGTCTTTATAGGGATCCCTGGGGGGTCTGAGGCCTGGCTCTGCTCACCTTCCTCACACCTCATCCCTGAGCGGCCCAGGTGGCAGCGGCAGGTGTAGCCTCGGCCGTCGGGCCGGTTCACACAGGTGGCGTCGGGCCCACAGGCCTCTGGGGAACACACAGACAAGTAAGGAGAACGTGGAGGTGGTTTGGGAGAGGATGGGGTTCTGATGCCAAAGCTCTACCCATTATACTCCAGGAGCTTGGGCCAGTGAGGGCCAGGCCAGCCTGAGAACAGGAGACTGGGAGGCGGAATGGATTTGGGCAAGAGTGGCGGGGGGAAGGTACAGCTCAGTGGTAGAATGAAAGCTTAGCATGCATGAAGTCATGGGTTCGATCCCCAGTACCTCTGTTAAATTAATAAATAGTAAATAAGTAAACCTAATTACACCCCCCCCCCAAAAACAAACAAACAAAAAAAGAGTGGGGCCAGAGGAGGCTGAGCAGAGGGACAGCGTGGGGGAAGTGAATGAGTGACTGTCAGTTGTTCTTGAAAGACTAGACCTGTATAACAGTGTGGAGCCATCGAGTACCTGGCTGGCAGGTAGTGGGGTGAGTGCCTTGGTAAAGTGGTAGATACTGAGGAGCAGTGATTACGGCAGGGCGGGTGCCTGGGTGCAGTGATGGGGGGATGAGTGCTTGGGTAGCAGAGATGTGAGGTAGAGTGAGTTATCAAGATGGCAGTGACGGAAGTCAGAATCCAGGAAGAGTGGTAAGTGCTTGGGTAAGACCAATGAAATGCAGACGGTACAGTCAGCAGCGGAGGTGGGGGTGGATATGAAGGGGTAGCAGTTGGCAGAGGGAAGTACCTGGCGGTGGCAGTGCTTGGGAGGAAGGGAGGGTGGGGTACACACCTGGGTGGCAGTGCAGGGCCTGCGAGTGTTCACAGCGGCTCCCGGTGAAGCCAGCTGGGCAGATACACACGTAGCTGCTGCTCTCTGAGTCCTGGCACAGGCCCCCGTTCTGCAAAGTAACCCCAGAAATCAGGCTGAGACTCTGTCCTTCCCCACTCCCCACTGGGCCCTGCCATGACTGAGGGCAGTGGCTTGGGCAGCCAGGTGATGTGTGCTGCGTGGGGTTACCTGGCAGGGCCGGTCCCGACAGGTGGGGCAGTGGGAGATGCCGTGCGCTGTAAGGTTGAGGTCATGGAAGATGATCTCCTCGCCTTGGATGCGCAGTTCCCGGACACAGCCTGGATGGGGCGGGCAGACAGGATGAGCCAAGGCAGGGTGCTGGGAGGCCTGCCTAGCCCCAGCCCACACACTATGGTGCCCTCCCCAGTGCCCAGGGGCTCTGCCAGCCAGCCAGGTTAGGTTTGGCCAGGGCTGAAGGTAGGGAGGAGGCTCACCTACGAAGCCGCTGCTCAGGCCTGCTTTGGGGATGGCGCCGTAGTCGGGATAGCCACCCAGGTAGAGCTCCTCATTCAGGTCCAGGCCCTGGAACTTACCCTGGGGAGTGGGGAAGTCAGGAATGGCAGACAGAGGCTGGGTGGCAGTGGGGAGGGGCTAGAAATAGGGGGACAGAGCTGGGTCTCACCTGGGAGGTCCCATTGACTGGAGCCAGGCTGCCCACGATCAAGGATCCCTGGGTGAGGCTGCGCAGCAGGGTCACCGTGTGGAACTGGCCCAATGCCAACGGTGTGGGGTGGCGAATGGTGGCCATGCCAGAGCCTGCATCAAACCTGCTCCATGGGGAAGGGGGTGGGAGGGCCAGGGCAGGAGAGACAAGATATGGGGTTTATAGGAAGGGCTGGGAAGGGGGCCCAGGCTGGACAAAGGTGTCGTCACCATTCCCTGCAGTCCTGCTCCTGTTTCTGTTCCTGCCTTGTCCTCTCGCCCCACCACCACCCCCAGCTCACCTCATCCCTGCCTCTCCCCATGTCACCTTCTCTCCCCACACCCTTTCCCTGGGAGCTTGTCCAGAGCGGACCCTGGGGCTCCAAGTGCCCCTGGCTCCAGGCCCTGCAGCCTAGCACCTGGCCTCACTGTTCCTCTAAGCACCCCTCCCTCTGAGATCACCTTGCTTCTTTCCTTCTTTGTTTACAGCTGGTCTCCCCCAACTAGACTATACTTTCCCACAAGAGCCAGGACTTGATCTGTTTTGTTTATCTCTGTATCAGTGCCTGGCACATAAATGAATAAATGAATGAATGAATGAATGAATGAACGAATCCTGGCCCACCCTGGAAGGATGCTCTCGGCCTCACTGAGTATTTCTGCGGCAGTTCTGTGCAAGTCTGAGGCTGCTTCCTCCTCCTCTTGGCTGTGCTGACTCCCGTAGAACGGTGGTCACGGAGGGTAACTGCCACCTCTCCTCCATCTTCCAGAACCTCCTCCATGTGACTCAGCCCAGGGTGGCATGTGCCTGACTAAAATCCTGCAGTCTAGTCCCCCAGCCCTGCTTCCCCTATAAACGGGAAGGACAAGGGTCTCACCGGAACTCGGGCCTTCCGCCCACAAGGCCGAAGGAGATGAAGTCGGGCTGCCTGCTTGCCAGGTTGGTGGGGCTCCCCGGGATCTGCTTCTGCCCATTGTACAGCAGCATCCCTGGGCGGGCACAGCTGTGTTAGGGCCTCCCGTCCAGCTATGGGCTCCCCGTCTGCCCAGCCCCGGCATGAATGACCCAAGCTTGTGAGCCTGACCCCTCGCTGACTCCTGTCCCTCCCCTGACACACCCCACACAGCCAGGGCCTTCCTGCTTTCAGGATGGGGACCTATTAGAAGGGCTGTGTTGAGAGCCCCTAGGAAGAAACTGCTTCACTTACACTGTAGGGTCTACCTGAAGGAGGAGAGGGAGCAGAGACTCACCCGAGTAGAGAAGGAGGCCTGGACAGTGAAAGTCAGAGACCCGTAAGAGGTGGGAGGAGACAGATGAGAGAGAGAGAAAGGAGGAAAGGGTGAGAGATGGGGGAATAGGAAGGAGGAAGGAGCAGAGACAGGAAAGGGAGATGGGCCAGGAGGCCTTGGGTTGGCTGCATTGATGGCAGAAGGGCCAGGAGGAGGCTTGGGCGGGGATGGAGAAGGGAGGAGGCAGGAGAGAACCATAAGGGGAGGCCCGGCAGGCCTGGGGGTGCTGGGACAGGGAAGGCTGAGCAGGTGGGGAGGACTGGGGGCTCCCAGGGCTCACACCATGAAGGCAGTTACTCAGAGACCCCCGGCTCTGGGCAACCCCATCAGCTCCTCTCCTGCTCACCATCTGCTGAGTCAGGCCGGAAGGTGATCTTGATCTCAAACTTCCTGTAGGCATCCTTGATGGTGGGCAGTGGCAGGAAGGAGTGAGGGGTTTGGGTGAAGTAGGGCACCACCCGCTCTGCCAGCAGAAAGCACAGTTTAGGACGACGCCCGTGAGGCTGTGGGCAGGGCATGTCAATCCCAGTGGGTGAGTTCTCACCTGGCACCTGCAGATGGGCGAAGGCTTTGACCTTGCCTTGGCGGTTGGTGGCAGTGCAGACGTAGGTGCCTGCATCCTGGGGTCGGACTGAGGGCAGCAGCAGCATGTTGTCCTCCAGGCGGCTGTCAGGCGGCAGGTTCCCATCCAGCTGCAGACACACCCGCACATTGGACCACGGCCTTGGCCCTCACCTCCACGGGGCTTGTCTCCCATCTCCGCCTTGGCCCACCCTCAAACATGGAGCTTATACTCTGTGCCAAGCCTAGGCCAGGTCCCAGGGGCCACCGAGTTGGTAGACCTGGTCCCTGCCCCTCGGGCATGCCTGTGATCCCTTGCCCAGCAGTTACCTTGGTCCAGGTGATGTCAGGAGTAGGGTAGCCAGAGGCCATGCAGGGGAAGACGGCTGCAGAACCAGCAGGCACACGGACCTCTGGGGGCGTAGAGATCTGGGGCAAGGCTGAGGGGGAGAAGGAGACACAGGCCATCAACCTGATGACAGCCACCATTTGTGAGCCCAGTTTGTGCCCTGACTCATTTAATCATCACACCATCTCTGGAAGGGAGGCACTCTGTCCCCATTTCACAGATGAGGAAACTGTGGCTTAGAGGGAAAAGTAGCTGTTCATTCCTGGTTGCACAAGTGGGACCGGGCAGAGCCAGGGCTCAGGGACAGGTCCATTTGACTCCACAGACTGAGACTCTTCAACACACCTGGGTAGAAATCTGTATAGCTCTTTGGAGATCTGAGAAGAGGGTACCTGGACAGTGTGGATAAGTTTGGGGGCAAGTCATAGGGCTTGGCGTGAAAAGGAATAGCCTTTGAAGAACACACAGATGGTGTCTGCTGGGCATCATCCGTTGCCCTGTTTTACTCTTTTATGTCTGTTTTGTGTTTGTATTTGTGCTGTCTTTGCCATCATACTGGGCTGTAGGTCTCCCTCATCAGAGCAGGTGCTGCAGTAGGTGAGGACTACACATCTGGTTTCCTCTCAATGCCGCACGGCATAGCTTTTCCCTGCAAGTTCCAGCTGCTCCCAGAGGAACGCTCACCTCTATCCCCCGCTGCCCCTGCTTGTTATGCAACCTGCCCCTTAAACACAAAACTGAAAATCTCCAAAAGTGGGGAGGAAGACCAGAGCAGGCAAGGCAGGAGAGGGTGGTGTGAGCAGCCTCCACCACGCTTCTTGTCCCCACCGGCCCTCACCTTGCACGAGTAGCAGCACGTGAGACTGGGTAGTGCCGGCGGTGTTGGTGGCGGTGCAGCGGTACTGTCCCGCGTCGGCCAGCTCCACGTGGGCGATCCTGACGACGCCTCCGCTCTGCACGATGCCAGGCCGCAGGCGCCCTCCGACTTTGCTCCATGTCACCTGAGGCTTGGGGTCACCCAGGGCCAGGCACTCGAACTCCACGGCATGGCCGACCACCACGGTCTGCACGGAGGTCCGGATGTTGATGAGCACGGAGGGCAGAGCTGGGGGAGGACGCAGGCAGAGTGGAGTGAGGCCAGCCTGCTGCAGGCCTGGGCTCAGAGAGGCTGAAAACTGCCCTGGAAAAGCGGAGCCCTGGAGCCCGAGGCATTCATCACTTCACTCGCTTTTTTGTGCATTCGCCCATGAGCACATGCACTCGTTTGTTCCCGTTTATTCATTACTCCCTTGTGCACCCACCGTCATTCCTCATTGGTTTGTCTGAGTGCCCACTCATTCTGCCTGGCTCCCTTCTTCCTCCCTCCCTTGTGAAATTTGTCAAGCCTCCTTACTCTAAGCTAGACACAAGCAAGATAAAATTGAATAATTCTCTTTATTCCTACGCATTTAAGAGGTTTCTTCGGGAAGATGTGTCTTTTATCTTTGTCCCCTGCTCTTAGCAGAAGCCTGTAGCCACCCTCCTACCTTGGACAACCAGCTGGGCACTGGCTTGGGCCTGTCCCCAGGGTCCATGGGCCTGGCAAACATACGTCCCTTGGCAGCTCTGGTCCAAGTTCTGGATTCTGTAAAGAAAAAATAGTAAGACATCAGTGAGTAAAAATAATTGGTGAAAATACTTTTTAATTGTGTCAGACAGAGTTAAAAGCCACCAGAGATCAGTACACGATGTAAACTTCTAGTCTCCCCTCAAAACCATGGAGGATAGGTAGGCAGGGTGAGTGTCACCACAACCATTTTAGACCAAAACTGAATCATGGTCTAGAGCTCAAGACCACACAGTTACCGAGCAGCACAGCTGAGCTCCAGGCCGCGTACCCGGCCTGTGTATACATCTGGCTTCAGAGCCTATTCTCTTTTCTTTAACAATCATGTGAATATGGGCCACTGATTACTGAAGGCCGTCCACGCACACAGCACTGTGCTAAGTGCTTTAGGTAATCTCACGTTGGTCTCATATAACCCACTGTAAAGCTGAGAACACTGAGGCTCAGGGGGGTGAGGTGACTTGCCCAGGGATATCCTTTCATGCTAAGCCCTACTATGTGCCTTGGGCTGGAGCGCCCGAGTTCAGTTCTGCCCCCATCCCCACTCACCGGAGCACCCCATCGTGCACACTGTGGCCAGGAGGCAGCTGACCCCCTTCCTTGAACCAACGGAGTTGGGTGCCCTGGTCGCTGGGCACGACGCAGTGGAACTCGACACTGGCCCCTATGCTCTTGGTCTCCAGCTGAGGCGTGACCTGAATGGTGGGTGTGGATCCTGCTGGGATGGGTGTGGCGGGGAGAGAGCCGGAGGGGCCTGTGGGAACAGGTATGAAGGTGTGTGTGTGTGTGTGTGTGTGTGTGATATCCCCGATGCCGATGCCCCTCCAGGGCTCAGAGAACCCCCATCCTAACATGCCGGGGATGTTCTTCCCCTGTTAACCTCTCTGACCAGGGGAAAAATACCTCTCATTGGTAGGTTCATTCATTTGCTCAAGTCATTCCATCAGCACAAATAAGAGTCTGTGGAGTGCTGGGCTGTGCGTTTACAAGCCCCCGGCCTTGGGGAGGGGAGGGCAGTCCAAGGTGCAAGCAGGAGGGGTCAGTCTTGGAAAGATTTAGACATTTAAAGGAAGGACAGCAAAGGCTATTCTGGTGCTAGTCTAAAATAGGATGGTCCCAGGTGAAGGCGCCTGCCTGTCCTGGTGCGGGGGGTGGGGTGGAGGGGAGGGTAGATCGGACGCGTATTTTCACCATTTACCAAGTGCCTACTATGTGCCACAGGCTCTACCTACGTGTACCTTTCTAAGTCAGCCTGTGTGTTGGTGTTGTTCTCTCTACTTCACAGATAAACAAACTGAGGCTTGAGGTTCACTGACTTGGCCAAGGTTGCACAATTGTCAAGTGACTGAGCTATGCACTGAATCTGGGTTCCAAGAGCCCAGGTTCTTGAGCGCTGGGCTACATGCTTTTCTGCTTCTAGAATTTGGGGCCCATCAGCACTTGCTGGGCTTTGTCATTGATGGAGGAATCCACAGAGATGCTAGATTCTCTGGAGATCCACTGAAACCCTGGGCGTGTGGGGGTGGGAGCTGCCCCGTCACACATTCATTGTTGTCACTGTCCAGCATTTACACAGCCCATTCTGGGTCCTGCTGTGGACAAGCCAGGGGCTGCTGAGATGACTGGGTCCAGGCTCTGCCCTGAGCATCCTCAGTCTGGCAGGTGAGGTGGGCTGGGGTACTTATGTAAACATAGCCTCTGGCAATGTGAGGTCAATGCCAAGGAAGGGATGCAGCAACGAGAGCTGGAGTTGTTGAGAACCCAGTGATAGGGGCTCTCCCTGGAGGAGGCAGGTCTACCTCGGGCCTGGGAGAACGGGGAAAGGAAGACATTCCAGCTGCGGTAATGGAGGGAGGTCATCGTGCTCCCAGTGGGGGTCCTCAGGTCCCAGTTGCCGGGTAAGTAAAGGGCTCAGACAAGGGCTTAGTGGAAAACTGACTGACCTCCTTTTGCCCAGCCTGAGCTGGGGCTGCTCACCTTGGACGAGCACCTGGGCGAAGGCTTCAGCTGAGCCCACCTTGTTGGTGACCTGGCAGCGGTAGCGGCCTGAGTCCTCAGGGGCAGCAGACTCAAAGAGCAGCAGCTCGTTCCTGGCAGTTGCCCTCCCAGGGAGGCTGCCACCCACACGGCTCCACTGGAAGGTGAGTGGGGGTGTCCCATGAGCCAGGCACTGGAGTTGCACCGTCTCCCCTGCCCGCACCGAGGCGTGCTCCGGGACTGTGGTGGCATATGGCGGGCCTGGGGTGGGGGGGACACAGAGGTCAGTGTGGCAAAGAGCAGAGGTCAAGATGGGAGCAGGTGTTGGGGCCTGCGACTTGCCAAAGGACCAGGGAAGCTGAATGGTGAGCCCAGAGGACTGGGGAAGAGGGAAGCGAAGGTCCGAGGAGGGGGTGTGGGTTTCAGGTTAGGGCAGGCTCTGGGGGCCTGAAGTTCATGGGGCCCTCGGAATGGGGTCTTTGGGGTTCAGTCCAGGGTGCAGCCTGGTTGGGGGGCTCAGCCTCCATGCAGTGCAGAAAGGGTAGCCCAAAGAAGGTGGATGAGTGCCTTACTTTCTACATGCAGGGCGATGGTGGCCTCAGCGTGCCCGACAGGGCTAGTGGCGTTGCAGATGTACTGGCCCGAGTCCTGCTGGGCTACCCGCGGGATGATCAGCGTGTCACCTTCCAGCTGGTGCTGCCAGGGCAGCGGGGAGCGAAGCTTGGACCAGTGGATGGTGGGCGTGGGGCTGCCTGTGGCGTGGAGTGGCAGATGGCAGAGGTCAGTGGACTGGCCCAGTGACCAGCTGGGGCTGAGGATGGTCAGCGAGGGACCTGGATGAACTTGCTCCTTCATGGGGGCACTACACGGGCACCACAGCGATCACTAGGAGACGCCAGCAAGAAAGCCCCTCCCCAAGCGTGACATCACCTTCAGATCTCCTGTGTCTAAATTCAGGCCCTAGGGCACGGCTGCTCTGCCTGCCCTGCATGCTAGCCCCCGTCCACACCTGTGGCTGAGCAGCGCAGGGTGGCCGTGTGTCCAGCCTCCACAGTCAGCTCGGCTTCTTCAACCTGGACCTGGGGGGCGCCTGGGGCCACAATGCCTGTGTCCACAATCACTTCCACCCGCTTCTGTGCTGTGCCCAGTGCATTCTGAGCTAGGCACACATAGGTGCCTGCATCTGATGGTTTGGCTGATGAAATCTGGAAGAAAGTGAGGATGCTGGTTACTGGGTCCCTGAGAAGGGATCTTGGCATCAGCCCCCAGCTCTGGCTTGGATTTACCTCTTTCTTCCAACTTTCTCTTTGTTTTCAACTTTTCTATTTGACTAGCTGCTTGAATGCTCACACTCAAGACATCCCATTAGTCCATCCATCCACTTGTCCATCAACTCATCCACCCATTCATCCACCCATCTACCCACCCATCTATCCACCCATCCATCCATACCCACCAACCCAACCATCCATCATCCACACATCTACTCATCTACCCACCCATCCACCTATCCACCCACCAACCTACTCACTCAACCACCCATCCTACCCATACCTTCTTCCACCTTCCTTCTTTCTTCCTGACAGTCTCCCAATCTACCCATCATCCACCTATTCCATCCTTCCCTTTCTCTCTTCATCCATTTATCACCCAACTGCCGATCTGCCAATCTTTCCTCCAAACATCTGGTGAAGGATGGGCCCTGACTGGGCCTCAGACCCAGAGGTGAGACCTGGCCTCTGGCCAGGGGAAGGCCGTGCCTCACCTGCAGCACTGTATGGCTGTCCAGGTGCCCGTACGCCCGCTGCTCCAAGTGGGTTGGGGTGCCAGTCCGGGTCCAGCGAGCAGAAGAGCGGGGCTCCCCCGCACTGACACACTCCAGGGCGACAGATTTTCCCACTTTCACCCGCACAGGGCCCTCGGGGAGCACCGACACTGTAGGGGGCCCTGCCCAGAGGAAGGACACAGCTAATGCGTATGCAGGGCTCTGCTGGTCATGTGCACTGGCACAGTCCCCTTATCAGTAACTGCCGGTGGGCACTAGTCTCCCCACTGCACAGATGTAGAGACTGAGGCTCAGAGACAGAGAATGTCCAAGAGGGAGGCAGTGGCAGAGGCGGGATTTAAACTCAGACTCTGAGCTTGGAATCAGGGCCGGAAACGGGAAGGCAGAGCCCACGGGGCTGAAGGCCCTCACCGTGCACACTGAGGTTCACGACACTCTGGGCCACACCGTAGGCGTTGGAGGCCACGCAGCGGTAGGCACCGTGGTTGCTGGGCCGGGTGCCCACGATGGTGATGATGGAGCCGTTGGGGCTGATGTGGACGTTGTCTGCAGGGTTGGCTTACGGTCAGTGAGGATGCCCTCATGCCTTGGTGTTGCCAGTAGGTGCACCAGTGCCCCATACCCCCCACCCCTCCAGTCTGGGGGTGTCCAGCCCACAGGGTCACGGATGGCTGATAAACAAGTCCTTGGAGACTCCTGGGTCCAGCCCCCTCACCATCCAGATAGAGACACCGCGTTCCCAGAGGGGAAGGGCTTTACCAGGGTCATACAGTGAGTTTGGTGCCATCCTTGCCTCTGCCCAGCCCCCAGGGGTAAGCATTGTGCATTCACACCTGCCTCCAGCCCACCCACCCCGCCCGGTTCACCCTCTAGCTCTTGGTTCCGAGTCTTCCAGTCAAGGCTGATGGGGGCTGCCCCGTCATGGATGAGGCACTTGAAGCTGGCATCTTGGCCCTGCTGCACGGTACTGCTGGGCGGGTCGATAGAGATGACAGGGCTCCTAAGGCCTGGGGGAGGAGGGGGGCAGAGGGCTGGGCTCGGCAGGACGGGGTGGGCTCAACCCTGCTCCAGGGTCTCCCTGCTTCCCCAGCCCATGGCACTGGTCTCACTCACGGTAGGAGGACCCCTCACTGGGTGGGACAGTGACCGTGAAGGAGGCCTCCTGCTCAGGGCCTGAGCTGCCAACCACGCGGCACACATATTCTCCAGAGTCGGCTTGAGAGACATGGTGCAGCCGCAGCCTGGAGCCGTGGGTCTGTTGGAGTGAGGAGGGGGTTGCCATCTCACCAAAGCACTTGGGACAGATTGCATCCTGAAGCCCGGCTGTGCCAGTGCCCAAGAGTTCTCCCTTGGGTCTTGGGAGCTCAGGGCTCCAGCTGGTGGGGATGAAGAAGCTTTATTCACAGAATCCTACAAGTCCATCCCCTTTACAGAGGAAAAAATTGGCTCAGGAAATGATTCAGCAACAGCCAGGAGAAAAACGCAGTCTCTTGACTCCCAGGCTGGTGAACTCCTCCCTGACAAGTATTTTATCCCCTGGGGTCTCCTAGTAGGCTGGGGTTGGTGTGAAAGTTTGGGATGCAGAAGGCAACCACAGGTCAAACCTTGCCTGCCCTGGAATGCTCCCTACCCTTGGCCCCATACCTGGTGCCGGGTGGGGAGGTTTCCCCCGCGCTTGTACCATGTGACCTGGGCGTGGGCTTGCCCAGGTACCACACAGTTCAGGTCCAGGGTCTGCCCTTCAGACACGTGGGAGGAGGAAGCCTCAATGTAGACAGGCTGGGCCAGTCCTGGGGCTGCAGGCACAATGGATGGGTGAGAAAGGTGAGGCTCTGAAGGTGCAGGCAGGGACCTAAGGTGGTGGCAGTGAGTGCCAGCTGGTCCTCCTGGAGGTGCAGTGGCTTGAGAGGGGCTGACGTGGCTGAGCGCCATTGACCTAAGAAGGGGCTCCATCTCCTGGGGGCCAAGATGCCATGGTTAGACCTTGGTCCCCAGTGGTGGGGGGAGGGGCTGGAGAACCATTGTGGAGCTGAGGGCTAGAGCCCTGCTGGGAGAGCAGGAGGAGCAAGGCCAGGAAGGGGCCTCCAAGCACCACCCACTGCTCCTGTCACTCACCAGGAATGGGGCCTGGGCTGGAGGCCTCGATGGTGACCAGGACAGAAGCCTCCAGGGTGCCTGAGCTGCCAGTCACTTGGCACGAGTACTCGCCAGAGTCGGCCGGGGACACTTGGTTCAGCCTCAGCAGGGAGCCATGGACCTGGCCAGGGTAGGGTGAGAGTGGGGCGAGTGAGCTGGGGGGCAATGGCCAAGGCCTTCAGATGCCCAGCGCTCTCATACCTGAACTCCAGGGCTGGACCACAGGTATGTACCGTGGTGGAGGCTGCCTCCTGCCAAAGACGACTTTGATATTAGACATTATAGAGTATGTTTACTATTACATTTTTCCTGGTGTCCAGTGTCTTGAGTGGGAGGTGTCTTTTTCTAATATGCACCAAGGGGCTGGGTGGCCAGTGGCGGCCCCGTCATGCCCAGCCTGTTCTTGACCTCCCGATTCCCAGTGATCTCCTGCTGCAATTTTCCTGAGGCCCCAGATGTTGTGGCCACCTTCCCTCCTGGACAGGGGATGGGATGGGGTGGGGTGGGGTGGGGTGGGGTGTTCCCATGGGGCATTTCCACATTCCACTTTCTCCAGCCTTCATACCTGATGCCGGGCTGGGAGGCTGCCCCCGCGCCTGTGCCATGTGACCTGGGCGTGGGCCTGGCCAGGCACCACGCAGTTCAGATCCAGGGTCTGCCCTTCCGCCACGTGGGAGGAGGAGGTCTCGATGCGGATGGGTGGGGTTCCGCCTGGGGCTGGGGCACAGGAAGAAGTCAGTGAACTGGGATTCCTACTCCTGTGCCTTCAGTCCCTGCTCCTAGTTGCCCAGATGCTCAGATCAGAGGCCATGGAGAGGTGGCCTTGATTCTTCTCTTCCCATTCCTCTGAGGCCTGAAGCAGCTGCGCTAGCCTGGGGCATGGAGGCACCTTATTCTCCCAGCCCTGCCTCAGACTATGGCCCCACCATCTCCTCCTGTGCTCCCAGCACCACTGGCAGCCAGGGTTCAGGGCCAGGCACCTCCACACAGATGGCTGTTTCCCAAACTTGAGTAGTGTGTGGCTAAGAACCCAGACTCAGGCCAGACTGCCTGGGTTCCAAACCCAGCCCTGCCATTTATTAGTTGTGTGACCTTCGGAAAGCTATCTCACCTCGCCATGCCTCAGTTTCCCCATCTGTGAAATGGAAGGAATAACTCTTCCTACTTCAAAGGGTTATTATTATGAAGGTGAAATGAGTTAATATGTGTAACTGTAACAGGGCCCAGTACCTAGTAAGTGCATAGCATGTTTATTACTTAGCAATTCAGGTACTATTATCATGATGTCTGCTATAACTATGTGCTGTTAATTCCTTTACAGTTCCCTTTCAATTGATTCACTTAAAAAAACTCTAAAATACTTAACCCCATTACAGGCACTGATTTCCGTGCAATCATGACAGGTTTGATGGGCTGCTATTTTTCCCCTAATACAGCACTATTAATATAAAAGATGTTTATCCAGGTACCACCTAAAATCACCCTCATAGACCCCAGGGCACAGTTCCAGCCTTTAGGGAACTCGTGTAGTTGCTGCAAGAGCTCTGCTAGTCCCACATCACAGATGAGGAAAGTGAAACACGGAAAGAAGTCCCTCGTGTAACACGCGGTGTGGACAGAGGAGCTGGAACTCAAGTCTGCACGTGCCAGACTCCAGAGTCTGCGCGCTCAGGCCCTACAGACAAAACGCACTTGACCTAGCTCTGATCTCTGTCTGCCGGTCCCCTCCTTTCTCCCCTCCTCCAGCCTCCCAGTCCCACTGTAGGAATCCTCACCAGGGATGAGAACAGCACCAGAGCTAGAAGCCTCGATGGTGACCAGGACTGAGGCCTCCAGCTGGCCAGAGCTGCTCACCACGCGGCACACATACTCGCCCGAGTCAGCCGGGGACAACCGGTGCAGCCGCAGCCGTGAGCCGTGGGCCTGAGTAGGGACAGGACAGGAGACGGAAAAGCAGAATGAGATGGCACTTGGAGTCCTTGAAGGCCTGGGGTCAGGGTCCAACCACTGACCAAGGCAGGTGCTGCACCCCATGGAGGTTCCCAGGCCTCCTTCCTGGGCAGAGATGGGGGACAGGCCCTTGGCCAGGGCCTCCACATCCAGCAGCCCTCCCACTGTTTCCTGCCCCCAACTCCCATACCTGGTGGTGAGTGGGGAGGCTGCCCCCACGCTTGTGCCACGTGACCTGGGCATGGGCCTGGCCAGGCACCACGCAGTTCAGATCCAGGGTTTGCCCTTCAGCCACATGTGAAGATGATGACTCAATTCTGATGGGCAAAGCCCCGCCAGGGACTGGGGACACAGAAACAGCAAGCTGGGGCTTTGGCCATAGTCAGATTTGGGAACAGATTTGGGAAATGTTCTATTACCTGCACTGTCTGATGTAGTGCTACCAGCTACACATGGCTCCTGAGCACTTGAAACATGAGGATGTGAATTTTAAATTTTAACTAAATTTAATTACCACGCAAGGGTAGTGGTCACTAAATTGGACAGGTCTACAAGGCTGGAAAGATTGATACCCACATCTCACTGATGAGGGTACTGAAGCTGAGGCAGGAGAGTAACTCACTCAAGCCCTTTAGTGGTACAGTCAGGATTCAAACCCAGGCTCCTTTCTGCACAGCCCTCTCCCTGGACCACCACCCTCATCTGAGGGCCCTGACTACAGAGCCCTTCCTCCCTAGAAGTACTGTTACCTGCATCTCCCAGTCCCTTCCTGACTCACCAGAGGGGCTGCTGGCACTGGGGGAGACTGAGATCATGATGGAGGCTTCCTGGGCATCGATGTTGTTGTTAGCCCGGCAGACGTATTCGCCGGAGTCTGCCACGGACATCTGGTTCAGCCGCAGGCGGGAGCCGTGGGCCTGGGGGTGTGGATGGGGAAGAAGGGAACTGAGGGACTAAGGTGCCGACGGCTGGCTCAGGCCTCCTCCATCGGACCAGCTACCCTCTGTCTACCCAGGACTGGAGGGAGCACTGCCCTGGGACTGCCAGCTAACGATTCAGGTTCTTTGCTCATGGGGCTGTTCCTGCACTGCCCACCCCACTGCCAGGCTCCACTTTGTACCTGGTGTCGAGTGGGAAGGCTGCCCCCACGCTTGTACCATGTGATGGTGGCCTGGGGCTGCCCAGCGACTACACAGTTCAGATCCAAGGTCTGCCCTTCAACCACTGTGGGGGATGAGGACTCGATCCTGATTGGTGGGGAGATGCTGGGCACTGGGGACAGAGAGGGAAGGATCACACAGCCATAGTCAGACAACAGTGATGGTGTGAGAGACCTCGTTACCTCACCCCGCACCCACTTGCCCAGACCACCTGCTCTATGAGTTCTCACCGTGGGATGAGCCACTGCCCTGGATGGTGACAATCAGTGAGGTCTCCTGGGAGCCGGCACCATTACTGACATGACACACGTATTCGCCCGAGTCTGCGGGTGTCACCTGGGGGATCCGTAGCCGGGAGCCCACGATCTGTGGGGGAGCAGGTGTCAGTGGATGGGTGCAGCATCTCCAGCACTGCTGCTGTTGCCCCCAGACTTCAGGAGCCTCCATGCCTTACCTGGGGTCTGTCCCTACCCTGGTCTCTTTCAGAACTCCCTCAGTGACCTTCCTGAGGCTCTGGGCTGGGTGGACAGTACCTCTAGCCTTTGTACTGTTCTCCTCCATCACCCCTGCAGGAAGTTTGCTGAGGCCCTCCCTGGTGATTCACAGTGACCTACTCTGGCTCCTATTACACTGCTGTCATTGGTATGTCCCCCTCACCCTCTAGCTTGTGAGCTCCCTTTTGAATCTTTAGTGCCAGGAGCAAGACTTGACCTGGATCAGGTTCCCAAGGAAATGCAGTGAGTGAGTAAATCACAGAATGTTCTATAAAAATACAGAATCCAACTGAGGTCAGTGGGGCTTATCTTTATATCCTCAGCACTGGTCCACGGCCCACCCAGCAAGAACAATCAATGTTTGCGGAATGACTGAATAAGCACAGAGTGGATGCTGAGAGCTCCTCCTGCTTCCCATCAGGGCTGGTGATCCCAGCTTTTGCCCTGCCTGACTCCATACCTGGTGCCGGCTGGGTAGGCTGCCTCCACGTTTATACCAAGTGATGGTGTGGGGGGCTTGACTGGCCACCAGGCAGTTGAGGTCCAGGGTATGTCCATTGGCCAGGGAGGCTGAGGAGGACTCGATGCGGACGGGGTACACGACATTCTGGACTGGGAGGGTGAAATGGAAGGCAAGGTTTGGGAGCCACTGAGGGTGGAGTGGCCCTCTCAGCCTGTTTGTTATGACCCTTGGGACACTCACAGCGAGTGGGGCCGAGGTGCTGCTGAATGGTGACAAGGACGGAGGCTTCCTGGGTGCCTGAGCTGCTGACCACGCGGCACACGTACTCCCCAGAGTCAGCTGGAGTCATCTGGGGCAGCCGCAGCCTTGAGCCATGCACCTGGGAGGGCAGGAGAGAGGCAGGCTCAGAGCTGGGCATGGAGGCTCACAGCCAGGCTCTGGCTCCCTTCCCTGGTCCCTCTCCCAGCCTGAACCAGTAAGATGGAGCTTGAGGGAAGCTCTCCCAGGGAGAACCACCAGTGACAACCGTTCAATTCCTTTGCCTAAGGGTAAGACTGGGTCCAGTGGGAAGAAGCGGGGGACCAGCATTTGTTGATGTACTATGGGGCAGGTGAGGGAAGGTAGTGTGAGCCCATTTGACAGATGAGGACACTGTGGACCAGGGAAGTCAAAGGACTGGCCAGGCAAGTGGCAGAGCAGTGTCTGAACTTAAAGCTCCTTACTCCGCAGCTTGAAGGGTCCTTTGGGCCCCCCCTTATTTCCCCGCCTCCTACCTGATGGCGGGCAGGGAGGCTGCCCCCACGCCTGTGCCACGTGACCTGGGCGTGGGCCTGCCCAGAAACCAGGCAGTTCAGATCCAGGGTCTGCCCTTCAGCCACGTGTGAGGATGACGACTCGATCCGGACTGGGGGGGTAACCCCCAGTGCTGGGGACAGAGGGCAAAGGGTCAGTCTCCAGCTGGGAGGGGAGGGTGTGAGTGAAGGTAGGGGCTACTGGTCTCTGGGGTCCTGCCATTGCTGGAGTGGGGAGCCTCCCTCCAGCACCACTCACCAGGCACAGAGTCTGCAGGCTCAATGGTGACCAGGACAGAGGCTTCCAGGGGCACGGAACCACCCACCACGCGGCACACATACTCGCCCGAGTCGGCTGGGGACACCTGGTAGAGTCTCAGCAGTGAGCCGTGAGTCTGGCCAGAATAAAAGTGAGGTCAGAGGGGGCCCTCTCAGGACCCCTGCACCTATAACCTGCAACCCTGCCTCACTCTGAGCCCGAGGGCTAGCTATTAGGTCAGTCCTGCTTAGAGGTGGAGAAGTGGGTGTCTTGTCCTAGGAGTGGGGAGTGGCCAGGAGGAGCAGTGAGGAACTGGGCAGACACTAATACCACTCTCCATCAGTTCTAAGGCACACTTTAAAATCAAGATGCATCTTGCAGTGAATTATAATTACAAATGGCAGACTTTTTTTTCTTAGTGGTACATAAAATAATGGTGCATCTTGCAATCAGTGGCATCCTAAATTCTGTAAAATACAGCAATAATAATAGCTAATGGTATTATAGTAATAACAGCTCAGAGCACTTTCTATAAGCCAGAGCTCTGAGCACTTTGCATATATATTCATTCACTTCATCCTTACGGTAATTCTGTAAGGTAGGTACTATTACCATTTTACAGATGTTGAAAATATGGTCCAGAGAGGTGAAGTAATCTGCCCAAAGTCACAACCTAGTAAGTGGTAGAAGCAGCATTCACACCTAGGCTGGCTGGTCCTAGAGCCTGGGTTCTAACCATTGCCTCCGGCCCTCCCCAACCCACCACCCCTGACCTCCACTCCACAGTGGCCTCCCTCTTGTCCCTTTCTTGGCCTGTCCATCCTCTGCTTCTGTACCTGGTGCCGGGTGGGGAGGCTGCCCCCACGCTTGTGCCATGTGACCTGGGCATGGGCCTGCCCGGGCACCACGCAATTCAGATCCAGAGTCTGCCCTTCGGCCACGTGGGAGGAGGAGGGCTCAATGCGGATGGCCTGGGTGCCACCAGGAGCTGGGGGAGAAGATGGTCACTGGTCAGCCCTGCTCTCTGCAGCTGCCCCATACCCCTTTCTCTGTCCGAGCCCAGCCTGGTGGTCTCACTCACGGTAGGCGAAGTTGGCTCCCTGGGTCCTGGTTACTGTGACTGTGATGGAAGCCTCCACACCATTGCTGGCCCGGCAAACATACTCGCCAGCATCAGCTGGTGAGGCCTGGAAGATGTACAGGCGGGAGCCGCGGACCTGGACAGCCGTGGGCAAGGGTGTGAGGGGAGGCTTCCCAGAGCCCAGCAGTCACCCTATTCCTCTGAGCTGGGAACTGACAGCCCCTCAGCTCAGGGGCTGCCCCCCCCACAACCCACTGTCCAGAGCTTGGCCTGGCTGACCCTCTCCCACCTTTCTAACACAGTGTACCTGGTGCCGGGCAGGGAGGCTGCCTCCACGTTTGTACCACGTGACCTGGGCATGGGCCTGCCCTGCCACCACGCAGCTCAGATCCAGGGTCTGCCCTTCTGCCACTGTCGGGGATGAGGACTCAATCCTGACAGGTGGGACAGGTCCTGGGGCTGTGGGGAAAGGGGCGAAGGTGGTAGATGTTCCCCAGAAAAGAAGGCAAGAAGGCAAGAACTGTCCACCCTGGAACCAGCTCAGCCTGGTGGGTTTAGTGGCCTGGGCTTGAGGTCCTCAGCTGAGCAACCCCGAGGGGAGGGCTGGGGCAGGAGCCCAGACTTGCAGAGGGGAGTGAGGAAGTGGGAGAGATGAGGTGACTGAGGCTGGGAGAGAGGAAGAGGAGGCAGGAGCAGAAACATGAGGAGTGACGTGGCCAGAGAGAAGGGATGGGGAAACCATGGGCTACTCAGAGCAGTGGAGTCCGCCTGCGGCCAGGCCCTATGGTCAGCCCCAACATAAGCTTCCTGCTACCCTCTTTCCTGTCAGCAACGGGAGTCACTAGGACCTCAGCACCTGGGAAGGCTCTCATCCTCCTCCAGCTTGCCCCGTCATGCGCAGTGACTCACCAGGGATGGAGCCAGTGCTGGAGTCGGAGGCCTCGATGGTGACTAGGACGGAGGTCTCGAGGGGCCCAGAGCCAAGGACTACACGGCACACATACTCGCCTGAGTCGGCTGGGGACACTTGGTGCAGCCGCAGCAGTGAGCCGTGGGTCTGTGTGCAAACAGGGAAGGTTAGGAGGAGGCTGAATGGCTCTATTCACTCCCTCCAGCAGGCTGGCCCTGGGGGGCTGCTGTACCTGGTGCCGGGCGGGGAGGCTGCCCCCACGCCTGTACCACGTGACATGGGCGTGGGCCTGCGCGGGCACTACACAGTTCAGATCCAGCGTCTGCCCTTCGGCCACGTGAGATGAGGAGGACTCGATGCGGACGGGCTGGGTACTGCCCGGAGCTGGGGCACAGAGGAGCTGGTCAGAGGCCTGGGCACCTGAGCCCCAGCCCTGCAGCCCTGGGACAGAGGGACCTGGGATATGACCAGGCCTGAGCTTGGGAGGGCAGATGGGAGGCCTTTCTGGGGCTGGGACCATGCTTTTCTGCCTCGGCACGGCCAGCCAGACTCCTCCCTCCCTCCTCAACCTCCAACTTGGAGTTCGAGGCCCATTTGCCCTCCCATGACTCCATGATCTGTGACAAACTGCTCTGGCTTACAGGGAATCAGAGTCCTTAGTGCCCAGGCTGTGACAAAGGACGCAGACAAGAATGCCACAGCTCTCTTCTTCGGAGTGCCTGACAGGTACTCACACCACATGGTGGTGGTATTGTCCCCATTTCAGGCATGAGGAAACTGAGGCCCGTAAAATAACCCGTTCAAGGTTGATGAGGGATAGAGCCAGGATTTGAACCCAGGTCAGCCTGACTCCCAACTCAATATTCAACCCTGACTCTGCTGCTTTCTGCCAAAGTGAAAACAGTACCCTTACCATGGGGTCCCAGGTCAGCCAGGTCAACCTCACCCCTACCCTCAGTTTCCTCATCTCCCCTCACAGGGAATGCAGGGTCAAAGCCTGCCTAGGGCGCCTCCTCCTGACCTGGTGTCACCAAAGAGACCACAGGCACCATCCTTGGAAACAGAGCGAGGCTCGAGGGCTCAGCCTCCACCCAGCCCCACCGGCTCCTCACCTGGGGTATAGCTGGGTCCTGAATGGGTGCTGTGGAGGACAGAGACGATGATGGAGGCCTCCTTGGGGCCTGACTCATTCTCCACTCGGCACACGTATTCTCCAGAATCAGCTGGTGAAACGTGGGGCAGCCGCAGCCGGGAGCCGTGCACCTGGGCCAGGTAAGGACAGAGCTTATGTGAGGACGGGCAGGGAGCTGCCCCATGTTGGAAGCTGGAGCAGGAGGGAAATAAGGGTGGGCCGTGCTTGTGCAGAGTGCAGGGCTGTGTGAAGGACCACCCCCAGGCCCCCTGCCACGGGCTCAGGGACCCTCATACCTGGGCATGAGGAGGCAGGCTGCCCCCTCGTTTGTACCACGTGACCTGGGTGTGGGCCAGCCCTGTCACCACGCAGTTGAGGTCCAGTGTCTGCCCTTCGGTCACAGAAGGTGCTGAGGACTCAATCCTGACTGGCGGGGAGCTGGCACCTGAGGCTGGGGCCAGAGAGGGAGTGAGCAGGCCTCAGGGCAGCCCTGGCTTGCCCTCCCATTCCTCCAGCCCCTAGAGGTCCCGCACCTGGAAGGACGACCACTTGGATCCGGGCCTGTGCGGTGCCTGCGGGGCTGGTGGCCACGCAGAGGTAGAAGCCAGCGTCGGCGGGTGTGATGGCTGGGATGAGCAGTGTGGCGATGTCTGTGCGCTCAGACCGGGCCTGCCACACAGTGAGAAAGGTCAGCTGCCAGAGGGGCCGAGGAAGCCTGGCAAGGGCTAGCCAGAGAGGGCAGGCAGAGAGGGCATAAAGAGTAGGGGTGAGCTCAGGGCTAATATTAGGGCCCAGTTGGGCACCAAGGAGCGTGGAGCCAGGCAGCAAAGTAAGAGGCCAACAGCTGCCACTTGCAGGATGCACAGAGCAGGATGTCTGAGAGGCCACCCCCTTGGAGGTGAAAGGAACCAGAAGAGATGGGCAGGGCAGGTGGCAAGTGTTGGGACCCTGCTGATCCTGTGCGCCTGGCCCGGAAGGATATCCTCACCTGTGGGGGGAGGCTGCCTCCTTCCTTCCTCCAGGTGATGGTGGCACTGGGCACACCTGCAGCCCTGCAGTACAGCCTAACAGTGCGGCCTTCATGTACCTGGGTCCTCTCTGGACTCACTTGGACCCGAGGTCCGCTGCCCCCTGCAGACAGAGCCCTGTGAGAACTTCTCTCTGGGCTGCCATGCGCCCCCAACCCTCACCCGCAGCCCTTGCCTCTCACCGTGCACGTGGAGCACCGCCCTGGCCACGTGCTGCCCGGAGCTGCTGACGGCGCGGCACAGGTACTGGGCTTGATCCGCGGGCTCAACGGCTGGCAGGCGCAGGATACCACCGTGGATTTGTGCCTTCTGAGGGAGCTGGCCACCAGGGCCCCCTGACGTGGAGAAGTGGGGTCAGCACCCATGGGACTGGCATTGCTGGGCCCCCCAGACGTTGTAGTCCACAGCCTAGAGTCCTGTCCCTAGCCCCCCAAATCCAGGAGAGCCAGGCCCTGACTGCCATTCCCCCCATGGCCTCACCTGTCCATTCGAGGGTGGGCGTGGGGTTCCCCGTGGCACTGCAGCGGAACTCAGCCACCTGCCCAGGCTGCACTGTGAGCTGTGGCGGGTGGATGGAGGCCATGGGGGCAGATGGTGTGCCTGAGGCTGACAAGGCAGGAGAAAGAAGATGTGGTCAGGGTGGGGAGTAACCCACAGCAACAGCCTCCTTGCTGCTCTTTGCTTCCACCCTAGTCCCTCGTGGCCGTTTGTCCACAGAGCAGCCGGAGGGAGTTTTTAAAATATCAGTGGGCTCTTGTTACTTTACCACTTAAGATCTGTCTGTGGCTTTTAGAACAAAATCCGAATTCCCTGCTGTGATTGGTCCATACTGCACACACTCACCTCTGCCTACCTCTTCAACTTCCTCACCTACCCTCCCTTTCATGGCTTCAGCCATGCTGGCCTTGCTGTTCTTCAAACACATCCACATGCTCCTGCTTCAGGGCCTTTGTAGCTGCTACTTCCTCTGCCAGCTCTTTACTACCTCTTTTCTTCAGGTCTCAACTGAGATGTCACCTCCTCAGAGAGATCCTCCCAGACCACCTCGTGTAGAAGAGCTCACCCATCTCCCAACTCATTTCTCGCTATCCTATCACTCTGTTTACTCCTGTCCCTGGTCTGGTCACCTGTGTAATTATGTTATTTGTTCATCCGTTCCCATGCTTATTGTCTCCCTACTAGAACATGGAAAACAGGAGGGCAGAGCTCCTGTTTCTCTTTCTCTCCCCACCCACCGTTTCTTCAGAGTCTAGGCCGGAACCTGGCATATCATAGTTCAGAAACTGTCAGTTGAACGAAGAAATGGTCACTGGTCCTGGTGGGTATGGAGGAAGGCCAGGGCTGGTGGGACAGGCATGGACATGAACAGCGTACCTTGCACATGCAGCGTGGCAGTGCCCTGGTCCATGGCGAACATGTTGGAGCCGGTGCACACGTAGGTGCCTGCATCACTTGGCTGTACATTGCGAATGGTCAGGATTCCATTGAAATCCATGGCTCGGGCTGGAAGTTTCCCATTATGCAGGCGGGTCCACACGAGGGTGTAAGCTGGAGACTGCAGGCGGGGCAAAGGGGAATGGGGTGAGGGTCAGGGTCAGGGTGGGGCTTGGAGACCCCAGAAGACAGATCCTCACCAAGCCACTCCCTGCCCTGCCCACCTTGCTCTTGGCAGTGCAGATGAAGGTGACGTCGGCTCCAGGGCGCACGCTCTGGCTCCGCTGCTCCTCCACTGTCACCGTGATGGGCTTGCTTGGAGCCTCTGCAGGGAAGAGAGGTCCCTCAGTGAGCTGGGTGCTGGCCAGGCCCCTGTTTGTGGCCACTCTCTCTCCATCACCCCATCCAGATGTCGCTTCCTTCCCAGCCTGGCTAAGATTTCATCCACTTCCTGGCGCCTCCCTTGCTCATCCTGGCTGAAACCCATCGTCCACTTTCTTCCTGCTGGCACTGAGCACCCAGCAGGCTGTGATCAGAGAACACCATGCCATCATCCACTTGGCTCCAGTTCATGATCACAGACCACAAATGAGCTTTTAACACTTCGCACTTCACTCCAACTGGGCTTCTCTGTCTGGTTTGAGTTTCTATCCTCCCAAACAACCATTTCACACTTCCTCCCAAATTCTCCACCCTCCCGAGCTCCATTTCCAACTTTCATGGCTAACAGTTTCAACTCACACATCTTGACAAAATCGAAACTATTAGTGAGGAATTTTCCATGTTCCCAGATCTACCCGCCTCCCTCCTTCCTGGTCCCTGAAGGATGAGCCTCTCCCCTCCTTCAGGGCCCCACCCTCTTCCAGAGTGCTGGAGCCCCTCTCAGGGACTTCCTCCCCCCACTGTGTCCTCTCTTGCTACATCATCCTCTCCCTCTCCCAGGATCAGTCTGCTCCACAGATGTGTTCTAGAAGTTCCCATCTCTGAAAACAACCCCTTGACCCTGTACTCCCCCCAGCCACTGCCCCATTTCTTGGCCTCCCTGCATAGCCAAGACTCTTGAAGGAGTTGTCTACATGTGCTGCCTTCCCATCCATTCTTTGCCTCCCTCCAGTCTGGTTTCTAGCCCTTCTCTCCAACGCAAACTGCTTTGTCAATGCATGACCTCCAAGGGTTATTTCTCTGCCCATATCTGACTTCCCCGGGGCATCCAGTGAGGTCAGCCACACTCTCCGGGAAGCCCTTTTCCCTCTTGACTCCTGACACCCCAACCCCTCCGGCTTCCTCCTGTCTACTGGCTGTGCTGCTCAGCCTCTCTGGCTGCCCTCCCTCCTCCATTTGACATGTTCAAGTTGGAGCTCCTTGGGGCTCTGTCCTGGGCCCTGTCCTTGAGCCACACTCTCCTGGGTAATTTCATCCTGCTCCAACCCTATGCCAAGAGTTCCTCAATTTCTGGCCAGGGCCTCTTTCCTGAGTTCCAGACTACATATCTAAGTGCCCGCCTGATGTACATTGACTTCAATGTTTCCCCAAACATCTCAAACTGTAACCAGTCCAAAACCAAACCTGTGTTTCCCTCGGACCTGTTGGTAGCTGGTGCTGCCGGCGTCCTGCCCATGACCCCTCATCCTGTCACTTTAGAACCCGCCTGCCTGACTTCTGCCAGCCACTGCATTTCTTTGCATGAGGACTTCCTTGGGCCACTGGTGACCATTGTGCTTGCCCATGAGGTGGGACAGATGGAAGGGAATTGACGCTCCTGGAACAGGCCCCAACCAGTGACTGACAGGAGCCGGTGGACACACAGCCCAGCTCCCTTGACCCTGGGGCAGGGTGACTCCAAGGAGTGTGTTTTATTCTGGAGTTTCCCAGATCTGCCTTGGCTGCATTCAGCAATCACTGCTCTAGGTGGTAACATGTTTGATGGCACACTGTTCACTGGATGCCTTCTCTTCCCTGCTTCACTTGAACCTCCCAAATAAACTATGTACACACAAATCCTTGTCTCAGCCTCTGCTCTTAGGGAAGCCCAAATGAAGATGCCCACCTATTGGAGCCTCTCTCATCTCAGTAAATGGTACCCCGTTTGCCCAGATGCTGGAATCCAGACTCCTGGGCATCTTCCTAGACTTTTCTCTCTTCCTCAGTGACCACAATCAAGTCCTGCCGTTTCTGGCTTCTAAAACCAGTCTCAACTCCACCACCTCTTTCCCTCTTTCTGGCTCGTGTCCTTGTTCGGGCAACTACCATCCCTTCTGGTAGATGAATGCACCAGAGGCCTGGGTCTGCGGTTTGCAGCCCAGCCCAGGACAGGCAATCTTGGGGATGGGAGGGGAACAGGAACTCACCAGTGACCAGCAACTCCGCCCTGCTGGTGTTGGCATGATGGAGATTACGACAGGTGCAAATATAGACTCCAGCATCTGAGGGCTGGACGCTGGGGAAGTGGAGCTCGGAGCCTGGTGGCAAGGAGACGGGAGGTCATCAGTACAGATGCCCCCTTCTCCCACCCAGCCCTGCACCTCCCCTCCCACTGCATACCTTGATGTCGCTGCTGGGTGCTGCTGGGCAAGGGCCGCCCATCTTCACGAGACCAGTAGAAGTAGTGGGGTGGGCTCCCACTGACCTGGCACCGCAGGGAGTGGGGACCACCTTGAGGTACTACGCTCCTAGTTGGTTGGACCTGGACCACCAGCGGGGCTTGGTCTGCTGGCGGAGGGACAGGAGAGGCCATTCAGGCAGGAGGCCCCTAGCACGTACACTGTCTCTGATATCTCTGGCATGCCCCACCCTTGGCCCTGCCCTCAGACCCTGTATCTCTCAAACTCCCTGGGCCCCCTGTCTTGCCTATCACCCCAACTCAGGGCCACAGTCCCACTTACCCTGTGGCAGGCACCGGCCCCCTCGCACATTGGGGTTACCCACGTATCCTGGAGCACACCTGTAAGGAGGAACAAGGACTAGCTCTTTCTGACCCCAAGGGGCCCAGTGCCTCATAGTGGACTCGGGGAGCCAGAAGCTCAGCTATCTGCCCAGTGTCGGGTGAGGAGGCTCAGAGCTCTGGAGGGACTTCAGAGACCAAAGAGGCTCCAGCACAGGACCTCTGTGAGCTGAGAAAGGGGAGTGTGAGGAAACGTCAGCAGGTTGGATAATGGAGGTGGTAAGGAAAACATTCATTCAACAAACGTTTATTAAACAACTACTATGCTAGGTGATAGAAACACAACAGTGAACGTGAAGAAGTCCCTGCTCTTATGGAACTCACTTATTGTAAAACCAACGTGGAAACCATGTAAATGAGAGGAGGGGCATGTATGGGGACTGCGAGGGCATGGAGTGGGGGGCAGTGATCTGGCCCTGAGAAGCGGGAGGCTTCCCATAGGATGGGACTGCTGAACTTCTGTATTTCCTTGGAGCAGACTGCACTCTATAGGGATCTACCACTGTTTATAATTACATATTTATATGATCACTCATTGTCTTGTCTCCCATTATAGGTGCCAGACTCTATGAGGGCTGGGACTGAATCTGCTTTTGTTCACCACTTGATTTCCAACACCTTGGTACACTGCATGGCACACAGCAGATGCTCAATAAAAACGTGCTGAATGAGAGAATGAAGTTGTGCCTTGAAGGCTAAGCACAAGTTAGCCAGGAACAGGGTGTCTGAGGGTGAAGACTGTTCCATGTAGAGGGAATAGCTTATGCAAAGACCTGAACACAAAGAAGTCAAGAAGCTAAGTCCAACTAGAGTACAGAGTTGGGTGTCAGAAGTGGGATGAGACTGAAGAGTGATAAAGCTACCTAAGGAGCTGGGCTGGTCCCAAGGGCAATGAGGAATCTTGTAAGGGTTCTGGGGAGGGGAAGGACATGATCTTGGTAGGGACCTTTCTGAGTAATACCATCGGGGACTGTCACTTAGGAGTCTAACATATGCCCCCCCCATCCCACTTATTTGCAAACTTACTGCTCACAATACTGGCCAGTGTAGCCAGGTTCGCAGGCTGTGCAGCGGTACCCACTAGCTCCCAGGCTTTCACAGGTGCGGGAGAACCTGGAATAAGAGAGGCAAAAGTCAGGCCATGGATGTCAGCTCCTCACTCTGTTCCTTCCACTTCTGCCCTCAAAGCCAGGGCAGTGCCCTCCACTCCCCAGTGGGAGTTCTTCCTTGGGCCTTGAGCAAGGGCACCCACATGTTCTCTGGGTTGGTCAGTGGGCAGGCACAGGGCTGGCAGTCTTCAGGTGTTCCAGCTGTGGCATCTCCATAGTAGCCAGGTGCACACAGCTCGCAGAACTCCCCAGCGGCGTTGTGCTGGCATTGCTGTGAGGCACAAAAATGTCAGCCACTCATCATTTGGCAAAATTTACCAAAAACTCAACAACTTCGTAATCCCTTGATCTGGAAATTCCATGTTTGGGAGCTTATCTTAAAGAAATAACCGTGGAGGGGCACAAAGATTTCACTACAGGAAGTTCATCCCAGTGTGTTTATAAAAGCAGTATGTTGGAAACAAACCATGAATAAAGAACTAGATAAATTAAAAAGACACCCATCCAACCATCAAAAAAAAAAAAAAATGATACCGATTGCATTTCTTACATTTTTCTACTTAAACACTTGAAGTACCAGAGGAAAGTGAAGGTGTACACCTGGGTTTGTGGGGGCAGAGTTTTGGACATAAGTACTTTATTGTAAAAATGTGTATGAGTTTTATGCTCTCCTCCAAAGAGACCCAGAGATCGTGCTTGTTCTATTTGTTATTTATTTATTTTTTGGGGGCGAAGGAGGTAATTAAGTTTATTTATTGAATTATTATTTTTTTAATGGAGGTACTGGGCACTCTACCACTTGAGCTATACCCTCCGACACTCGTGTTTGTTTTATTAACATAGCATATTCCTCATTCCATATTTAGCTTGTGGTTCTGTTGACCATTCAGTCCTTGACCATATACCCTGGACATACATCACTCTGAAGAGTTCAGGTATAAAAAGGTATTTGAATATTGAAAATGTTCATGAGCTTGTTAAGTGAGAAAGGCTGACCATCAAACATGATGATCCTATGTTGATTTGTAAAATGAAAAGTATATTAATATGTGTAAATATTTGCTCAGAAAAAGAGCAAAAGTCCAATGTTGACAGTCTAATGCTGACGGTAATTACTTCCAGATGGTAGGATTACAGGGAATTTTTACTTTCTTTTTAAGTTATCTCTACAGTCTGATTCTTCTACAGAAAACATGTGTCACTTTGGTGATAAAAAATAGCAGGAACCAAAGATTTCTTTATAAAGAAGGTTGTTATTCCATAGTTCTAAGCACCCCACTGTGCCTGAAACCCCTCAATGACCAGACCTGCTGGTCCAGGTGCTTTGCCCTATAGGCTGTGACCCATGACCTTGCCCCTGGACCTATGCCTAGCTTACCAAGCCCTATCCCACAGCCAGCCCTGATATCCCCACCCAAGCTGACCCCTACCCTGGCCATGCTTGCATCTTACCGAGCAGGATCCAGTCTCTGGGTGGCACAGGTCTGAGTGGCCATTGCATTCACACAGCTCACAGTGGCCAAGGTAGAGTCCACTCCCAGTGCGTGTGTAGCCGGGGGCACAGTCCTGGGGGGTAGAGAGGAGAGCTGGTCTCTGATGTGGTCCCACCCAGAGCCAGCAGACCCAGAATCCCTCTCCTCCTCCACCCCTCCTCCATCATCAAGACTCCCACTGGCCCTTGGAGGGGAGATTCCAGGTCCAGCTCTCCACCCCAGCACCCCCTCTCAGTAGCCCTCCCCCTCCATCTTCACTTTCCCAACACTCCAGAGCTGGGACAGTGTTCGCCCATCCTGCCTGGCATCTCCAGCTACTATGGATATACTGAAATAATAGTTCATCCAAAACGGAGAACCCTTCTCCATCCCTAGGGCTTTGCTCCTGAAAATTCTTCTGGCAGGGTCTTCACTGAAAAACTTAACCCCTAGATGGAAAAAAGAGGGTTCAGGAGACCTGGATTTGGAATAAGTCCTTGAAGACCTTTACGTTTGCTCATAAAGCAAAAGAGGTAGCACTCATACAACCAAGGATGCTTTTTACACACCTTCAGTGAGTAATCACGGGTTCTGAGAACCATGAATTTCTATTTGCTGCCCCTTCTTTCAAATCTCCCCAGGCCCTCCCTCCTCGATCATTTAAAAGGGATGTTTATGAATCTGTTTTGTTTCACTGCAGAAAATGTGCACCAAGGATTCTGCTTTCCCCAGGGGCTCTCCAAAATGTGTTAAATTGATAACTTCAAGGGACATGTAGTTCCTCTATCTGGATTTGAAAGTTCTTGTGGCCACAGCCAAGGTGCACAGATGTAAAGCTGCAGCGATGTGGACTTCCCACTGGGAGTTCCTGAGTGGGAGGCAGGGGTGGGCTGGCTGTTCCCAGGCTTGACCGCCTGCTGCCCACCTGGCATTGAGGCCCTGCTCCCCTCCCCCACCCAAGATTCCCCTTCCCTGGTTCCATATTCACTCATCAAATGTTACCTAGTTGTCTGCTGTGTGCCTGGGGATTCAGTGGAGCAGTCAGCTCGGGCCCCGCCCTCGTGTTCACGGTCTCCAGCTGAACCCTGCAGATGTTCTCGGAGTCCCTCCAACTGGCCCTCTGTTCTACCCCCCATTGCCCTTCCCTCCCAGTAGGACTCCCTGTCTCTCTCCTGCCCCATCCTTCCCATTCACCATGGGCAGAGGAATTTCCTGGGGCCAGTTCCAGTCCCAGCACGCCCTCAGTATCTTAGCACCCTCTCTGGACAGAGCCTTGCTCCAGGCCTGAAGAAGCGCCCTCCCTACTCAGCTTTCCAGGGGTGACCCTTCTGCCTCTCAGGCTATTTCCCCACACGTTCCTCCTTCTGAGATTCTGCTTATTCTGCCCTCCTGCCTAGAATCCTACTCCAGTCCACGTTGTTCACCATTCTGAGGCATCTCTACGCTCTGCTTTGGGCTAGCTTGAGTCTTTCTATTGTCTTCCTGTCTCTGGTAGGAGCTCCGAGAACACAAGCTGGGTCTTGATCTCCAGAGAGCGTAGCTGTGTGCTCTTGGGTAAGTCACTCACCCTTTAGTGCCTCATTAAAAAACAAAATCTGTTTAAAGGAGACTATTATACATTTCTCAGTGCTGTTGGAAAGAACAAATGAGATGTTGCCGAGTACATTAAAGTTACAATGGTAATCGGAGGCCACAGAAATCCCAGTGGGCCTGCTTGCTGATCCAGTAGTGCTGTGCAGGTGTCTAGGCTGGTCATCCTCACCTGGCAGGATGAGCCGACGTAGCCCGGAGGGCAGCGGCATTCCTCCACCTCAAGGGCCCGGGGTCCCTCTGAGGGCCCAGGCTGGGCGACCTCCAGGCTGACTGCGCTGATGCTGGCCGCTAGTGGCATCGAGGAGAATGTGGCCCGGACCAGGAGCTCATCCAGGTCGGCCAGCGCCATCAGGAGGTGCTCACGCGTGGCTGGCTGCCCGTCAGGACGGCGCCAGAATTCCTAGGTGGGGGCACACAGCACATGAGGGTGAGGGGCCTTGGGCTTTGTGTGCTGCTCCTGCAGTGCCCCCACCCCCAGTTCCAGCTTTCCAGGTGCTGGCTGAGGACAGTGAGCTGAGGATGGGGGAGTGAGAGGCAGGGGTAGCTGGTGGCAAAGCCAGGCTCCAAAGCGGGGTGGAGGGTGGGGAGGGTCAGACATGGTATGGCCAAGCGCATCTCACCTCTTGGAAAATGATCTCATAGCTCTTCCTCTCCGGGCCCTGCAGTGCTGGCTGGGAGGCCACCAGCATGATGTTGTTGCCCTGGAGAGACACCAGTGAGATTGGGAGGGGAACTGAGAGGCTCCCAGGGACAGTGGGATCCTCCAACAATCCCAGCATCGCCTAACACCAGCCTCCCACATCTCCAATCTCCCAAACTCATGTGCCCAAAGGTATCAGGTACACGCACACTGCCCCCATCTTCCAGTAGCTGGTCCTCTGCTTGGGTGGCATCCAAACAGATGGTGGGTGGAGACATGAGGCTAACCAGTGGGTGGGTGCCTGGCCAGCTGAGTGCTGGACTGAAGGGTCCCCCCTGGCCTCCACACTCCCTCTCCTTCTGCCTGCTGGCATGGAATCCACATGCTCACCGTGATCTGGATGTCAGGGTCAGAGAGCGGGCTGCCCTGGGCCCCCGCCGTGTAGGAGAGAGTGTAGCGCAGCTTCCCACCATAGGCCGCCACCTGCAAGAGGCAAGCCCTGCGTTCACAACCTGACTCTGCCCTCTTCTGGGATGTGTGGGACCACACAGGTGAGGGGGCGGAGCCTCTCCAGGCCCTTTTGCACCCGTGCTGTCCCCCACCCCCCACTCAACCAGAGGCCAGAGGTTGCCCAAGTGAGAGGATATCTCTCAGTTCCTTCAGTCTCAGACCTGGTGGCAGTGAGCCTGAGAAGCCTCTTTTCTGTTATATGCAGTTCCCCATGTCCCATCATCTGACAATTCCAGCAAACAAACTCCAAGTCCCTTCCGTTAAAGGAATTTCCCATAAAGCAGAATGAGGTAATGACAGTGACCACCAGGGGAGGTTGTAGAAGGTTCAAAAGTTCTCAGCCATTGTTGGGGTGGGGTGGAGGGTCCTGAAGGTAGCCACTTAGAGCTTTTGCCTCCTGGGTAGATGGGGTTTTTGTTTGTTTGTTCAGAATCCATTTCTCCCGTTTTTGTGAACTGCAGTCCTGGTTTCCTTTAAAGGGAACTGTTCTACAGGGAGGCCATGTGGTTTGAGGGGCCCGCCTTCTCCTCTGCACTGGACACATGAGCCAGGTCTGGCTCATCTGCATATTCCACCACTCCCTGTCTCTGCTCCATCAGGGATGAACATGTGAACCTGGCACTTCTGCTCTTTCCACTGGCACAGAGAAACCTCCTTTACTAGTCAGATCAGAAGTTGGAGAATGGCTCCAACTGAGATAAAGTCCTAATGAGCTCCTGGATCCAGCCATGCCTGATACCAGATATCCTTGGGCTTTGTAGTTACACGAGCCAAAAGATTCTTTGTTGCGGACAAGCCAGCTGGACCTGGGTTTTCTACTGCTTACAACTGGAAGAGTCCTTATACCTGCTGCTGGGCGCCTGCATGTGGGCAGTAAGGCCCCAGCTCTGCCCACAGGATTTTCCTTTCTCTCCTCTGCCAACAGGGCAGATGTTCAGATCAATACCACACTGTGGCAGGCCTAGTCCATTTGTTCATTTGTGTTCTTTCGGTTGATAAGCATTTATTAAACATCTACTGACTGCATGCCAGGCCCCAGGCTACACAAGCTCTGAGAATGTTCTCTGTAAGCTCAGGGCGAGGTAAGGAATTCAGGGGCACAACCAGATAACCATGAAACAGCTGGTTTCCCGTTTGCTTTGGATGCCCAAGTTCATTGCCATGTCTAGGACCAAGCTGCAGGCGTGTGCAGCAGGGTGGCTAAGGGAGCAGATTCTGCAGTCTAAGAGCAGAGTTCAAGTCCAGCTCTACTGGCTAGATAGCCTTGGACAAGTCACTTCATTTCTCTGAGCTCAACTTTCCTCATATGGAAATGGGAATACAAACAATATCCACCTTGAAAGGCAGGATGAGGATTAAGTAATACAGGCCATGTAAAATCCTGCACTCAGCACAGGGCCAGCCGAACACACAGCCTCAATGCTTGCTAACTCCTCACTGCACCCATCTCTACCCTTCGCTCCAGCAGATCTTCCCGATCTTCATTTCCCCCTGGACCAGGCTGTCTTGTCTGCTTCTCTGAATGTTATTTTACTGTATACTGTGTGTGTTCTTAAGAGGCAGGCAGTCACTTTTGGAACAACACTAACAATAATGCAGTGCTAATAATAATAATGACGATGTGGAGGCTGATGCCGTTGATGGCAGGAAGGATAATCAGACTAACAGGAGCTCTGGGAGGCCAGGATCTTGCTCCGCCTACACACAATACAGCACACAGTTAAGTACCAATTTATGCTTCTTGAATGAATGAATACAGTGCCCAGAGCTAGGTCAGTGATCTGGATACAGGGGACAAGGAGCCCAAAGAAGGGTGTTTTACCTCCCAGGAGAGAGCCCCTCTGCCAGGGCTTGTGGCCTGCTGAAGGGTAAGAGTGGAGCTGGGTTCAATCATAGCCCAACTTTGACCTGGATGTGGGCGCCCTCTCTGAGCCTTGGTCCACGCATCTGTGTCCTTTGACAAAGTGCCTCCTGATATTTTAGGATTCTATGGAACCCCTGTTACCTTCCCCCAAATCCTTGTTACCTTGTTCCCCAGGAAGGCTTTGGGCAGCTGCCAATAATAGAGTCTTTCAGGAAGCAGAGAGAAGCCTTCGTAGGACAGAGAGAACTAGGACAGAAGGACAGGCGGTGAAAGGGAGGGGACAGGTCGAGGGGGCAGAGATGGTCCTAATGGGGCGAGCACAGACCCTGGAGAGAGACCCAGGAGGGCGGAGGGAGTGAAGCCCCACCCCCACTCTCATAGCTTAGGTCCTGGCCCTGCTCTTTGGACAACCTGCTCCCCTGTCTGGACCTGGACACCCCAACGGCTCTCGCTGGCCAGCTTAGGTGGGTGTCTCCTCACATCTGGTGCTGTGCTTCTTGTGGAACATAAGATGATTTACGGGACACACCAGAGAACATTTTGAAATTTAGTGGCTATTTTAATGTGTATTTAAAAATGTATAACTAACATAATTGCATTGGTATGTGATTGAGTTAAAGAAACAGAGTAAATAATAGTGCAGCAATGACAGAATTTGTGAAGTTGATTCAGAATTAGCTGAAGTCTAGAAAACATGGTGGGTGGGGGTCCCTTGGTGGGTGCCTTGGCACATACCTGAGAGCCTGCTGAGGAAGAGAGGGAAGTGGAGGAGGAGAAGGAGGAAGAGATGGAGGAAGAGGAGGAGGAGGGAGAAGAGGGCGGAGCTTCTTGCAGAGCAGCTGCAGGCTGGGGATAGGGAGAGAGTCTCTGGGGAGGGGGATGGGGGTGGGCAGCAAAACTGGAAAGGAGCTGCCAGATCTCAGCATCCATCCGCCTCTGGGCCTCATCCACCTAGGGGACCAGGAGAGGGAGAAGGAAAGGAGCAGAGGGACATAAAGGACACCATGAGGCTTTTCCTACCCACCAGGCCATGCTGGGCCCAGCCAGCCATCCACTTCAGTGCTATCTGTTCACAAGTACTGATGTCTGATGCTCGGCCCTTGTACTCCCTGCCCTCCTGCTCCTCATAAGCCTGGTAGAACTATCCTGGAATGGGCCTGGACTATGAGGGAAAGGCCATACAGTGGGTGCCTGGGCAAGAGAGGGGCAGACACCCAGCCCAGCTCAGGAAAGAGGGGCTGGAGGCAGCCCCAGGGGCATTTGTGGTGGAGGAGACCAATCCTTGGACCTCACGGTCCATGAGTATCTACGGGACCAGCCCAAGCCATTCACAGCTCTGGAACGTCTCCTAAGGACAACAATGGGGTGGTCTGGGCATCAGCCTGGGGCCTGGCCTGGCAGGGGAGAAAATGACCCAGGATGACCTGGGTCTCAGCTCCAAGCTCCTACTTGGACAATGCTCTCTGGTTTCCTCCCCTAGACACCGCCTGTCCCTGGTCAGGCTTTGAGTTACCTGTGACGGCTGCTGTGCCCAGCCCTTGCCCCGTGGGGGCCCCGGGATCCTCCCCGCTGTCACAGCTGTCCGCAACTGCTCCTCTGAGAGGGACGTGCGGTTCTGACGGGTAGAGGGCACAGGCCAGCTCAGAACCTCTGAGCCCCAGAGCTAGAGCCCTGGTGAGTGTTCTCTCCCCATGGATATGGTGGCCAGAAAGGCCCACACTGACTGGGGAAAAAGATGCATGCTCCCCTCCCCAGGCTGGCATGCTGGGGTTAACTCCGGGCCGCTTGAGGGCCATACACACACAGGTGGTTAATGGAGGCTGCTTGAGAGGCAGTGCTAGGGTAACCTGGTGGGCCAGGTATAGTCACGTGGTTTAGCATCATGTTAGTTTCCCTGTCACCTCTCTGGCCACAGACAACTGGCACCAGGACCAGACCACACAGCAGATGAGGCACACACCCCTCCTGGCAAATTCCTGCCATCCCAGGGCTTGGGCAAAGCAGTGCCCTGACCATGGGCCATCGGGCCCAACCTGGGTCCATGAGGACCCACACTGCCGTGGGTACTGGGCACCTCCCCATGCGGGGCTGAGGGCATCCAAGAATACAGCATGCCAGGTCACATCACTCAGATCACAGGCCTACCTGGTGAGCCAGCCGTAGCCGTGCAAAATATGCCTCCCTCTGTGGGGCCCAGGGAAGTACCAGAACAGGGAGTCAGAGAGAGAGAGAAGGGTCTGAGAGCTGCGGGGCAGCACAGTAAGCAGGCAGACACGGTGGCCAGGAGAGGAGGAACCGAGAAGGGAGAAGGGACTAGAAGGCAGCCTGCTCTGCAAGGAGGCTAGGATACGTGGGTCTGAAAAAAGGAACAGGGAGAGGGCAGGCTCGGAAGTCCTCCTCCTCTGTCCCTGACCTGGGACCCTGGGCCGGGGGACACATCTGCTTGAACACTGGCCTTGGCCAGCAAGGGATTCGTGAACCAAGATCCACTTCCTCTGGGTGCCACCAGGTGGCCTTGACTGCCCAAGGAACACATTTGGGCAGGCCGCCCAGAGTCTGCCCCAAGACCCTGAGCCCCACAACGCCATCATCACCACGGCCCCATTGCCTCTCCACTAGACCACGACTTGGCAGGAGCAAAAACACGTTCATCTCTGACCAGTGTCGTATTTAAGGGCAGCCTCTGACCTGGTTTGAATCCCAGCATTGCCACCTTCAGGCTGTGCGAGCTCAGGCAAGTTACCTAATCTCTCTCACCTAGCGGTACAGTTGTGACTTACAACATGTAAGAGTGCTTGGAAGAGCACCTAGCACAGAGTAAGAGCTCACTGAGTATGACCTGTAATAAGAATGACTATTTGTCCAACCCCAGGCACAGGGCAGACAGCAAAGAGGAGTGAATTCTGAGTGAGCAAGTGAGTGACACTGAAACTGTCTCATTTGTCCTTGTGTTTCGAGGGCCTCACCCTGGACCTGTTTGTTGACTAACTGCATGAAAGCTAATAATCGTTACCAGGTGAGCACTTACTATGTACCAGGCACCTATGTACCACCAAGCTGCCCTAGAGCTAAGGCTTATCAAAAGGCAGCCAGCTGGGAAGTGGCAGAGCTCAGTTTAGACCGAGGTCAATCTGACCCCAGAGTCTGCACACTCAACCATGACGTAGCTGACACCTGCCTGCCAGCCTAGATCGCTCTAAGGTCAACTCGTGTCTGAGTCCCCGCTGGCCCCCGGGCACAGCAGGGGCTTGGCTCAGAGCTGCCATCAGGGAGGGCCTGGCAGGCCCTGCTGCGCGTCACACCTTGTCTCCCTGGTATGTTTCCGGCAGCTGCCAGTAGAAGGACTCATGGCCAAGTTGGGCAAAGTTGCCAAAAGAAAGCTGGGCGCCCTCGGGCACAGGTTCCACAGTGAAGCCTCCTGTCAGGCGGCTGTTACGCTGCGGGTTCACCAGGGCGAAGCCTTGGAAGTCCCCGGGGGCAAAGCGCGTGGAGATCTGGCAGGGGAAGGAGCATGGGTGTTAGCCTGGGCACTGGGGCAGGTACCCTGGTGGGGGAGGGGCACGGGAGAGCATTAAGGTGGGCAATGGGGGGTTGGTGAGATCAGGGCTGGGATAGAAATAATGAGGAAACAGAGAGGATACTGGGGGAAAGGAGTGGGGTTGGGGTCAATACTGATGTAAGCAATAATGGTGCATAGGGAGGGCATTAGGATAGGGGGCGAGGGTTGCTGGGATCTGTGCTTACATGAGCAGTATCGGAGGCATCGGGATGGGCATCCCTATAGGCAATGGGGGACACCACTGGGCCAGGCTTCTCACCTGCCCCAGTGATGACCCAGGAGAGGCAGGCGGCAGGCCCCAGTGCTGGGACAGTGAACAGGCTCTTACCAGGTGGCGAGTGTAGGAGGAGCTGGAGCACTGCTGGGTGATGCCCATGCAGAAGCAGGGCAGGCAGCCGTCCGGGTTGCTAGCGCTCAGGTGGAAGTGGTGGGGCCGGCAACTGTCGCAGGTGAGGCCTTCCACCTGGGCCTGGGAGGAAGGATGGACAGGTGGGTGCAGGGGGTTGGGACAGGTCACCTGCACCTCTAGTAGCCTTTGAGGCCAACCTTCTCAGACACTTCCAGCAGTTGTGGGGAGCCCCTGCTGCCCCCATGTCTAGGCTGCGGCTCCCATCGGATGCTGCCTGATTTCTCAGCAGGCCCCGAGCAGTGGGGCAGAGGTGGGTTTCGTGAGAAGGAAGGGTCACAGGGGCACAGGGACAGCGCCGAGGGTATGATGAGAGGGAAGGCCTGGCCACGGCCGTGGCTGTGGTTCAGGGCTTTGCGGAGGGCAGGGGTTTGGACTAACCTTGCACTGGCACTGTCCAGCGGCATCACACTGGTTGCTGACACTGCCCTGAGGGTCACAGCCACAGTCAGCCGGCTCTGGCAGTTGGCCGTCTCCTGAGGTGGAGGGAATCCACAGCTGGAGCCCCAAACCTGCCCCTGAGCACCTTCACTTCCACTACCCTTTGGGCATCTAACTCACCACCTGAGAGAGGGAGTGTTTGTGTCTGAACACCTACCATGAGTAGGCATTATACACATTCACAGCAGCCCTCTGGGGTGGGTGGGCCTTTTACTACTCCCATTTTATGGATAAAGAAGCTGAGGTTCAGAAAGGTAAAGTCACTTGTCCCAGGTTGAAGGAGAACACAGGCTCGGTCCCAGCTCCACCCCTGAGGTGGCCTGATCCCAAAGGCCTCCCCAATCTTACTCACTTCGACAAGGCTGGCCCTGGCTGGGGTTGCCATAGTAACCTGGAGCACACCTGCAGAGAGAGAAGGCATTGCATGAATGGAGGGCAGAACCACAGAATCCTGGACTGCGCTGGGGCCCCGTATTGGACTCAGTGACCTCAGAGTGCTGGAACCAATCAGCCTCACTCACCTGTTTCACAGACAGGAAAATAGATGGGAGAAGAAGGGCAGGGGCATGCCTTAGGTCACAGAGCCAGTGTGCTGGCACAACCTATTTCAGCAAGAAAGAGGGGTTTCCTGGGAAGACTCTGGCCTGGCTGGGGCAGGGGGTGCAGAGGCTGGAGGTGAATTGTAGGCCTAGATCTCTGAGGGCCTCAAATGCCAGACTAAAGGTTTAGGCTCTTAGGCGAGGGGAGCTGACTGTCTTCTCGGGGTCTCTGAAAGTGGGGGTGAGAGGCTGCTGGTCCCTCATGGTCAGGAGGGCTGGGCCCACTATGACTCCAGGGGCAGCCCCTTCTGCAAGCTCCCCACCCCGCCTGCGCCTGCCTCACCTCTCACAGTGCCGCCCACTGTGGCCTGGGGAACACGCATCACAGGTGGGGTGTCCGTCTGTGTCCAGAAAGCAAGTGTGGGTGGCCCTGCGGGTGTGGGGGCAAATTTCCAGTTAGAAGGTCAGTAGCTCTTCCTTCAGGACCAGCGGAGGAGGGAGAGAAGGAGCAGGCATGTGAACTAACGTGTCCTGAGCACCAGCTACGTGCCAGGCACTGCGCGAAGGGTTTCTTGGGCATCATCTCATTCTCACACCAGGGGCCAGGGTTGGGTACAGCATTATCCTCATTTCACAGATGAGGAAGTTGAGGCCCAAGAGGGAAGAAAATCTTAGACAAAGTGACACACCAAAGAGGTGGTAAGGCCAGGATGTATCCACTGCCTCTCAGAAGGTCCTCGGAGGAAGGGAACCTAGGAGGGGGCAGTGGACATTTCAGGAAAGGACAGGTACAGGCAGGGGCTGGACGCACTGGCCAGAGGCCGGGGCTCCGTGGCATGGGCATGGCTGGCAGTCCTGCGGTGTCCCACGCTGGGCATCCCCGTAGTATCCCGGCTGGCACTGCTCACACCGAGGACCCTCTGTGTGGTGCTGGCAGCCCTGGGGGGCAGACCGTGCGTTGAGGCTGAGCCCCTGGAGGCCACAGATCCCTGGGGTAGGAAGGAAGGAGGGTGGGACTCACCTGGCAGGAACCTGTTTCAGGCTCACAGACCTCCGTGTGGCCATGGCAGCTGCAGCGTTCACAGGTGCCCAGGTAGAGGCCACTGGGCATGCGTGTGTAGCCTGTGTCACAGTCCTGAGGGGGAGATGGCAGTGGGAAGGACTTCCTCAGCAGGGTCCCTTCTGGGCAGGGACCACTGGGTGGCGGGGCTGGGGTGGGCCTGGGGAGGTGGAAGAGCTAAGGGAGGAGGAGCCAGCGAGCCCATGGAGGGAGCTGACTGGACAGGTTGGTGCAGCCCAGGGCTCACCTGGCAGGATGGGCCACGGTACCCAGGTGGGCAGGTACACTGCTCCACTTCCAGTGCAGGGTCCTGGCCGGTGTCCTCGGGTACAGCCACATCCATGCTGATGCCAGAGACCCTGGGTGTGGCAAGACCCACTATGAATGAGCACTTGTGCTGTGCCAGGCATCCCTAGAGTCCTATATGCGATCACCTTGTTAATCTTCCCAACGGCCCTGTTGTGATGCAACTGGAGCCCATCCAGCTCCCTGACTGGGCATCCATCCAGCTGCTGCAAAGGCTGTGGTAAGTGGCTTATACCTGTAACTTTCTCCAGAGAACAAGCCTTCCTTGCCAGAAGAGGTCACACTCCCTTGGGGTGACCAATGACAAACTGACCCAGGGTACAAAGGTCCCTTTGCCTCAAGGCAGGATGACTCTGCAGGGCTCCAAAGGGATGGGACAGAGGCTGGTCTTTTCCAGAAATCACTTCCTTGCCTCGCCACTTCCCTCTCCTGTGTCCCTCCCTCGCTCCCAGGTTCTCCTTGTGAATCATGTGCACCCAAATCCGTCTCAGGCTTTGCTTCTAGGGAACCCGACATAAGACAAGCCCTGTGAGGGAGGTAATGTTATAATCTTTTTACAGCTGAGGAAAATGAGGCACAAAAAGGCCACATAGCCCGTAAGCGGGAGAGCTGGCCGTCTGGCTGTACTGCATCCCACTGCTTAGCCTGGAGCCGCCTACCCAAGCCCCCCCCACCCTCCTGCCCTCCTGCCCCAAACACCTGCTCTCAGCTGGCCGCTGGGTGTAGGATGCCTGGATCAGGAGGGTGTCAATGCCCGCCAGTGCCATCAGCAGGTGCTCCCGTGTGGCCGGCTGCCCATCAGGCCGCTGCCATGCTTGCTGCCAAGGAAAGGACATATGGGCTGTAACCCCTGACATCCTGACACCCCTGAGCGACAGGAGCAGGGAGCCTGCCTGCCTCCCCCACAGAGGTGTCCTGGGAGGGTGCCACTCACCTCTCGGAAGGGCACAGTGAAGGTGCTGGGCTGGCCGGGGCTAGGTTCCTGGGAGGTGTGATGCTCCAAGACGATGTTATTGCCCTGCAGTACCACCAATGGCTGCCCGTGCAGGGGCGCGGAGCCAGGCTGGGGCTGCTGGGTTACTGTGAAGCGCAGCTCTCCTCCGTAGGAGGTCACCTGTGACACAAGGTGGACAGGTGCTCAGCTGGGGCCCCCACTGTTGGGCCCTGCTACTGCTCCGGCCACCTCTAAGCCTCTTCTCCAAACACAACGTGCTGCCTGGAAGTCCCTCTCTCTTCCCACTCCCTGCCCACCTTGTCCCCCAGGAAGCGAGAAGGGAGGTTCCAGAAGTAGGGTCCAGACAGGAGGCTGTGGAAGGAGGAGAAGGCCAGTTCCCCGGGCCTGGGTGACGAGATGCCCTCGCTGGTGGTGTGGGTGCCCGCGGCGTTGGTCAGGCTGAACTGAGCAGGCTCCTCAGAGGCCCCAAGCACCTGGGAGGGGGAGAAGAGGCTGTGGTGGGGGCCGCAGCCTGAGATGGCCCTTGGCTCACTCAGCCCTGGGCTTGGTGGTCCCGCCCGTCTGCCCAGCCAGCCACCTCGCGTAGGTACCTGGGAGCGGCTCCAGGAGGAGCTGGTGCACTGGCGACTGACGCCCATGCAGAAGCACTTGAGGCAGCCGTCGGGGTTGTGGGCACTCAGGTGGAAAGAGCCGGCGACACACTCATTGCACAGGCGTCCCACCACATTGTTCTGCAGGCAGAGAGCTGGGAGCTGCAGGGTGGCCCCTGGAGGGGCTGCCTGGAGCTTCTGGTCTAATCTACCCATATTCTGGATGGGAACCACGGCCAGAGGCAGCCATGGAACGAGCACATGTATAAGGGATCGCCACCATGTGAACAAGAATACAATCAATCATTTTTCTCTTTTCTCTTTGGTTGCTAGGGGGCTCACAAATAAATTTAGATTTGAAATATAGCAATTTGGTTAAATTAATTAGTTACTATTTATGTAGTGTTTCATGCACTGTGCTAGTTTCTGTTTAACCAGCACCTCATTTAACATCTCTGAGTACCTTGAGAGGTATGTGATATCTCTGCGCTTCACATAAGGAAAACCAGGCTCAGGAATGAGAAACTATTTACACTGGATAACTCAGCTTGCTAACCCACACTAGGATTTAAGGTCAGAAATGCCAGACTCCAAAGTCTGTCCAGTTCTTTTTTCTACAGATACCTGATGCTACCACTCTCAATGCAAATGATTTCCCTCCTCTTCTCATCTGTGAATTGGTGATGCTAATTGCTACTTATCCCCTTGTGTCAATGTGAGAATGAAAGCATGGTTAAAGCAAAGGTGCAGTACGGATACAACGGTCACACAAAGAATGACTAGCAAAGGACCTGAGACTTGAACCCAGGTCACCTGCCTTCCCAAACCAGTGCTCCTTCCTGGCTTCAAGCCACCTCTCATGAGGGGGAGACTGGCTGGTCAGGCTCATCAGCCTGCAGCTAGGCTCCCAACCACTGGCCCAAGGAGCCATGGAGGGGATGGAGTGTCCCTCCTCCCTCTCCCAGCTGTGTGCCAGGACCCTAGGCCCCTGGGGTCGGGGAGGGGAGCACATGTGTACCTTACAGCGGCAGGCCTCCCCAGAGGCCCCTGTACTGCCTCGCTCATCACAACGCACGATCTGCTGGTCTGGAGACACAAAGTGGGTGTTGGCAGGGAAGGCAGGATGGGATAGACACAGTCTGAGCAGATGGGGGGAAAGTGGGGTGGCTCCCCAAGGACTATGGGGTTTGTGCTGGGCTCTGGGACTGTGGCCTGGTAGGCAGCCTGGGGAGGTGCCAGGGATGGTGGCAGGAATACTCACTGGTGGGCCTACACTTCCCGCCTGGCTGGATGGGGTTGCCCTCATATCCGGGGGCACAGCTGTGGGGGAGGGAGGGTTGTCAGCGGTACGCCCATGCCCCCACCCAATATGGCCTGCTTCCCCCAACCTCCACCATCTCTCCTTCACCTCTCACAGCGGCGGCCTGTGTAGCCTGGGGCACATGCATCACACGTGGCTTGGCCATCTGTGTCCAGGAAGCAGGTGTCTGAGAATCTGTGGGTATCAAGTGGACAGGACATGGGGCAGGGCTGAAGTGATGAGCCAGGCCAGGGTCTACAGTCCCACTCTAGGAGTGACTGCTGTCCACATGGATACAGCAGGCTATGAGGCAGGATGTTGTCTCTCTGCCCACCTACTCTGGATCTCATAGCAACACTAGGAAGACAGACAGGCCCATTATATGGAAAAGGAAACTGGGGCCCGGATAGCATGAGGAACCTAGAATAATTTAGTGTCCAGGTGAGGATGTGAAGCCAGGCTTCCCACCTCCCTGCCCAGAGGATGCCCCTAGCCTAAGGCATTGCCCGCTCCCCTAGCCATGTCTGTCCCATCCCAAGCTGGGTCTGACCTGCGGGAGGCATCAATGTATGGGCAAGGGCAGGGTCGGCAGGCAGTGGCCGTGGCCTTTGTGGCGTCGCCAAAGAAGCCGGCCTTGCATTTGTTGCACTGTGGCCCCTCCGTGTTGTGCTGGCAGTTCTGGGAGGAAAGGGAGGGAGTGGTTCAGGTTCTACAGAGCAGTCCTCTGCCCTCAACGCACTGGACCAGATGGGCTCCTTGAAGGTGGGCGGTTGAGGCTGTCGGGATCAGCCTCCCCCATCATGCTAGAATTACCCTACAGCTCTGCAGAATCAGGGGAACATCCAGCTCTATCCTGACAGGGAGCTCATCACTTCACATTGGCAGCTTGTCCCATAGAAGGTTTCAAATGCCTGCTTTGTATTGACCTAAACCCACATCTCTCTTCCAGTCCACACTCGTTGGCCCATCTGCCCTCTGCAAGCCACTCCTTCTACCCCTGACAGCTCTCCAGGGGTTTGGAGATAACAGCTCTCCCTGTTAGAGCCTTCTTTTCTGTCAGCTCTACAATCCCAGCTCCCCCTACCACTTGTAAGAAATAATGTATGACTTATAGGCTCCTTCCCCTTAAGGCTGCCCAGCTAAAGGCGATGCTTTACACAGTGCTCTCCAGGATTGGTCTGACCAGGGTAGAAGAGATTAGGACCTTTGCTTCCCTTATCTGGACATAATATCTCTATTAATACAACTAGAGGTCAAGATGCCTTGCCTGGCAGCCATGAGAGTCATTCTGGAGGCTTATGCTGAGCTTGTGGGCACAAGGAAGCCTCAGCCTGGACCTCCCACCCTGCCCTTGCCCCTAGCCAGTGTCCAAGTGTGAGCTGGCACGACTCACCAGGCAGTGGCCATATACAGGGTCACAGGAGCTGGCATGGCCATTGCAGTTGCAGCCAGAGCAGGTGCCCAGGTAGGGCCCACCAGGCACCCGGGTGAAGTGGGCATCACAGCTCTCACAGGACAAGCCAGAATAGCCAATGGGGCATCTGTAGGGACAGGACCAAGACAGCAGCTACAGAAACCATGAGGCGTTGCTGTTTCTCCCCTATTCTTCCCGGGGTCTCTGTGATCCCGGCCCTGCTGGGTCAGGCACCTGCACTCCTCTACGCTGTGGGCACGGCCGTGGCTGGTGGCATAGGTGACGGTGGTGTCCATGGAGATGTCACTCAGCCCCACGTTTGCCATCTTGGTGTTGTACACCGTCTGGATGAGCATGGCCTCCAGGCTCTGCAGCACCTGCAGCATCTCCGCCCGCTGCACGGGCTGGCCAGACTCATGCACCCAGTGCTCCTGGGTGTGGACGAAGGTCAGGGGTCATGCATCAGCATCTGCCCAGCCTATACCCCCTTCACCCCCAGCCCCGAGGGCTCAGGCCCCACACACCTCAGAGAACTGGACCTGGCGCTGGTTCACAGCACCCGGCTGGGTGGGAGTGTGGCCGCGGGAGAGCAGGCGATATCCAGCACCCACAAGGACCACATCTGGCCGCTGCACTGGCTCCAGCATGCCACGTGCCAGCTCATAGCGCACCTTGTAGCGCAGGAAGCCACCGTAGGAATCCACCTGGCCAAGACAGGGCAGATCAGGGGCGGTTGTGGGCATGCTTGATGCCCACTATGTGTCCAGTCACCCCCCTCCTTCCTCACTCTGCATACCTGGTGCTCACTGTGTGCTTGGCATGAAGCTGGGCACAGGGAAGCAGAGATGGGTGGGGCTTGGGCTCTGCCTTTGGGGTGCTCAGTCCAATATGGGGGAGGAGTCTGATAATGCTGTGTACAAGGTGCCCAGGGAGGCCAGAGGAGGGGCACTGAACCCTGCCCAGGCGTGGGGAGTGGTCCAGGAGGGCTTTCCAAAGGCTGAGTTAGCATTCCTCCCGACCTGGCCCGGAATGAATGAGCCACTGTCCACAGGGGGCTGTGCTGGGGCATGACACCCTTCCCCGAGGGGATACTGCCCTGCTGCCCCCCAGCTTCAGAGGGGGTAGAGCCCGGGCAGTTTCTGGGCATGTGTGTAGGGGTTCGGCTCCCTCTCCATCCAGGGTGGCAGCCCTGCCCCTCACCTTGTTGCCTAGGAACTGCTCAGGCAGAGTCCAGAAAGAGTCATGGACCAGGAAGCGTCGGGACAGGTCGACCAGCTGGAACTCCTGCAGAGCAGTGTCGATCAGCAGCTGGGTGGAGGAGAGGGGCTGCGTGCCAGGCTGTGAGGGCATTGTCACGTTCACACCTGGGTGGCGAGGGGGAGGAGTGAGGGCCATGCATGTGCCTGTTCCAGACAGCCACCTCGAGGGATCCTAAATGTAACTTCTACAACCATGGAGAAGTCCAGCCCCTCATCTGCGTAGCACCCAAGATGAGGCTACCCTGCACCAGGCCTTCCTTCCAGGGATGTTTTCAGGCCCCCTCTATCCTGGTCACCATCTACATACAGGCCACATGCTTGGCCTGGAATCCCTGCCTACCCTTCCCTCCTGATTCCAGTCAAAAAGGCCTGGGTTCCGAACTTGCCTTTAAACAGCTACATGACCCCAGTGAAGCTCCACAATCTTTCGGAGCCTCAGGGTCCTCATCTGAAAACATTAAAAACAGCTCCCACTTGCAAGGACTACTGACTGTCCAGTGACCACGAGTCAAGCCACAGTGCCGCCCGAGTGCTTAACAAATGGTGACCATGGCCGTCATTATTCCAAAATACTGGGGACAACTTTGGGAGGTAATTAGTTTTATAAGAGTCAGTCTGAGGCTCCTCAACCAATGAAAGGACATAATAGGCAACACTTGTTGAGTGCTCACTGTGTAAGGACCTAAGCCCTTTAATTGAATTTAATCCTCTGTGATAAAGGAAGTCAGATGAGGGGCTGCCTGGAGTCAGGTGATAAAGGACAGACCTGGGACTTGCACCCAGGTCCATCTGGTGTCTGGGTCCATAATATACTGCCTCTCAGAGACAGAGAGAACTGAATTCAATTGCCTGCTTTTATGTTTGTGAAAACAGGGCCAGTGAAGTCGAGTCCCAGAGTCACACAGGCAGTAACTGGTGCAGATGCCAAAGCTTGGGCTCTTACGCTCTGATCACTGGTACCTCTCTGGCTCTTAGCATGAGGATGATGAGGACGATGAGGATGACATTAGGGCGACGGTGACTTACTGGGCACATCCCACAGACCAAGCACTATTCTCAGGCGCTTACACATATTAATCCATTATGTCCTTGTAACAACCTGGGAAGTTATTATTTTATCCTTATTGTGTAGATGAGAAAATGGAGACACAAGACAGTAAGTTGACAAGGGCACACAGGCAGTAAGGGTCAGAGTCAGGATCTGAACCCGGAATCTGGCTCCAGAGCCCATCCTCATCATCACCTAATGTGGGCAAATGCCAACTGTGGACTTGGCTTTTCCTAAAAAAGTTTGTTTCCCCCAAAATGCTCTTCTTACAGGGCTCAGCATTTCTTCAGCAACCCTGTGTCCCCTCCGAACCTGGCCACATCTGTCCGGCATGTGCTGCTCTCCCGTACCTGCCCTCTAAGCCTGCCGGAGCCTGATGCCCGCCACCCGCCCACCAAGGCACCCGGTCACCTGCCTGCCCACCAACGCACCCTTGAAGTCATTGGGCTGGTCAAAGCGCAGATGGATCTGGTCTCGGAAGCGGCGGCTGCTCTGGCACACGTTGGTGATGCCAAAGCAGAAGCAGGGCAGGCAGGAGGCGCTGTGCTCCAGGTAGAAGTGCCCATCGGGGCAGGGTCCTGCTGGGCGGCATGGGAGTGGGCTGCAGCTGGTCCCTGGCAGGCAGCCCTGGCTCCACGCCCAGTGCCCACCTGCCCATCGGCCGTACCTCGCTGTGGGATGAGCTCCAGGACACCGTCGGGAATGCCAAACACCATGCCTCGGGCGTTCATGGCCTCACAGGTGTACGCACCCTGGTCTGCCTCCTTCACATCGCGAATGGTCAGCGTGCCACGGCCTCCCTCACTGGTCATTGTTATCCTGGTGGGCCCCAAGACAGGTGTGGTCAGGCCTCGTCCATGGGTCCAGCCGCCCCCAAGTCCGCAGCCCCTGCCCAGGCCCAGAACCGCACCTGGGATGAGAGGGGATGTGGCCCCAGTTGAGCCTCCAGTTGATGATAGGGGTGGGGACGCCGATGGCCACACAGGTGAAGGTCACCGTTTGGCCCCGGGAAGCCTGGATCGACTCCTGGGGAGGGGTCACCACCTGGGGAGGCACTGGGAGACCGGAGTAGGAATGAGGGGTGTGAGTGGCAAAGAGAGGAGGAGCAGGGGGCATGACACAGAGGAGCCAGGCTGGAGGACAGACTGTGGGGAAGGGCACCCGGAACCCAGAACCTGGCCCGGGGCCCAGGGCCCAGAGCTTGCCCCCCAGATCCCTGCTCACTGCAGCCAAACTCGTCGCTGCGGTCGGGACAGTCGCTCTCCTCGTCACAGTGGAAGCTGGCCGGGATGCACGCATTTGTGGAGACACAGCGGAACTGCGTGGGCCCGCACACGTCCTCGGGGCGCTTGGCGGCTGAGGACAGAACCAGGTGGTGTGGGTAGCCGGCACTGCCCCCACTGCCCACCTATACCCAACAGGCTACCTTGCCCACCCTCCCCAGGTGTCCCCAGGATCACTCTCTCATCTTGCCCACGTGACACACAGCTGCCCTGGCCAAGCCCAGACATTGTTGCCACGACTACCCACAATGTCATGGTCACCAGTCAGCCATCCAACAGCCATCACCAAGTTTCTACCTGCGTTGCCTGAAACAGAGTTCTACTTGGCACATCACACTCAGCCCCTCCTATATGCAGCCACCGGAGAAACACAAGACCCCCAGTCAAAGGCACAGCCCCAGTTGCCAGCATCTCTGGATACCGGTAATACCTGGGCAGTTCTCTCTACTGGAAAGGATGTGCAAGGGCCTGCCACAGCCTGGACCTTGCTGCTCTGGACACCTCTAACTGGCCCAGCAACCCCATGACCCTTCCTGAACCTCGGAGCCCCAACCTAAGGCAGCTACTGATGGACTGGCCAGAGGTCCCAGCTAGGCATCTCCAGTAGATGGTACCTGACATTCTTCTAAAGGGAGAGTGAACTTGAGACAGACACACAGGCAGGGACAGAGAGGGCAGAGTGGTACAGGAGGGGAGGCCACCTGTCCACAGAGAAGGAACGAAGAGGAGGCCAGGAGGCGGCCACCTACTGACGTTAACCTCAGGGGCTTCAGCCCCGACACTCTATGAGCCCCCAAAGCCATTCAGCTTTCACGTTCTGTTTCACACACTCTGTCACCAAGGACTTGGCCTTCCTTAGACTGTTCCCAGGAAGATGCCTCTGAGAAGGGCTTTTCAACTAAAACCCTCAATTACTTCTCTCTCCCAAGTGGCCATGGTGTCAGGCAAGCTTAGAGCGACAGAAGGGCATCACAAGACTCTGCCAGTCTGCGGCATGATGCTGCCTCTTTCCAGAGTCTGCTGCAGAGTGGGGAAGCGGAGGGGAGGCCAGGAGGAGAAGCAGGACCAGCATACGGTGGGAATGTCAACATGCACTCAGACATGTGACCCAAGATCACAGAGAAATGATTAGAAGAGTATCCTCAATCTTGGACTAACAAGCCCCAGGCTTCACCTCACAGGGAAAGGCATTCACAATGCTACCTGATACGCATCTCTGACTCTCCAGTCTCACCTATTTAACAGTCATAATTTCTATAACATTGACTACATAGGTCGGTGTCAGATGGATGGATGGGCAATGGGTAGGTGGATGGCTGGAGAGATGAATAGGAGGAAGGAAAGATGTTGGCTATATGAATGGCTGGCTGGCTGGAGAGCTGGAAAGATGGACAATGCATGGATGGATGATGAATGGGTGGATGAAGAGACAGATAGGAGGAAGGATGTTGGACAAACAGATGGATGGATGGACAATGGATGGATGATAGAATGGATGGTGAGATGGACAGAAGGAAGGATGTTGGAAAGATAGGTAGATGAAGAGCCTTGAGGATAGACAATGGATGGATGGATAGTTGGATAAATGCATGGATGGACAGATGGATAAGAGGGAGGAAGGATGTTGCAAAGATGGATGGACAGACAGACAATGGATGGTTGAATGGTTACATGGATGAAAAGTTGGGCAGATGGAGGAACAAATAACTCAGAACCAGCCCTAGACAAAAAAAAAAAAAAAAAAAGCCCCTCTTGGGGAGGGTATAGATCAGTGGTAGAGTGCATGCCTAACATGCACAAGGTCCTGGGTTCAATTCTCAGTACCTCTGTTTAAAAAAATAAGCAAATAAATAAACCTAAAATTACCTCCCCCTATTAAAAATCAAAAACAAAAACACCTCTAGGCCCATCAGGGAAAGGCTGTGACTCACACATACATCGGGGACCTGACCATTAAGGAACCCTGGTGTATCAAGTCCTCTTAGTCACTCGCCTGACCCACACATGAGCATAAATAACAAGGAGGTTAATGGTACAGAATAAAGAAATAAAGAGACATTAACCACGGGCAGTCTAGCAACATTGCTTGCTACAAAGGCCAGATCAGAGTCCAGGGTCCTTACTGCTGGGGTCAGAGAGAGATAAACCTTAAAGTTTGTCCCCAGGGCCTTCACCGCTCAGCCAGGGACAGCAAATAAACTTGCTGGAGAAGGGTGGGGGCTGGGGGAAGTAGGCCTGGGCAGGGGGGTTGGGTGGTGCCAGGTGGACCCTGGGACACTCACGGCAGTTGGCTTCATCGGTGCGGTCCTCACAGTCAAAGTCGCCATCACAGCGCCACAGCTTGAGGGCACAGTGCCCATTTCCACAGGGGAACTCATTGGGCTCACAGGGCGGGGTGGGGCCTGGGTGGACCAGGCGGGGTTCAGCTAGTGGCCTTCCCGTGGCCATTCCCCCCACCCCCCTACCCCCACCTGCACCCCTGCCCAGCCCTCACCGCAGTCCAGCTCATCACTGCCGTCCTTGCAGTCCTCCTGCCCATCACAGACGTAGTCTTTGGGGATGCAGTGCCCACTGTGGCATGTGGCCTCGTGGGGCCCACAGGGCACAGGCCTGTCTGGACCAGGGAACAGAGCCTGGGGAGCAGGGGTGGCTGGTAGCAGCTGTGTGGTGGTTGCCTCCGGCTGGGGCGGTAAAGGTGGTGTCTCCACCAGACGGGGTGGCAGGGAGCTGAGCGCTGGGACTGGCTCCTCTGTGGACAGAGCCCGCTTGGCGTTGGCACAAAGCAGTGGCTCCTCACTCCTGGCCCCCCACACTCCCCAGGCCCTGACCCTGCTATTACTCCTCCTGTGTCCCTGCCCACCTCCCTCGAACCCCTTTGCCTGCAGCAAACCCTCCCAGCCCCAGATGGACTTGGAGGCCCAGGCAGACTCTGGCCCTCCCCTGGTGTCTGGAGGTCACTGTGTCCCTGGAAAGCCCCTCACCACAATCGAGCTCATCAGACATGTCCCTGCAGTCAGGCCTCCGGTCACAGCGATACTCCAGGGCCACACACTCATTGTAGCGGTGGCAGGCGAACTCGGCCTCGGTGCAGGCCCTTGAGACCTGAGGCACTGTGGGGGTTGGGGGGAGTCAGAGGCAGGCAGAAGGTTAGTGGGCAATGTCACGGGTGGCATGGCCACTGCAGGGCTGAGAGTGGGCTCTGGTGCTCCGTGTAAGGCGACGTGGTTTCTGGCAGACTTGGTGAGGGCAGAGAGCACGTGGTGGACACATCCACATCACACGTGGGACACGGGATATGTGGTCGTGGCCTCACCCACCCCTTACACAGACCCCACACATGGTTAACATGCCACACCATGCAGCCACTACATCACACATGTGCAGGCCACCACCAGGCCTAGCGAGGATGCGGAGGAAGGGGAGGAGGGGTGGCCTGAGGGCTCTGCCCAGCCATTGTGCCCTCATCCTGTCCTTCCCCTCCATCCATTAACTTCTCTAGTTACCCGGCTGGGCCTGGGTCTGGCTTACACTCTCACCTGGTGTCGCTGCAGCCGCCACGGCGGCCAAGGGGGGCGGGGGTGTCTGTGCTGGAAAGGAAGGTGTGATCAGCAGCCATCCCACCTGGGACCTGGGAGCTGTGGGCTGCAGGGCTGAGCCAGGCCCATCCCACCATCCCTAGTCAGGAGACTCATTGGAAAGTGAGGAGAAGACTAGACCCCCAGGAATCTTCACACCTGGGCCTCGGGATGCCAAAGAACAAACTTGATCTTTGGGTGCATTGATTGAGGTTTCATGTGCAGAACAGGGAAGTGATGGTTTCACTATTTTTTTTTTTTTCGATTGGGTTACACCATGGTAGGGTTGGGGTTTGTTCCTTTCTGGGATCCACTGAGTCAGGGATGGCGACATGTTAAAGACTTCCCAGAGAGAGAGGACTGAGATGGAGTGGGGACTGCAGCCTGGGAGGAATGAACTGGGACTGTCTGACCCAGAGAAGACACTCAGGGAGTTGAAACAGCAGACAGAGCGGGCAGTGAAATTAAAGAGCTGGGCCGACTGAGAGTACAAAGGCCAAGCCTTTGTGTCCAACAGCTGTGTGACTTGGGGCCAGTTTCCTACACTCTCTGAGCTGCGTTTCTCATCCCATCTCATCACAGGTTCTGGCAAGACCAGCATAGACGCAGGGTTTGGTTCAAACTCTGGCACTTGTACTGTCTGTATTTGTGGATTTGGACAAGCCATTTTTCCTTGCTAGGCCTCAGTGCCCTCATCTCTAAAACAGGAGAAATAATATCTACTTCATAAGAATTACTGTGAAGACTGAATGGGTGGCTGGAGTCAGGGCCTCATGGTGTGCCTTGTGCATAGTCAGTGCTCAGTAAATAATTGTCAGTTATCGTGAAACACAAAAGTGTGTTGGACAGGAAAGTGTATATGAAGAAAGGAATTACTACCTATCGTCAATGTAGAGAGGTCAATAGGGAGAGAGAGAGAGAGCAGAAACTGGGTCTAATGGGTACATGTTAGAGGAAACAGTTTTGCTCATCCCAAGCCAAGATTGCATAAAGATTGATGGGGCAGACCCCTAAGGTAGTGAGCTCCCTGTCCCTAGTGGTGTGCAAGCCCAAGCTAGGAAAGCCCATGGTGGGGACACTGAAAGGGGGCCCACATGAGTCTGAGAAACTGGAGAAGGTGCCCCCAATTCCAGAATGGGCTCACCTGTGCCCAGGCGCCGGAACTGAAATCCCTGGGGAGAGGTGATGTAGGAGGCAATGGAGCCGCTGGAAATGACCGTGTGCAGCACCTCCTGAATCTGAGCCCCGTCCGCATTCCCTTCGGAGCCCACATCCAGCTCCACAAAGACCCAGCCATCCAGCTCCCTAGGGATAGGCATGGGGCAGGGCAGCAGGGTGAGGAAGATGCCTGCGGTCTCAGCTCCTCCCTTGGCCCCCTGCCTGATGCTCAAGCCTGATCTCTTGGCTCCGCCCCTGCTCCTGGATAGCCTGGACCCCAAGTAGGGCAAGTTAAGGTCCAAGCTGACCACCCACCAATTCCCAAATTCCCACCAATAGAGATTCAGCCCATTAGGCCTCTCCTGCCTCACCTCCTGGCACCCAGGCTTCTCCCCATCATTGTCAGTCCCTCACCAGCCCCCAGGGGACCCTTCTCACTTGATGAACACCACACTGACAACCTGGTCTCCAGGAATCTTCAAGTACTCTGACTCCAGCTGCAGAGGGACACAGCACCATCAGCCTCCAGACCCCTTCACCCCAGCTTCGGTCCTGCCCTGCCACACCTGGGGAGCTCCCCAAAGCCCCGTCACCTCACCGTGTCTACCACAGCCTCGGACACCTCTCGGAACTCCTCGGAGCTGGCATCCTCTAGCTGAGGGCTGTAGTCGATGGAGCGAGTGAAATTTACCAGGGCTCGGAAATAAACTGCAGAAGAGGAGGTAGGGGAGGGCACCACTGTGAGGGATCCAGCCTGGCAGGTAGTGGCCTCAGGCAGCTGGGCCAGTGGGTCCCAATGGGGGGATGGTTCGCAGAGGCCTCTTGCTGAGGCTGACACCTGTGCCCCACAGCTAGGCCCAGCACTGCCTGTAGGGGCATGTGCTGCAGTGGCCTTGGCAGGCCTGCCCAGGGGTCAAAGCCGAAGCCCCACCCTTGAGTGAGGGGCTTCAACTAGCAGGGAAAATGTCCTGACCCAGACACCAAGCAAAAGTGCAGAAAAGGAGACCGCCAGTGGCTCAGAGGAAGGCTTAGTGAGAAGAGGTGGCTTCCAGAGGGGGTGAGCCTGGCACAGAAATTACTTGAGAGTGACTGAGACATGCTTCTCCATGGTTCACGTCAGTCCCTCCTCATCCCTCAGGGCGCAGCTCAGCCATCACCTCCTCCAAGAAGACTGCCTGAACTGCCCTCCTTCCCCAACCCTGGCTAGGTTAAAGACCCCTCCTCTGGGCTCCCCCAGCCCTCAGCTTTTCCTATCAAAGCACCTTCTACCCTAAGTCGCATAGCCCCTGCCTGGTTACACACGGCTTCTAGAGCATCCTCATGAAAGTCATGGGTTCTGAGGTCAGCACACCTCAGGCATGGACCTCACTTCTCTGAGCTTGCTTCCTCCTTGGTCAAATGAGGATATTAATGACACCTACCGCACTGGGTTGCTGTGGGGAATAAATGATACCATGCTCACAGGCCCAGCTCCCTGCACACTTAGATGCAGTGTCCGGCAAGAAACAAGTGCTAGAGAATTGGAAGCTGTTGTCATCTTTCTCTCTCTACTGCTGGGTTATACATTTGATTGGGGGGGGGACCTTAGAACTCATTCACCCTGTACCCCCAGTGCCTGCACAGTGCCTGGCACACAGTAGGTACCTAATAAGTGATGGCTGAATAAATTCATAGAAGATTAGTGTGAGGATACACTTACAACTACTGTTTCTCAAGAACCTACTATATACATTTTATACATATTAAATCTCATAATGTTCATGAGTTCATACAGAAGTTATGAATGTGAGTTAATAAGAGTTGCAAATGAATCATATATATATATATGTGTATGTACACACACACACATACACAGTGCTTAGATTAGAGCCTGGTGCACAGTAGATGCTGAATCAATCCATAACATACCTATGGTATACACAGACTAGTGTACACACACACACACACACACACACACACACAAACACACACAAAGATTATTTTATGTACAAGATTATTTTATGCATTAATTCTCATAATGTTCATGAATTGAGGTGTAAATTATAAACAGTGAGTTAAAATGAGTTACAAATTAACTTAAATATGTACAAAGTGCTTAGAACAGAGCCTTGCACATAGTAGGTGCAATATAACATAAGCTATTACTATATAAGAGGCAGTGTAGCTTGGTGGTTAAAAGCTCAGCTCTGGAGAAAAACTGCCACTTACAGTCCTATGACAAGCAAGTTACTTAATCTCTCTGAGCCTCAGTTTCTTCATCTATAAGATGGGGATAATAGTAGTGCCCACCCCAGAGAGCTGTTGTGAGAATGAAATAACAAATGTAAAATGCTTGTAACAGTATCTGGCACACACTAGGAGCTTGTCGTCTCCCTAATTATCATCTCTGGTCTTTTATGACAAACTTGAGGCATGGATTCGGTTTTATTTCTTCCCATCTGAGAGAGGCATTCATCGCTTTAACAATTCTATATTGAGGCCCTATTATATGTTAAGCGGTGCTCTAGGGTCAAGGGATACAGCAGCGAACTCCAAAGATGACAATTCCTGTCTCCAGGAAGATCACTTCTAAGGGGAGGAGAAAGGAAATAAAATAAATGTGCAAGGAACATATGGACTATGGGGAAAAAATAAGAGTTGGGGGAGGGCATGCTGGGGTGGGGGTAGGTTGCTACTTTCCCAGGGTGGCCAAGAAGGCCTATCTTCAAGAAGAAGGCCTATCTTCAAGGAGAAGGCTTGAAGGAAGAGTGAACCACTGGGAGGCATCTGGGAGAAGAGCATTCCAGGTACAGGGAACAGCAGCTGCAAAGTCCCTGAGGCAGAAGTGGGCTCAGAGAAGTGACAGATGACCAGTGTGCAGGTAGCAGAGCAGGGAGTGGCACCGGCTGGGCCTGTCCTTCCCCTTCACTCTGTCAGGCCCACAGGTGCACAAGCCCCCAGAGCCAGGACCCTCCCCTGCTGCGGCTCATGGAGCAGGCCCTGGGGGAAAGGATGGGGCAGCCAAGCAAGCTGTCCGAGTGAACTCTTGCACCAAGAGAGGGTGCTGGTGAGGGCGGCGCTGCCTGCTCTGAACCTTAGGGGCTGTGCTGGGCGGGACTCCTGGGTGCCGGGCAGGCAGTGAGCTCCGCCACAGAGGCCCCTTGTGAGCCAGCACAGAGGCCCATTGAGAGTCCCCCACCCCGGCCCCTGGCCTCAGCCCCACGGCTCAGCGCGGGCGAGGAGGCCGGGCCTCTGCCCAGGAATGTGCCCACTCCTGGAGGAGGGGGCAGGGGCTCCACAAAGCCCCTTTCTACTAGGGCCTGGGAAGGGCACAGGCCCTCCAGCCTGACCCCAGGCCCCACCTTCTCCTGGACTAAGAGCAGGTCAGAGTGAGACCCTCCCTCTCCCACCCTGAGTAGCCTCCCCGTGGCAAGTATCTGAGGGCTGGGGCAGAAGGTGTCTGTTTCAGGAACCAGCCCCCAGAGCTGAGGAGGCTGTCAGGGGGTGATGCTGCCTGGGGGTGGGAGTGTTCTCTGGGTGCCTGCGCAGCCAGCCCTCTCCCTGCTGGCCCTCATCTGACCCCATCTGGAGAGCTCACTTGGAGCCAGAGGCTGGAGGGACGAGAGGCCCAGAGCTGTCCCGCACCCGGGGTTGGGGTGGGGAATGGATACCTGACAACCCCCAGCCCAGCCCCGGAGCCGGTTACCCCACCTATACCCAGCCCCTGCTCAACAGGACTCCTCCCACACACCTGGGCCCCAAACCCCAACCGGGTCCTTCCGGGTCCCCTGGGGGCATTCAGGATCAGCCAGGCCCGAGGTGGATATAAGTCATCTCCAGACTCTAGGGCCTTTCCCCAGAGGGGTGGCTGCACCTGTCTTGCTAACTGCCACCCTGAGGGGAGAACACCAGGAGCCCGGCCCACTGCTTAGATCCAGTGCCCAGATGGGGCCTGGCTGCCTCCCAAGCAGGGGCAGGGGAGAAGGCGGGGCCAGCTGGGGCAGGGCAGCAGCTGGCCTGGCCCTAGACCCTGCAGGGAGATGCCTCTGAGCCTCAAGTGTGACAAGTGCAAGCTGGGGAGGAGGAGGGAAGGAAGGAGAAAGGAGTGAGAGGAAGAGGTGGGAAACAGGGCCGGGAGGGAGAGCAGGAGCGAGTCCCGGGCCAGGCACTTACTGAGAGGAGACTCCTCATCAGGTTCCGAGACCATCACACCAGCCCCAGGAGGGCGGCCCAGGGGTGGCCCAGGGCCTGCAGAGTGGAGCAGCAGAGCCGAGGGGTCGAGGAGGGGCAGAGACAGCAGGGAGGTGGAGAGAGACAGAGGGGAGAAATGACAGAGACACACAGAGATGAAGACAGTGACACAGAGACAGATGGACACAGTGACAGAAATGGTGACAGAGACACACAGAGAGATATAGGCAGAGACACAGAGAGAAAGTGGTGGGGAGCAGAAGAGAGAGAAAAGACAAAGGTAGAAGGGAGAGAGGGAAAGACAGAGACATGAAAGCAGAGATGGTGAGTCCAGGAGACCAAGGGAGAAAGGCAGAATGGGACAGAAGGATGAGACACAGATGAGACAGAGACACAGAGTAGGAAAGAGACAGCCCAAGGCAGGGGAGGGAGGGAGCAGGAGAGACACAGGGACAGGTGTCAGAGCAGGACAGACAAGAGCAGGAAAGATAAAGAGACGGTCAGAAGATGGAAAGAAATTGGGTGAGGGGGAGGGTGGTAAGTGTCCCTGGGGAGGGGAGGCAGATCCAGGGGCTGCCAGGGAGGGGTACTGGCATATGGGAGTGGGGTGGGACAGGGCTGGGATGGAGCCAAGGGGAGCCACAACCCTGCCTGAGGGAACAGGAGAGGGAGGAGCCGTTTCAGGGCTACATTCCAGGATCCGGGGTTGGGCCAGGCAACGGGTGGCCAGACATGGCCCCATCATGGTCAGGAAGGTCTTTTCCTACCAGAGTAAGGAGACAAGGTTGAAGCAGGCACACTGACCCTAGGAATCAGGGAGACATATCTCTGCCTCCAGCTGCCTGGACCTGCCCCAAGGGCAGTGGGCTGGTGCCAGTGTTTGGGCCTGGAGGGCCTAAGGCCCACATCTTCCCACAGATCAGCCCCACTAACAAGGAAAGGCTCCTGCCCTGCCCTGGGGCCCTCCCCAGCTGCTGTTCTCCATCCCCACCTTCCCCCTCCTCTGCCTCCTCCAACCTCACAGCTGCTTCTCATGGGAGGAGGTGGGCTAGCAAGCACCAAGGATGGCTCAGAGTGGGCAGGGCTGCCACAGTGAGCAGCCCTGTGGGAGGGGCACAAGATGTTTCTGAATAGACAGGGTGGACTGGACCAGGGCCTCAGCAGGCAGGCCTGGCTTGGCAAGAGGCAGCTCCCAGGGATGTATCAGCACAGGCCTTTCTGGGGTGTGGGTTGTGTGCACAGGCCTCACCTGGCTCCCAGGCATCTGTAGCCACACGTGGAAAAGCTTCAGGCAGTATCTGAGTCCCAGGTGCTGGGAGGTCACAGTCAAGACCATGCCACCCAGGGACCAACCCTCCTGTCTGTACTGGCCCAGGTAGGATGCCACCTTCTGGCATTTGGATACTCGTGAGGGAGGCAACCCCACCCCTGGAGAGGCCCGGGCCTGCTGGGTGGGCAGCAATGGATGCAGTGCGGCCGCAGAGTGGTCACTCTGAGCTGAGCTCCATCTTCGGTCCTGATCACAGACCCTAGGCGATGGCTCCCAGAGAGGGCAGTGGGAACCATATGGAGCTGCTGGGCTTTGTTCCCAGTAGTTCCTTCTCTACCCAGAATCCCAGGGTGGGAGGTGGGAGGGACTCTGAGCCCCCACCCTGGTGCTGGGCCATCCCCTGCTCTGACGGTGCACTTGGAGTGCTGGCAGTGTGGGCAGCTGCAGAGGCCTGATTCCTTTTTCATCCATGAAGACTTGCCCGCTTTCCCCAACCCAGGAACACCTGGTTTCCCAGCAGGTGACCCAACCTAAGGCAGGTTCCCTCCCAGGTCCAGCTCTTGGCCTGCCAGAATGCCTATGTCCACCCCTACCTGGAGCCCCCTGCTCTGCAGCAGTTACCCCCAAGGAGGGCTCTGGGGAAGGACTCCACAGCTAAGCTGCCCTGGGAGGTGAGAATTTGGCTTTGAATGCTGAGCAGCTGACTTTCAGTCCCCACCAGAACCTGGCATTTCCCAGCACAGGCAGGCACAGAAACCTGGCCACCCCCAACCATGCAGGGACTGGCCAACCAACACATACAATTGTCACTCAGCAGGGACAAGACCATTCCCATTGCAGGCCCAAGGAGCCCTCAAGGCCATCAGCCCAGGAGATGGAGCCTCTGTGGCTGGGAAGACCTGCTCTGGGGCTTCCCCCAGGAACAGGATAGGGGCCTGTGGGATGCCCCCAGACACTTACCCATCTGGAAGTCCCCACTGCCCAGGTCCCCACTGCCCACGCCATCTGCAAACAAAAGAGAGACTTATTTAGCAACAGCAAATCTTTGTTGAGTACCTACTGAGCATCAGGCACTGTTCTGGGTATGTGGCACACAGTGGGGAAGGTCATGAAAACATAGCTGTTGCCTCCTCTCCACCCCAGGGAGGGCTAGCCTGTAAAAGCTGGCTTAGAAGCATCCATCACAGAGGGTGTGGACCAAGAACGGAGTGGATGGGCGGGGCCAGGTCAGATTGGCCTCCAGGTGAGGACAGGAGGAAGTGGAGGAGGGAGTGGTAATCACCCTCTACTGTGTATGGCCTACCACCTTCCCCTTAGGTCCTGCTCATCCTGTGCCGTCAGAAGAAGCAGCCACCAGCCCAGGGTCACATGGTTTTAAGTGGAGGATCCTGGAGTCACCGGGACCAGGGCTGAGGATGCAGGTAGCTCTTAGCTCACCTCTTTTTTTAATATATTTTTTAATTGAAGTATAGTTGCTGTACAATATTAAAGTTACAGGTGTACAGTATAGGGATTCACAATTTTTAAAGGTTATGTTCCACTTACAGTGATTGTAAAATATTGGCTATATTGCCCATGTTTTACAATATATCCTTGTAGCTTATTTTAAACCTAATAGTTTGCACCTCTTACTCCCCTCACCCTACCTTTCTCCTTCCCACTTCCCTCTCTCCACTGGTAACCACTAGTTTGCTCTAGTGGTTATATTCACTAGTTTGTTGCTGTTTTTAGATTCCACATATAAGTGATATCATACAGTATTTGTCTTTCTCTGACTTATTTCACTGAGCATAATACCTTCTCTAAGTCCATCCACATTATTCCAAGCTGCAAAATTTCATTCTTTTTTTACAGCTGAGTAGTATTCCACTATATACATACATATATATATACACCCCATCTGTGTATACACAGAGATGGGGTATATATATATATGTGTGTGTGTGTGTGTGGGTATATATACACACACATATATACACACATCTTCTTAATCCAGTCATCTGCTGATGCACACTGAGGTTGCTTCTGTATCTTTCTTAGCCATCTCTTTTGTTTGTTTTGTTTTTGTTTTGTTTTGTTTGAGCAGGGGGGAGGTAATTAGGTTTACTTATTCATTTATTTTTTAATGGAGGTGCTGGGGATTGGACCCAGGGCCTTGTGCATGCTAAGCATACACTCTACCACTGAGCTATATACCCTCCCCCCCTTCTCAGCCCGTCTCTTCAGGTGTCACCTTGGGCAAGTGTCCTGGGGCCTCTTAAAGGACAACCCCAACTCCGTCCCTCATCCCCTCCACTCCCAGCCACTAGGACCCTCTGCTCACCTCCAGAGGCCTCGTCAGCCAGGAAGTCCTCATCATCAGAAAGGTCTGAATAACTCCAGCCAGCCCGGCCAGCTGTGATTGTCTCTGCATCCTCAGGCAGGGACAAGCCATCGTACGCCCTCAGCCCATGGGTCACCTGTGGGAGACCACACAACCGATTGCATCACACTCTCCAGCTCCTGCCAAGCCCAGGACCTCTCTTCTCACCTCCAGGGGGACCCAGAGTCTCACCCCAAGGCCCCACAGTGGTTAAATCAGATGTGTTTTGGCAAAGAGAGTCAGGCTGGGGCTATATCACTGTTTTTGATTCAGTTTCCCCAAATTCCATTAGTCCCTGGAGGCCTCAGAGCCCAACCTGGCAAATTCATTGAGTCTGAATGAATCTTCAAATAAACAGACAATAAAATTAAAGTCACCTTGGTAAGGGATGAATCTTCTTCCTTTGAAGAAGTCAAGTGATATCCAGGATATGAGTTAGTGGACAAGGGGACACAGGCAGATACAGGGTGACCAGGGCCAGCAAAGATGGGGGCTGTGGGCAGGTGACTGGGTGGCCAGGGTCAGCATGGATGGGAAACAGAAGCAGAAATTGAGGGTGAGTCAACTGAAGCTGTTGCCTTCAACAGCAGCTCCCCCTCGACCCCACCTAAGCCGTCTTGGCCACCTCCTTCTGCCTCAGTCTGGCCTCTGCACTCCAGGCCACAGGGAACACATCCCAGCCATGTAGGAGATGGGCTCTGGCACTTGCCGCCACACTGACAGGCTGATCTGTTCACCCAGAGGTGGGGGTGGAGCCCAGCAGCTGGGCTGAATGGGGGCAGGACAGGCACGGTGTCAGCTCCACGTGACCCCAGGCTGATGCTGAGCCCAGCACAAGCCCCATGGAGGGGCTGCTGGGACCCCATGTCCTGCAGGCTGGCTCAGGAGGGCCCCAGCAGCCATAACATCTGCCTCTCTTAGGCTGGATGTGGGCCATGAACGCCTCTTTGCCCTTAGACAAGATTGACATGTTTTCAAAGGAGTTTTATGAGATAACTTAGAGGAAAACAAACCCTGCAGCGCCCAAGGGAACCCCAGAGTCCCCAAGCACAAGAGAGTACGGACTTGCATGTCCAGCCCCAGATGGCTTGGCGTGAGCGTCTCAGGCCCTGCTCTGGCCTCAGCCCTATCTGGGGAGCCCCGCCTGGCCAGAAGGAAATAGTCTCACTCGTGAAAACCAAACCCAGCCCTCACTGGCTAGACAAGGTGCTGGCAGCAGGAGGCCCCAAGGAGAAGAAAAAACCCAAAGACAGCCAATGCCTCTCCCTCCCCGTCCTGCCCTGACTTCACAAGTCCATGTCCCGGAGCCTCTGGCCTTTTCTCACGCTGGTCCCTCTGCTGGAATGCCCTTCCTCCTTTTGTTTATCTGGTTAACTCCAATTCATCCCCCCAAACTCAGCTAAACATCACCTCCTCTCGCTACTCAGTAGTAAAAAGGAACAAATCGCATGCCCGGAGACGTGGATGAATCTCAGACCCATTGGGATGAGTGAAAGAAGCCAGACACAAAGACCCCACACTGTATGATTCCACTTATATAAGACTCTGGGGGTGGGGGGAACCTAATCTACAAAGAGAGGAAGATCAGTAGTTGCCAGGGACCAGGGGTGGGGCAGGGCTGACTCGGAAGGGGCACGAGGAAACCTCTTGGATTAATGGTCCCCTGGGTATACACGTCTCATTCTCATTACTGAATTGTACATTTAAATTAGGTATGTTTAATTGTATGTAATTTATGCCTCAATAAAGATGACTAAAAGGAAAATCTCCTCTGGGAGACTGTCGTGACTCCTTGCCCTTTCCAGGCTGGGTTCTGGGCTCTCTGGGGCTCACTCACACTGCAGTGGCCTGTGCCTCCACTAGAATGAGAGCATCTTGAGGGCAGGGACTGTGATGAACTCATCTCAACCTTCTTAGCACCCCATGTTCCATAAGCACTTGAATGAATGAATGGACAAAAATGTCATCACTTATTAATTCTAGCTGCTTCCTGAAGATGACTTGCTTTGAAGGTACCACCCGCCCTCAGCACAGTCTATACGCATCTCCCTCCCAGGCTAGGAGCTCCCTTGGGTGCCATTTGGTCATCTTTCTGTTTCCAGTGCTACAAAGCCTTGTTTTAAGGTCTGCACAGCCCATGTCTTATTCCCTGCTATGGGCTCCTACCCATTCCTCGGCAATCCCTGGGCAAATCCCTCCTTCTGTTCCTTCTTCTTTCCCCTCCCTCTCCCTCTGGACAAGTGCCCATTCCTGCCCTGGGTCTCCAGTGGACTTGCAGGCCATGCCTACGAGGTTTGCATCCAGGAGTAAGCTGGAGAATCTCCAGAACTGGTGAGAAATATTCCTGGGCTCCTTCTCAGAACTACTGAGTCAGGCTCTCCTCACCCCAGGCAGGAGGGTTAAAGTTGTGCATGCTCAGGGGATTCTGACACTCACTGGTTAAGAAACACAAGACCAGCTCCCTACCTGAGGTTCCCTCCACCCCCAGCTACGGGTGGAGAGCAATGTTCCCACTGGATGTGGAGTGGGTCCTGAGCAGGTCCTGATTGACCTAAGGGGAGTGTGAGGCTAAGGCTGGCGTAGGGGCACTGACACTGGACAAAGGAGGTTAGAGGGGCAGGCTTAGATCCTCCTCATCAGGGGAGGTCTCCCTATGTGTCACTGCTGCCCCTCCTTCTCCTGATGCAAGCAATGCTTAGGTCCCAGAGACTCCTGGCACCCCCTAGATACCAGACCGCTGTCTGGAAAGGAAAATCTTGGTGGTAAGCAAGGTCCAGAGCCTCTCCCAGGGAAGGAGAGGCCATCAGGGCTTGGGAATGGACAGGAAATAGCAAAGTGAGATTCAACTTGGAAAAAATGCTAGGAACACACAACTGCAGTGAGAGAGTAGAATCCAGAGCATGTTGGGGCCTGGACCGAAGCCCCTCCATCCCAGGGACCCCAGGGAAGGGGTCCTTCCTCATGCCAGCCTGCCCTTGTTGCAGCCCTCTCCCCAGGACCCAAGGCTCTGGGGTCAGATCAGGGCCTGCAGCAAGGGATAAGTCAGCAAAAGCAGAGACTTCGTTTGTGAAAAGCTGAAGATCAAAAGGTTTTAGCAGCTGTATTTTACATCTGGGAGAGGAAATGAAGCCAGACCGGAAAGAAGATTCCAGAAAGAGCCCAAAGGAGCCTGAGACTTGACCATAAAGGGAACTTGGATTCAGACCTGGAAAGTCCAGGGTCTACTTAGGGAAGAAAAAGAACTAACATTTATTCAACACTTACTATGCATCAGGCACTCCTTTAAGAATTTTGTACGTGTTAACCCAGGTTCGGTGCTGGGCAGCCCCACTGTGAAGATGCGGAAATGTTTGAAGATCTAGCACATGATAGAGCTGGGATTTGAACCCCGGTGGTCTGGCTCCAACATCTACCCTTACCCTTACCACCGTGCCGCACCGCCTCTATAACCAAGGCTGAGGAGGGAGAGGAACCGACTGAGGTCAGTGACAATCACTCCCGCAAAGCCTCTCAACCACACTGCAGTTCACAGTTTACAGAGCATTTCCTTAGCCTCTGTGTCATTTGACCCTGACAATGACCCCCTGAGGTGGATGAGCTGGTGTGAATGGTCCCTCTTCACTGGCTGGCAGAGTCGGGACTGACCCAGGACCTCTGAGCTCCCTACCCCAAGCCCCCTGCTCCCCAGGAAAGGTGGTGGGGCTCGGGCTGGGCCTCCAAGCTGGCCAGGAGGCCTAAGCAGAGGGCAGGGCCAGGAAGCCCAGGGCTAGCTGGTCCCCACTTCCAACCAGACCAGCTCCCAGGATGACCCAGGGGATGCCTGAGCTGGCAGTGGCCTAGGACCATGCGATGGGTGCTTAAGGTCTCAGGGAGGGCAGTCAGTGGCTCTAAGGTCAAAGGCAGAAATAGAACCCAGGTTTCCTGCCCTCCAGCCCGTCTCCAGCTGCAAGGGAGCCCTGCTTCCTCCCAGAGGAACCCAGTACTTCAGGCAAGGGTTGGAGCCGGATGGTGGGGCCAGAAATGAGAGGTCCAGAGGGTCAGAGAGGAAGGAGTCAAGCAGAGAGGGGGATTTTCCAGACCCTGCAGGTTCCTGGTGGGGGAAAGGGGGGTGCAGTGACTCATACAGGCCAAGGACTATTCTAGAATGCTGGGAACAATTGTTTGGGGTGGAGGTATGGGCAGAGTGCCCCACCACAGCCAAGCACTCCCTGAACACAGGCAGGGCAGGCGAGGGGGACGAAACAGGTGAGGACTTCTAGGAAGCACCCACTCCCTGAGGTGAGGTTATAGGTGAGGACGAGGACGCATGTGGAGCTCCAGGCCCAAGTCTTGCAAAGGCCCTTGGGGACAAGGGGCAGAAGCTGGACCCTCCTGTCCTGGCCTACAGAGGATGCAGAGGGAGCCAAGCATGGCTGGGAAGAAGCGTGGGGGTGAAAGGTCAAGCTATTAGAAAAGAATATAGAAGGCAGAGGTTTGGGTTGCAGGGGGAGGTACAGATACAGATAGAAGATATAGTTTTAAGTGAGGGTTGTGGGTCCTGCAGAGGTTATGTGTTCAGATAAGAGTTTCTGAAGTTTCTACTAAAATCAAAGGTGTAGGAAGGTGGCGGCACAGAGAAGAAATGACAATAACAGTCACCATCCATGGAGGACTTTCTAAACACTGCGTGGACCGCCTCAATTAATCCTCACAGCACAGGGCCACCACCCCTCATCTGCAGTAAGGGAAATCCAAAGAGCTCTGAAAACCGAGGGTTTTTTAAAATAAGTTTATAGAAGTTCATTTGGTGCCAAGTCCTGACCTAAATTGACCTAAATTGACGTGAAGCTATTAATAGCTTTTTCACTCCACTTGGAGTGAACACTCATACATTTTGCTGCAGCAATATTAATATGTTTGATTATGGGGTGTTGCCCCAGACTCTATTGAGGATGTCACATCACAGCTGGCATGTGCTCTAGGGTACCTTTCTGAAGTCTGGAAACTTGTGAATTCCAAGACACATCTGATCCCAAGGGTTTTGATTAAGGGACAGTGAACTTATACTATTATTTCCATTTTACAGATGAGGAAACTGAGGCTTGAGAGGGTCATCTGTGTGAAGGCATTAAGCATGTTAGACACTCAGCATGGCACCTTGTATACAGTCAGGGCCCAATAAGCTCTAGAATTAGTATCACGCAGGGGATACAGGGTAGCGGTGAGGGGATGAGAGGTGAGGAGTGTGGGGTGTGGGCTCAGGCCTAGGGTCAGGCTCAGGTCTGGGATGAAGGAAGGGGTCTGGTTCTGCTGCCCAGGCCCTAGCTAGGGGTGACAACAAAGCTTGGTTCCAAGGCTCAAGTTGTCTGCCTGCTCTAACGTTGACACTGGGAGGCCTGGGTGACTTTGGGCTTCTCCATGGACATTCTTGGGCCGCCAGCCCGCCCCCCTACTCCCCATGGTCCAGGCCTGGGGCTGAGCCCCCCACAACCCTCCAGCTGGGCAAGAAGGTCTGAGCACTGCAGCTGCCCAGGGCAAGGCTCCAGGCATCTGGGCTGGAGTGAGCTCATCCCATCAGAATCCAGAGACAGCATGAGGGTGGAGGACAGACGAGCTGCTGCCTGCCCACCTGCCTCCTGCCAGCACAGACTCTGCCTCATCCCTGTCCACCCCCACCTCCACCCTGTCCACGGCAGAGGAGCCAGATGCTGTGACCCAAGGCCCCCAGATCCCCAGGGAGGGACCAGAACCCAGACAAAATCCCCCTCCCACTCTGCTATGATGCAGACTCCCAGGTAACTCCACAACAAGTGCTCCCCGGACTCTGTTTCAACCCAGCCCCCAGACACAGGGTTAAGGTGCCACGCCCCACCCCCAGGCCGCTGGGTACCCTGTCCACGGGCAGCAGACGGCAAAGGGGAAGGAATCTGTCTGGGCAGCACTTTGTTGTGCAAACTGCCAGGGGCGGGAGAGCCCAATACAAAGGCCAAAAGGCCTTTAATCCCCTGGGAGGCTGAGAGGGGCGCCGGGCCGGAAAGGTGGTGGCCACAGCCTCCTCTGGCATGCCTGCACTGCCCGTGCCACTCGGGAGGCCTGCCAGCTTTCCACACTTGGGCTCCCAAGGTGGAAGACCTTTGCCAGCCAGGTGGCCAGGAAGAAAAATGACCTCCCAAATAAGGAGACTGGCCGAGGGTCACTGTGTGCAGGTTCTGAGACAAGGTCCCTAGAAGGCTTATCTTATGCAAACCCACAGCCTCATAAGGAGAGGCCAGCGGCTCCCTCATTTTACAGATAAGGAAAGAGGCTCAGAGAAGTGAAGTCACCTGCCCAAGGTCACACAGCTAAGACAACAGAAATCCAGTTTGAAAGTGGGGCCTCTGTGCTAGCTCAAGAGGCACAGCTGCCATCAGGCCTCTCCTTCTGACCCCTGCCCTGTGTCAGCTCCAGTACTACTGCCTGGAACCCGGAAAGGCAGCATTCCAGCCAGGGCCCCATGGGAGCACTGAGGCCCAGTTAGAGCCTTCAACAGAGGCCAAGGGAGCAAGAAGCTGGTGTCTGGGGTCTCTAGTCCCAGCTCTGTACCAAACTTACCATGTGGCCTTGGACAAGCCCCTTGACACCCTTCCCTTCTAGCAAAGTGTAGTGAGTCCTTACTATATGCACTAGGCTTCCATATCAGGCAACTCACAAAAGCACCAGGAGGGCAGTGATTTGTATGTGTTTTGATCATTGCTGCATCTTCAGAACAGACAGCATGTAGTAGGTGCTCAATTAATATCTGTTGGCTCACTGGTAAAGGTGAATGAATGAACCTGCCCAACAACGCTGGGGTAGATATTAGCCCATTTGTCAGAAGAAAGCAAAGCTCAGAAAGAGAAAGCAAAGACTTGCCCAAGATCACACAGCTAGAATGTGCCAGAATAATCAAAATGGGCTTCATTTCCCCATGGATAACACTGAGGCCATAATACCTCAACCCAAGTGAAGGAGGGGACAGAATCACACACTCCCTGAAATCCATCCTAGGACACCTTGCCCTTGGAATGATGATCCCTCCAGGCCTCAGGTTCCTAGCTGATAAAATGGGAGCAAAACCCCCTGCTTTGTTTGCCTCCTTCCTGGGGCTACTGGGAAAGGCGAGTAGACTGAGGGGTGACCTGCTTCTGGAAGTGTGGCCAGAGAACTCTGAATCTGTCTGCCCTGTCCCAGGTGGACCTGATCCGGTCTCTGCCTTGAAGTCCCCTCTAACGCAGCTGGGGCAGCACTGGAAAGGGTCTGTTACTGCTGTGGGCGAGCAAGAACACGTTACCCCTGAGTCTCAGAGAGATGTGGCCGGTGGGGCAGAGAGGGTGGGCACCCCTGATTCCAGGCCACCTCAGCCACTTTCTAGCTGGGTGGCCTTAGTTTCCTCATCTGTTAAAAAAAAAAAAATCATCAAATAGACCTGCCCCATAAGTTTCAATTCAAGTCACTCTGACCTCAGGGAGGAGGGTATAGTGGTAGACAGCATGTTTAGCATGCACGAGGTCCAGTCTGATCCCCAGGACCGCCATTAAATAAAAAATACTAACAATAAGTAAATAAACCTAATTACCTCCCCCTCAAAAAAACAAAAGCAAAACCAAACCAAAACACTGTCACACTGACCTCTACTTATTGAGCACCTACTAGGGGCTGGCCCTGGGGATCAAGTGAGAAGGCAGATGGACACGGAGCACCGTGTTTCTAGGGGAGACACACCATTAAACTGAGTGATGACAACAGTGTGCAGAGGAGAGCTCTGCAGAGGAAGGACGGGGACTGGGAGAGCCCAGAGGAGGGTCCCCCTGCTTTGCATGGTCGGGTAGGAGGTTGGAAATGTTTCCCTGGGGAAGGGACGGTTCAACCAGGTTTAAAAATGATGTCACCTAAGCAGGATGGAGAAGGGAGAGTGTGCACCAGGCAGAAAGAAGCTGGGAGAGTGCATGGCATGGGCGGAGCTATGGGAAGAAGTCTGGTGCAGTGAGTGGTGGCAGAGGATCAAAGGAGACCAGCCCTAAATGGGCTTTTCCACTTAAAGAGCAGTGTCCCTTTCTGTGCTGTTGTCATGGTGCTAGTCACAGAGCCCAATTCTCCCCGTCCCAGTCCCCCCGGAGTCCCCACACTCTCCTCCTGCTCCTATACCCCAAGTACAGGCCTCTCCTGGTGCTTCCTGTGCTGCCTGCTAACTGGGAGGAAGCAGGAAGCTATCGCTACTGGGAAATGTCCCTGCCCCACCGGGTGCCAGGTGGGGCCAGTGGAAGGATGGGGGGTGGCCAAGCAGGAGCAGCTTCCGGGCTGGGCCGCCCAGCAAGAAATTCCCGGGGGGCTGAACATTATCCGCCCAGCACTGTGGGTGACAACAGGGCCCGTGGTGTTCACGTGCCTGCCTCCAGCCCACAGCCCGGCTCGCTCCTCAGATTCTCCAGCTGGCGGTGGCCCTGCTGCCATGGAACACTGGTGTGTCTGTGGGCATTCAAGGCCACACCAACTTGGTGGGGTGTGCGCATGCCTTCTGGGGTCATGACCCACAGATTTCATGAATGAAGTCCCCAGCACTGTGCCAGTCTTCTGGGAGGATAGGGGAGAGTTTGATGAAATGAGACACCACTAACAACAACCACCACTTCCTGAACCTACTAGGTTAGGCCTTTCCGCTGCGCTGGACTCACCAAAGGATTAGGGGGAAAGCCTTTATTATGGCCAACCAGGTCTTGTGTGATCCACCTACATACACAGTACACCTGTACACACCTCTGCACCTCATCTCCTACCGTGCTCTCCCCACTCCCTGCCACATTTCTCTCAATAGTCCTCAAACACACCAAGCCCTCTCCCACCTCAGGGACTTTGCACTTGCTTTGTCCCCTGCCTGGGACACCGCCCCCAGGTATACACACTCTTCTTCCTCTAATATCTGCTCAAATGTCACCTTTAGAGAGACCCACCCCGACTATATTCCAGGTCCAGAATCCATTAGTTAGCTGTCACTTCCCTTCCCTTGCTTCAGAGTATATCACCACCTACAGTGTACCCTATATTTACCTGCTTATCACGTCTCCCCAACTAGAACATTAGCTCCACAAAGGCAGGGACTTTGTCCCTTTTGCTCACTGCTGTATCCCCAGCACCTAAAAGTACCTGGCGTACAATAGATGCTCATTAATATTTGTTAAATTAACGAATGAATGGGGTTTACAAATGAAGAGACTGAGGCTCAGAAAGGTGACCTGCCCATGGTTACAGAGTTCAAACAGCCAAGACTTGAAGCCAGACCGCTGGTTCCAAACAGTGAACTCTGTTCTATCGGAGCCCTCCTCAGGCCATCTCTGACACTTAGAGCCTTCCAGCTCAGAGGCCCATTTCTGGGGGGACAAGAAGCTGCCCATGCCGGCAGCCCAGGGAATGGGCAGAGGTCTCACAGGCGAGCAGGCCCACAGCCCCGGCTCCAGGGCCTTGCGCAAGGCAGCCGGATCGCCAGGCCTTGGTGACTCCATTCCTGCTTGTTCCCATGGGCATTGGCAACAGGAAAAAAACAGGCTGGAAAGGCAGCCCAACAGCTGCGGACAAAAAGGCCAGCTCCCCCTGTCCCCAGGGTTTTCCTCATCTGCTTCCTGGAGGGGAGGAGGGGCAGGCAGGGCTGAGTCCGTGGTTGAAGACAGGCCTTCGGCAACAGGGCTGGAAATAAGAGGAAGGGCCTCTTCCTTCTGAAGTGCCCCCATCCCTTTTCCTCATGACTAACGTCCATTCCAGGGCACAGTAACTCTGGACAGGAATAGGTATGGGGGAGGGTAGTACAAACAGCTCTGGGAAAGGCTGGTTACACAAAGCTGAGCTGGTTCCTTCCATCCTAAATGTCCTAAACACCACGATGAGGAAACAGGGGAGGGATACAACTATTTAGTGTTTCACAAACTTGCTTAATTTGGAACCCTTACTTCTTACAGACCTCATGGGACTAGGGTTCAATACATTTGGGGAACACCCACCCCAAACATACCTTTCCCTCGGCTAGCGGCCAACTAGCTCTCCCTAAGTAAGGATTCAGATATAAGGTATGAGCCGCCACCACCACAGGGGTTTTGCAAAGTGGGCTCCTGAGACAGAAAAGCCTCAACTGAAGTCCCATGAGATGAAGTGCGGATGGGAAAAGCAGGCCAGGTGCCAGCTAGCTGGCAGCAGGAGGGTATGCTCTCTCCTGGGGTGAGAAAACCCAGACAGAAGCTGCCCCTTCCCTCCCTGGCCACCAGCTGCCTTCTTAGGAAATGAGTTCCATCAGACGGGACAGAGAGGCCTAGTGCCTGGTCACTCCTAGCATCCTAAGACCAAGAAGAAGGTCCCAGGGTACCTATGCCCGGAGACAAAGGGAGTTGAGTGTTGGATGGAAAGCTCTGATGCTGAGTGCAGAGACGGGGATGGGGGATTGCTAAGTGAGGGGCTGGTGGTCCTCCAGGCAGCAGGTGGGCCATGAGGGATGGACAATGAGCTTCCACCTCACCCCACTGTCTTGGGCAAGTCCTGTCCCCTCTCTGGACCTCAGGCTCCCTTGGTCAAATGATGCAGTAGGCCTAGATCACCGGTTTCCAATCTGTCCTCAGCAGCCTCAGGGGCCACTTCAGACAGTGGGTAAAAAGGGGTTGGGGGGGATAGGTAGAGTTTGGGCCCTCTCCCCCCAAGTACTAGCTTCAATAAAAGCAAATCCACCTTTTCCCATTTTATATTCTGAACTTCTACATAATATGCCTGGTTCAGTCCCTGGTTAGCAGTAAGCAAGTCACTTCACCTCTCTGTGCCTCTGTTTCCACATCTGTAAAGTGGGCAAGACAATTTATATTTAATAGTATCTACCTCATAGGGTTGTTGTGAAAATTAAATAAAAATGTAAAATGCTATAAATGGCCCTAGCACATGATGAATGCTCTATAAGAGTTTGCTGTTATTTATCAAAATATAATAGTATTTAATCAAAATACTAGTATTTTGATTGAAATAAGGGTTTTACTGCTTAATAAGAAGTTTGAAGGTTTTCAGCTTAAGTGATCCCAAAGGTTCCTTCTGGCTTTGCCATTTCAGGACTGAAATCCTGAAATGTTAGGATTCTAAAATTCTGGGAAACAACAAGTTTCTACTGTACAGCACAGGGAACTATATTCAATTTCTTGTAGTAACTTATGGTAAGAAAGAATGTGAAAACGAATATATGTATGTTCCTATATGACTTAAGTATTGTGCTGTACACCAGAATCTGACACAACATTGTAAACTGACTATACTTCAATAAAAATACATGAAAAAAATGAAAAAAAATATCCTGGGCTGTGACTCCCACCAGCACAGAGGGCAGGGCTCATGGAAGGAATTACAAAGTTAGAATCAAGCCATACAGAACAACTTCAGAGAACCGACCAGCAAAGGGTTACCGTCATCATCGCTGTCATCATCATCTACCTATTTATACTTCCCCCACTACCCTGTTCCAGAAACTCAAAGCAGCTTACAAAGATGTACACATACCAGCAAGAGAAAATTAACTGAAGATGCATAAGAAAAACTCGGGTACAGCAGACAGATACGGCATGGAGTGAGGTGGGTCGGCAGAACGCATGTGCTCAATTCTGGGGGTCTGGGAAAGTGACAAGGCATTGGGTTCTAAGCTTTCCAGTAGCCAATGGGAAGAAGGAAACCTGACCCGTCCCTGGATTCCCCAGGAGGTAAAAACAAACTGGTTGCTTAGAAGAAGCACAACTATTCCTGATACTGATGGCACGAGTGTCCTGAGGGTAAAGGTTTATCGGGCACCCTTCTTTGCCCTTGCCAGAGGGGCCAGCATCCTGCTGGAGTCCACTGACCGTGACCCTTTGAGGCTGAGGTCAGGGGCAGAGGCTACAGTGATCAAAAATCCAGGAGGCTGGAATGGAGGCCCAGGGAGTGCCCCAGCATCCTTGGTCTGGGCAGGATTACCCATCCCTTCCCATGCCTGAACACAGCCAATGCCCAAAATAGCCAGAGCAGGTGACTGGTGCCAGGAGGCCCGGGGCAGGGGACCTGGCTAGGCCCGCCCACAGTGGAGGGCCCAGTGGGCCAAAGCACACACATCCCTGGGGCACAAACGAGCACCTTCTCTTGGGCACACGGCCGTCTCTGGGAGTCCCCCACCCACCAGGCTCCCCCCTCAGCTGCACGTTGCTCACGCAGAGCCCAGGCAGCTGCTCCACCCTTCCCGCAAGGCAGGCCTTCCTGCAGGAGCCAAATGGAAAAGGCTTCACAGAAACAGCCGTACCATATAGGGAAGTGCTTGAAGACCTCCTCCCGCTCCTCACCTCCAGGACCAGCCTCCCTCAGGATTCTCCTGGATCTCCTCAGCTGCAGGTCAAGACAATGGGGGCTATTCTGGGCTGCATGGAGGGTATTTAAAGCCCTGGCTGGGCCTCATTCCTGGGGGAACAAGAAGCCTGACCTTGGCAAGACCTTCCTGAAATTGTTGCTGCTCAGACTGTTGTGGCTGCCTCCCAACCTCTCCTGCCAGGCCTTAAGGCCTTGAGGGATGCAGCACAAGTGCCTCCTCCTCCAGGAAGCCCTCAGGGCCACTGCCTCAGACCCTCAGAGGAGCTAGGTCCTGGCCCCTGCTTTGTCACTGATCTTCTCAGCCCCAGTTTTCTCACAAAATGTGGATGAAAGTACCAGAATATATACATGTACTCAGAGGCTTCTGTGGTTAAAATCAAGTTGTGTCTCCCCAGCCACTATGTGGGGTAGAACATAAGCGGGGTGGAAATCTTGTCTGTTTTGTCACTGCTCTTTTTCTAGCACCTGGCACACAGTAGGTGCCAAATAAATATTTACTGACTGATACAAATATTTGTGGAATGTGTCTGTAACCCCCACAGAACCACCCACAGAGCTGAGTACACAGGTGGCTAATACTTTTTGGTAGTAATATTGCCAGATCTCATTTGGGGCCCTTGAAATATGCCAGGCCTTATGCTAAGCACTTTACATCGCTTATCTCATTTAATTTGCTCAACAATCCCAAGAGGTAGGTACTATTATTATTTTATTTTACAAGAAAATGGGAATTCCTCTCCAGGTGATTAAGGAACTTGCTTGGGGTCTTAAAACTAAGCAGCCAAGCTGGGAGTCAAAGCCAAGAACCCAGAAGCCACTGTCATCCTGCACAAACACACTCCAAAAGAAGGCAGTGGGGTGAACACTGAGCTGGGAGCCAGGAGCTTGAATTCAGCCACTCAGTAGCTGTGTGACTTTAAGCAAGTCACTGGCCTCTCTGGAACTGTTTTCTCTTTTATAAAAACAGGAGCACTTATTCCTATTCCTTTGTGTCATTAGTAAAATCAAAGGAACTAAGGGATGAGACCATGTCCCCTATGTTCACCCCAACCCCTCCCCAGGGTCAGCAGCTATGAAGAATGGTGGGGAGATGTTCCGGAGAGGATGGGGGTGCCCAGCACTGGCTCTTTAACAAAGCTGAGCAGCTGCTGACAACAGCTGGTAAGAGTTCTGGGCCTGGCCCAAGCAGGGGGAGAAGGGGCGGGCTGAGAGGTCACCTCTGGCCCTCCCCTGTCACCCTTCCCTGCTGACAGCTGCAGGGGCCTCAGGGCCAAGGGTCCCACAGCAGGAGGCGGGTGGAAGCAGGCTGACTAGGGTCATCTCAGTCCTCATGCTGCCAAATGCTCAAATCCCAGGGTGCCTGGCCCCGCTGGGCCCACTGGCCAGGATACGGGCCTCACTGCCCCACCCCACAGCCCTTTCCCCAGTTCCTGGGGAAGTCTGGGGTGAGCGTGGAGGGGCTGGAGCAAAGGTCTGCGGGCTGAACAGGCCTCGCCTGGAGGCTGGGCTGCCCCAGGGACCCTGGCGGGAGGTGGATGGGCAGGGCTGGGTAGGAAAGGGGTCCTAGGAGAGGCCTTGTGGTTTTCCTGGCAAATGGCCAGGGTTGCAGGCCCTTCAGGGAGCCTCCTTGGAGCCTATGAACCCAGCCTTGCCCCGCCCCACCCCAGGGCCCTCTTGGCTCCTCAGCTCCACTCCCAGCTCAGTGCCGATCCCTCCGGTCTGCAAGCCCACGCGGCTCTCGCTCCTCTGAACTCTTGCACACCCGTAATTACCACTGACCATATTTTCCGAAGCAAACATGGAGAACAGTTTAACAAAGGATTCCTGGGCCACTTCCAGGTGTCAGAGGCAGCCTGGGAGATGTTCAAATACTAGGATATGGTCACAGTTTTGGTGAAAGACTATTCTTATATTATTTTATTCAAAAATCAAAGCTATCCTAGGAAATGTGTGTTGGCCACACACTACCTCACACCACGTAGAGCTGACTGGATGCCCTAGCCTTGCAACTTCCTAGCTGTGCAGCCCTGGGCAAATCACTAGAACTCTCTGAGCCTCTGAAGCCTCAGCCATGAAACAGGAGTAAAAATGGCCACCTCACAAGGCTGCTGTGATTCAACAGGACGACCCAAGAGCTTAACCCACTGTCTGGCATTTACCAGGTTTAAGAGTCATTTCTTGCCTTTTTTCCCCTCCCACCCCTACTCATCCAAGACCTTACACGTCAAGAGACCCCTGGGGAGAATAATTCCTATTCTGCCCCCTCACAGGCTAGGTAGGGCTCAAGAGAAACCTACCTACAAAAGGCTCCAACAGATTCCTGGGTCCTGGGCTGTCAGGGCTGGAAGGGATCACCTAGCCCGACACCCTCACTTATCAGAAGGGGAAACCAAGGACCAGAGAGGGCAAGTAAGGATATCAAGAAGGCCCAACCAGTGTTGGAGAGGCTGTGTTCACATTCCATTCGCCCTGGGTGATGCTACCTCTTGGAGCTTCATTTTAATGTACCTCCCCACCCCAGCACTGTTACAGGGATAAGCTGGATTATGTATGGCAAGTTCCCGGAGCAGTGCTGGGTACTTGGAGAAGATGTGGCAGATGAAGAAGTGGAAGAAGTCTCCCAGCAAGTTATTGACAGAGGCAATAGGAGTCTCCTGGCTCCTAACACAGGGTCCTCTGCCTCCCACGGTGCCCCTCCTTCCTATCTCTCCCCAAGGCTGGGATCTGGGCTGCACAGATGAGGACTCTGGGAGGGTGCCATTAGGCTGGGTCTTTGTGATGGGCCTGAGACCCCAGTCTCAACCTCTGGGATTGAGAACGGGTCCCTTCAGCCCACCTCAAGCCCCAGGCAGACAGGCCCTGCATCGGAAATGTCAGAAAGGGCTGGCAAGCAAGGGGTGCGTGTCCTTGGCAGGGAGAATTCACCTCCCAGGGACTCGGGTTACCGGGTTACCGGAAATGATAAATCTTCTGCTGCCTGCCGCCTCCGACCAGGAATGTCTGCTACCCCAGGGAACATCCTGTGCACCTGCCCCCAACAGCCCAGGGACAGCCAGGACCTGGCCCACCCTCTGCTCCAGACCCGACCCCAGGGGCCTTGGCTTGATCTCTCAGCCAAAGGGCACCTGCCGTTCTGGGATGGTGGGAGAGATTATAACTGACCAATCACAGGAGGAGAAGAGAGGGCTGGAAGGGAGACCCCCAGATTATTGAGAGCCACCCTAAATCTGTTCCATTCAATCTTGTTAAACGTGGAATCTGAGCCTCAAGTTTGGATGAAACTTGGGTAAACTCTTGTTAACTCAACGTAGGGGCAGCATCACGTTAAGCTCTGGGGTAGGATTAACCAGGCTGGAGGCCTGGCTCTGCCACTTGCCAGTTGGGAGGCTTTGGGTAAGTCACTGCAGCACCTCCCACCCCTCATCTCTGATACGGAAGTGACAAGGCAGTGATGGGCACCCTGTGACATGCATGGAGCTCAGCTGTGAGTCATTTAGCACAGGGCCTGCACACAGAAGTGCCCAATAAACAGTGACCATTAGGTACCAGGAAGTGTCAGAAAGGAGAAGAGAAGATAACCAAGAACTGTTACGTGAGCACATACTACTTTACTTGGAACCAGCTGGATCATAAACCAGTTCTTGTTAAATGGTGACAGTGCTACAAAGAAAGATATAATAGGGTGAGGGGGACAGGGAGTGGCTGGGTGGAGGTTGCTACTTTATACAGGCTGATCAGGGAAGGTGGCACAGAAATGTGAAGGAAGCTAGTGCATTCATAGAAGAGCTCTCTAAGCACAGGGAACAGCAACTGCAAAGGCCCCAAGGCAGGAGTATCCTTGGAATGTTCTGGAAACAGCCAGGAGGCCAGTTATCTAACCCTAACTGCCCTGAGAGTGAGGTATAATTATCCCCATTCCTCAGATGAGGAACATGGGCTCAGAGAGGCTTGCCAAGATCATAGAAGGAGCAAGTAGCAGAACCAGAATTCCAACCCTCTTCTCAGCAAAAAGTCTAGGGGCTCTTGTCCTCAGAGCTCCCATGGGGAGGGACGGAACAGGAGAAAAGTATGCAAGATGTTCAGTCAGAGGCCTGATTCCTCCAGACTGGCTGTGTGATCTCGGACAGGTTGTATCTCATTGCTGGGCCTCCATGTCCTTAGCACTCATGGACCAGTAGTGATGCCTGTTCGTCCACGCCCCAGCTGATGAGGGGCCAGAAGGGGAGGGGAGAGTATGATGCCGTGAGGTGACCTTGAGATTCTCTGGCACCTCAGACCCAAAGCTCCTCCCCTGATAGATGTGAATGCCACATACAGACCAGACCAACCTGAACTGCCCAGGGCAACCTCCTGCCTGGCCCCTGAGAGTTTGCACCCTGCCTACGCCTGCCTGGACCCTGTCCCCACTCAGCACCCAGGGCCCAGCCACAGCCAGGAATCTGTCCTGCACTCTAGCTCCAGGTGTCAGCCATGCCCCTCACCCCGGGGACCCAGGACCCAGCCCATAAATAGCTCCTGGTGTTCCTGGCCAGGCAGAGCCCATGATCAGCCTTTGTAACCAGGGATGCCAAAGCAGGCCGGGCCTCGCGGGCATCAGGCCAGACCCTGAGGCCCAGCCAAGTGCAAACAGCATGCTTGGCGCCCAGATACAGGCGCGTTAGAGCGGGCAGGCTGCCCACTGCCCCCGTCACAACAAACCATCATCTCCACCCTGCCGAGAGGGGCCCAGGCAGCCAGCACCTCTGCTGGGAGCTGGGGACTGCCAGGGGAGGCCTCCTCCCCCAAACCCAGGAATCGGCAGTGGGAATCTCCAAGGCTGGACGTGGAGATTCCAGATGCCAGCAGCTGAACGGGGAGCTAAGCAGAGGCAGACTGAAGGGAGTGGGTGGGAAATGAAAGCAGGAAGGGTGGGCTGGATGGAGCCAAGTCATGGACTTCTTAGTACTAGGTGTGGAGTCAGGGAAGGGGAGAGTGAGACCTCCCCAGCGCCAAAGGGAAAGCAGGCGTGGAACAGTGTGGCAAGAAGGGCAATCCTGTCTGCCTCCATCAAGGCCCAGGGGTCTCTCAGGCCTCCAGAGACTGCGGCTTCCAAAGTGGGACAAGGATCCAGTAACAATGACCACAGCTACTCCTTACTGAATGCACATGTGCTAGTGAACAGAACTTTCCGCGGTGATGGAAATGTTCCGTATCTACATCGTCCAGTAAGATAGCCACCAGCCCCCCTGTGGCTACTGAGCACCTGAAATGTAGTTAGTGCAACTGAGAAAGTTTGATTTTATTTAGTGAAATCTTAACTTTAAACAGTCACGTGTGGCTGGCGGTCACCAAGGGCAGCCATCCCCTCAGACAGGGCAAGGTTATACCATCACCAATCCTTAACCCAAGCCTGAAGGTAGAGCTATCTCCATTTGACAAAGCAGGATATTGAGGCTTGCCCAAAGCCAAACAGCTGGTGAATGGCACAGACAAAACCAGAACCCAGGCCTGGCCGCTCCATTGTGCTCCCCACCCAGGGTTATTGTCAATACTGGAAAAGACTAACGGAAATGGTACATGCACGGGCGATAAGGCGGCCCAGTTAATCAAGACGTCAAGTCTCTTGTTTTGGCCTGAATTCTGTCAGCTCCACCGGTTATCACATGTTGACCAGACGGGCCATTTATAAAAGTCTTTGATTTCTTGACATGAAAAAAAGGCAGGATGATGATGGAATAATACCATCTGGTGGAGAAGCCAAGTCTTTGAGAACACTGGGAATCTTCAGTGACAATAATGATCCGCTTTGCCTTCCCCACCTCATCACTCCAGACCCCAAGCAGCCCCTCGAGGCCGTGAGGACTGGATGACTCTCCCACAGGACACATTTTCCTGCCTCCAGGCCTTTATGTATGCTTTTCCCTCCTCCCAGAATGCTGTTCCTATGCCTCCCAATCAATCTACTCATCCATCCTTCAAGGTCTGGCTTAACTACCACCTCCACTCTGAACTCTTCCTGGACCCCCCACAAAGACATCTTTCTCCCCCACACATCCGTAGGACTTAATTTCTACCTCTTAGAGGACTAGAGATTTGGTCTTAATTATAGCCACTTGAGTAAATGTCTCTCCTCTCCTGTTGAAATCAAAGCTCCTTGGGGACAAATATCAGGTTGAGTTTTTTTCCCATCATACTTATATATACTATGAAAATACATATATATATATATACACACACATATATATATATACACATATATATATACAATGTGTGTGTGTGTGTGTATATATATATATATAAAACATTTGGACATTTCTCAATGCCAAGCAGCAGCAAGTGCATAATAACCAAATATTTGCTAAATTGAATTGAATTATAAATAGTGGCTTAGAAGTTTGAGGACTCAATTTCTTATGGCTCTGCCCTAATCTCCTGTGATCCTGACAGGCAAGTCCCCTCCCTACTCAGGACTTCAATTTATACATCTGTAAAATGGGGGCAATGATAGTGCCCACCTTGTTGAGAGATTGTTTGTACCTATTATATTTACTTAACCAACACTACGTGCCAGACACTTGACAAATATTATCTTCCTCATAACCCTATGAGACAGGTATTACTATCACTCTCCCTATTTTATAGAGAAGGAAACTGACTGTGAAATTAAACAGATAAGAAAGATAATGCAAGTCAGGTGTTTAGCACAGCATGTGGCACATGGCACGTACTAAATAAACTATAGTAACTTTTTTTTTCCTGTATAAAGAAAAGTCTACAGAATTGGGGGACATTTAGGATACCTTCCCAGGGCTGGGCATGTAGTATTTGCTGTTCGATTGACTCAATCCCCAAAGTACCGGTGATAGGAGGGGTGGCCCTAACTAAGCCCAGGGCAGCCGCTGCTCTGACTCCCCTGTCTCCCTCTGACCTGCCAGGCAGTGGCCACTGTGCATACCACAAGCACACCAGTAGGGAACCCTTTTCCTGCCCCCACTTTCTCCAAGGATGTGAAGTATGGAATGACTTTGGGGAGATGGCTCAGGCTCAGCTGTGCTGATCCCATGGGTGAATGGAGGGAACAGAGTCTGATTAAGTCTCAAAGGCAGGGGATACCCTTGACCTTCTCCAGTCCTGCCAGGGGCTAGGACACCCCATTCTTCTCCCCAACTCCAGCCCAGACCAAAAGAGGGGAAGGAGGAGCAGAACTGGAGAGAGATAACATTGCTGGGGTTCCTATGTTGGCCATCTCTCCAGGCCCCTGTTTTCACAATTGTCAAATGATAGTAATTCCTACATCACAGGGGTGGTTTTCAAGATACAATGAGACAACGCACGTAAAGTGGAGCTTCTCCATCTTTAACATGCACGTGAATCACCGGGATCTTAGGATCTTGTTGGCATACAGATTCGAATTCAGTAGGTTTGGGTGGGGCCTGAGACTCTGCATTTATAACAAGTTCCCAGGTGAGGCCCAAGCTGCTGGTGCATGGATCACCCTTTGGGTTATGAGGACAAAAAGGGACTAGAACAGCACCTTGCACACAGCAGCCTTCAGTAAAAGTTAGCTGTACGTTTTCTTCTAGAGATTTAATCCCTAGGAAACATCCCTAGGGCATTGGAACCATTATGTCACCCCTGGTAATACTGAGTCCAGTGAGGCTGAGTGACTTGCTCAAGCACAGAAGGCTAGGACTCAAGGCAGAAGCAGGATTCAAGGCCAAGTCTGCAGATCCATCCTCGGCATGCATCACACCACCCCAAGCCCCACCCACCTCAGTGGCAGCCAGAGGCCTGGAGCTGAGGACACACCAGCCCTGCCCCTCAGTGCCCTCTCAGGCCCCTGCTGGGCCAACCAGGCCTTTGGGCACAAGCCCAGGCTCCCCTCAAGAGAGGCCCTGGACTATCACCTCCACTCCCCCAGTGGCAGCTTCCAGCAGCCTCCCCCTCCACCGCCTTATAAAGCGCCCCAAGCTGCTCTTTTCCAAGTTGCAGTTTAATTTTATGTGGAGGGAACCAATTGTCCTCTCCCTGCAGCCTCAGCCTGACTGCTTCACACATTCCTTCTGGAGCAACATTACCTAATTTAACCATAGCCCCTGCTCTCCAGGGCTCTCAAAATAGCAGCTGCCAGTGGGGGAAAATGCCCTAATGTTATCAAAATAAACAATTCTCCCTCCTCCTCCACTCTTGGCCAGCACCAGCCTCAGGACCCAGCCCAGGGAGGAAGGAGGGCTGGGAGGACGAAGGTGGGCCAACGCCGAAGCCCCCTTCTCCCCATCCTTCCAGCCCTCTCAGAGATACCCTCTCATACATGTTCCTGGGACCGCCCCATGCCTTCTCCCCGCAAATCCTCCAGCTAATCCCACGGGGCCAACGTTGCCCAAGACTAGGATTCAACTTTCACTTTCGCCTAATAACAAAAACTATACTAGCAATAATTGCCACCATTCCCCAGGTACTCATTATGAGCTAAGTACTTCCCACACCTTGGCTTACGGACACCTGCAAAGCAGGGATTAGTATTCTCTTGTTTCAGATAAGGAAATGGATGCTCAAAAAAGTGCAGTGACTTGCCCAGGGTCCCCCAGCCCTGAAGTGGCAGAGGTAGGACTGGAACCCAAACCCACCTGCCTCAAAGCCCTAACTACCTACTACCTTGTGACTGGGACACCTCTGCAGGGTCTGAGCCCAGGAAAGGAGGAGCAAAGGGTTTTTTTGCTGCTAGAAGGGGCTTGCTCAGCTGGTGTATCACTGTAGGGTCTGCTCACATGGCTGGCGCCAAACCACAGGGGCCTATTATACCCTAGCTCACATTTCACCCAGACGTTTTACCCTAGGACTCCAAGGGCACAGGCTGCCGGTCAATCTGTGATTCCAGGCCCCTACTCCCTGCTCCCCCCGCCCCACGTGCCCCAGAGCAGGGCTGCCATATTAAAGTAGGGAACACCCAAGTGCCCACATACCTCAAGTGCAACCAGTGGTTAAGGAGCTGGGAGAGTGGGCCTCCCCCTCCTCTGCTCTCAACACACAGAGTAATCATTAACCAGCTCACAGCATCCCACCCCAGGGGCCCCTTCCCACCTAGGGTATTCTAGGGCCACTTTCCCAGCCAGCCACTGGGATTCTGAGGCCCCTAGTTCAGGGGAAGGGGCGACTTAGACCGGGAAGGCCTAATCTGTTATCACTAGGGCAGGTGGCCCAGCAGGTGCCTGGAGGGCACTTAGGAGCATCTGGGCCTTCTTCACTCACAACCTTCCCTGCCCTGCTCCCCTCCCCAAATTATGAAGATTCATAAGTGAAGAGTGTTGGACACAAGAATGGACACTAGGGTCCCCTTAAGGGGCAGGGGGAGGCAGAACAAAACCTAGCCCCAGCATTTACCCAGGACCAAGTACCAGGGACAGTCTTGAAGAGGGGAAGCGAAAATCACAAAATAATAGCTCCTGTTATTTATCAACTGCCTGTTCTGGCTGGAGGTGATTTACGTGATCTAATCCTCATCAAAGCCCTGCAAAGATGGTATTACCATTTCCAGCTAATAGATGAAGCTTAGAGAGGTTAAGTCACCAGCCCACAGTCACACAGCAACAAGTAACAGAGCTAGGACAGGACTCAGGCCTGTGCCTCCCGCCCATGACACTGTCCCAAAGCATAATCTGTAGAATTAACTAGAGCAAAATTAACTGATGGGAGGCTAACAGGCCACATAAAGGAGCATCTGAGCCCTGGCCAAAAACTCAAGGGGTGAGCGAGTTAGTAGGGGTGGGGATGGTAGGCAGGGTGCCCCCCAAATCTGGACATGCCAAGTAAAGGTGGCCCCTGGGGCTTCCACCCTTCCTGGAGGGGACCTGAGGCCTGCGTGAGGTGGGTGGGGCCTCTCAGAGTGCCGAAGGGTGGAGGGTGGGACCTGCAAACCCCTCCCCCAGGAGGTCACTTAGAGAATTCCCTTCGATTGCTCAGGTGAAACCTAGGTGAGGCCCAGGCAGGCTGGAAGCTTTGATCTTATCACACATTCCTGCCCCAGCCATCCCTGTCCCTGTCCCCTCCCTACCTCCTCCCACCCAGGAGGTGGGAAACCAGGAGGACTTAACCCTTTCCTCCCATTGCTTCAAATCAAATCCAGGCTTGAGCTGATCTCTGCCTCCCTGGAGCTCCCCATGAGAGCAGGGAGAGAGAAAAGGAAGGAAACTGGGGCGCAGGGGCTTCAGCCCTACTTCTCTTGTTTAAGTCACTCAACGCTGCAGAGCCCCAAACCTGAGCTGCTGGCAGCTTCCATTTCTCTTCAAGTAAAATAACCAGACCTGGGATAAGTAAGCCTCGCTATTTTTCACATCCATGAGCTCATCTGAGACTCACAGCAAAACGGCCTGCTCTCCAATCTGCCCTAGCCCAGGGGAGCGCTCTCCCTAACGGGGCTGAGACAGAGTCACAAAGACCCCAGATATCTCCCAGAGGTCCCGTGGCCCTAGGAAGGTGCTCTCAAGCTCTTAGATACCCTTTCTTGAATGCAGCCTCCTTCTGTCAAATGACCTCCCCTTTTACTGAGGAGTCCACCACCCAGCTTGTCGCCCCATCAGACTAGAAGCTCTTTCAACCCATACTTGGGGTTTATACCTAATACAAGGCTGGGTATATAGCTGGCGCTCCATAAATGTTGGCTGAATGACTGAATGAACGGTCTCATTTCGCCTCTGGGGAAAATTATGATCCGAGAAGTTAAATGACTTGCCCAGGATCACTCTGGTAGGGCCAGGAGGAGAATGACTTCTAGTCTAGCACTCACTTGCTAAACAAACATTCCAGGGCCCCTGGATGTTAGCTGAGGCGATCCTCCACGGGTGGACCACTGCAGGAGTGACCCCAGGTCCACATAGGAGGACAGGTGAGGCTTCAGGGAGGTCTTAAGGGAGCAGGGGAGGCTTCTCCTTCATCTATTTCCCTAGCCTGGGGCCTGGCACTTGTGGGCTGGTGGCATCACTGAAGGAAGACATGAGATTGGTAAGACGGTGGGCTCTGCATGGTGGCTCCACCAACCCTTGAGGGCAAGCTGGCAGTTTACTCCAGTAACTCAGTGTCCCTTTCCTCTGACTTGGCAAGTGGGCAAAGAGTGAGAAAGGAGCCCATTTTACGGGTAGGAAAAGTGAAGTCCAGGGAAGAGGGTCAGTGGCTGGCAACCAAGAGGAGGCCCAGGAATTGACCTTTGCCTCCTAGTCTGACCAATTATAGGGTAGGGGACTGGAATGCATGTCACCTCAGCTATCTTGGTGACTTCCTTCCATTCTTTCCCAGTGTTAATGACTCAAGCAGCAGGCCAGGGCCTTCCTGCTCACACACTTAACAATGTAAACCTAGGGGCGATGGGGACAACTTCTGGACCCCTGCCCCGGATGCCTTTCTCCTTTCACCAGCCACATCCTCCTTGCTCTTTAAGCCCGACTTCCTCCAGAAAGTCTTTCCAGATAATTCATGCCAAACTGATCTTTTCCTTCCCTGACAATCCACTATTGTTTAGACTGTGAGTTGTGCTGCGTAATTATGGTTCGTGAGTTCTACCTCTCCCAAAAGACCCAGAGCTTCTGGAAAGTAGCGACCATGGTGCTAATTTCTTCCAGGTGGACCGACAGAGCTGGATTCAGCTCCCACTTTCCTCTGCATTTGGCTATGTGATCTTGGGCAAGTCACTGTCTTCTCTGAGCTGTTTTGCACCTGGGAAATGGGGGCATAATCCCAACTACACAGGGAAGCTGATAATGCAGACAAAACATTAGTACATTGGTACACAGTAGGTCCTCAGGCAATGAATGAGTGAATAAATGAATGGATGCATGGATTCTTGATTCTTCCACCATACGAAGATGTTCAAATGACACAGTTTGGGACTTACATATAGATTCTGCTCCCAGCTGGGCCACTATTGAGATGGGCCCAGGGCTGGCTCAGAGCAGGCCTCACTCAGCAAAAATCCACTGAACTCTAAACAGGGCAAAACCTACAGGCCCTGAAGGGAGCTTGGGACTTGACTGAGAAGGGTCCAGGTTCCCAAGGGTCTCAGTCCCAGGGAAAGCCAAATCCATTTCCCTGGGGCATGTTATCACAAACTGAGCTAGAGGCCAAGGGGCAAAAGGCACCCAAGTCTGAGAAGTAGAAGCTGGATAAGCCCACGTGGCAGATATGCAGCTCGCCGTACCCTCTCCCAAGGCTGGCCCAGCCCACCTCCTCCAGGCAGCCTGTCCTGACCAGGCCAGCCCTCCCAGATTGACCTCTCTCTCCCTCCAGCAGGCTGGACCCATTCAGGAAGGGATGACAAGTCTGGAGTCAGACAACCTGGGCTCTACTCCCAGTTGTGCCACGTACTGAACGGATGACTTGGGCCAGCCATACCCCGTCTCTGTGCCTCATTTCCCCTTCTGCAAAATGGAGATAATAATGCCAACGTCAAAAGACTGCTGTGAGGATTACATGTGATAATGCCCGGAGACAGCCCTGTGTGGGGCTTGGCTAAGAGAGGGTGGCAGCTTTAATTAGAAGGTGTGAGCGCTCACTGAGCGCTGGCTGATGATCTGGGTGACTGAGGTCATTGGGGAGGAGACCCTGGAGGTCCCAGGGTACAGAAGAGATTGGTCTGTCCTCAGGAAACTCTGAGGTCTCGGTTCTTCTGGCTGAAGGGTCACAGGGAGGCAAACGGCAGGCAAACGGCAGGAGAGGGAGAAGAGCCGTTAAGGGACAGAGGCCACGGAGGCCAGGATTTATGAGGCCAGAATTTCAGAGCATCCAGCCCAGCTAGGGATCCAAGAAGAGGCATGATCCCAGTTCCCAACTATTTGAAAACTGGAAACACCAAACAAGGAGGGATGAGTCAGCTGGGGTGAGGAGGGGAGGCCAGGACCGGGGGCAGACAGGGGGTGTCATAGCTGGCTCTTTGGGGATCAGTACAGGGAGGCAGGGAAGAGAGAGGTGGGGTTTGGCTGGGAAGGGGCCAGAAGCAGCTGGGAATTCCCAGCCCCACCCCAGGAGAAGCATCTGTGGGGTCACCTAAGGCCGTCTCTACAGTCCTCCCCTGTCCAGCCCCAGGCTACCTCCCTATCCCCACAGCCTGGGATTGGGGAAAAGATGCCAAATATTAAAAAGTGAAACACCTGGGTGTGACCCACCCTAGTTGGGAAGGGGCATGTCTCTGCCCAGCAGCCCAAGCCCAAGGCACAGGGTCAGGGGAGAGGTTACCATGTACGAGTGGGTCTCTTTCCTTTAGTCCTGCTCTTTCTCTGAGAGCCCATGGGGGCCAGACCCAGAGCTGTACAGCCCCATCTACCCTGGCCACGGACCTGCTGCAGGTTTCCCCACAGCCCTCTGAGCCAGGACCTGCCTCCTCTAGTGGGCCTGAGGGAGGATGGGGCTGGGATGGAGTCCCAGGGAGCCCCCCTCCACCATTCCCCTTAAGATGCATGAACATCTTTTCTGCACCCATGGGAGCCACTTGGCCACAACTCTTGTTGCTCAGAGCCCACCAAATGCGCACATCTGGGAAGGGGACAATGCGTCCACAGGCTCCAGCCTTTCCCAGGCCACACCCTGGGGTGTGCCCCCCTCCTTCTCCCCCTCCAGGAAGGAGCAATCAGGGTGGAAGGGTGGACTCTGTCCTGCAGCTGTGGCCTCAGTGGGGGAAGCGGGGCTAGTGACAGATCAGATGCAGTTACATTCGGGGCTCAGAGGCTGAAAAAGAGAGGCAGAGGGAGCAGGAATGATCCCTTAGCTCCGTCATTCATTCCACCAGCCCAGAGCAGGGCCTGGGTCATAGATGGCAGCAGTTGTGATCAGGAGGTGTATCGTGCTGGGCACTGGGAACCTCAAGTCAAATACCACTCTGGCCTTACCCTCAGCAGGAATGAGACTACTAGAGCTGCCACCAATTGTCAAACACCTTTCATATTCCAGACACCGTGTGAGGTGCATCCACCTAGTCTCATACACACCTGTGAAACAGGCATCATGGTTCTCATCTCTGACCCGAGGCTCAGAGAGATGAAGCAATTTGCCCAAGGTCACACAGCCAATCAGGGCGGGGCCAAGACTTGAAGGCAGGGCCCTCTGAGCCCACACCTTTCCCTTGATCACAGAGCCCAGAGAAAGGGGCTCCGAGTCCTGGGACGGCACAGAGAAGTGGAAGATGGCAGGGTGGGCACCTTGGATTGTCCCACATGCTCCAGGCCTCAGCAGAGAGCAGTGGCTGGGAAGAACAGCTCCCCTGTTTCCGGGGGGGGGGGGCCAGAAGCAGCCCCTTCTCAATCCTCAGCAAGAAGCCTGGGCCTTCTTGGCCTGCTGGCTCCCTCGAGGCTATTAATTTATTCACCTGATAAATGTTCACCTACTATCACCTAGCAGCCTAGACTGGGCAAACTGCAATGAATAAAACTGAGTGCCTGCCCTCACGGAGCTTCCATTCTAGATGGGAGAAGACAGCGAATTCCAACTAAACACGTAATTATACAAGCTATGAGCTTAGGCTGTGGGGTTCCAAGGGATCAGTGTCTGCCGCTCCACAAATGTACACTCAGCAAGACCCCCTTCACCTGCCCTTACAGGCCAATGCAGAGGCTTCAATTTGGGGTGGGGATGATGGGCTGCCCTAGCTGTGAGTGAGTCCAACACCATCCCCACCCCTATGCCGTCTCCTCCATCACCTGCCGTTCTCTGTCTTCCTCCCAAGCCTGCTCCTGCTGGAGTTCTCCCGTTAGTGAAAGCTCCATCTTGCTGATGCCCAAGGCAAAGTTATGGAGACATCCCTGACACCTCTCTTCCTGTCCCCGTCCCCACCCCCAGTCCATCAGCCAATCCTGTCGGCCCGACCTTCAAAATACACTCGGGACTCAGCCACTTCTTCCCACCTCCATCGCCCCGGTACAAGCTCCCATCTTCTTGGGGCTGAGTCATGGACTCTTTGCTTTGGCTCTCGCTGCCTCACGTTGTCTTCCCCACACAGCAACTAGAGTGACCTCTCACCTACTCAGAAGCAAAATCCAAAGTCCCTCCCATGGCCAAGGCTCTGCCCCATCTTCCCTTGCCAAGCCCCTGGCCGCATCTACCACCCCTCACTCATGCTGCTTCAGCCATGTGGGCAGACACACCAAGCACCTCTGTGCCTTTTTGTTAACAGTTCCCCCTGCCTGGAGTGCCCTTTCCCTAGATATCGGCAGGGCTCATACCCTCACCTCCTTCAGATCACTCTCTACCCACTTCCCCATTTTATTTTCTCTTCCAAACACCACCACCACCTGACATAATCAATTTACTGTCTGTCTTCACCAGCTATCTGCCTGCACCAGCTATCAGGCAAGTAACCTGAGGGGAGAGAATCTGACTTTTTTGTTCTCTGCCGCAACCTTGGCACCTAGAACCAGGTCAGGTACTTAGAAGATGCTCAATAAATATTTGCTTAATGAATTTTGAGCATAACACTTCGGGGACTTCAGTTTACAGAATATTTAATCACATACATCATTTGTTCATTCATTCATTCAATACAGACCACAAGCTTTTGTGTGCCAGACAACCCCCTAAAATCCAGGGCAACAGAGGAGCAGGGCGCCCTCCTCTGTGCCTCAGGGAAAGGGCTCTGGTAGGTAGCCAGGAGCTGGTCCTAAGGACATCTCATGGATGCTACAGATGCCTCCCCTAGGGATGCTCTGAGGTCCCTGAAGCCCCGGCCCACATAGGCAACAGGGAAAGGAGGGGAGGGCAGGTTCTGGGGGCGGCTAAGACTTTAAGGCCCCACATTCCCAGGCCTCAAAGAACCGCCTTGTTCCTGGGACTTTCATGACGGTGCCCCTGGCCCAGCCACCCCCAGCAACCAGGAGCCACTCCCTTCTCAAGGCCGCTATTGACATGGACCCGACGCCACCAGGCTGGGCAGTGAGGCTGGCGGCTCCCCACGAAGCGAGTTCCACACATTCTTCTGGGTTTCAGTCAGCCAGCTCTGGGCGCTGGGGCAGCCAGCAGGCCCCAGTCAGGCCCTGGGAGCAGGAGAGGGCAGCAGGGCCAAAGAGGCCAAGGTCTGGGTTGGGGCAACATTCCAGCAGGGCCAGGACCCTCAGCCTAACCGCCCCCTTCCTGGCAGAAGTGAGATGGGGGGAAGGCCAGGGTGGTGGGCCCTGAGAGGAGGGACAGTCGGCTCAGCAGAGCTTTGGGAAGCTGCTGGGGGACGGGGTCACGTTTGCCCACTCCTCCTCCAGTTGATCCCTCACAGCTGGGAGTGGACTGGGTAGGGGGCAACAGGCCAGGGCAGGGAGTCCTTTCCGCATGCCCGAAGTGGTCTGAGGGTCCAGAACTCATAAGTCTGGCCTCCAAGTGGCTTCTGAATCATCACTCCAGATCTTTCCACATCTTGGACAGCCCCTCTCACCCTCCCTCCTGAGACTGGCCCCAAAGCCAGGCAGCCCTGAAGCCTCTTAAGATTCATCCTAAACCTTCAGCCCCTAGTGAACAGCCAGGGGAACCCAGTGAAGGCTTCATACAGAGCAGCCAACCATTCTCCCCTTCACTTCCCACACAGGGTAGGGCTGGCTGGGTCTTAAAGCCCCTGGATTAATTCAACTGTCTGTAGGGCCTCGTGGAATATCCGATGAGGAAATTAACAAACCTACAAACGAACAGGTAGTGCCACAAATGCCTGCCCAAGGGTTTAGTCTTTCTAGGCTCCCGCCAGGACAGGTGTCCCCAGCTGGCCTTGTGGACACTCAGGCACACCTATCCTGAGTGCCTCTGTCCCCAAAGCCAGGCTCCATTGTTCCTTGTCTGTGGTAGCCCCTGCACCATCTAGGACCTGAGTCTTTTTATCAGCATCAGTTATGAGTTTTATTCACACCTACTGCCTGCCTGCTACAAGCAAGTGGGATGCAGGTAGAGCGGCGAGGAGCTTTGTCTGCTTCCAAAGCCTGGCTTGTGATGCCACTGAGTACAAGTGTACAGGAGTCACTGGGCAAGTGACACAACCTCTCTGTGCCTCAATTTCCTCTGCTTAAAGAATGGGCACCCTACTAGTAGCTACAGCTTAATACATTCAACAGATATATTTACTGAGCGCTTACTACCTGCCAGGTGCTAAGGATACAGCACCCATGAGCAAATGCACATAAGTCCTGTACCCACGGAGCTGAAGTTGGGGGAGAGGACAGAGATAAACAAGTCAATAAATACACATCAGATAGTGACAAGAAAAAGCAAAGCAGTTTAAGGGGACAGCAAATGGTGGGCAGAGGAGTCAGAGACCTGAGGGAAGTAAGACAGGGGGGTCATGCAGATATTTGGGGAACAAGTGTTCTAGGGAGAAGGAACCGCAGATGCAAAGGCCCTAAGGTGGGGGTGTGTCTGGCATGGTCTGGCAACAAAGACTGGTGTGGCTGGAGTGAGCAAACAAGGGGAAAGTGGGCAGGAGGAGAGGGTCGAGTTGAGAAGGAGCCGGGGAGGCCGATCTGTAGGGCCTTGTGGGCTAAATTAAGTCAGGGGCTGCGGTCTGACTGTGAGCAACAGGGCAGGGTGCAGGGAGGTTCTGAGCGAGGAAACCACGTGTGAGGATTCGTTGAGAAATTTCATGCATGGCAGACAGTGCGCACTGGATAAATGTGAAGTCTCCATATCATCTTGTCAGCATCTGGCCTGGCACCCCAAGACCTCCTTCCCCACCACTCCAAGCCCTATACCCAGTCACCTTCTGCCACCTTCCCTCCACTCATCTCCCAGGCTGGGCCTCAGGCCCACAGATCCCAACTTGCCTGTGCTCAGCCTGAGAACAGGCCCGGGCCAAGCCATTCGGGGGCCAGGACTCCCCAGATACAAGAAGCTCAGCTGGGGCATTGTGGGATGGAGGGTCCATCTCTGCCCCTGCAAGCCTCTGCCTCCTTCTGTGGACAGACCTGCAGCCTCCCTCTGGAAAGCCCAGAGCACACTCAAAACCCCTCCCAGTGGCAGGTATGGAGCAGGGTGGTGTGGACAGGGCAGCCAGTTTTGTCAAGGGGAGGGCTGAGGTAACACAGCCCCTGAGGGTAGGGGAGGCTCCTCCATTTCCCGCCTGCCCACAGCCTCCCCAGCAAGGAAACCCAGCTGAGGCAGGAAACAGGTATCTGAGTGATTTCCCTCCTCAGCTCTGGAAAACACCATAATCACCCTCAAGAATCCTGTGTCTTGGCAGGTCTGGCCTCAAGAAAGGAAGGGCTAAGGCCCCAGCAGGAAGAAAAGGGGTCAGCAGGCCAAGGCAGGCCCTGAGTCACCCAGGCCTGGTCCCCTTCCCAAGCAAGCCTCCCCACCTCCTCTGAACTGAAATTACTCCCACACTTAATCACAGACCACTGTTTCCTCTGTCTCCTGCCCCCAGTGAGATCTGGAGCTCCCTAAGGACCATCTTAACCTCCCCTCATGTCCGACCTTCACCCACTAACTAAGGGCTTGTGGACACGAACTGAAAGGCAGAAAAGATAAAGGGTGGCAGGCAAGGAGGAGCCAAGGTTGCCTAGGGCACTGGGCTAGGAACCTGCTGTCGTTTAAAACCTACGAACTTCTCACCATTTTACAGATGTGGAAACTGAGGCTCAGAGAGACACTTGCCCCAGATCACACAGCTAGGAAGTGGCAGGGCTGGGATTCAAAAGTGGATTCATGAGACTTCGGTGGCCAAGCTCTTTTCAGCACTTTCACCTTCAGCCTAGGGTGGGACCATGAAGACCTCAGTGTGGTTGCCGAGGAGACTGTAATCCCACAGGATCAGAGCTGCCTGTTCACCCGTCTCAGTTCTGGGAAAGCACAGACAGGGCCTGTTCTTGCTCACTCATAAACCCCAGCCCCTAGTGCCACGCTGGGTGCACTGGTGCACAGTAGGTGCTTAGCAAGTATCTACTGAATGAATGAACCCTGAACTCCCACTCACTGTCATGGAATGCTGCTCAGAGATGAGGTGAATGAACAAGTGAATGAGAGGACTGGCTGCAATCTGGGAATTTCTGTGGAAATTCCTCCCACACACAGCAAACGGTTCCTCCGCCTCTCCCTACTCCTTCCAGGAGAACCCCTGATCGGGGGCAGAGCTGAGGGATCTCTGAAGAGGAAGACATTCCATGTACTAGGTTGGTGCCTACTTTTTGGAAAAGTAAAGATCAGTGCTGGGAGCTCCAAGTTCAGATCAAGACGGGAGCAACTGGATGAGTCCTGCTGGATGTGTTGGGGTGAGAGACTGAGACAGGATTAAGGAAACTGCCCAGATGGGCAGTGGGGGAGGAGAGGTGCTGGGTGGGTGGGGCAAAAGAGGTGAAGGGTCAGGTCTGGGGCGAGTGACTCAGGAGGGCAGAGGTGAAGGGAGCCAGCAAAGCGAGGACTGGGAGTCAGTCACTGGGTAAACACTAGCCGGCTTAGAAAAGTCCCTCTCTTGGCTCTGAGAACAGGGGACAAGGATGGCCCAGGACCACCTGAAAGAGGGTGGGGTGGCTCTGTGGTTCACCACACAAGCCCAGCTCCCCACATGTGCCCGCGTCCACATCTGCCACCAGCTCCCAGCCCAGTGACCCCGCCCTGCCCTTCTCGAGTTCACTGGGTCCTCAGAGCCTCTCCCTGCCATGTGTTCTCTTTTCCTCTGCAAGGGCCCATCCACCCAGAGAGCAGGGAACTGGGCTGTAGGGGCAGGCCACCCCTGCAAGTTGAAGATCTGAGAAGAAAGCTGGGGAAACAGAACTACTGAGTGTCCACCACGAGCGGGCCCAGCACCAGACACTTTCGTCGGTACTCCACCCAGTCCTGCACTTTGAGGCCACGCATTTTGAGTTCCCCGGGGCGTGTGGGCTGGTCTCAGAGAGGTTAACTAGCTTGTGGGAGGTCACACAACTGCTCAGTGAAGAGCAAGGATTGATTCAATTCCTGGGCTGTGGGACTCCAGGGCCCTTGGGCGATCCACAGAAGCCTCAGTTGTGTCCTGAACGGTTCTTTACTTGTGCCTGCCTGGTGACCAGCTCCGAAAGGACAGATGTAGTGGTAAAGTTCCAGTGAGGACTGATAAGGTCTCCATCACCACTGAGTGCCCCTTTTCCAAGTTGGCACAGAAAGGGGTGTCCTCGCCCTGCCAAGTTCCCACCCTGCTTGAAGTTTCTCCGCCTGGCCCCCAGGAACAGCAGGCTGGGCCATGCAGAGCGCGACTCGGAGACTCAGCAACGTGGCTGGGGGACCCACGGGCTCCCACGAGGGCAGGCCCCGCCCCTGGCCCCACGCAGGGTTCCCTGGGCGCCCCTCTGGACAGCCCCACGGCGGAAGGTGGCGCTGGCCTGTGCGTGCCCGGGGTCCCTGGCGGGCGCCGCCGTCCCGGGCCAGAATCCTAGCCGCGCAGCCTCGGCGCCCCCGCCAAGTTGGAGGGTGCGGCGAGCAGGGCCCGGGGCGCCTCCCGCCTCTCCGCCCCGCACACTCACCGCGAGCAGCCGCCCGTGTAGCAGCAGCGCCAGCAGCAGCGCGCCCGCCGCCCGCCGCCCCATGGCCCGGCCCGCTCCGCTCACTCTCTCGCTTGGAGCCAGCCCGCAGCCGCCCGCTGGCCAGCCTGCCGAGTCTTCGGGACGGCGCGGCCCGCTCCCGCCGCCCCCACCCATCCCGCCGCCCGCCCCGCCCCCGCGGGAGCCAGGCCCCGCCCCGGTCCGCCCCGCCCCTGGCGTCAGGCCCCGCCCCCGGACCGCCTCCGGACCGCGGGCTCCGCTCGCCCCTGCGGGCCGCGCTGCCAACTGGGCCTTTGTCTGGGCCCTTGTCTGGGCCCTCAGCCCCCTCTGCGCGAGCCGGCCAACCTAGCTCCCCGTCAAAACCGGCCTGGAGTGTGGGATGGGACGGGGGCCGGGACCCTGCGCGAGGGGCCGCCTTCCTTCAGCGTGCACACCTCTCCGGCACGCCCCCTCCGACCCCCACCCCTAAATGCGCGCTCACATCCTTTCCCACTTGGCAGACGTGACTCCACGCGGGCCTGCTCTCCAGGACCCTCCAGAATAACACGCGCTTACGTACGCCCCTTTCGTACGCGGTCATGCACGCTCATGCCAACTTGGACTCACAAGATCACCCGCACACTCACAACTTTCACGCACTAACGCGCTCATCCACTGCGCGTGAACGCTCGGCACACACACTCTTCATCCAACTTTCATGTACAGAGTCCTCACCAGCTCAAAAGATCATTCTACCTGTTAAAAGCCTTCACCTCTGCAGATGATACAGTGGACACCACTTACACTCAGCTGCCCACGTTCATATTCATATTTTCACACATTCACATATTTGAATCTCAAGACATGAAGCGTAAGTATGTTTTCACGCTCAGATTCCCCACAGGCGCTCACAGTTTACGCACTGGCCAACATAATTTCTCACATGCGTAACACTCACATTTTTTTACATTTTCTCACACACTAACCACAGTGCCTTACAGTAGGCACTAAATACTAAACTGAATTACCCCTGACACCATTTTCCACACCATTCACTCACAGACCTCCTTTGACTCACGTAAATCATGGCCCCAGTGCCAGAGACACACCGACTCACACACCCAGGCCCAGACACAGACACTGCCAAAGCTCCAGTCACAGATGCTTGGGGGGTAAATCCCAGTCCCCAACAGTCCCTGTCTGACACAGACCCACAGACAGCACACGCAGCCATGTCACCAGGCCTCTCCAGGCCATGGTCTCCTTTCTGCCTGAAAATTTCCAGGGCAGCCCAGGCTGATGGGTGGAGAGAAAACTGGGGTGTGATGTGTGGGGGTAGCTTAGAGGAAAACCTTTTGAGTAATGATGGAGGAGAATAAAAACTGAAGTTTCCATTGTTTCCTGAGAGAGTTGCTAGGTTCCAGAGACTCATAGCTGGGTTTGCAGCCAGGAGGGAGGTGAGCTGTGGACAGAAGGAAATGCCCAGCTAATTGGGTGGCACCAGGCCTGGCTCCGGAAGGCATGTTCTCTGTGATAGGGGCTTGGAGGCTCTCAGGGGCTCTGGGACCTCCCATCCAAGGGATGAGTAAACACTGGGGCATCCTAGCTGGCACCTGAGGGATTGAGAAAATAGTGACACCCTGACCCCCAGATAAAAGTCCCATCTCCAAAAGACTGGGTTCTTCTCCACCTATGGGATATTTCTAGGGGACCAGCTCAGAGCTGTAAGGGGCAGAAACTATGTCCATAGTGGTTTGACCAACTTCCTGGCCACAATCCAGATGCCAGGCACAGCACTGAATAAGGTCTGTTTCAGCCCCAGACAGGGACATGGGGTGGACAGAAGAGGGCTGCCTGATCTTGGCCCTTGGTGAACCCCTCATCTGATGGAGGGAAGGGGGAAGATACTGTCCCTGTCCTCATGTTGTTCTTAGTCTGATGGAGAATCCTGCCTCCACCACCTTGCTGGGCAATCTTGAGCAAATTATTCAACCTTTCCATGTCTCTGATTCATTATCAAGACAAGGAAAATAATGCTAAGACCTCCGTCACAATGTTGTTATGAGGATTAAAATGACTTAATATATTAATTTTTTTAAAGTACAGTTTCTGGCATATAGTAAGCACTAAATAAGTAATAGCCATTTCTTTTACTATTTCTGAGTGAGCTACCAATCTGAAGAGGGAGACACAATTCTGCCCTCCGGGGGCTTCAGTCTGATGGGAAAGCAGCTTCTGACCCAACATGTTGCTCCCAATCTGAAGGCCAGATGCAGCCCTCAGTCCAAGGATGTCCAGTCTGATGGGGGGGTATAGCCTTGCACTTGGGAACTCCCTGTCTGATGAGGCAGGCTGCAAACCTCTACTGACTTCAGAGTTGGCAGATGGCCAACCTCGGTGGCAGGATTTTTCCAAGGCCTTGCCTGTCCGTGGAGGGTCAGCATCCATGACAAATCGCATTTTGTGAGCTGCCTCCGTGTCTGTTCCCTACCTCGGGCCCTTTGAGTCCCAGAGCCTTGGCTTCTTGGATGATTTGCTCATAAGCAAAGGAAAAGGAGAACAAGCAACCCTTTGTAGATTTTTGGTCAAGACTAAATCTGAGCTATAAGTCTGGCTTCCTAAACGAGTTTGGGGGAAGAGATGGTAAAACTGACTGGAGACTGGAAGGAGCTGGGCTGACGTGGAGGGCAGAAAATATGGCCTGTCTTCCCTAGTAACTCCACCTACCCCGAGGATTTGTCATCCCCCTATTTATTCTGCATCCTCTCCTTCCCACTAAGGGATTTGGCCAGCTCTGATTTATTTTGCAGTCCTTGGTATCTTTAGTAAATGTTCTCGAGTTGCTTTGTCTAGGGCCTGGCTATCTCCTCATATGGCTTAGAAGAGGAGCAGAGGCAAGGCTCCCAGCTGAGCCTGGGAGGCGCCTGTAATCGCACTGTGCGTGCTTGTAGCTCAGGGTGCTGGTTATGCTCTTTGGGAGAGAAACAACTCAAGTCTTGCGCAAAGTTCCTTAGATAAAGAGAGACTATAAGAGTTTGGACAGGCAAGAATGGCCAAACAAGTTGGCTTCTGAGACATAGGAGTTGGGGACTTTTGGAACCAGCAGCCAGAGTTTGTGGGTCACCTGTCTGCCACTACAAAATTGACAGGACTCAGCTTCTCTTGACTTCTATTCCAAATATTTTCTTTGCCTTGGAGCTTCTCACTCATCTTGTATTCCTTTATTCATTCATTCATCCAGGGCCACAGTGGACAGTTGGGCAGGTTGTTCACTGAACAAGGATATGCAGCCAAGTGGTCCTGTTGTGGTGCTATATCTGCCCAGTAGGGGTACTTTTTGATAATATGAGCAAAGGCACTTTATGGTCTAGTTGCGGTCCTGCATTTCATTCAATAATTAAACATGCACAGTGTTCCAATGCCTGTGTGGGAAAACAGATGTTGGCAGGTTAAGGATATGTACTGGGGTGAAAATATAGAATAGGAAATTGGTGCTAAAGGGAGTGGGGATAGAGGAGAGGGAACAAGGAGATGATGTGGAGAAGAGGAAGGAGGGAGGACACAGTTCTAAGCGGGCAGTGGAAGTTCATGGAGAGGGAGGAGTGCATGCAAGATGGGAGATGTAGTTCTGCCCGGTTCCCCAGCCATATGCCTCCCCCAAAATGGTCTTTGCACATGCTGTTCCTTCTCTTCAAGTGCTGTTCTCACCCAACACCCACCCCATGTCACCCTACAACCCTCTTTTAGGATTCAGCTCAGACATCATGTTACCATAGACGCCTCCCTGACCTCCCCAGGCTAGATCACATCCCTCACACTGCTTTCTCACAGTCACCCTCCCCCAAGCTTCTCCCTCTTAACATTTTTGATAATCACAATAATTTGGAAGACCATTTAATGTTAAGAGGCATAATGAAGGCAGAGAATATGACTTTCTGGTTTCTGTCTTGTTTCCCAGTGGATCCCTGTAAAGAGTACAGTGCCTGGCAGTGTCGGCACTTGAATAATTTTACTTATTCAATGAAACAACAAGTTGGTTCAAGCATAAGGCGTAATGTCCCCCTTCTCGTTTGTACTGGGGGTAAAGGTAAACTCCCCTCACAGTCTGAGCAACATTGAAACTCATTTGATTATGGTCCCAGGCACTAGACAAGTGAGTGTGTTTTATTACTGCCCTTTCCAGACAAAGAAACTAAGGCCCAGGGGATGAAGTGGCTTGCCGACATCACACTGTCAGTACATGGGTGGAGCCAGGATTCACGTCCATGTCTGTCTGACTCTAGAACTCACATTCTCAACCATACCCAGTTCTGCCTTCTATTGGTTTGTTCTCAACTCTGCCCAGGCAGAAGTGTGAGTCTTCTGAAAATGGCCTTGGATTTGACCTCTCTGCCCCTTCTTCATCATTACCCACCACCCCTCATCATTGCTAATTATACAAATTGCTTTTTTTTTTTTTGCCTTTTTTGGGGGCAAGAGGGTAATTAGGTTTGTTTGTTTGTTTATGGAGGTACTGGGGACTGAACCCAGGACCTCATGTATGCCAAGCACACACTCTACCATTGAGCTATACCCGCCCCCTACCAGTTGCTCTCTTGCTGAGCTTCCGCCTTGGGTCCCAGGCCCAGGGCATGGTTCCTATGCTGTGCCTTGTGGATCACTGGCCCTCTGAGGTGCTCCTTGGAAAGGGGGTTCCCTGGTCAAGAAGTCTGGGAACTCTGTACTCTTCTCTACACTTTGGCCATCTCAAGGGACAACAACACAGGGAAAATTTCTGAGCAGGCCTCCAGGAAAGTTGCTCTTCCAACTTGGTTTCATTCAGCATCCCTCAACAGATTCGAGAATGGAACCCACTTGTCTGTACAGAAAAGCCTTTTACCATCTCATGAGACTGATGTTCCTCATAACACACTTTGCAAACACGGCCCCAGAGCCTGGCTCCCGGGCTAACCATAAATGGTCTCCGTCATTTGAATTTGTCACCCAAGCCCCCCACCCCCACCACACCCTCCAGCCAGACTGGAATTCTTATGGCCTCCATACACCCCCTCACATTCCTGCCCACATGCTCTGACTTCAGCTCCAGAAGACTTCTGTGTGGGGGCCGGTGGTTGGGGCTCCATCCATGCTCATTTCCCTTCCTTTGTCACCGCACGCATGGACATTCCCCTCCTGTGATCAGCGTTTGCCTACGATTTCATGTCTTGCTTTTCTCACTTAACATTTTTATAAACACAGTTAGATGTGTAAATCAAGACCAGAGCTACTTAAAAATGGCTCTGCGGACCAGTGCCAGTCCCCCAACTGTTTATTACCCGCCTGAGACGAGATAAGGAACTTGCTCAGAGTATAAATCAGCTGTGTCAGTCAGCACTCTGTTTAGCCTGGCTGACACTATTTTTTCCTGCAATACTTGGTCCATTTTGGAAGCAGAACATAAATTTACATTCTGGTATGAGCTCTTTATTGCAGATGGTAATTGTTAGCAGTCTGTGGGCCAGCTACTTTGAAGCCCAGTCATCTTGACTGTGCACATAATGTTTCCAATAATTATTTGGTATCATGTCTCATCAACACACTATCATTCACTAACCCTACCCTATCGTTGGGTATCTGGGCTGCCTCCAGGTCTTTGTGATTCATAAAGCATTTCTATGAGCAGATTATCTATGCATCTCTGTTTATTTTCACAGTTCCTTCAGTTTTTAAGGACCAAAAATCTGAGGTCAGAGAGGTGGAGTGGCCTCCGCAGGGTCACTAGTGACAGAGGCAGGCCTCCTGCTCAGGCCTCCTGACCCCCGGCCCCTTGTTCCTTCCTCCAGCCTGCACTGCCCTTCCTCCTGGGCAGATTTTCCGTCCCTTTCATGCTTTTCTTTGCTAGGCTATGAGCCTTCTGCAGTGTTCCCACATGTTGTCTTTTGGAGCTTGAGAGAAATCCTTTTGGAATGTCCTGTGCCTTCTCCCTGGAGTTCCCGGCTTTGTTCAATTGTTCATGAGAAATTCCTGCCCTGTTGGGAGGGGCCCAGGAGTCTGCCGAAAGAATTTGCCAAAAATGGTGGTACCAACTCAGGCACAGCACACGTCTGAGACTCTTTGCCTTTCCTGAAATTTCGACTTAGAAGAGGGCCGTGTGGATGCAGCTGGCGGGGAGCGTTGTCCCCGACTCTTAGTTTTCTGTTTCCTTTGTAGAGCAAGCAGGACCAGTCATGTGTAGACAGAAAAGACAGGAAGGGATAAAGTGGGCCTCAGGAATGGGGGGTGGGGTGAGCTGAGGCTTAGAGGGTCAGGTTCAGAGATGAGGAACGCTTAGGGTGGGGGGAGGGTTGGAAGGGGATGCGTGTGTCTCTCCAGCACACACCTGGCTAATACAAAAAGCTGCACTTATTTTCTAGTCATAGAATCATACTCTCAAAAGTATCTGTTTGAAAAGGGTCACATCGGATTGCTTTAAATATACAAAAGTCATTCTAATATCATGCCCCTCTACTCAAAGTTACCAAAGGATGCAGGGACCAGTACATTGGGCATTTGAGACCACAGGTGGGCTTTGAGGAAATTTCTCCCTTTGTTTACTATTTCCTGGAAAGAGCATTTTTCAGGTTAACACTGCCCTGTTCAGAACACTGGTGTTGGGGGCAGCCCATACCTCCGGGGTTAAATACTCCTTCGTTTGTCAAAATTCTGCCTATTTTGAAGGCCAAGATTTACCTCTCTTTCTCTTGGAATCTGTTCAATAAATACTAAGAAAAAAACTGTACTTTGGGTGGAAAGGACAATGGTTGAGGGTCAGAGCCTTGGGGTGGAATCCCAGCTCTGCAATTTTCCAGCTGCAGTTCCTTGGGTGTGTCAGTTTCTTTCTCTGAGCCTCAGTTTTCCCCTCTGTAAAACCGACACTAAAACCTAGCCTCGCAAGGAGCAGAGGGCTGCTGGACTGTTTTAGGCCTCGGCAGCATGCCTGACACACAGTGTGGGTGCTGGGTAGACAGTGATATACATCTGCATGTGTGGAGGACTCTCCCCGGCTGCCCTCAGCTTCAGGGACAACTTGGCTGCTTCTGTACACAAGGAGGACAGTACAGCGGGCTGCGGCACTGTTCCGCAGCCAGTACGCTGCTTCCTGTTTACACGGACCCTTGGATGCATGGCTTGAACAGTAGACATGGGGGACTTCCTGTAGCCTCTGCATGGCCACACAGGGCAGAGCGCCTCTCTAACGAAGAGCCTTATTTCCTCTGGACTTGGGCTGAGTGACTGGAGGAAAAGAACCATGAGCAGTGAGTTTCTACCCTGAGTAAGATCTGGGCCAGCACAGAGATCCTGTCCCTTTAGGGTACAATCCAGTCCTCGACCTTCAGACTTCATTTGAGCACCTACTGTATACTGGGCTCTGTAATGACATCTACCATTCGTTGAGCACCCTACGTGTGCATTTGCAGAGCACGTACTACTTGGAAGATGTTGTAAGTATGAAGAGTACATGAAGAGCCACTGTGCTCTATGACTGTAACCATCTTCATCACGTAATCACTTATATCCGATCTCTCTGTGCCTCAGTTTTCTCACCTGTACAATAGGGACAATCCTTCCTTAAAGGATTGAGGAGAGGATTAAATGAGTTAATGTACACAAAGCACTTAAAACAATGCCTGGTGTATAGTTAAGAGCCTAACGTTTGCTGTCATGATTAATATTATTAGTTATTGAACATCCATTAATGTAAGACACTGTAATTATTCTTAAGGCAATAGTAGTAAGGGTTGCTGAGCACCTGCTGGGCACAAGGCCTTGTAATTAACATCAATATGATAACTGGGCCCCTTTTGTGAGCCAGAATTGGGTGACATACTGGAGACCCCAAGAGCAGAATCCTAGGCAAGGGTCTTATCACTCTGAAGAGAGGAAATAGGACTGTTTTGAAGGTATCTCCAGGAGAGTCAGGGATGACTCTTATGCAAATATGGACCTAGAACAAGAAGGGGATGGCTTTCAGGGGCCAGAGAGGGGCTTTAGTAATCACTCTTGAACTATCTCTTGAGCTAGGTCAAAATGGATCCAACAAGCTGTATTCCTGTGAATGTTCACCTGGGAAATGGGTCACTGGGGGCCTGAGGACTCATCAAACAAAGGCCAAAGTCTTCTCCCTGGGGAGGGAAGGGAGGTAAGAGACAGAGAAAGAGTATGCTGCACTGGTGAGCTTTGGATCTGGGGAGGATGTCCCTTGTCCTCCAGAGATGGAATAAAAGTGGAGGTGAATTCAGTGGGCTAGGGGTTCAGTGCCCCCTTCCTTCCTCCTACCCTGGGACCACCGTAGGGAACTCCTGGATATTTAGGTTGCCACCTTCTCTGCTTGGCCGTAGGGCTAGGCCACAGCAGGTCATCTCCCCCAAGAGTCATGGAACCTTGTAGACCTCTGGGTTCTGCATTATTTCAAGGGCAGCCCATTCCACATTCTGAGTTGCTATTGGCCCTCACATTTCCAACGAAACAGGAGAGCTCCAGCAAGAAGGGACTGGGCCTGAAATTCAGAGTCACAGAGAAATGGGCCCTGAGGCCTGAAATGGCCCCTGGGCAGCCTGGGAAGATGGCTCAGGACTCAGCAGGCCTGAATTCTTGGGTGAGGACTCTCTCAGTTCTCAGATCAGGAAGCTCCAAGCCTGGCTTGGGACTAAGAGGAGAGCCTCAGTAATCCTCGAGTCTGGGCCCTTTAGAGACCATCAAAACTACGCCACTCAAGTTACAGAAGGGGAAACAGAGGCCTGGAGAGGGGGGTGATGTCCCCGAGGTCTCAGGGCAGGCTAGTGGCAAAACTAGTCTGGAATCCAGTCTCTAGAGTCCCTTAGGCAAAAGAATGAGTAACTAAATGCCTTGTGGGGCCTCATTCCTCAACACCCAGGTCAGTGTCTCTGATGGTTTGGAGCCCTTGGTAACCCAGGGAACATTTTCATAGATATTCCCACCAAGAAATTTGGGACCACCTTATTCTGACCCTTCCAGCCCTCACCTGGCCTGGACAGACCCACTCTCTTCAGAGATTTCCCAGGAAGGGTCTTCCCTCCACCTGCAACCATCCCTGGTTTCCTGTTCCAACGCATCTCACACTAGCCATCATCCAGGTTTTGTCTACGTCCACCCTGGGTCCTGGGCATTAATACCACATCTTTAAAAGAATAAATATACACGAAGCACTTAGAACAGCACTGACACATAGTAAGTACTCTACGAGGGTTTGCTATTGTCATCCTCCTCCTCCTCATTACTTTTCACCTTTCTGCTCACATGGGGCCGTGTTAAAACCGATAACCATCCTGCAAAGGTATAAATCAGAGATCCCACACTCAAGTCTGTATGTAGGCCTCATATTCAACCCACAAGTACTTTTGTTCAGCCCTCCAAGCACCATGAAATTTTGAAATTTGTTGCTAACACACAGAAATCAGATTCCTGGCTTCTCTTGAAAGGCAACAGCCTATTTGAGAGCTGGGTTTAGATGAGATATCCCCTCTCTCCTCAGCCATAGTCTCCACCCCTCCCTACTACCACCCAGCCCAATTCACCCATTCACTTGTACCTGCCCAGCCCTGTTGGTCCTCAAGTTTATAACCCCTGACTTAAATGGCTGTTTCCCCAAAATGAAGGCTTGGAAGGAGCATTTTGCCACAGAGAATTTATTTTCCACAACTGCAACCTGATGGACATGTGCCCACTTCATGGCTGGTGTCGATGTCACCACCAGCTGCAGGGTTTGGAGATGGGCTCAGGGGCTCTCCAGCCTGAGCGGATTGCTTCCCAGAACTTGGGCAGCCCACCTAAGGAAAAGATCCCGTTGCTGAACAGAGGGAGCTCAGGCAACTTTATGCCTGGCCTCTGCGGCAACATGGGAGTGAGGTTCCGGCTGTGAAGCCGGCGTTGGCAGCTCGTGTTGGAGGAGTCATCCACATACCGCAAAGCATTATCACCCCTCGTGGATGGCACCATGCAGGTGCTGATGCAGGAGTTGTCAGAGGCGGCCACTCTGGTGGAGTAACTGCGGGAGAAGGTGTGGTCTGGGTGGTCCAGGTGGATGGAGTTGGCAGTGTGTTCCAGGTAGTTGGCTGCAAGTCTTGGAAGGCTCAGGGCTGATTTTGGGCAGTTGGTGTAGAAGGCATTGGTGGATCTGTCGAGGTAGTTGATGCCTTTGATGAGTTGGTCCAGGAAGGTGGGGCTAGAGGGACCCGAGGGACGATCTGTGCAGAGCAGGCAGTGGGGGCTACCACGACAAGCAGGCTTTCTGGCCACCTTGGGGCAGTTTGCCAAGTGGCTTGTCTCTACGCACTTGGAGTTGTAGGGCCGGCCCATGCAGATTCTCCTCACTGAGAGTCTGGGGGAGCTGGGGCGGTCGGACTGCTCTGAAGGGGTGCTGCTCACCTCTGAGCCACTCGGGATACGAGAGTGCTTGGGGTTAGCCCCAGTCACATTGGGGCAGTGGGACCAGCCTGCAGTCTGGGCCAGAAAGGATACGTTTTTAGAATGGTTCAAGCGGCTGTAAGTGTTGGAACGGCTCATTTGGTGTCCAGACATCGTCCCGGTTGGGCAGACAAAGCTTTGTGGTAAGGAACTGCTGAGAACTCACCTGGAGGCTGTGTCCCTGGGCCTGGCAAGGAGGTAGCTGGGTCAGCTCTCCTTGGCTCCCTGCCACCTCCCTCCAGGCTGTCTCTCAGGGTGTTCCCTCTGCCTCCGGAAGGCCAACGCCACCCTTATCTCTCTCCGCATCCTCTTCCCAGGCCCAGGGATTTTCAAACTGGAAAATGGACACCGTATTCTTTAGAAAGCAAAGAGCAAGAGATGGGGAGGAAGGCAAGGCTCTTGAGAACAACTGAGGCCAGAGGACCCCCTAGAAAAAGTGAGGCAGTCTCCTTTTTCCTTTGGCTCTAGCCCACATTCTGAAATTCCCATTCACCTTTTAAGCAGCGACTGCAGAAGACCACAAAGGCCAAAGACTGAATCTCTAATGGTGAAATTCCAGACACTGAGACAGACATTCTTTGAGGTAATATCGGATAGCTAATCATCAGCTATACCATGCACCCAGATACTAAAAACTGTGTGTTAGAAGTGATGTGATGTATGCACTCTCTCTGTGCCCTGTCCTTTGCTTGGGCCTCATAAGTCTCACTAGAATTCAAGGAGATAGTTACTATTCTTCTCCTATTTGACAGATGAGGAAACTGAGGCTCAGAGAAGTGATGGGACTTGCCTCAGATTACACAGCTTATAAGTAGTGGGGACCAAGGTACTTTCTTAGGTGTATCTGATGATCCTTGAAAGACAAGGCCATGTTGTCAGGGTGACTTTGGCCCCCCTCATGGTCTACTAAGGAAAAATTCTCACCACACCTGCACCGCCTGCCTGGATGAGGGCACTGATGGGGAGAACCAGGTGGAGAGGGGCGCTTGCTAACTCTGTAAGTTGATCTTGACTTTAGGAAACCCAAGTGAGGGGGCCAGGGGCAAAGAGGTACTGTAAGTCTACTAATGGAGCTGGACTTGTGAGAGAGAACCTTCCAGAATATTTGGTCTTCATCCTCTCTGATAGCAGGGGATCTCCCTCATCTATCCCACAAGGGAAGGGAGCTTTGGGATTCTTACTCCTCCTGGTCCAAAAGTGGGCACTCCACAGGGACTAGGGCTTGACCAGGCTCTGGTCCATTTAACCCCACCTCCTGTCCCTGCGCCTGCCTGGGCAGTGGAGCCCCACCCCCCATTTCCATTGTCCCTCAGGGCCCCAGTACTCCCCCCAACCAGAAGGAAGGCTCTGATTTCTCTCCCCCACTTCTGCCAGCCTGATGTTAATTTTCCACTTCCGCCTAGTGAGAGCGCAGCCGTGTTTGAGCCTCTCCCACCCAGAAAACAGCTGCCTGCCCCTCTCGCATCGCACAGCCCCTCAGCTGCCCTTGTCCTTTGGGTCTGAATCGTGTGGAATGTCCAGATCCTTGCCTCTTCCATCCCTGGGTCCAACCCCACCCCATCGCCTCCTCCGGAAATATGGGAGGTGACTGAGGGCAAACCCCCGACGGCCTCACCCCTCCCTTCCTGGCTGGCTGGGCAACCCCCCCCCCCCAGCTGAAAGGGCCCTCTCCCACTCTCACTCTTCCTTCAGGAGGTAGATGACTTAGCCCTCCTATTGTTCTCCACTGGGGGACACCCTCATGCCGCCACTCCAGACTGTGGGCCATGTCATAAAATCACGGAATCCTGGGGCTGGGAGAATCTTCCAGGCGTCATCCCGGTCAGGCCCCTGCCCCAGGGCCAGCACCACATAAAGCTCTCCAGGACAGATGGGCCCTATTTTTAAAGTGAGGCTGGGGTGGATGTTTTCCAGGGTTCCCTGTTGTTTTTCTAGTGTCTAATTATGCTGAGAGTCAGGAAGTTCTGTGCCGGACCCAATATAACTCTCGTTGGCTGTAGTCAGCATCAATTACTTTTCTTTTCTCGTTGGGTCAGCAAACATTTGTTGAGTCTCCCTAAAGTGCTGTCCCTTTGAGTGACCTATAACGTAACAGCCCTTTCTTTCCTCCCTTCTCGCCTCGTCCTCATGCGGTCAACAGCCCCGTGTTGGGCACCTACTATGCTGTGGGCTGGAGCCTGAGGGTGCCATCGGGGGCCTCTAGTATGGATTTGTTAAATGAATGAACAAAATTCCCCCTTTGAGATCTCATGGTATTTGCCCTCCATAATTTCCTTCCTAAAACTATTGAAAATATACTTTTACTTTCTATTTTGAAAAATTTTCAAACTTACCGAAAACTTACAAGATAATGAACTCCCATACATTCTTCATTCAAATCTACTAATTATTAACATTTTGCCACATTTATCACCATACACAGACAAACACACACACACACACACACACACACACACACACACACACACACACACACAGAGACTATTATTATTTTGAGAGTAAGTTGCAGACAATAGCAGCTTTTAGTCCAGAATCCTTTGGTCTGTATCTCCTACATGCTGGGAGAACAAGGACATTTTCTTACATTTTCTTACATGTCCAGTTGTCGAATACAGGAGTGTTAACATTGGTACAGCATCATTAGCTAAGATACAGTCCACATGTGAATTTCATCAGTGATCCCTCTGATGCTCTTCATGGCAACTCCATCTCCCACCCAGGTACCAATTCAAGATCAGGCATTGCCTTTAGTTTCCAGGTCTCTTTGGTCTCCATTAACCTGGAAGGTCCTCAGTCTGTCTTTGTCTTTTGTGACATTGGCAGTTTTGAAGAGTGTGGGCAAAATTGTTTGAGAGAATGTTCTCCAATTTATCTGATGTTTCCTAGTGATCAGCTCCAGGACCACCAAGCACACTCACATAGAAACCTCCTCTGGGCATTCCCCAGCCCGCAGTCTCTGAGAGTGAAGGGCCTTGTGCCCTGCGGTGGGGAGGTTATAGCCGCTGAAATGGAGCCAAGAGGAGAGCTAGGAGGTACTCCCAAGAAGGAGGAAGAGGAGTGTAGGGAAACTCACTGGGCCAGGGAAGCAGTGGCAACCGTTCCCTTGTGGGGCCTCAGCCAGGCCTGGTTCTGCCCTGGGCTGGGGGCCAGGCAGGCGGCCAGCAAGAGGGCTGGGCCTCTGCATCGTTTGTCCTGACGGTACCCAGGCGCCGAGATCACTGGCCATTTCTGGCCTGGGCACTAAGAGCCTCTGGAAATAACTCCAGGACAATTATTTCAGGAGGAATGTGCTATTCCTCCATCTTCCCAGAAAGGCAGGCTCTGTCCCATAAGATCAGAAATGTCCCTCTCTGGCCTCCCCAACTCCAGGAGATCCCGGTCCTCTGGGGGCCACAGACACCTTTGGAGCCAGAAGGGGCTGGGAGCCCAGAATGGGGTCAAGGAGACTTAAAAGCCCCTTTCCCTGGTTGGGGGAAGGGTGATTCTGTCCTTAGATCCTGACTTCAGGCTGGGCCGGCTGGGGTCCAGCTGACTCCACGCCCAGGGACGCATGGAGGGGAGGGTATGAGGAAGCTGTCTGTCCCACCTCTTGCTTGGACCCACCCCTGAGAAAGTGATGTGGTGGAGCACCTACTATGTGCCAAAGAACCTGACACTGTCAGTGCCAGGCCACCACATCCACCCTCTTGTTTAATCCTCACAGCACTCCTAGGAGGTAGGTATCTTGTTTTCCAGATGAAGTCACTGAGGCTCAGAAAGAGCAAGAGACTCACCCAAGCTCACCCGGCAGCCAGAATTAAAACCAAATGTTCTAGTTCCAGAGCCGACAGACTTAAGCACTAAGCGAGGAGGAAGATGGGTCACCCATTCACTCGTGAGGATTCAGTAAGTGACCTTGTGAACTGAGGGGTTTGGGGAGGGGTCCAGTCTAGAAACACAGGCTAGAGGGAAGCTGTAGCTCTATCTCTCACTGAGCCCCCATCCTCCATCACCCCCCAAGGCCAGCTGCCTCTCCCTCCCTAGCACTGCAGGGATGGATGCCAGGGTCTCAGAATGTCCTGGGTTGGTGGGGCACCCCTTCCTGCACAGTCTCCAGCCACAGCGGCCCCCACCCTTGCCCCATCTGGGTCATCTCCAACCTAGGCTCCTTAAATGCATTGCCAAACCTACTGCAACTCATGGGCTTTCCATCAGGCCTTGCCCCTCCCACTCTCTCCCTTCCTCCTGACTGCCCCTCCTTGAGGACCTACCCACAACCTTTCTTTTCTTGTGCCCTACCAAGACCATCAGGGGTGCTTTCCCCACCCTAGGTTCAAAGAGTTTAAAGACGTCTCATTCTCCTGGGCTCCCCAAGAATGGAGGGAACAGCCCCCTTCTCCAGAGACCATAGGACACTGCCCCACTAGTGCATATGCTGCTTATTAGCCCCTCACCTGCCACCCAGCAGGTTCCCCCCACCCTGAGAGCCGTCCCCATACCTCACCCCACCCCACCTCCCACCATCCCAACCCTCACCCCAGCCCAAGAAGAGTGTCTCCTTGTCCTTTCAGCCACATGGCTCTCAGAAGCATCACACATAGGGAGCAAGCACTGCAGCTCAGCAGCCACACATGTAAGTCCATCTCAGTCCAGGGGACAGCTAGAGCCAAGAGCCAAGACACTGTCCCACCCTGCCTGGAGGACATCTGTCCCAGCCTCAAGCAACTATTGGCAGTGTGACTCACCTGAGACCTTATCTGGCAGGGGACCAGCCTGTCTGCAGGGCTGAAAAATCTCTCCTGGGCTGGGTTCTGGCCCTCCCCCAGCTGCAGCCTTCCATCCATGCAAGCACAATGAGTCACACACCCTCACCCCCTAACACCCTCAAGGATGTGGGCCCTCTACTCACCAGCTGCCAAAACAGCACTTCCCCAAGCCCACGTGTGGCAGGTACAAGCCAGGACAGATCTGAGCTCAGGGGCATGGGGCAGGTGTGGTGTGGCAGAGCCCCAGCCTGCAAGAACATCCCTCCTGCCAAGCCACCTCTGGGCTTTTGAGGTAGAACAGTCAGTCTGGGAGGGGACAGGACTCTGTCTTTACGGGGCTTGGGAAATTCCCTCTAAGGGGGATGCGGATGATGGTCATGTGTAGGCTTCTACACATCCTTAGATACACCCTTGCTGAGAGAAGACACGGGAAGGAGGAGAGCAGTAACTGGCTTGTGCTGTGACCCTGGGTGAGTGTTGAACTCCAAACCTCAATCTCCCATCCTGTAAAATGGGGGCAAGGAAGGTGCCCAGTTAAATCGCTGGTTCAACTGACTTGCGGTAATAGCTGATGTTCATGAAATGCCCCCATGTTGCAGGCACAGCGCCGCTGCAGCGGTACTTGGCTCACGCTGGCTCACAAGAACCAGCTCTTAAATATTCTAGAATCTGGTGAACTGGTTGTTAAACCATTGGTAGCCTGAAATCAGCCCTGGTGGGAATATTTATACCATAGGAATTGGCAAATGCGACACATCAGGGTTTTTAAAATTTGTTTGTTTTGTTTTTCTTTTTTCTTTTTTTGAGCCCCCAGTTCACCAGCACACCACTGAAGCCCTGTGACTGTGGCCAAATGACTTAACCTTTTTGAATCTCTGTTTCCTTACCTATAAAACCATAATAATCACAGCCTGCATGTATTGAATGCTTACTGCATCCCAGGTGCTGCATTTATGCTGCTGTGTGTAATTTTATGCATCAACTAGACTGGGCCATGGGATGCCCAGATACCTGGTTAAACATTACCTCTGGGTGGTTTTGTGAGGTTGTTTCTGGAAGAGATTAACATTCAGATTGGTGGGTTGAGTAAAGCAGAATGGCCTCCCCAATGTGGGTGGGCAATATATAATCTGTTGAGGCCCTGAATAGAAGAAAAAGGCAGAGGAAGGTTGAATTCATTCTCTGCCTGACTGATCGAGCTGGGACATCCATCTTCTGTCCTTGGTGCACCTGGTCCTCAGATCTTCAGACCTAGGCTGGAATCTACACCACCAGCTGTCTGGATCTTAGGCCTTGGAATCACGTCACCAGCCTTCCTGGGTCTCCAGCTTGCAGACAGTGGGTCATGTGACTTCTTAGCCTTCATAACTGCATGAGCCAATACCTAATAATAAATAAATATATGTGTATATATAAAAATAATGTAGCATATATACAGTATATATGCTATATAATATATAGTAATATATAACATAGTGTTTTATATATATTGCTATGTGTGTCTGTGTATATATAAAAATTCTGTCCCCTGGCAAAATCTGTATATTGAAACCTAATCCCCAATGTGATGGGATTTAGAGGTGGGGCCTTTGGGGGGTGATTAGGCCATTGAGGGTAAAGGCCTTATGAATGGGATCAGTGCCCTTATAAGAGAGTCCCCAGAGAGCATCCTTGCCCCTTGCATCATTTGAGGATGCAGTGAAAAGACAGCTGTCTCTGACCCAGGAAGTGAGCTCTCACTAGACCCTGAGTCTGCTAGTGCCTTGATCTTGGACTTCCCAGCCTCCAGAACTGTGATAAATAAATGTTATTTAAGTCACTCAGTCTATGGAATCTTTGTAATAGCAACCAGACTACAAAGACATATATATATGTGTATATATGTGTGTATATGTATATGTGTATATATATATATATATATATATATATATATGTATATGTGTATATATATGTGTGTGTGTGTGTATACACATTTCTGAGACTAAGAAATATATATATGTATTTCATTTTGGTTCTGCTTCTCTGGAGAACCTTGACTACCACACTGTGCTGAGTGCTTTATATGCATTCACTCATTTACTCCTCGTTACAACCTTAGGAAGTAGATGTTAAAAGCATCCTCATTTTTTAGATAAGAAACTGAAGGGTAGAGGTGAAGTAACTCACCTAAAGGAACATGGCCAAGATACAAATCCAAGCTATCTGGCTCAGGTCTGCCCGCCAACCACTGCACCTCTTGCCTCCAGGGCCATCATCACAGTCGCCATTTATTAAGCACTTCTTTTTTAAAAAATATTTTATTTATTTGTTATTTATTATTTCATTATTTTATTTTGGTGAGGGGGAGGCAATTCGATTTGTTTACTTTTAGAGGAGGTACTGGGATGGAACCCAGGACCTCGCGCATGCTGTGATTGTGCTCTACCACTTGAGCTGTACCCTCCACCCTTATTAAGAATTTCTTGAGTGGAGGCATGGCGCTAAGGGCTTCCCACATAGAACGGGTGGATCCCTAAAGCCCTTCAGTCTTCTGAGGTTACTTTTTCCTTTAATAATTAAGGAAAACAGCTCAACCCTCCATTCCATGTGCCATGGGAGGTTCAGAGCCTTCCTCACTGTCTCTGAGGAAGCCGAGGGGGCTGCCGTGGCCTCTTGTCACCCCTCACTCTGAATCCCTGCTTCTCCCCGAATCCTCAGCCCACTCTTCTGTGACTGCCACCTTCTCTCAGCAAAGTCGCGTCCTTCTCCGACCCCCATGACCATTGCTCCCCCTCATCTGTGCCCAGAACCACCACAGACAGGCAGCTGTTGTGTGTGACAGACTTCACGGAAGGCACAGGGATGACAGATGGTGACAAGACAGCACAGGACAGAAAAGAGCCCAACATGGAATCAATGGCTGTCACTCAGCTGTTCATGTCTCCTGGCCTCCTGTCTCCTCGGGCCCGGGCCTCCCACCACCAAGCTCTCAGGAGACCCTTCACCCCAGCTTCTTCGCCCGCCCTGCTTCCAGGGCATCCAGCCTCACAGCTTCCCACCCTCGGGCTGCTGATGCCAAAGCCGCCATTTCTGATTCTTCATTGACCCTAAAAAGTGGCTCCTTGATTCCCATCTGGGGTGGGGTGGGGGGCAGTCACCTTCCACATATCAGAGTTTTCCTCCTGCCGCCCCCACTAAGATGTAGAGCAGCTGGTGACGATGTCCCCTGCCTGTAAATATGCTGCAGATGACCGGATCCTTTCAACACCATCAGGAGGCAGAGGCTTTATCTTCCCAGGGAGTTACTTAGCAGTGAGGTTCTGCTTCGTTCACTTTCTACCAGACATATGACCTCGGGCAAGTTTCTTCCCTTATCTGAGCCTCAAATCTGGGAGCTGGGATAATAAGAATACTTACCCCACAAGGCTGGTCCCCCGGGGTGTGGTAAACTCTCAATAAACACGGGCTATTCGTTATTAGACAGAAGAGGAAATTGGGTTCTAGGCCCAGCTGTGTCCTTACTGTGCTGAATGACCTGGGCCTCCGTTTGTCCAACTGGAAGGAGAAGGTGGGACTGAATGGTCTCTAAAGCCCATTCCAGGCCTGCCGTTCTCATTACGGCATCCGGGAGTCTACCGTGTGTGCTCAGGACACTTCCGGACCTCGCTCTACCTACGTCTTCGTCTCGACGTACATTTGGATCCTTTCTAATAAACTGGCGAACGTGAGTAAGGTGTTTTCCTGAGTTCTGCAAGCCATTTTAGCAAATTATCAGACTTGAAGAAGGGGTCGTGGGGACCCCCAATTTACAGTCAGGAATATGGGGGTGGCCCCTGGCTGCCAGCAACTGGTGCCCAAATTGGGGGCGGTCTTGTGGAACTGAGCCCTGTAACTTGTAGGATCTGGCGTTAATACCAAGGAGATAGTGCTAGAAGTGAATTGAATTGTCGGGTACCAGTAGGTGTTAGAAAACACCTTGCAGCCTCTTTCTAAAAAAGCTCTTACGTGGAGCCCACAAAAGAAACATGTCCCAGGAGGCAGACAAGGAGAGGCTCTGGTTCAGGAAAGGAGGCACCAGGGAGCACTGGGAAGGGTGACAGAGCTTGGTGGTGGTTCCCCAGGGGCATGGTACTCTTCCTTACATGCTTGAAATATTTCATGATCATCAACTTAAAAAAAAATAAAAAGGCAGAGATGGTATGCAGCAGAAAGAGCCCAGGATGGAATCTGGAGTTTGGGGTCCTGGCTTCGGTTTTGCCGCCGGACCACTCTGCGACTTGAGCTTGTCACAGCCCTCCTCTCGACCACAGGGGCCAGTCTCCAGCAGCCCTTCCTGTGCTGATATTTGATTAGATAGTTTTCATTTACTTCAATCCAAACATGTACTGAGTGTCTATTAGGTGCTTATTTATTGGCCTGTCTGACCTCCCGAGCAGGCACTGAGGCCCTGGACGGTAAGGGCTGTCTCCTCATGCCTGTCTCCCAGTGCCAGCACAAGCCCCCGTGCGTAGTGAGTTATTTGAACAAAGGAAGGAAGGACTGAATGAATGACTGCCAGGCCGAGTTCTGGAACACCTCTGCCCTTGAAGGGCTTGGAGTCTGTGGTTGGAGGCCCCCTAGGGGAAGCCTGGGGTCTCCTGAGGACTGAGCTCACTCAGTGTCCGTCCACTTGCTGATACCTCTGGGGTGGCTGCGGGAACAGGAAGAGAGCCAGCTGGGGGGCTGGGAGGTCTCCACTTCCTGCTACAGAGACCCTGCCCAAGACTGACTCCATCCCTAACCTCTGACCCCACCGGGAGAGCACCAAGAAACAGGCCAGAAGGCAGGAAACTCCCCTGGGCCCAAGCTCCTAACAGGCCCCGGCTGAGCCCTGAGTCCAGGGCCCACCCTCCTTGCCAGGCCTGCGGAGCTCAGCTGCTCTGCCCCAGCTCCCCAGAACCTTCGTGGTCCCTGAGGCCACTGCCAATAGTTCAGGAAGTACCAAGCAGCCTGCCTGTGCAGAGAGGACAGCTGAGGTCAGGAGACCAAGGTTCAGGTCCCACCTCTGCCTCTCAGACACTGGGTGAGTGTGGGCATTTTATCTGCCTCCCCGAGCCTCAGTTTCTCCATCATGTTTACACTCAAGGTTGTTGTGGAGATCAAAGTAGGGATGGTCTCCATCATATTCAAGGAACTCAAAAATAAGTCAAACTTACAGATACAGTCGAAGCCACTTGAAGCCCTCGCCAACCCTACATCCTCCCTGCTTGGAGGGTGTCACCATCCTGGTCTCTGATGACCTTTGCTATCATGTTTATCCTGTTCCCACACACTGCTGTACCAAGTAGCGTTGATTTGCATGCTTTCAAGTGCTCTATATATTATAATATTATACCGAATGCATTATTCTCTAATTTGCTTTTTTACTCAATGAAATGCTTTTGAGATCTAGCCATGTGAATACACGTCACTCCAGTTCAATAATTTTGTCTTTAGTAGTGCCTTCTACAAATGTACCACAATTCATTCATTCTCCAGTCGGTATACATTTAGGTTGTTTTTATGTTTTGTTATTTCAAGCAGCGTTGAAATAACTCTTCTTTTACACGTCAAAAAATGGCTTGTGCAAAGATGAGTGTTTTCGGGGAACTTGCATTCATTGACCAGTGGTGTTCATGATTCATTTTGATGACACCATCTCCTGAACCCCAAATCGAGGCAAACAACTTGACGATGAAACATACCATTTGAAGCTGGGATTTTGTGGAATGCAAGGGCAATAATTGTCACGCGCTCTTCAGTGCTTCCTATGGGCAAGCCCCATGCCAAGTGTTCCACCTGCTCAAATTCTCAACAACGACAAAAAAATCCCTGTGAGGGAGCTACTTGTTTCCCCAACTGAGGAAACTGAGGTGCAGAGAAGTCAGGCATCTTGGCCAAGGTCACCCAACAGTGGTTGAACTTGAATTCAAACCAAACCTGCGTCTGTCTGACTCCACTGCCTGTATTTTAGCCAGATAGACCAGAGGGGCCCCAGTAGCAGCATAAAGGCAAGAGGGACTAATCCCAACCGTGGGCTCAGGGAGGTCTTTCTGAGAAGGCGCCGGTCCCAGCTGGCCTGGACAGATGTGGAGCAATGCAGTGGCAGCAACAGGCAGCATCCGGGAAAAGAGACACTTCAGGCCCAGGCACAGAGGCTGGGAGATTTAGCACCGCCCTTCACTCACCTTCCCTGGACCCCTCCCTGCCTCACACCTTCCTTGCATGCCTCTCTTTACCTTGATTCTACCCTGATCTGTCTGTTGTCCATCGTTCTTCCCAATTCTTCTATGTTTCATTCTTTTTCCCTTGTGTCATCTCTCTCTTCGTTCCCGCAACCATCTATCCTTCCATTCATCTATCCATCCATTCATCTGACATGAACTGAGCAACGATACTGTATGGGCATTGGAGCCTGGGTGATGCTGTCCCTAGAACTGGTGCTGAGTGCATCCATCATGTCCATGAGGAATCTCTGAGACTGGTCCTCTTCCTCACACACACCCTTACACAAACCAGGCAGCCTAAGAAATAAAACCTGAAGAGAGTCATGGCTCTCAGGGGCCCCCTGCTGGTAACATTAGAGATTACCTGCTAGGCTGGTGAGTTCCAGGGTGACTCAGGGTGGGGGCTGCTGGGGCTCCCCAAAGCACTCCTGCACAGCAACTTCTGCCACTTAGGGCTCCTCAGGGTGGGGTTCTTGTCAGAAATGTTTAATTCCCTAACTCTCGCCAGGCTCAAGCCTAAGAAGCAGTGACAGAGATTGTTCAAAAGTGAATGTTTGTGTCTCCCCAAATTTATATGTTGAAACCTAACCCCGGATCTGATGATGTAGAAGATGCGGGCTTTGAGAGGTAATGCGGTCACAAGGGTGAGGCCCTCATGAATGGGACTGATGCCCTTAAAAGAAGAGACACGAGAGCTTGCCTCCTTGCTCTCTGCTTTCTTATCCATGTGAGGATGAACTGAGAAGACGGCCACCGGCAAACCAGGACACCAGATCTGCCGGCACCTTGATCTTGGACTTCCCAGCCTCCAGAACTGCAAGGAATAACTGCTTGTTGTTTAAGACACTGAGTCTATGGCATTTTGTTACAGCAGCCTAAGCAGACCGAGATAGAGATGTTTGTTTCTTTTAGTGGGGAGGACTGTGTGCTCTCCAGTGTGTGTGTGAATCATGCCTGTGTGTGCTCTGCTGTGTGCACATGGGGAGCCAAGATGCACATTCCAAGCACTTGCTGTACTCTACGCCCCGGGCATGATGGAGACGTGCATGTGAGTGATCCTAACCTGTGCACACCAGATGTCCTCAGGGAATGTGCGTGGGAAGACATGCATGCATCCTCCTTACACATAGATGGGACAACCCGGGCCTCAGCTCCCAGAGTTCCCTAGTGAGGCTGGTTGTCCACTGACACCCTGTGTTGGCTTCCTTACCTTCCCTGTCTCACTTCCCTGCCCCCTGCATGGGCTTCTTGGGATCACCTCCAAAATAAGCCACCTACATTCAAATCCTTATCCCCAGGTCTGCTCCTGGGACAATGGAGGAGGCCTCCCAAGAGAAGAGGCCAATTCTCTGAGGCTGGCGGGGCCCAAAGATGGCAAGAGCCAGGGGACCCGGTGCCATCACTGCAGCTCTGAGTTAATCAATCGGCAACTGTCCCACCTCCCCACCCTGATCCCTGCCTTCCAGTTAGGTGAGAAACCTCTGACCATGTAAGTCTCTTTTAATGGAGTCGTCTGTTCCTTGTGGCTGAAATCCTTCCAGGAATAGGCGCTTTCCAGGGGCGTATTCCATGTGAAGGGCAGGTCAGCAGCCAGTTGAGGATGAGCCATAGTGGGGACAGCACTGCTGAGTGTGCATGTGTGTACACCAGGTGCACTGGCGAGTGCCTGCTGTGTGCAGGCCCCTTGCAGGGGCTGTGTCTCTGGGATGCAGAATTGGGTCAGGCTGGCATATCTGGGCCCGTCCCCTGTGGTTCCCCTGTCAGTTCCAGGCTTCATCTTTGTTGAGCACCTCCCTTGTCCTCAGCCCACCTGCTTCTCCGCTGGCCCACCTCCTCCACCCTGGTTACCTGGGCAACCTCTGTAGAATCCCAGCTAGTCCCCTCAATGGTATTCTTGCTCCTTTTTAAACTATTTTTCACTCAGCAGTCAGTGATAGAGTTTGAAAACATGTTGGATCACATTGTTCTCTTGTTACAAACCCTTGAAAGGCCCCCTGTTACTCTGGGGCACCTGCCCTCGCTGAGTTCTCCGGTCCTGTCCCGCACCTCCCACGGAAGCTCCACCCTTAGGTTTATTCCTCACTGCATTGCAGTTGGGCCAGGAATGGGGGGACTGACCCCTATAGGCTGGATTTCCCAGGCACCTGTGACAGCTTCTTTCCAGCTGGGTTCAGCCAATGGGAGGCACTAGTGGGGTTTGGAGGGCGGGATAAAGAGAGAAACCAGGGTATTTCTCCCCAACACCCTCTTAATGGCTTCCACCGGACAGGCCTGGGCTGGGCCCAGCTCCTGCTAAGCATCCTCAGGTCATCTCATCCCTCTGTCCCCTCATCCTGGGAGGCAGCTGTGGCTAAGCTCTAGGTTATACCGCCTTCCCTGTTGTCTTCGTAGCTAACGAATTCCCTCCATTTCAAATATGCAAGATTTCTGTTTTCTGGTTTGACCCTGACTGATACCGCCAACTATCTGACTGTCCAGCCTGAGAAGGAAGCCAGTAGCCTACAGAGGGCAGAGCGTTGGAAACAGCAGAGACCAGAACCCGAACCTTGCTGTACTGCTCCTGTGCTCCCTCATGCCTCTGGACTTGAAGTCAAGTCCCATTAGATGATAAATTTCCTAACTCTACCTTTGGTAGGGTTTCCTGCTGCTTGCATCTGAAAACATTTATGGTTTAAAAAAAAAAAAACATTTGTGGTATTTGGTGCTAGATACCTGTAGCTGTCCCCAGTATCTGTTTTCCCTTTCTTTCATGGTAAGAGCCATTTTCCTTGAGCAAAGGGCATTTCCCAGTCTCCCAGGGAGCCAGAGGGGCCACAAGCTGATTTCTGACACCTGTCAGAGGAGATGATGCAAATTCCAGGTTGGGTGCTTAAAGATAAAACAGAAGGTTGCCCCTTCCCTTTGTCTGCAATGTGGGTGCCGTGTAGGAGTTGCTGTGTTGGTTTCCTAGGTCACAAACTGGGTCTCTTAACAACAGAAATATATCCTCTTATAGTTCTAGGGGCTAGAAGTCTGAGATCAAGGGGTCAGCCAGGTTGGTTCCTCCTGAGGGCTGTGAGGGAAGGATCTGTTTCAGGCCCCTCTCCTTGGCTTGCAGGTAGCTGTCTTCCTTCTATGCGTGTCTCTTTGTGTCCAAATTTCAGCTTTTTATAAGGATACATGTCATATTGGATTAGGGCCCACCCAAATGACCTCATCTTAACTAACTGCATCTGCAGCGACCCTATGTCCAAATAAGGTGGTGTTCTGAGGTACCAGGGGTTAGGACTTCAACATAGGAATTTGGGGGGGGTACACAACTGAACTCATACCACTTGCCTTGTGGGTGAGGACACACCCTAGGGATGGAGGAACTGAGAAACAGCAGATGACGTCCCAGAGCAAAGCTTCCATGCCAGCTTGGACTTTGAAATTAGAGGAGAATAAATTTCTCTCTTATTCATGCACTGTTATTTGGGTTACATTCAACCACATGTGTGTCATAGGTCAGGGTCTGGGAAGGGACAGATGTCAAGCCCAAAGGATAGTTGAGGACTATTTAGTAAAAGTGCGGACGGGGTTGGAGAAACTAACAAGGGATGGTGGTGAGGCATCTCAAGGCTAGCAACAGTGGGGAGCTGATACCACCCCCGGCCTGAAGAGGCAGAGGGAGGAGGCAGTTCATGGAGCCCTGAGGTTGTAGGGAAAGGAGAAGCCCGCTGATAGGAGCTTGGGCCTTTGATGGAGGAATGCAGATGACTCAACAGCTCCCTCTTCCTGTCCTCCAGTCTCCTGCCGGCACCTTCCACTGTCTGGACCAGACCCAGAGGACAAAGGAGCCCAGGGGTGCTTTCATCAGTTCAGCCAGCAGAGCAGAGGAGATGGAGGGCACCCAGGGGACTGATTCCCAGTTCCTGCTGCCACACTCCCTCTGCTGGCTGTGGACTCAGGAGGCTTTGTCTTCTTGGCAAGAGGACCCCTGGTGACCAGATCTATGCCTGGAATCTAGTAGGTGTTCGACAGATATTGGTTGAGTGTGTATGTGCCAGGAGGGCAGAGAGGTGAGAGCAGGGGAAGGAGGGGACTTCATACCTTCAGCTCCTAAGTCACCATTGTCCTCCAGAGCAGCAGGGGCTGGGGGTGGAGGTGGGATTTCCCTCCCACCTTGCTCAGCCCCAGGAAGTCTCCTGCCCCTCCCACCCCATCCCTCCTCCAAGCCATTGCCCAACTGAGGCAGTGGCTTCCTTGGGGCAAGAGCCACCTTCATGCCATCCTCACCCTGGGTCCCTTCAGGGGCTTCTTGGTGTCATTGCAGGGTAGATAGGGCACTGTCTGATCCCTGAGGCTGGGCTATCCCATCTGAGAGGGATGAAGCTTGGGAACTTCAGGGCGATGAGGCACCAATAAGTCTGGGACTTTAGATCACTGTGAACATTGGCACCTTAAAGGCACTGAGAGTCCTGCAGGAAAGATCCATTTGAACTCTGTTTAATTTTGTATTTCCCAATTCCACTGGACCTTTGATTCTTTATTGAGTGACTACTGGGTTCTGTGTGAGAGCTGAGCTCCCAGCATTGAGCCAAGCAGGGTCTCCATCCTCGTGGCTCACTTATCATAGAACATCAATTCATATCCTCTGAACGCTGCTCTTTAGAACCAGCATCTGAACATTGCTGCTAGACTTCTCCAGACACACAGAGGGGCTGGCCTCCAGACATGCCCTTTATGCATGTCAGGGTCAGAAGAGGCAAGACATTCGAAGCATCTTTGGCTCCGTTCATTCACTTGTTTCCTCTTTTAATGTAATGTGTATATATGCACATTTTAAAAATTAATTAATTACTTAAATTTTTTGTGGGGGAGGTAATTAGGTTTTTATTTATTTAAATGGAAGTACTGGGGATTGAACCCAGGACCACATGCATGCTAAGCACACACCCTACCACCGAGCTATACCCTCCCTGCTAATGTAATATGTATATTGAGCACATACTATTTACTAGGCCCCTTCTGGCATTGGGGATTCAAACATAACCCTCTGGAGCTTCCCATCAGAGGGTAACTAGAAATAACAAAAACATTCTCCCCTAAGAAAAGGCTCCCCAGCCGCCCAGCCTCCCTGCCCTCCCCAGGCCGACCTCCCAATTCCCCATGCTCTCCCGCACACCCGAAACTTTACCGCCAGTTCAGGACGCGGCTTGCTTTGCTTTACCCTGAGGCCTACTGTAGATCCGGCCCCTCCGGCTTCTCTGGCCAGCTCCCTCTCCCCAGGGGAAAGGGATTTTGCTCCAGCTGCTCTGAGGCCAGATACTCCCAGAGGATTAATCAGTGGCACAGCTGACTGCGAGGCCACAAGGCCTTGGGGGTAAACCACATGACAGGGGTTGTGATGGGAGAGTGGTCCTAGAGGATCCCGCTCCCTTGGGACGGAGCAGAGGGCTGGGGTGGCCGCGTGTCTGTCTGCAGAGCTGGCAGAGAGGCTGGGATGTGCTCAGGGCCACTTGGATAAAGGCTAGGGGGCTCATTGTGTGACATTAGGGGGTCAGGCGGTGACAAATGCGGGGCGTGGTCCTTGAGTGGTCTTAATTTCCCATCTGTCAGAGAGAAGATATGGACTGGACCATCTTTTAGGCTCTGTCTGTTTCAGACAAGCTACAGTGGGATCTGGGAAGTTCTGACCGGCCCCTCTCGCTCCTAACCACCTCCTTGGCCTCTCCCTCTTTCTTCCTCAGTTCAGGGTCTGGGAAATGGCTCTGAGCTTCAAAGCTGAGTAAATAAACATGTCCGGGCTCATAGGGAACAGTGGGTAATGGAGGGCACTGCTATTTTTATCACACTTGGAAGGATTTTCACAGCAGCTTCTGTTTCACACACTCCCACGCGGGCCCAGGCCACTGGAGTAGCCCCCATCGCTGTGGGTGTGATCCGAGAGGCTGCACCCCTAAAAGAAAACCTGCCCAGTTGATGCCTGACATTCCACCTGGAGGGGTCTGATGGAAGCAGCTAAGGACGGCCCCCTCCCATGCTTGCAGAACGTAGGAGCCCCAGAAGGGTGGCCCCACCCTGAGTCAGGAACACTAGCAGGAAGGAGTCTGGTGATCCTTAGAGCCCTGGGCATTGAGGAGAGACCACCCTTGCTCAGGAAAGTCTGAGGAGCCGGTCTGCCTTATTCAGCAAATGTTCGTTGAGCCCCTACAAAATGTCAGCCCTGGGCCGGGAGGCTGTTTCCAATAGCCAACAAAGATGTGCAAAGTCTTTTCTGTAAAATAATGTGAATTAAGTTCACTGACTTGGTGCCAGGCACTGTGCCTCACACTTCACTAAGGCGATCTGGGGTATTGCTCTGTCTCCAAAATACACCCTGATCCCACCCATCTCTCTCCATTTCTGATTCTGCAATCCCAGGCCAAGCCCCACCTGCAACCCCTGCTTTGCCCAGGGGACTGAAATAGCTCCAGCTGGTCCCCCTCACCCTCTCCCCACAGTCCTTCACATAGTACCTGGGAAGAGATTTTTAGAAAGTATAAGTGAGATTCCAGGTGCTTCCCTTACTTTAATCGCCACCGCCACCCGCTAAGGTTTTCTCATTGTACTTAGAATAAAGACCCAACTCCTTATCACCCGGACCTGCAAGAAACCCGACAGGGTCTGCTTCCCCCACCACTTTCTCTCTATTTCTTATTCTCTCTCTCTCTCTCTCTATCTGGATTTCAGATAAGAGAATTGGATTAATCATAATCCTCGGTCCATGACACACTCTCATCATTGTTTAAATTATCATTAGTCCGCACATGGGTCACTTTTATTTATTAGACATTCAGTTATTTTAGATAATGCAGTTAGCACCTTCAAAGCCACAGCTAAGCTATGACACAGGTGAATCTCAAAAGCATATGCTAAGTGAAAAACACCCAGAAACAGAAGGTATATACTATATGCTTCCATTTGTATGTAAACATTCTAGAAAAGGCAAGAGCAAAGAAAGCAGATGACTAGTTGCTGGGAGTGGCGGGGGAGCAGGTGTGGGGGTGGGATAGAATGTGACAAGAAATCCTGGGGGTAATGAAAATGTTCCGTGATTGTGGTGGTGGTTACATGACTGTATATGTTTGTCAAAATGTATTAATTTTACAGTAAAAACTAGTAAATTTTATTATATGTCAATTAACCTTCAGAAAAGCTAAAACCAAACAAAAAACCACCAAAACAAAGCTAGAAGCTCTAGCAACATCTAATCTATTCTCTTTGCCTCCAGCCCAGACTTAAGCTAACCATGATCTGGAATCCTATGTTCATCACACCTTTGCTTGCCATTTTATACAGTTTTATTCACCTATTTGTAGTCCTTAGAAGCTATATTTTTAAATTTCAATGATTTTTTATTCTATAAAAAGAGTATTAAACTGCATTTAATCTTCTGATGCCTTTTTTTCTTCTTTATTTATATTCCGAGGAATTATCTGCATTGTGGCTTGTCACTGCGATTCACTCCATTTGACTGATGGTTAATATTCCATTATGTGACTATACTACACATATTCATTCATTTGCCTTGATGGACATCTGCACTGTTTCTAGATTTTTGCTATTGAGGATTGAGGACAGGGCTGCTGGGAAGACTCTTGTTCGTGTTCCCTGGGGCATATGTGCACGATTTTCTTGAGGGTTCATACCTAAGAGTGGAACTGCTGGATCACATGTGAATTCAGCTTTAGGCGTCACTTCTTTGACCTCATCCCTCACCACTTTTTACTTGGACTACCGTGCTTCAGTCTCACTTATCTCCTCTCCTTGAAGAAGCCAAGCCCATTCCAGCCTCCAGACCTTTGTACCTGCTGTCCTTTCTACCTGGAAAGCTTTTCCTTCAGGGCTTCCCATGGCTGGCTTTTACTTACCCTTTAGAACTCAATCGAACACTACCTCCTCAGCCCAAAAGTCACTGTCTCTGGCCCCTGGTCAAAAGAAGTCTCTCCTCTTCCCACCCCAGTCACTTCCAGCACACATCACCTACCACCATAATCAGAAATAGTCTTTCCTTATTTTTGTTGATTTGTTATTGTCTCTCCTGTTAGACTCAAGCTCCAGGAGAGCTGGGACCATGTCTGCATCCCCTCAAACATCTTGATATAGAGAGTGTGCTCAACAACAACAAAAAATTTTATTGAGGTAGATACTAATATTAATCCTACGTTAGAAATGAGAAATCTGAGGCTCATAGAGGTTAAACCACGTGCCCAAGGACGCAGAGCTTGGAGGTGGCAGAGCCAGGATTTGAACCTAGATGTGACTAATCCCAGAGCCATGTGCTTTCCTGGAACATGACTGACTTGTTCTGATGTGAACTTTCCTTCCTCCTCTCCCATTATCAGCTTGCCATTCAATGCCACCTGTGGAGCCCCACCCACATTGGAGGGAACCCTGGGTCCTGTGGTTGGCTGTCACTCCCCCATCTGCAGTGGGTGAGGGATGTGGCCTTGGGCCATGGGAGACCTGGTGTTCCACCACCTGTTCTGGGAATGGGGCCCAGTCTGACCCCCACCCCCCATTTCCCACCCTATATTAGAGCCCTAGGCTATGTGTCTCTTTCTTATCGCCTCAAAACTCACGATGATCCGGCTGCTGAGTTTTCTCCTATTTGTGGCCCTTGGTAAGCCCCCAACCTGCTCTGCACTGGGCCAGAAGCCCTTGAAATCTGCCACCCACCCTGAGTCTCTCAAACCCAATACCTGCTTCCATGCGGGAGCTCTCACCTTGTGTCTGGGGCATGATTGTGGAGGCTTCTGGCTTGGTGCTAGAGCAGGAGAATGGAGGGGAAGCTGTGGGTGGTGGACCAGCTCAGGAGGAAGACTGGGGGACCCAAAGCTCTGTGGTGGGAGTCCTTGATGGGGGCAGTGAACAAAGTCTGATGGGAAAGAGTTTGGGCTCTTTGGTTAGACTGCTTGGGTTAGAACTTCCTTTCCTCTGCTTAACCCTCCAAATCTCCTCTCACACTCTCCTACTGCGCTCCATATCCTGAGGTCTACTCTTTTCCTGGTCTTTCTGCCATAGCACATTACGGCTCTCGGCCACCTTCTCCAAGCAGCCTCCCTTGACTGACAGTGATTAATGGTAACAGATAATGTTAATTGAATTCTTACTAGCTATCTCCCAGGCAGAATGTCAAGGATTTCTTTTCTTATATTATCTATATAGTCCTCACAATGGCCCCAAGAGGTTAGTACTGTTATTATCCCCAATTACAAATGGAGAAACTGACCCTCAGAGAAGTACAGTAGCTCATCCTAGAGCCAGGGGAAGGGCTACACTTTGAAACTAGGCAGTCTTCCTCCAAATCCACTATTCTTCGTGACAATAGCTGTCACTTCTCGAAGGATCATTGGGTGCCAGGCATTGTTCTGAGTGCATCAACCCCTTCTTTCCTGCCATGGAAGGAGACCACATGTTCATCTCCATCCCTAGGACTCCTGGGACTCTGGAAATCTCTGCTCTAGTCCAAAGGCTCACTGTTCATATGTAGCTACTGAGGTCAGAGCGGGGAAGGCGCTTGCGTGGGCTCACACAGCCTGCCTGTCTGTGGCACAGCTGCAGCTGGGACCCTGGCCTCTTCTTTGTTTTTGGGGACCCCTGCCTGGCTGACACTTCTTCTCTCCTCTGTAGCCTCAGGCTGTGGCCAACCTTCCTACCACCCCTCCACCCGAGTTGTCAATGGTGAGGACGCAGTCCCCTACAGCTGGCCCTGGCAGGTAAGAGCAATACCAGCTGCACCGTTTACCACCATGAGCTCTGCACCCCGTGCTCTGACTACAAAGCATCCAGCCTTGGCCCCGCTGCTTCGTTTCCAGTATCCGCTTCAGCTTCTCCAGACCAGGAAACTCTTGGACAATCTACTTCATGTGGAAATTTTGTCTGTTCAGTCTGGAACCCTGGCTGGTCTGTTTGCAAGTTAAAAGTAGAATCTGTGGAGAAGACAATGTTTAACTGAAGAGTTGGTATACCAGTGGTGGAATTTCAGCACTGTGTTTAAGCAGGGAGATTTGAGGGACTCACTTCTAGACTCCTCAAATTATACAACAGAGCTATAATTTCTGAGAGCAATCAAGGGATGACGGGCTTTAGAGAGGTGAGTGGATGGAGGCACAAAGGGCTAGACTCATTGCAGTAACACAGTAGCCACTAGCCTCATGTGCCCATTTAAATTTAAATTAATTAAAGTTACAAAATGTTAGAAATTCAGTTGTTCAGTGCTTAGTCACATTTCAAATTCTCAATAGCTGCATATGGCTAGTGGCTACAATACTGGACAGTGAAGATATAGAACTTTTCCATCATTACAGAAAGTTCTAAGAGATGGCCCTGGTCCACAGTAAAGATCAGCAAACCTGTGTAAAGGATGAGCTAGTAAATATTTTAGCCTTTGTTGGCCATGTGGTTTCTATTGCAGTGACTGGATTCTGCCATTGTAGCATGAAAGCAGTTATAGATGGTACAGTTGTGTAGGTTGGGCACTGCACATTTCCAGAAGCTGCCATTCTGTGTGAGTGATGCCCTCTAGAGTTGTACAGTGCACAACCTATACAGCCATGGGTAGCAACCCTCACCGCGGGGCCCACACAACTCAGGTTCCTCCCTGCCTTGCCACCAGGTCTCCCTGCAGTATGAAAAGAACGGAGCCTACAGGCACACCTGTGGAGGCAGCCTCATCGCCCCTGACTGGGTCGTAACTGCAGGCCACTGTGTCTCGTGAGTTCTCTCACTTGTTCCTGCCCCTGGGTGAGACCCAGGCAGGCTGGGGCAGTGGATGACTGTGGGAGGGAAAGGAGGGAGGCCAGTCAGGCCTGGACTGACCTCACCTCCACCGGCAGGAGCTCCCTGACCTACCAGGTTGTTCTGGGCGAGTATGACCGGGGAGAGGAAGAGGGCCCGGAACAGGTGATCCCAATCAATGCTGGGGACCTCTTCGTGCACCCACTCTGGAACTCCAACTGCGTGGCCTGTGGGTGAGTGAACTTGCAGGCCTGGGACCCAGTGACTCCTCTACTGGTCCCTCTGTGACCCCATACAGATTCTGAGCAGCCTGAGCGCAGGTCCCACATGCTGAGGGTCAGAATCAGCAGAGCCTTTGAGGATCATCTGCATCAAACCTCTCTTCCATGGAGGGGACAGCAGGGCCTAGGGAGGGGCAGGAACTCTCCCAAGGCCACTCAGCTGGTTGGCTTCAGAACCCAAGACTCCTCGGGCACCCCCACTCCCAAATCCAAGGTTTCTTCCATTCAACAGATGTTCATCCAGAGCACCCTGGGTTCCTGGCTTGTGGACAAAAGGAGGAGCACTGGACTGAGAGTCAGGCTCCAGGACTAAGTTGCTGTATGGCTTGAGCTAGTCAAAGTCATTGCCTTTCTCGAGGCCTCAATCTGACCACTTGTCAAGGGTGACTTTGTGGGTGGTTGTGAGGGTCAAGGAGGCAATCACTGGGTGAGAACAGCAAGCAAGGCTTCTTAAGCCCCTCAAGCATATGCAAAATTGTGTGTCAGCATTTTTTCTGGTGAGAGGGTCAAAGAAGTGTGCAGAATCCTGCAAGTGCAGTGCAGGAGTGAGGGACCATAATGATCAAGACTTTGACCCATCCTTACAGAGCTCCTGGGGTAGGTGGAGAGAAGATCAGACCCAAAAACAATAACTTGAGTGGCAAGCAGAAGATGGAGACAAAGCAGTGGTTCTCAAATTGTGAGAAGGCTAGAGCAGCAACATCGCCCAGACATGCGTTAGAAATGTGAATCCTTGGGGCTTCCCCGACCCACTGCATCAGAAGCTCTGATGGGCTCCAGCAAGGAGGGAGTGTTTGTGTTTTAACAAGCCCTCCAGGGATTCCAGTGCAGCTGGTGTGTGAAAACCACTAATGTAAATTAAGCTGAAGACAATTATGAAGGGCAAGGGTCAGCATGGGCTGAAGGGGCCAGGAGGGCTTCCTAAAGTTGTTCAGCAATAAGGATGCATAGGATCTGGAGAGAGATGGAGCAGCGGGCGCATCCCAAGCAAGCTGGGGTGGGTGGGGCTTGGTCTGGCTGGAGGACCAGGCTCCTCATGACCTCTTCCCTCCTCCCCAGCAATGACATCGCCCTCATCAAGCTCTCACGCAGCGCCCAGTTGGGAGACAAGGTCCAGCTCGCCTGCCTCCCTCCCGCCGGTGACATCTTGCCCAATGAGACACCCTGCTACATCAGCGGCTGGGGCCGTCTCTACAGTATGTGCTGAGCCCTCTAGCCGGCCAAAGGGACACTGGGCAGGAAGACAGAGCCCGGGGCAGGGGGCTGAGGGCAACACCACAAACATCTTTGCACTTTTCTCCCATTCCTTCTCCAGCAGCAGCCTTCTCCCCTCATCCTCCCAAGCCTGAATGTGTTTGATGGAAAGTTTCTTAATGTCTTCTGTGTGCCAGGAGCTGGAGACATTCTGATGGACAAAGCAGGCAGGACCATATAAGCTGGTGGGAGGAAAGTTCCCATCAGACTAGAAGAACTGCCTTTTCTCAAACCCCCCACCCCACTCAGGGACTCCTGGATCCCAGTCCGAGCCCTGTACCCCAATGGCCCCTGCTCAGCCCTCTCTATCCCCACAGCTGGTGGGCCGCTCCCGGACAAGCTGCAGCAGGCCCTGCTGCCCGTGGTGGACTACGAGCACTGCTCACAGTGGGACTGGTGGGGCAGCACCGTGAAGAGAACCATGGTGTGCGCCGGCGGGGACACTCGCTCCGGGTGCAATGTGAGTCAGCTCTCACCTGCCCGAGGTGGTGTGGGGCTACAGCCCCTCCATGGGAACTGCAGGGCCCTGGGGTACCTCTGCCATCTGCCAGAAAGGCAGAGGAGGATCTTACCTGCTGGCCCCATCCAGCCTCCAGGCCAGACAGGACTTGGAGGAAGTCAGTGCAGCCCAGACACACAACCTTGGTCTCTTGATTTTCATCGCAGATCACACACTGACTCTATCTGGGGCAAGTCTCTGTCCCTCCCTGGTTCTCAGGCTTCCCCATCAGTATAGCAAGGGATATTGACACCATGACATGACCTCCAAAGCCACCTTCAACTCTGGGGTCCTGAAGTTATAATTAAGCAATACTATAATTGTATTATAAGCGAATATGAGTAACAGCATGAATAACTAACTGTGGTACTAATAATGGGAACTACCGTTTATTGGTTGCTTCCTCTCTACCAGGCATTGTGCTAAGATCATATATTTATCATCTCATTTAATTCTCACAAAATCCTGTAAGATAGATATCATTCCCCATCACAAAGGAGCACACTGAGGCTTGGAGAGGTCAAGTCATATGGGAGTTTCTCAAAATCCCCAAGGTCATAACCAGTTCCTTGAAGCTCAGTCACGGCTCAGCCTTCTTCTCTCTGATCATTCCAGGGTGACTCTGGAGGACCCCTCAACTGCCCCGCAGAGGACGGCTCCTGGCAGGTCCATGGCGTAACCAGCTTCGTTTCTGCCTTTGGCTGCAACACCCTCAAGAAGCCCACGGTGTTCACACGGATCTCAGCCTTCATTGACTGGATTGAGGAGGTGAGCAGGGCAGGGCGAGCTGCTGCGGCTCCAGGCGCTGGCTCTTTGGAGAGGTGCCTGCAGGATGGGGGAGAACAGCAGATCCCGATCCTAGGAGGTCAGTGGTTGGGAGGTGGCAGGCCCTTGGGGACATTCCAGAGGGGTTTGAGGATGTTTTCTGCTACAGTGTGGCCCCGGGAATCTCAAGGGCTTCTGGGTGAAGCTTTGAACTACTGCTGAACGTCCTTATTTCAACGAGTGTTTCTGAAGTGCCTCCTCTGGTCCAGGTTTTTTCTTATCATGGAGGATAGAGTGAAGTGTCAAATGGCTGCCTTCTGGGGACAGAAGGCTCAATGAGCAAAATGATGAAGTGTGATAGGTGAAGCTCAGGCCCCAGTGAGAGTACAAACCTCATCGGGGAATGAGTGGTCAGAAAGGATTAATATTATTCATGATAACAGTAGTAGCCATCATTTATAAACTACTTAAACATGTGCACTGTGATGACACCTGAGCTAATAGTTTAGTCAGAAACTCCCATGAGCTAAGTACTATGATTACCCACCTTATATAGATGAGGAAATTGAGGCTCAGAGAGGTCTGATCACTCTCCTGTGGTCACATAGCCAATGAGGGACATGGCAGGGACCTGAACTCAGTTCCATATGGCTCCTAACTAGACTATTCTGACTTTCCCCCCTCTTTTCTCAGACCATTGCAAGCCACTAGAATCAAGGCCGGGGTGGCAGTGCCCATCCACATTCTTTGTAAAAAATAAAGATCTCAGAAAATTCCAACTTGAGTCCTACTTCATTCTTTGATTCATCTCTTCCCCTCTGGGCCATTCTTAAAATCTTACATGTGATATACAAAGGTAAGACCAGATTGAATCCTCTTATAAGAGAATGAGAAAAAAATGAGGCCCAGAGAGAAGGGAGTTGCTGTCCAGTGACCAACCACCCCAGTTTGCCTGGGACTGACAGGACAGGACACAGGACTTTTGGTGGTGAAAACTGGGTTAGTCCCAGGAAGTTGGTCACCCTATATAGCCACACACACAATCATTGGCTTTTCAATGCAGGCAGAAAACCATGGTACAGTCTAAGGAAATAGTGTCCTTGCCAGAGCCTTGGGAGGCTCATGGTAGAACGGGAAGGGTCATGTGTCTTCTGCTTCCATTGATGGGCTGGGGAAGGAGGATTGCAGTCATTCATTCATTCAACAAGCATCCATGCCTTCTTCCCAATGAGGGCTCATGAGGGGAAGACGACATGGTTCCTGCCCTGAAATGGCTCATTATTTAGCTAGAAATGAGCATATCAGAGTCATTCATTAATCCTTTACTAGGGTACCTTCTTTGTTGGAAGTTCAGGGCTGGGAAAACAGAGGTAAGTGACTAGGACAAGCTCAGGGAGAATCCTTGCTGCAGCGGGGAGCAGACAGACACACAGACACACACACGATGTGGAGACCCAGGTCAGAGCCCAATGAGCTGTTGTTGAGGTCCAAAAGATTGCTGCCATGCCTCCAAAAGCAACGTAAAAACAACTGAACTCCTTTACTCACATTCCTCCTGAATACCATGAAAGGAAATGTGGTCCCCACAAGGATGAAGTACATTTTTTTAATATTATCGTTGTTCCATTGCCCCCTCCCTTTAAAAATTACATTTCTAGTTTTGAAAAGTTTAAAAGATAAAACACGGAGAATAATATAGGAAACCCCTAGATAGCCTCCCTCCAGAATGAACAAATGTCACATTGTGCCCTCATATTTTCTAAAATAATAGCTACAGTTTAGGTGGAAGTACAAGAAAACCCCTCTGTATTCCTCCCAGGGGTCTTCATCATCACGGGTGTGGGGTTGTCCACCCAGTATTACTGGTTTTCCTCTGGGGCACATAGCAGGATAGCTGTTGCTTGTCCTCTTGAAGCTGGGCTTGGCCATGTGGCTTGCTCTGGCCATGCCAAAGGTTTGAAAGACAGGACAATCTGCCAAATTCTCTTTCCCTTTGCCATGGTTACTGGTGACTACAGGTCAGCCTGGTCCCAGAGTGAGGAGATGTGGTGCAGAGCCTCTCTGCTGACCGATGATGGACATGTAGCACAAGCAAGAAACACACTCTTGTTAAAAGCTTCTGAGATTTTGGGTGTTTGTTACAGTGGCATGGACCTACATCTCCTGACTCATAAAACAAGTTTGGTATTTATTCTTTCACTCCATGCTGTTATATTTTTGTCATATATATAGATATCCATAAACAATATATTGCATTATTCTGTTTTTTTTAATAGATGCATGGTTTCAAGCCATATGGGTTATTCTGCAACTAGCTTCATTCATCCACTATTATGTTTTTGAGGTCTATCTATGGTGGATCTGTCTATCTTTAGTTCACTGCTGCTGGTTTTGTGGAGTATTCAGTTGCCCAGCAACACCAGTTACTTATCCTTTCCACCTACTGGTGGACATTTAGAGAAGGGCCAGTTTTTGTGATTACAAATAGTGCTTCAGTGAACATCCTTGGACATATCTCCAGGGGCACATGTGAAAGTTTTCCTAGGGTATGTTCCAAGGAATGGAATGGCTGAGTGGGAGAGTATGCTCATTTTCAAACTTACCAATGGCCAAACTGCTCTCCAAAGTGTTAAGTCAACAGTACTTCTTAAAATTCCTTTTTTATTTTCCCATCTACTGGCTCCACACATTACAACTGGCTCCACACATTACAACTCCACATTTTCCTCCTAAAACCACTCCTGGAATCTTAACTCTTTCCCCTCCAAACCCTCTCCTCCAGCCCTTACCCCAACTCTAGCTCCTATAAAAGCCCAAGAACTGGTCTGGCAAGGCTAGAGTGAAGGCAAAGAAGGAATTGAGTCAAGAAGAGCAGAGACCTCTGTATCACTGGGGTGTAGGGGAAGGTGGGGAGAAAGTCTGGAACCAGCACCTGTTAATCATTTGTACCGAGACAATGCCAGATGACTATGCAACTGTCAGGTGTTCCCAAGGCACTGCAGTATCTCCTTCCTCCCAGCAAGTCAGGGAAGGGCCCTTGGACAATTTTCCAAAATAGTTTTAGGATAAAGGGCAGTCAAACATGTAAAATTCCACACTGTGGTCGGGCAATGGGCCTTCAAGTGCCCTCACCCAGCTTTAGGGGGAGGCTGAGAGCTGCTATGACACCCTTCTCATGCATGGCCAACAGGGAGTTAGGAATCTTGGCTAAAAGTGCTAAAAATCCCATCAATAATTCCATTTTCTTTTTCAAAGTTTCCGAGTATTAAGAATTCAAATCCTTTACAAACTACACAGTCAAAAATTTAATTTTTTGAGTAATGATTATAGTATAAACACCAACAATTTTTGTTTTTGTTTTCTAAATTATGAAGAACAATCCACCTTTTGAAGATGCACAATGTTAATACTTCAATTTTCTCTTAAAAGTGATAAAGGATCAGCCCTGCAATGCTCTTTTTAATCACATAATGTCAACAACTTAGTTCTCATTTTTAAAACATTAAAGTGTAAATTTTCATTTTTTTCAAGTATACTTTAACTAAAAAAATTTTTTTTTGTTAATTAAAAAAAAAAAACTATGGTCACCTTAAAAAATTCACTTAAAAAAACTGAAGTATGGTTGATATACAATGTTGTGCTCGTTTCTGGGTGTAAAGCATAGTGGTTCACTTATATGTACATATTCTTTTCCACTATAGGTTATTATAAGCTATTGAACGTAGTTCCCCATACTATACGGTAGGACCTTGTTGTTTATAAAAATCACCTTTTTTTAAATCATAAGAGTCAAAATTCCATTCTCTTTTCCTTTTTCAGAACATTAATATTGGCTATGTTTTAGAAACTTCTGGTTTGGGAAAGACTTGTAAAAATCACCCACATTCTCACCTCTCTTACATAGCTACTTCTGTCATTTTGATATGCTTCCATCCACTTTTTCTTTTCCACCCACTTCTTTTTCTTTCCATTTAGAAAACCTATAAACAGCTAGACTCAATGGACATGGAATGAGCACCTACTGGTATTATGTGCCAGGCATGTGCAGAGAAAAATTACCCCAACTCAGGCCAGGCCCTCAAGAGGCCACAGTCCGAATGGGAAGCAGGGATGGCGACTTGAGCTCAGTGTTCCAATGGAGACCCAGAGTGGTGTGGGGCCCAGAAAGGTGGGGTCAATTTGGGATGGGAAGACTGGAGCATTCAGTGGCCATCAAATCCAAATGATTAAGGAGGCATCAAAGGATTCTTGTCAAATGTGAATCTGTCATTTGTAGCAACATGGATGGACCCTGGAGATCGTCATACTAAGTGAAGTAAGCCAGAGAAAGAAAAATATCATATGATATCACATATATATGGAATCTAAAAAAAATTACACAAATGAACTTATTTACAAAACAGAAACAGACTCCCAGACATAGAAAACAAACTTATGGTTACCAAGGGGGGAAAGGGGTGGGAAGGGATAAATTGAGAGTTTTAGATTTGCAGATACTAACTACCATACATAAAATAGATAAACAGTAAGTTTCTACTGTATAGCACAGGGAACTATATTCAATATTTTGTAGTGACCTATAATGACAAAGAACATGAAAAGGAATATATGTACGTACGTGTATGACTGAAACATTCTGCTGTACACCACAAACTGATACAACATTGTAAACTGACAATACTTTGATAAAAAAATTAAAACATTTAAAATATGAATCTGTCAAATATTCTTTTGTCAACACCAAAGACACAGTGCTGAGAAATCTTATTCTCTAAAATCAGAGGCTGTCAGAAACTTTACTGTTTGAAATCGTGTCAGTGAGAATGGAACATCTCTCTTTGTCTAGTGGGGCGAAGCCAGATTCGACATAGAGAAGCAGCCTGGATCACCAACCCAGGTGCAGAGCTTCAGAAGAGGGGTTTCTGGACACTCTAGTCTATGTTGATCTTAACTTTGTGGTGTCCAAAGAAATAGGACTATGAGCTCGCTTCTCAGCCCAAGTCAGATAGATGTTAACCCCTTTCCACACAGCCAGGCTTCCTTTGAGCCTATCAACACTGCTTCTTCATTTTCATCTAAATTCCACGCTGCCCCCAAATTCTATGATAACCCTGTTTATTTGTTTGGCTCCTCTGGGTGCTGTCTCCCTTGCTGCATCAAGTTAATAAACCAACATAACTTTGTTAAGCCATACCTGTGTTCCTGCTGGTCTTTACCAGATTAGCTTTATCATAAAATCTAAGCCTTCTCTATTCATTCATTTACCCATTGATTCACTTAGTGAATGTTTACCCAGACTATGCTCAGTTTTATGTGCTGGAGGCACGGTAAGAGGACAGTGAAGGTCCTTGTCATTGTGGGCCCTCCTTCTAGTGGATGAGATAGAAAAATGAACAGGTAATAAAAACAGGGTAACAGGCTATAATAGGACTGGATGGGTGCCTTTAGAAGTGGGGGCAGTGTAGCTCTGGAGAGACTACAGTTGAGCTAGAGCCTGGAAGAACAGATCCAGGAAAGAGTGCTACAAGCAGAGATCAGCAAAAGCAGTGAAGATGAGCTTGTCAGGTTTCCAAGATAACAGGAAGGCCAGTGTGCCTGAAGCAGACAGAGTGAACAGGAGGGTGGGGAGAGATGAAGGATGTGGGGCAAAATATAAAGTTTAAGTTTTGTCCCAAACGTACATACTTTTCATATAAATTTATAGACCTAGAAAATTAGAGCTGCTCTAGGACCCAAAGGGCTTTCCCTCCCACCTCCCCATCCCTCCTGCCTGAGCAGTTTTCTGAAGCATTCCCAAAGAATCTAAGAATTGGAGGTGGGCAGGGATGACAATTGGAAGTCCTTAATCTAGTCCAATCCTCTCATTTTACAGATGGGGAAACCAAGGCTAAGAGGACATAAAAGGTGGAAACTGTTTTGTAGGAGTAAGTCAGGGAAGTGAGACAGGAGCGAAGGGGGCAAGATGTAGCCACTGGAGGAATGACACAGAGGTTGGTGCCAGGATGGTGGAAAAGTCAACTCCCAGTGGACCTTGGGGCCCAGGATAGCAGAAGATTTGACCTCCAGTGGACCTTGAGCTTCATCATGCACGTTGTAACATACTAGCATGGTGAATGACGCACCCACAGTAACCATGACAGTTCTGAGGCTGGACATGAGGGGTCAAGGAGAGGGCAATGGCCCAATTCCTGGGAATCTCCACCCCTTCACAGTGGTTAGAGCTTGCTAGCATATAAAAGCTAGCAACATCGCCCCTTGTGGCCTCTTTTGCTCCCTCGCCTTCCAAGACAGCCTGCACTCTGTCTATGGAGTGTACGTCCCTCTTAAATAAATCTACTTTTACTCAACTATGGCTCACTCTTGAATTCTTTCCTGCTCAAAGCCAAGGACCCTCACTTGGTGGGGCATGTTCCAGGGACACAACCGAGACCCGGGACATGGCCATACTCTTCTGCCCCCTCATTTTTTCCTGTGTCAGGACTCACAGTTGCTAAGAGAGGAGGAGTAGGGCCATGGTGAGGAGCTCTGGTTCTCTAACCACCAACTGGAGTACCTGGTCATCGAGAAGTTTACAGAGCATTGGTGGCCATGAAGACAAAAGGCACATCTTCCTTGGCTCTGGGGTGATAACCCAGCAGGAGGCATTGAGGTGACCCTCTTTATTTGTTGTTGTTTTTTGGGTTTTTTTTGTTTTTGTTCCTCCCCCATATTGGAGGCACTGGGAATTGAACCGGAGACCTCGTGTATACTGAGCATGCACTCTCCCACTGGACTATACCCCTCAATCTGAGGTGCCCCTCTTAATTCCCTAGCCTGTCCCATTTAGATAGGACATTGGAAGGAGAATGGGACAGCCAAGTCCCTTCCCTTCAGGATTAAGAGCGAGTTAGGAAAACTGCCTTGGTTAGCATCTCTACACTTCCTCTTACAGGAAGTATTTATGCTATTTAACCTGTGTACCTAGACTCAAACCCAGACCAGCTTAGTTCGACTTCAAAATTCTAGTTCTTAACCGTCAGCAACTGGAAAGTCTTGGGGAAGAGACACACAGGGCCAAGATTTGGCCTCCTACACACACAGGGTCTCCTCCTGAGCAGACTGTCAAAGTCCCACGGGCACATGTCCACTATCTGGGTGGGTCTTTGTGGGTACACGGAGACACCTAATAGATTGTGCCCTCTGTTTATCTGGAATGATACCACGTTAAGCCTTACAGACCACTGTCTCCCAACAACTGCCAGCCAGCCCTCTATTTTGGTTTCTTTCCTCTGGGTGGTGCAAAGGCTCAAGGGTGTAACCTCAGGGTGGGCCGCTGACTCAGCTGCGGGCAGGCTCCAGAAATGTCTCAATTCCCGCTTCATCCTCTTTCCATTTTGTTGGGCAAACTGCGGCTCAGAAAGACAAAGGACTTCCCCGAAGCAGAAAAGCTCCTAGGCCGTACCCAAAGCTCCGCACGATCCGGAGTACTGGGAAATGCCCGAGGCCAGGAAAGCCGCACGGGTTAAGGTCATGAAGCAGCGGAGCACCGCCAAGGCCTAGAGCGACCCGGCTCTTCGAATCTAGTTCCCCCTCCGCTTCCAGCTTCCGGGAGGGGCGCGACTTCCGGTTCCGGCGGTGGGCGGCAAAGCTCGGAGCCGCGCTGCTGCTTTCCCTGTTCCGGAGCTGGTGGAGGGGCTTGGAGCCTCGTCGCTAGCCTCTCCCGCCTGTCCCCCCCACCTCCGCCCTCCTAGGGGCACCTGCGCAGGTGAACTCCCCTTCCTGCCCCCTACCCCGCGCACCGTCGGGTGGGAGCGAGCGGCCCTCGGAGCAGGGAGGCCCTGCCCGCGGGGTCTGAGGGTGCCCAGCCTGGCATGGCCTTGGGCCCTGCTTCAGCTCCGGAGGAGGGGGACGTCCCAGTTCTGGAGTTCCAGAAGCGCCTTTTCCGCGCCCCACCTCGGCCCTCTGAACCGTGCCTAGGTGGTGAGAGGAGTTGGGTTCAGCTCCCCGCCCCGGCGCCGGGGACTTTTGTACTGGACTGAGTGGTCCCGCCACTTCCTAGCCTTGTGACTTTTGGGCAAGTCCCTTCTCCCCGAGCCTCAGTTTGTTTCTCTGTGAATGGAAATGACAATAACGGACCTGTTGGGTTATCAGGAGCATTGTATGAGGGAAAGCTGCTGCGGAGTGTCTGGCCCGTAAAATTCAACAAATGTAGTGGCCGCGGCTGCTGTTAATGGAGACAACTGGGCAATAGAGATTGGTATCAAGAAATTAACCTAGAGGGGAGGGTATAGCTCAGTGGTAAAGTGCATGCCTAGCATGCACGAGGTTCTGGGTTCAATCTTCAGTACCGCCATTAATAAATAAAACTGATTACCTCCCCCACCAAACAAACAAACAAAAAACAAACCCTGGTAAGAATTTCACCTGAGTGGTTAAGAGCACCACATAGAGGAGAATGTTTGTAAAATGCCCAGAACAGTGTCAGATAGAAATAAGGGCTCAGTAAACTGGCTTTATTAACTGATGCTGGTAAGCATTCTGTCTGGCAGGTGGGCCTCTGAAACTGGTAGGATTTGTAAGCTGGGTAAATCGTTGATCTGGTCCATCTTTCAGAGTCAACCTTCAGAATTGGCCTACTGACAATTGAGATTATTCCTAGAAGTCAGGGTTGTAAAGACCTCTGGTGCTAGGAACTAGAAGAATTAGTAAAACGGTGTTTTTCTAAGTGGATTAGGGGTTTTCACTCAGAAAGTTTTGGGGCTGGAGGGGAAAACCTGAAAAGGTTTCTCCCTCTTGAGTTGTTGTGAAAAAGAAAACAATACAGAAAGATACAAGAAAAAAAATGTATCCTCTTCTGCTGTCCTTGCTCCTCAGAGAAAAAGCAATTTCTTCCATAACCTTAATTTCCCCAGATGGGATCATACTACTCATACTGATCTACACCTTGGTCGTGGGTGATACATGATGGACAACTTTACATATTAGCTCTCATAGGCCTACTTCATTCCTTAGAAGGCTGCACAGCACACCATGTAGCTGACAGTACTTTATTTAATCATTTCCCTGTTGATGGCTTAGGTCATCTCAGATTTTGCTTTCTTAACAGTGTTTCATCCATCCTTTACTTGGTTAAAGTAATTATATTTCCTTTTTATTCAAGGTACCCCTGAGTTATGGAGATATTTTTCTTTTGTCCTTCTCATCACCCTGTATTAGTAACAACTTACTTTTGGAGATGAGCACACTCTGTTGATTGAGCAAAAGCCCCAGTGATATGAGAAGAATTGGTATACTCCAAGAATATCTCAGCTTAGGGTCTCTAAACAATTCAAGGCTCCTTGAAAATGGGTCAGGGAATGTTAGAGAAGGGGTGATTAGGAGCCAAGAACCAGTTAATGCAGGGCAGCTGGTCAGTGTTGTGATTGTTGGCTTTTGCCCGTTGTTACCCAGGAAACAGACTTGAGAGAATCTCTGAGGTATGAGGGATTTTAAAAATCAACACTTCTGTTATATAACGTAGGGAAGGACTAGTTCTTGGGGGAGGGGTTGTTAATAAAAAAAAGATGATCGTTGTAAAGTGACTTCATTATAGGGGTTATAAGCTTTGATTGGACATATGTTGATGTGAAAATTAGCGTAGTCATTTCTGTGCTGTCATCTGAAGTTTCTCTTTTTCCTTTTAAATAAATTAACATAGTATGTGGTTTTCCTGTAAATAATCCCTCTTTGAACTGGGGTCCAAACCCAGATGGAGCAAAACATTTTTTTCCCCTAGCATCTCACAGGTATTTGATTTGCCTGTCCTACCCCCACCCCTCTTCCTCTGACTACAGTTGGTTTGCTGATCCCGGAGCTGTCAAGCATCCAAGAAGTTGGAAGTCTGTGCTGCTAGGATTCTGACAAGTTCAATTTCCCATGCACTGGAGGAGCTTAGGATCTTGATCTTAATATAGAGGCTTTTTCCTTTTTTTCCCCCTCAGTCTCCATCCTAATGATAGCTCCTAAAGTATTTTTTTTTTTAACACTTGCTATTCTTTCATCATCATGAAAGAGGTGGGGGGAGGTAGGAAAGACAACAGAGGAGATGTAAATGAACAGACCCTTTCTCCTCTATTTTAGCACCTCTTCATAATTTGCTTTTGGACAGAGCAAATTCTCCATAAAAATGGTTGGAGGAAGCAAGCAACCATGAATTTAAAAGATTTTTCCCCATACAAATCATATGTGTATATAGTTTTTTTGTTTGTTTGTTTTAAGATAGTGCAAAATACTTTGTAATGGGGGAAAAAGTGGATGAGAGATTCTCCAGCTAGCAGAGCTAACATTCTTCATCCTTTCTGCTTTGAGAATCTACATTTTTCAGTTTGGTAAACTACTGATGCATTTTCTCAATTGTGTCACTTGATCCAGCAAGAGGATACAAAAATAGAATTTCTAGTAGTGTTATTAAGAAACCCTGTTAGGATTGGAAAGTTGATGGAACCTAGGTCTGGAGCAACTCCATGAGATCAAGGAAGTTTTAACATCCTTTGTGGTCTACTTTTGCTGACCCTGAGTTTTCTCTTTGCCTAGGATCTTGAGAAATCCTTTTCCAGAGTTCTAGAATGGAGACTGAAGGGTACCCAGAGACGCAAAGAAATAGAGAAATTCGGACTGATCAAATAAGGTCATCACCAAATGAGATGATGGCTGAGGAGCCAGAAGACATCCGAATAGCATCTCCTCTTGTCCAGGTTCCACCAGAGAGCCTTGATGAAGACTCCGTAGAAGATCTTGAGACCGTGCCACAAAGGAGTCCTCTCAACCCAGCAGCCTCCAGGCAGAGGTTCCGGAAGTTCCGCTATGAGGATGCAGCTGGGCCCAGGGGTGTCCTCAGACATCTCCAGGAGCTTGCTGGACAGTGGCTGAGGCCTGATATTCACACAAAGGAGCAGATTGTGGAAATGCTAGTACAGGAGCAATTCCAGTCTGTCCTCCCTGAGGAGCTCAGAGTGCGGGCGCAGGATTGTCAGCCTGGGGTCAGAATCACTGGCTAAGTCTCACTGCTTCCTCCTTGCTCAGCCTACATGTGAGAAGTAACCAAAGGCTCTCTTTGTTGCAAGATCCAAATGCAGTCATGGGAAATCTGAACCTCAGTTTTCTTTGATCTTGCCTTTGACTAGCTGTAATAAGAATCCATCAAAACCCACGTCTGGACCTTTTTTGGCTGAAGCAGCTGTTTCCTGGTACCGTGAACTCCAAAATGAGTTTCCCTGCCCTCTTGTTAGGATAATCAGCCTGCTGCTTGTTTTTGCTCTGCTGAATGCCTCCGTTTTTGCACTTTGTGACATGCTTTAATACATTGTTTTTATGTATCCAGAGAGGTGACTGCTTCAATGTTAATATTCTTGATTCTTGCTGTGGTGGCATGAATGGAAGCTTCTGTAACCCCACCAGTAACTCATTTGGGATGTCCTTGAAATATTAAAGTTTGGTTTTTAATAAAAATGTCTTGTGGTGATTTACCAGTTTAGCTCTTAGCAGTCAGCATCTGAGAAAGGTGAGATAATTATCAGGAGTAGATGTGAGGCAGAGAAAAGAACTATGGCATTTGTTGAGCTGGGGAATAGGAACAGGCCTGGCCTTTGTTTTCGAAGTCAGAATTTAAATTGGGCAAGACTGAGAGGGTAAAACAGGGATATCGGAGGTGAGTGACTCTCAGGCAAAGCTGTTCAATTTGCTCTTTCTCCAGCTCCATCACCTTTGTGCTACAGCTCATCTTCCAGCAAAGGGACTCACTCTAAATCATCTGACAGTTCTGCTTTTCCTGAGACAAAGGTCATCCTGGCTTTCTGTGGGTGGAGACCTATACTTTGGTTGACAGCTGCATCAGAGCAGTAGCTGTGGTTGTGACAGGCAGAGAGTAAACAGCAGCTGCTTCCCTAGTGTGACCCAGTCTTGAGGAACCTTTCTGCCTCTGGCCTGGCTTTTGGATTTGTAGATCTGTTCCTGTAGCAAACTTGGTGCCAATTTGAAAACTAATCTTTTGGGATGGGGTTGGTGAGCTCTGTGCTGGAACTCATGTGGATTCTGCTGAGGTTTGTTTAGTACTTCCTGTGCCTTTGGGGCACTCTAGATGCTAGAATATAAATATAAAAACAGTTTTAAGGAAGTGTATGTTTTCTAAGGAGAGGAAGAAGCCATCAAAATAAATTGTTAGAAATGCTAGAGTAAAACTAGTCTTTCCTTTGGCATCTGGTTTTGAGACAGCACTAAGAAAACACATTTCATATATATATATTTTGAATGTTAAAAGCAAAGAGGAAATAGCCAAGTTAGGGAAGTGGCATTTTAATTGAACTTCAGGAGTGAGAGGTCACTGGACAGAAGGTACATCTTTTGCAAAAGCATGGGAATGCAAGGGTGTGCCGTGTTTGGGGAATAGTGAACATAGATGTAAGGGAACTAACTCTACCTTTTGTTTACTGGGTTAAGCTTCCTATTCTTAATTCTAAGAGTAAAATATAACATTGATAAAGGAGCTAGTAACTAATAAGGTCATAGTATCTCCAGTATTTCAGTTTGTTCTGAACATTCTAAAGGTATTTCCTTTAGTCTGCAGGGATCAGGAACGCCTGGTAAGGAATTTCCTGACCTGCACCAGTCTCAGATGCTTTGATGGCCTAGAATTTAGCATGCAAGTTAAGGACTAGAGTTTCCAGGTGGACCAAAAAGCTTTCACCTTAGGGATTTGATGACAAGATAGCTGAGGTTTCCTGAATTCAGTGAACTTGGCACAGATTTTTCTCAACCTTGGCACTTTGGGGCTAGTTACTTATTTTTTGTGGGGACTTGTCCTATGGATTATAGGACGTTAGGAGCAGCTCTGTCCTCTACTCACTAGATGCCAGTGACACCCCCCTAAATGTGACAACCAAAAATGTCTCCAGACATTGCCAAGTGTTCTTTGTGGGCAAATTTGCCCCTGGTTGAGAACCACTGATTTAATAGGAGAGTTCATCCAGACATGCCACAGGTTACCCTCAGGTCCATGGTCTCTTAAGCTTAATATTGAACTGAGAAAGGTGCAGGAAGAATGGCATAAATTGGACTTTGCTTCCTTTTAAAAAAAAATTATACAATTTTTTTGGACTTTTTTTTTAATGGAGGTGCTTAGGATTGAACCCAGGACCTCAGGCATGCTAAGCAATGTGCTCTGCCACTGAGCTATTTCCTTTCCTCCTACAACTTTTAAAGGTTACTTTACACAACACTATAAACTAACTGTACTTCAACAAAAATATATTAAAAAAATAAAATGTATGCACTTGAAAAATAAAAAAAACCAGATGTTACTTTACAGTTACTACAAAATTGGCTATATTCCCCATGTTGTATGGTATTTATATTTCCTTTATGTGTTTGGGTAATGCCACTTACTCTGGCAAATCTTGAGAAGCTCTTTGTTATGAAGAGTAATACAATACCTCCAACTTTTAGAACATTTTATTGGGATGGTTTCCTGTGTGGTGTGCCAGCACCTAGACTAGATGAATTCTTGATTCATTTAATCCTAACAGTCATGTGAGTATGTAAATATACCTGCTTTACAGATGAGAACCAGCTGTTAAGTAACATGCCAGTAAATCGCAGAGCTAGAATCTGAGCCTTGGATTTCTGTCCCCCTAGCCTTGGGCTTCATCATGTCTGGAATCTCCTGTGTGCAAGATGTTTCTGTTTTAGCTTTTTTCATCTTTGTGTTACAATTTAAAATAGCATTTCTTAGATTCATTTGACAGAAAAATTAAGGGAAAAAAAGGTCCATAATCTCACTTACTGGGTAACTCCTGTTGACATTTTTTAAGGTTTTCTATACACATTTGCATGTGTGTAGAAAAGTCCAACAGTATAGAAGGGTGTAAAAGGAAAATTTAAAGACTTCTCACTAACAGTTTCTTATGTATCCTTCCAAAAAATATAAACTATGTAAGCAGATATACATGCACACATGTATATCCCTTTTTATTTACACAAAATATATATTATGCATGTTTAGTATGTATTTTTTCTTGCCCAGTAAGCCTTAGCAATCTTTCACTATCAACATACAGAGGTGTATTTTGTCAAAAAAAATTTTTTTTTTAGCAGCTGCATGGTACTCTGTATGGCTAATGCTAACCTGACACTTTTCAGTGAAAATGCAAGATGGAGGATTTAGGTATAGAGTCAAACCCAAAGCATAAGTGAGATTTAGAGAGGCCAGAACTGAAACCAGAACTGGTACAATTCACAATTGCCCAGCACTGTCTCCTAGCAGCCCTGTGGTACCCAAGCTTTCCCATGGAAGTGGATTTACAGGTGCAATTCCTTACCCCAAACAAACCCAGTAAGAGGAGAAGCTTGAGTTCATCTCCATTTCATTTCGTCTGGCTCTAGCCCCGTGCCCTTGCCACGAGGTCACACTGCCTGGATATTAAAGAGTAAACCAGCTTCAAGTGTTTTAAGGGCTCCGTGGAGAGTCTCACTCCCTGAGGTGATTCCTGTGCTTTCTCTACTCAGTCACATAGTTGTCACCAATGACAGTCATCGTCATTTCTTCAGTCATTCTAGACCCCAGTTCGGAAGAACCCTAAACACTGTGAGTGATGAAAGAGGACAGTGTAGAGGAGCTAGAAGGAAGTGTTTCTAAAATGTCTCATGTGTCTCATTTTCCCTTTGTGATTATTTTGACTCCAGTTCCACAAAAGAATAAATTCATCTAGTTACTGGAAAGTGCCCTTGCCAGATGACTGCTGGTGAAAACCAGTGCTGGGACCACAAGGTAATATGAGATTCCCAGCAACTGGCTGGAGCCATGGAAAAATATGTCATCTGTTGGGCAGCTACTCCCTGAGCAGTGAGTGGGTGCCAGGTCCCGGCTGCTGGAAAGGAGGCCAACGCCAGGGGGTGTGGGGGCCATGAGGAGTCCACCACAGTGGTGGCAGCAGCTAGAGGATTCTGTAACTGGCCTTCCTAGGAGCACCATTTGCAGTCAGTTTCCACAGGCAGCTTAATACAATGCTCTTGACAATGAGTTGACTATTTTACTAAGCACTTTCCACCCACTGCCATGCATTTATTGGACATTTTCTCTTGGCCCAAAATGCCCCTCCCCTACACCTCCCCCCATCTTTGCCAGCCTACTCCTATTCATTCTTTTTTTTTTTTTAAAGCATATTATTTATTTGTTTTATTTATTTTTGTGGTGGGGGGGATGAAGCTTATTTATTTACTTATTTTTGAGGGGGAGGATGAAGCTTATTTATTTACTTATTTTTGAGGGGGAGGTAATTAAGTTTATTTTAATGAAGATGAAGGTACTGGGGATAGATTTAGGTTTATTTACCTACTTTTTGGGGTTTTTTTGGGGGGTAATTAAGTTTGTTTGTTTGTTTATTTAAATGGAAGTACTGGAAACTGAACCCAGGACTTCGTGCATGCTAAGCACGTGCTCTACCACTGAGCTATACCCTCTCCTCTATTCTTTATGACACAGATAGCCAGGGTCACCTTCATGAAGCTTTCTCTGATAACTGTCTTGAATCAGCCTTTGACACCCTCCTGTGAGCTCCTATAACACATTCCCTTTAGTTCTAAGTCCCTGTTCATTCAGCAAATATCCACTGCGCACCCAATGTGCCATGCCTGCCCTGTTCTAAGTATCACCCTGAGTGTTGTGCCTAGTTTGTGTCCCAAGCAGAGTGTGAGCTCTGTGAAGAGAGAATCTCTATGTTCTTGACCTCCATCACAGGATCTGAACGTGGCTGATCCTTTAGGAACAGTCTGATTTTTGTAGAAGACACATGGTTGTTCCCTGATTCAAGGTGCTTCCTTCTAGTGAACACAAATAACTAGAATTCATGGGAAACAATTAAGCATTTCACTGGGGAGAAGGCAGGGAGTGAGATTATTAATTCCTGTTTGAGGCTGGAGATGATGGTGAAAATAAGACCCCCCCAAAAGGGGAAGCCTTCACTCAGGCTTCACTGGGATGGCTGGCTTCCCTCTCCCTTCTGCACCTTACGTTGCAATGAGGTGAAGTTAACTGCCCTTGGCTGGCTCTGCTTGAAAGCTCAAGGGCCCCCTTGGTGCCTAGCAACAACCTGACTGCCCAGAATAGTGATTTTGAAACTGGGTGTGTCTCCTGGGCAGGAAGCCGCCAACACCACCAAAGCAGCCAGGGCCTCCCCTTCACTTCCTCTGAGCCAAAACTCCGCCTTCAGTTGGGGCCAATACTTAGTGTTTTGAAGTCTCGTCTTAGGAGAACAAATGGGATGTTTCTAGCAAAGATAACTCCAGCACTTAGGTGCTGTGTGATCTCAGACAAGTCATGTCACCTCTCTGAGCTCCAGATCCCACACCTGTCTTGATTCTGTGCCAAGAATCCTTTTGTTCTCTCAGCACACCCCACCCCACCCCACCCCACCCTGGCCTGACCCATCTGTGAAAGTCCTCTAGACTCGATCAAACCTTGATCCTTTGGGGAGTCTTCTCTGATCAGCTGTGGGTTTGAATCCCAGCTTCTTTATCTACTAACTTGAACACGTGTCACTAACCTCTTCATGCCTCATTTTTGTTGAAGATCATAGTTTATATATTCCAGAGTTCTTGTGAATTTCAAATGAGATAATACATATTAAATACTGAGAACAATACCTGGAACATAAGAAGTACTTCATAAATGTTAGGTATAACTATTGTGAATACTCTTCTTCTTCCACCAGATCCTTGTACATACCCTGTCTTAGCACTTATTTTGATTATTGTTTGTCCCACTATGAGACCTTACTTCTTTGAGCAGGAATTGTATCTTCATTCATTGAATTTTTCAACAGATATTTATTGAGTATGCAGTGTATTATAGCACCAAGGGTACAGTGGTGAAGGAAGCCCTTGAATTTATTTTTTAATGGGAAGAGACAGATAATAAGAAAAATAAAGAGGACAGATCATTTTGGATAGTGATAAGTGACATGAACTAAATAAAGTGGTGAGATGTGAGAGTGGTTTGGGGGTACCACTTAAGCTGGGTGGGGAGAAGGTCTTCTTGAAGAGGTGATATTTGAGCAAGGACCTGTGGGGGGAAAGGAGCAGGCTCGTGCAGACCAGGAGAGAGAACAGCGAGGACAAGGCTCTGAGGTAGGCACAGGAGGCTCAGGTATATCTGAGGAACAACAAAGAGGGCAGCAGAGCTGGAGCCCAGTGAGGGAGCGCATGGTCCAGAGGAGGATGGAGGATGGACAAGAGTCAGGAGAAGCCATTGAAGGGGTTAAGCAGGGGGATATTGCTCACCTTTGCCTCCAAGGTACCTAGTACATAATAGATACTCACTAACTGTTGAATATTGGTGACAATGTACCCATGACCAGTTAGTCCACATGAGCGATTCTCAGTTCATTTTCAAGCTAAAACTTCATCATTGTGCCATGTGCCTTTGGGTTCTTACTAAACCGTACTGGCTGGGGAAGGTGTTGCTCAGTTGTTTCTAAATTTTTGTCTTCCCTATTTCATCTCATCCACCCTTCCTCAGTGACCCAGTTTATCTCCACCAGAGATGTGTAACAGAGATGAAGAAGGCAAGCCTGGGCCAGTTAGAGAAAAGGCAAGTAGGAAACAGGTTTGGTTAGTTCATCTCCTTTCTCAGACTCCAAGAAGGGTCCAGGTCCCTGGACAAATGGAGGAGGGAGACTGAGCAGAAGGAGGAGCTGCAGAAAGGGTAGGAGGTGGGGTCGAAGCCCATGGAGTAGGCTGTAGCTGCAGCAGATCTAGCCCTTTAAGGTGGGGCAGGCCAAAGCAGGAGCACATCTGGAGTCCTAGAGGCAGAAAGAGGCTGCTAGCAAGGCCTGGGCCATGACCAGTCAGAGGAGGGAAAGGTCAGCCAGTAAATCAGTATGGAAGGGTAGGCTTGAATGTAAGTGATAGGAATTTACACAACAACATCAACCTTCTAGGAACAACAGTGAGACTTTATTTTTGTTTCATTTATTTCTAACCTTAATTTTTATGAACTGTTTCACAGAAAAAGAAGCACGTAAAACTAACACACACTACAATGAATAATTATAAAGGAAGCATCAATGTAATCATCATCCAGGTCATGAAATAGAACATGTCAACACTGTCCCTCAACCTTGCACACCCCCGTCTCTGCTAGATTGCAACCTCCTTTAGAGGCAGCCAGTAGCCGGATTTTTAAAATAATAATCACTTCCTTGATTTTCTTTATAGTTTTATCACCTATGAATCACAGGGAAAGTCTTAAATTGGGATTTTCTCATGTAAATCTGAAGACTGAAGGCCACAAAGGAGAGCCTCTTTAATATCGATCCTCTTTTCTTAAATCTTGGCAGGTCCGGGGGAGATGGTGGTGGATTTGTGGTCTCCAGCATTTGGCAATGAATGCGGTTTTGAGGCTTCTCCCATCCAGCCAGTGTCTAAGTGCTCACCACATTTAAGGTACCTGAAGAGCACTGTGAGGGGCATGAAGGTGCACCTAAAATGGAAGCTGCCCCTGGGAGCATACAGTCAGGCAGAGAAAGCATGTATAAAAAGGACAGAACAGGGTGAGGCCTGAAGAAATTCTCAGCTGAGTGATAGGATAGTTTAGAAGGGGCAGAGATCACTTTTGCCAGCTGGAAGCAGAGCAGACATCATGGAAGATGTGGCAGTATGCTCATTCATGCATTATTTATCAAATATTTTTGCAGGCCGGCAGAGTGCCAGGAAATAAGGTAAAAGGAAACAAAAATCATAATACCCTTGCCTGCTTATGGACTAATGGTTTAGTAAGCATAGATACAAATGATACCAATATAGTTTGCTTTAAATACAGAGTGTAATAGGAATAATTGGTTGCCTGAGGTTGTTGGGGAAGCTTTCCAAGCTGAGGTTTAGGCTAGTCCTTGAAGAAGAGAAGAATAGCAGTTTAACAGAGAGAGAAGGAAACCACTGAATCTGCAGAGTCACAGAGATGGGAAAGGACACAAGGTCAATGTTGGCAAAAGGTACTGTTCATGGTGGGAAGGAAAGTGGGACTTGATAGGTAGGATGGATAAGCAGGAAAGGTGTTCTAGGCAAGGGGAACAGCATGAGCAGAGGCACAGAGGCCAGAAATAATGGTGCCTCTATGCACAGTGCTAAGTAATTCAGTCTAGCTGCAACATAAGTTGTGTGATGGAAGTGTAGTGGTTAACTTTACACATCGACTTGACCATGGGGTGCCCAGATGAAATTAACATTTGAATCAGTAGACTAAGTAAAGCAGATTGTGCTTCCTGTTGTGGTGGGCCTCGTCTAATCAGTTGAAGGCCTGACTAGAACAAAAAGGCTGATCCTCCCTTGAGTAAGGAAGAATTTTTCCTGGCTTTTGACTCAAATGAAAACATTTGCTTTTCATGGGTCTTGAGCCTGCTAGTGATTGGACTGCAATGGAAACATTGACTCTTCTGGTTCTCGGGTGATAGGACTTTGACTGCAACTATGCTATCAGCTTTCCTGGGTCTTCAGATTGCCAAATCACCCTGCAGATCTTGGGACTTATCAGCCTCCATAACCGTGTCAATCAATTCCTTATAATAAACTTCTTTAGATAGATAGATATAGATCTAATAGGGAATATAGATAGATGTAGATTTATCTACCTATCTCTCTATTTCTCTATATCTTCTATGGGTTCTGTTTCTCTGGAGAATCCTGACTAATACAGAAGGAAAGGGGAAATAACTTTTTTTTTCAAACTGAAGTATATAGTCAGTTACAATGTGTCAATTTCTGGTGTACAGCATAATGTCCCAGTCATGCATGTATATACATACATTCACTTTCATTTTTTTTCATTAAAGGTTATTACAAGATACTGAACATAGTTCCATGTGCTATACAGAAGAAATCTGTCTTTTTAAATCTATTTTTACATATAGTAGGAAAAGGAGAATAACTGGAAAGGCAAGTTGGTGCCAGATCACAGAGGACACAGAATTCCTGGCTAAAGGACTTTGAATTCTATTTTGAAGACAAAGGAGAAAACACTGGGGGTTCCTGAACTGGGAAGTGACTTAGTAAGACCTGAGATCTGGGAAGATCAAGGCAGTGCTGTATAAAATGAATTAAAACAGAGATTCTTAAAGGAAGCCTCTAGAAATTGGGTATTAATTTCATGATTATAGGATTTATGATATAGAAAAGGTTGGGAATCCTGGATGTACAAGGGTGCAAGGGCCAAAATCAGATACAGGCACTGCAGAACCTGAAGCAGGTGGGAACTAGAAGGTGATTTCAGTCGTGTTGATAAGACTTCTGAGTAGCTGGGCTGGAGGAGGTAGAGATTTGGGAATCATCTACATAGAGGTTGGTGGCAAGTACCACACTGGGGAAGACATGAGTGGCAGGGGTGGCAGAATGATTCATCAAGAGCCTTGTAATTGCAAATGACAGAAACCTACTCCACCTGGCTCAGGCAGGAGAGGGAATTTATTGGCTAATGTGACTGAAAATTGAGGCAAGACTGGATCCAAGGGCTCAAACAATGCCATTGGGACTTGGTTTCACGGTCCCATCTCTCAGCTCTGTTCTCCCTCTCTGTTTTGGTCTCATTCTCAGGTGGTCTCTCTCCTTACAGCAGGAAGATGGCTGCCAGCAATGCCGTGATCACATCCTGCCCTCAGCAGATTGATTCATTCAACCAGACAGTTCTGACCAAAAGCCTTGAATTGAATCTTACTGGTTCTCATTGCGTCATATGCCCATTGCTGGGATGCTGTGGCAAGAGTGCTCTCTAAAATGATCTGATTGGCCAAGCATAGGTCATGTGGCTATTCCTGCCAGTGTTGGTAGAGTCATCTCCTCCAGAACCACATGGATTGAGAACTGGGAGACGGGCTGCTCCCGGAGAAATGGAAGTGTTGTTACTAGAGGAAGAAGGAATGGACACTGGGCTGGTCACCACAGGGGAAGGAGACCTGGAGACTCACAGGCTGCCTCTTCTGCCAATATGAAGCAGCTGCAGCCAGTGATGCAGTGGGGAGGGGGCACCAGGGGGCCAGGGTCTGGCAGGCTGCAAGAAAAGGGGTAGAATGGGGTCAGATAGTAACACTGTCGCCTTTGGAACTGTGAAAAGGTTGGAGAGGGTCCTTCTGACAAAAAACATGACAGTATAATAGACAAAGTGCTGAGTGAGTCCTTGTCCTCAGAATAAAGGCAGGAAAAGCCAAGTGGTTGGGTGACACCCCATCAAGATTTTGCTGCTGATGAAAAGGGCAGACACTGTCTGGGGACGTTGTGAGATGGGATGATGGAAAGGTCACTGCCAACCAGTCTTGCAGGGGAAGAAAACAACCAGTTTTCCCTCAAGTTTAAGATACTAAGCTCATGCATTTTTACAGTAGTCCAAAATTTATGGTAGTGCAAAATAACCTAAATTCCAATAGGAGATAGATTGGAGAAATATTGTAATGCCCATTTAGTAAAATGCAGCCTTTAAAAATGGTGCTTTATTTGACATGAAAATATGTTCATGACATAGCTTTGAGAGAGAAAAGTAGACAGTCTGCTTTTGTGCAATAAATGTGTATACATATATGTACATATATCTGGAAATGTATACACCCAAGTGATAATGGTTGGTGTCATTGGGGGTAGGACTACAGCTGAAGCTTAATCTTCTTTTCTTTTTTGGTGTGTGTTCTTTTTTTTTTTTAATTGAAGTATGGTCAGTTTATAATGTGTCAATTTCTGGTGTACAGTGTAATGTTTCAGTCGTACATATACATACATGTATTCCTTTTCATATTCTTTTTTCATTTTAGGTTATGACAATATATTGGCTATAGTTCCCTATGCTATACAGCAGAAACTTGTTTGAAGCTTATCTTCTGATTTCACTGTATAAACTTGCTGGGTAGTATGTTGGTTAACTAGAACCAGCCTCTTGGGTCTAAGTCCCACTTCTGCCACTGGCTGGCTTGGTGATCTTGGGCAAGTCCCTTAGCACCTCTGAGCCTCAGTTCATGCATCGATAAGTGGGGTAATAGTTCTTAATTCATAAGGTGGTTGTGAATTTTACATTAGCTACTATTTTATGCAAATCTGTTAGCACCATACCTATAGTAAACAGTCAAAAATGCAGTTATTCTTCTCATGTAATTAAAAATGGAGAGAGGAAACTCAGCTGCTGCCCTTTTCTATCCTTCTCAACTCAGTGGTGTGTTTGTAAAGACTTTTATGTATTTTTTTCCAACTATTTCACTGTCTGAAAACATCCCAATGAAAGATTCATTTGGCTTAAAAAAAGTCCAAAAGAAAATATGACTATTAAATCATATACATTGGAAATAGGTGTCTTTCTTGGCCAAATAACTGTGGTAGTCATCAATAAATGAACTATTATTAAGATGAGTTTTTTCCTCTAACCCTGGGAAACATCTGAGAAAAGGCAGAGGAGGTTCCTACTCCCTCCAAGTTTGCACACTAGCAGGGAAGACAGATAATAAACAGGTGCTGTGAGGACAGGATGATCAGGAAGGCAGTGACTTTGAGGGCTGAGAGCCAACGGAAGGGCTGGTGAAGAGGAAGCAGCCAGGGGAAACAGCGAGTGCGAGGCCTTGTGGTGGGGAGGAAGTCTCTAAACCAAATGGTGACCAACGTGGCTGGAGAGAGGGACAGTGGGGTGTAGGTAGAGATGAGAAGTGAGCACTAGCTCTCATGCCAAGGCAGGCTAAATACAGGCCGGGGGAGTCAGGAGGCCATCCACTACGCCGTGTGGCAAGCCACTGCCCCTCTTTGAGTAGCCACTGTCTTCTCTGCAAAATCGGGATGATAATACTTTGCAAAGTTGCAAAGATCAAAAGAGATGTTAGTGGAGGCGCTTTGTAAGCGACCGTTTATAGCCTTATTACAAATACAGTACAGCCTTAGGAGAAAGAGGTGCAGAGCCCCAGCGGAGCTAGTCGTGCTGGCAGGCGCATGCGCGTTAGGCGGTCGGAGCCAGAGCAGGGGATGAATTCAGGCCCCTCCCGGAACCTCTCGTCCCCTTTTCGCTTCTCGGTCCCTCCCACTTCCGCGGGCACCCAACTGTGCGTTGCCTGCGTGGTGACGTCAGGCGCGTGCCCCTGTCCGGCAGCCGAGGAGACCCCGTGCAGTGCTGCCAACGCCCCGGCGGAGGAGCTGAGGTGAGTGCGGGGCCCGAGGCTCCCTGCGGGAGTGGATCCCGCACAGTCCCGTCCCCCTTGTGACGCCCCCCGCCCCCCTCATCCGCGGGGACACTCCGTCTCTGGGATCTCGGGAAGCCTGGGAGCGCGGGGCGCGGCGGGGAAGCGCCCGGCTCGCGCGGCGCCGTCCGGGCGAGCGCGGGTCCGGGTTCTGTCGGGGGACGGCGGGGAGGGGGTCTCGGCGGGCAAGGCGGGGGCGCACGTCTGGCGAGAGGTGCGCGGCCGGGGAGCGGGGTGCCGGGCCGAGGGCGCGGCCGGAGCTGGGCTGTCACCGGGCAGCGGCGGAAGGAAGGGGTCACACCCATCCCGCCGCCCGGCTTCCCTTCCCCCCGGCCCCGCGGACCCCTAAGGGCAGGCGGCGGGCCGGGGCGCCGTGGGCCGCGGAGTCACTCGCGGGCGCCTGGGGTTTGCGGGGGTGCTGGTGGCCTGGGCTCCCATGCCGGGTCTGGCCTCCGCGTCCCGTCTTCGACTTCCTGCTTCGCCCGGCGCCGCCGCGGACATTTTGCGGCGGACGGGGGGAGGGGAGCGGATTGCGAGCGCGGCGGGGAAGTGGTGGCCGGGGAGTCGGCAGCTTGCAGACCGCTCCGGCCTTTGCCTGCGACGCGCCTTCCTCCGCGGCCCCCTGCCGGACGCCTCGTCCGGCGATGTGGGCCTGGTCCCGGCTTCTCCGGTCTCCTTTATTCCTGCCTTAGGTCGAGTTCCTAATACCATTTCCGTTTGCTTCTCCAGCTCTCTCCCTGCCTATTCAGCTGAAGCTTCCCTTTCAGGGAGTTACCTAACCACCTCCCGAAATCATCCCTCTGCCGTTTGCCTAATTCCTCTCCTTAGGAGGAGATTTTCTTTGTTCGTTTGTTTTTTTCCTCCCCTTTAAGTCCAAGAGAAAAGCAGTGTAGAAGATTACGTCATCGCAGTATAAGGGGTGAGAGTTTTTAACTCCTACAAGTCAGGGACTCACCAAATTAAGATAGTATTTTGTAGCCTTGGTTGGGTCATCCAGTGCCATATCCTGCCTGTTCCCAACGTTTCGTATTCAGAGAGGATCTTTTGAAATCCTGGCCATCTTGTATGCCGCTAAAAGCCAGGAAGGTTTAAAATCTCAAGATCAGCTTGTGCCAGGGAATAAAGCGTAAGACAACACCTTCTACAGCCACTTGCGTAGGCAGTAACTTTAAAGATCCCTTTGACTGTACTCGAATGAAACGAATTTATTTGTGGAAGCATTTCTTTGGTCCAAAATGACATTCCCAGGCTGTTTAATTTCTCCCTTGACTTACTGATTTAGAGTACGTACCTAAGTCGACTAACGTGCACTTTTTGTGGCAAGGGTTTGGTGAAAAAAGAGAATCAGTTCATTTTACACCTAACCTTTGCTTACTAGCCACTTCTACTTTTTGTAATTAAAAATGAGTTTTGGATTTTTAACCAAAAAGACTTAAGTGAGTAACATTTTCAGATTGTGGGGATGACAGTATTCATTTTCCAAAATGTTAGGTACATCCTAGATTGTGTATCCTTCATTGACTACAGGGTACAGTAGCACAGAAAAATGTTAGCATTGTAAAGCAAATGAGCTCCAATTGTGTAATGCATTGTTACTAGGATAGTTCATGTTGGAACAAGTACATTCCTATTGTTTTTCATTTGTATAGAGAGAACTGATTGCTTGTTAAGAAACACTTAAACGAAGTGTTAGGTTTAAATCAGCTTTCTGTAGCGTGTAGGTGTTGGTAGATGATTGGATAGGGATGGAGCTTGGATCTTCTGAAATACTGTTGTTTGCCATAATGCACCTCTTTTTAAGAATATAAAAATGGAGCACTTAACCCTGCTGCCATATTTCTTGAATCTTCTGTACTTAAGAAGTTTAAATATACATGTATCAATTTTCATCTTCCCTTTTAAAGTATGGCAGAATAGTTTGAATTTACAGTTTTTAGTTTTAGACTGAGGCAAGGAGATAAGAGATTGGTAATTAACGGAGTATTAAAAATGAGCTCTTTCCCAGTAATTTCTTCAAGACCCAAAAGGTAGCACATTCTCTTAAAAATGTTTTCACTTAATAACCCAATACTTGTACTCAGTTAAACTTAATTTTTTGGGAATCTGAGGCAGATGTTACAGCCTAGGGTAGTCAGGGGCTTAAATGTCAGTGAGATTCATAAAGCCCACCAAAGCCTAAATCTTGATTTTTTTTATAACTTTAAGATTTGTTTTATTTGGATACTTTCCCCACTTACAATTTTATAGTTTATTAAAGAAGCATTTCTAGTTATTTTTAAAATGTTTACATTAATAAAATGTTTTGATCCGAGAGGTGTTGCATTAGGAAAACTTCGAAGTATAGTTTACTGTGCGTGTCTGGGAGTAGTATTTATAGCTATTCTTGGAAGTAGAAGTCAAATTGTACTTTTGTAGATACACTTTAAATGCATTTATTGTTTTGGGGTCTTTTTTGAGAGGACAAGGACTGCTTGATGAGGAACGCTTCAGGCTACAGGGCTTCCTCTGCAGGGGAAGAAGGGGTTAATATTTTGTTACTTTATGTCCCATAAATAGATCTATATATTCTGTATTAAAGGGCTTCATTCCAGGCTTTCGGTATTCCGTATTCTCTTCCAGTATTTCAGTATTCAGTTTCCCCCACTAGAATGTAAATCTATGAAGGCAGGGTTTTTGACCTGGTGTGGTTACCCCTGTATCCCTAAGCACCTAGAAGAGTGCCAAACCCATGGTGTGTCTTGAGAAATGTTTGTCAAATAAATGAATGTGATGATGTCTGAGGGTTAACAGTGTCTCTTTCTGTATATTCTGTAGGCTTGTGTACTGTGTTTCCTGAGACTTTTGTGCTTGGTCAGGTATATTCACATTTGGGCTCATTGAAGTGATGATTGCTAACTCACTTTTGCTTGATCATATCCATCTGTTTAGTCCTGTATCTTCTGCAGCTGTGCTATCTGGACAATTAACCATTGCTTAGAAAATCTTTTCTGATGACCAGTTCTTAGACTTTCCTAAAAATTATTTAGGGTTTAATGTTTGTTTGCTTCCTCTATTTCTTTGTTTGAAGTAGCAGCTTAATTTTGCTACTACTTCCCCTCAACAGTATCAAATTACTGGTCATGTTATGCTTTGTCCCTTACATTTCTACCTTTAGTTACTCATCCTTTCAGTCCAAAATATTTTTGCTACAGCAATTTTCATTCCTTGTCATTTCAGCTATGTCTGCCACTGCTGCTATTATATGTCCTGGATGTCAAAACTCTTCACTAGTCGCCCCAGGGACATTGATCTCAAACTGCTTATTCCATGAAGTGAAACCCCGTTTTTGCCACCAGAATGGTGTTCCATGAAAACAAATTGAGACTTTTTTTTTCCTTCAAATATTTAGCTATTTTGCTGAAGTCCAAAACAGTTTCTAAGATAGCAAAAAACTACATATTGTTAAGTAATGGTATTCACTAAGACTTGGTGGTCAGTCACCTGAAAAGAACTCTGTTGCTCATTGTGCTCTTTTTAATGCTTTACACTTTAACACTTGCATCATTTTCTCCAAGAGTAGGCCATTTCTATTTGCTATTTTAATTCTGTTGCTGTGTGTTCTTGAGAGAGACACTGCTAGTGTACTGATCAAAAGTGTAGACTCTGGAACCAGACTGCTTGGATTCAAATCATGGCTCTGGCATTTATTAGCTCTATGCAATCTGAGAAATGTCTTTGTGACTCCATTTATCTTCTGTAGAGTAGCGCTAGTGATAGTCTCAGCCGCACATTGTTGTTAGGAGAATCAGTTAATCTATGTGAAGTACTTAAGACAATTCACTGGCACATAAGTGCTCTGTAGGTGTTTGCTTTTATCATTACAACCTCTCTTATATCCTTACCTTTGAGAAGTTACCTGCATTTGTCTCAAACATCAACATTTTAATAACCATCCCTCTCCCAGATTAATCTCATGAAACCATGAAAATTAAAGTGGGATTGTTGTCTTCTTTAAATTTTTATACATTATCTTATCCAGTATCATAGAAGTAAGGGTGCAAGTTCTCAAGTATGCAGTATGTGGTCTGTGGACGAGCAGTATAAACAGTACCTTGGAGCTCATTAGAAATCTCAGGCTCCATCCCAGTCCTACTGTATCTGAATCTGCATTTTAACAGGATCTCTGAGTGATTTTTATGCATGTTAAAGTTTGAAGCACCCTCTTTAGGACTGCTAGATTTCAGAAAAAGTATTGAGTGCTTTATTTTTATTTTTCCCCCCTATTTAAGTATAACTTGGTCTCTTTTAGGCAGTGTATCAGACTTTACTGCAGGGGTTGTAACCTGAAAGTGAATTTGAAACCATATGGCATTCAAAGGAATGAGTTATAGTTTCTTGCCTATTGTCAAGAATTGCCTCTTGTCTGTGCTCATTATCAGGAACTAATGTGTTGTTTAGTTGCTATAAAGAGTCATTGCCCACTTAGTAGTAACTAAATAATCTTAAATTCTAGTTTAGAACCGCTTGAACTTGAGTTCAGTGACACATTTGAACTCAGTGACATTTTATGGAAAAGTAATTGTTATGAAGAGCATATGATTAGGATTATTCACGTAATTGTTGGTTATGAAAACAGATGAAATACAAAGTTGGCATTTGGCTGGTCGAATGTAAAAAATATTTTCTGCTTTTTTTTTTTTTTACTAAAATAAACCATATTTCCAATTTCAAGGGAAATGTTAATTACTAAACTCTAGTCTTATGTAGCTACCATCCTGAAAAAATTATTGCTATTTTAAAAACGATTGAATTTCTTTAATTTTTCTTTTGTCTTATACTGTTTGATGTAGGAGAGATTAACCAGCAATATCCCTGTGTGATGTATGCTCTAGGGCAGTTTCCTAACCCTTTTCAAATCAAGGGAAACAGAAGAATATTGTATGCTACAGTGGAGTAAATGGATAAGGCAGCTCTTGGCTGGCTGGAGGTGCTGTAGCCCCAGGAGAGCTGGGGGATCAATGTCTTAGGCACGTCTGTGTCTCTGTGTCCCAAGTGGCAATATGAAGCCATCTACTGTCAAATGTTAAGCCACAGCCTTCGTTTTCAGCTAAAAAGATGATCACTTTTTGTTACTACTTGTGAAAACAGAAGAGATTGAGAATAACAGCAAATGAAGAGCAGATGAAACCAGAGGGAGAGATGAGGTAGAATAAAAGAATACTGTGTTGATTAGTGTTAAGGAGTATGAGAAGACGATAAATTTTGTAGAAGAAAGTATAAAAAGATTTCAGCTACAGTCCATTTGCTTTGATGGTAGACAATTTAAGGATTTTTGTTTGTTTGCTTTTAAATCTTTAAAAGTAGATGAAGAGGAGAGTAGGAAGTGAAAGAATAAATCTTCTTAAAGAATCATTGTGTGGTTTCAAGGATTTTCATTCTAATGCAACTTCACTATATTTATGTCAGCAGCTGAATGCTGTTTGAGAGGAGCTTAATTTTAGAATCTTCTGAAGTTGAATTAAACCATCTATATCACTTTATTACTTTTCCAGAAAACCATATTTTTATTGTGAAGTTTAACAGTAAGATTTAAAAATAATCTTAGATTTTAAAATGTAATTTTTCATTTATCAGATAACTAGGAAAGAATGGATAGTTCCTGTGAATGTTAGGGTGTTAGGGGTCTAAATCAATGCCTAATACCCTTATTTGTTTCGGAAAGTATGCAAATAGTGTACATACTACAAATACAAGCTATGAGAACGTTTGAATTATTTTAGGTCTTATTATTTATTTGTTCTGCTCATCATAGAGCCAAAGGGAATGTTAGTTCATCCTAAGAGTTTATAAACCAGTGAAAATGGGAATAAGAGGTAATTTAAATTTTACGAGTAATGCATGTGTTGTTTCTTTAGTGTGTTTTAGAATACCTGGAAGATGATTTCATAGGGGTGGATGTCAGATAAATTGTAAACCCTACTTAATATTTCCCCATCTTGGAAATTCATAATGTATAAGTTTATTAAATTTTTTAAGAGTCTGTGATAGTAATCTGTAAGTTCTTTGTAATTTATAATTTGACATATTTCTTTTGCCTTTTCCTGTCATACTTACTGCTGAATCCAATCTTCTCTCCTCATCAAAACCAAAACAAAAACCCACCTCAGGTCCCATCTTTTAGGTTAATTTTTTTTCCTGGTTGCGTGGAAATGATGGTATATTCTCCTAAAAACTTGTCCTTGGTTCTAGTTAAATCAGAGCCAGGAACAGAAAATTTATTTCACTTATCTGTGTTACCAGTTATCTGAGAGAGGTGGGAGAGTGAGGAAAGGCATCATAATGTGTATCAGGATTGGGGTTAGTGGCTTAGGTTGGGCTGTCTTGGTTCTTTTAAAAAAATTACTATTTTTTGGTAATTGAATAACTTTTCTTTAGGATCAAGATTAATTCATATCTTGGATGTGACATGTTAAAGATACAAAAGTTTGTTTTCTGTTGACACCAAATTCTTTACCTCTGCCTCTTTCAATTGGAGAAATTGATATCATTTCTGTTCTTGTAAAACATAAATCTGTCTCTCTTGCTTTCAGTCTCTCTTTAATATATGAAGATGAGGTGATTCTTTACAAATATTAAAACATTAAAAAAAGGAAAAGGCGTAGAAGCAGCTTTTAAAATAGAGCTAATCAGTGGCAAAGATTTTTGTGAAGACCTAAATTCTGGAGCCAATTCTTTGACAATGATGTGATTCCTCAAGTTTATTATACACTATTTTATTTTGGGGGGGGCATAACTAGGTTTATTTGTTTATTTATTTTAATGGAGGTACTGGGGATTTAACTTATGATCTTATGCATGCTAAGCATGCAACCACTTGAGCTATACCCTCCCCGCTAGAAGGGTATTTTAATTGTAAAACGACTGAGTGTAAGATTGGTTATGTTAACTATTTCACTCTGATACAGTTGAGTACACAATGGGATACACTTTGTAGGGATCCTGCTTTTTCTGGGAAGATACCTTTTTGTGTGTTAGTTTAAAAGTCTTTAGAATTGTGCTTTCCCAGAACAGAATAAAGTTGCTCATGATGATACAAAGTATTTATTCCTGCAAATGATACTGTGTGGCCTTTAAACTTGGTGTTAACTACTTTAGCTAGTTCAGGCTGTGGACTTACTTAGGTGTTAGGAATTGGATTCTTACATTACAGAGGGTATCAAAAAAATTTTTTTTTAATCCAAATAGTAGTAGATGAGGGTTTAGGTGCTTCAAGGACCCACTAAAGCATATATTTTGAGTCCAAAGCACACTTTTTTTTTTCCTTCTGACTTACTGCATTTCCAACCAGTACTATCTTGTCAATTCAACAACTCTTTGAGTGTGTGCCCTGTGACAGTCACTGGGTATATAGCAGTGAATACAATAGACCAAAACAAATCTCTCCCCATGAAACTGACATACTAGTGTGTGAGTTGGAGATAAATGTTTGGCTAAAAATGAAGAAGAGGAGGCAAGGTACAGTGGAGTGCTTCAGGGTTTGGTAGAACTTTAGTTCCAATTTAAATAAGTAGTGGGGAGGAGGGTATGGCTCAAGTGGTAGAGTGCATGGTTAGCATGCACAAGGTCCTGGGTTCGTACCTCCTCTAAAAGTAAATAAATAATTTACCCCCCCCCCCCCCCAAAAAAAAGGGTAGTCAGAGGAGTTCTCACAGCAGAATGACATTTGAGCAAAGATTTTTAGGGGATGAGACTGAATGAGTCATCCAGGCAAGAGCATTCTAGGTAGGGGGAACAACTGTGGTCAGCCATAATCAGTGACAAGTACTGTTACGCTTAATTTTTTATGATGTCTTTAAAAATAGACATTAAATAAATTACACTGCAATGCCTCTGGAGCTTAGCTCTCCAAAATATGTTGTATATATATAATTTCCATGGAAACAATTGATAGTCAAAGTAGAAGTTTGTGCTTTGATGGTGTGGCCCTTGATGTCAAAGTGCTTTAAAAGGCAGATTTGTTGCCAGCACATACTGGTTGTTTTGTTTTCCAGAGTCTTTGCAACTCTTACCTTTATTATTTCTGATTCTTTTCTATCTGTTTTAGTGAATAGAAATATGCTGTTACTCTGCTGTGCGGCCAAGCTGAAACATCAGCAGTCATGCCAGCTGTACTGCATTGACATAGAATTTGGTGCAAATGTTATAGCATCTCTTATTCTTTATCAAATTATTCAAGCGCACAGTTGAATGCTTCTGTAGAAATTCACCTCATTAACAATAGATTTTACATCAAAATTGGTAGACTGCTTTGATTCAGAATCTTGGAATCTTTACAAAATAGGTTGTATGAGAATCTCAATGTAGGTACCTCTGCTTCATTAGTTATAACCAAAGTCTAAATGGTCATAGTTTTGTAGTTGACATCTCAACTGGTTCAAAGAAAGATTCTCAGTTTGTCACTCATTTTACAGTGTATGTGCTGTCTAGGTAAGTATAGTAACTTACTTTTTTGCTGCAAATGTATGCTTTTATGTAGGATTTCTGATACAGGCTGGCACATGATTTCATCCTTGACGTACCAAATTATTATGTACTGATTCTGAAAAGTCTGTTCTTTTCCATGTTTTCTTACATGAGTGCTTTAAGAACATAATAGCTTAACCTTAAGCTTTCTTCTTCCAACTTCTCCATTTTATCTGTGGTACAAACCTATCCTGTAATTTTCCAAACTAAAAAAAAACTTCTTCATAATTTACCACCTCCTTAAACAAAACCACCTTCCACCCCCAAACTAGTCGGCTGTTACTTCTCTATTGCCATGTTAACTACTACCTAGTGCAAGTCCTTCATTTAAATCTTGGATTTTTTTTTAACATTTTTTATTGATTTATAATCATTTTACAATGTTGTGTCAAGTTCCAGTGTTCAGCACAATTTTTCAGTCATACGTGGACATATACACACTCATTGTCACATTTTTTTCTCTGTGAGCTACCATAACGTTTTGTGTATATTTCCCTGTGCTATACAGTATAATCTTGTTTATCTATTCTACAGTTTTGAAATCCCAGTCTATCCCTTCCCACCCTCCGCCCCCCTGGCAACCGCAAGTCTGTATTCTCTATGAGTCTATTTCTGTCCTGTATTTACGCTTTGTTTTTGTTTGTTTGTTTGTTTTTTAGATTCCACATATGAGTGATCTCATATGGTATTTTTCTTTCTCTTTCTGGCTTACTTCGCTTAGAATGACATTCTCCAGGAGCATCCATGTTGCTGCAAATGGCGTTACGTTGTCGGTTTTTATGGCTGATTAGTATTCCATTGTATAAATATACCACATCTTCTTTATCCAGTCACCTGTTGATGGACATTTAGGCTGTTTCCATGTTTTGGCTATTGTAAATAGTGCTGCTATGAACATTGGGGTGCAGGTGTCATCCTGAAGTAGGGTTCCTTCTGGATACAAGCCCAGGAGTGGGATTCCTGGGTCATACGGTAAGTCTATTCCTAGTCTTTTGAGGAATCTCCACACTGTTTTCCATAGTGGCTGCACCAAACTGCATTCCCACCAGCAGTGTAGGAAATCTTGGATTATTAAAGTAGTTTCTTAGCTGAGTTCTTTTACTTTATCTGGTTACCTTTGATAGTTCACCTTGGAATATAGGTGCAAGAGTGATAAACACAAAAAGCAAAGCTGTTCATGGATCAGAAAGAAATGATAGCCTCCTGTTCCCACACCTATGTTAAATGAAAGTTCCTTGCTTTCAGAGTCTGTGGCTTGGTCCTTTGTGTGTGTGTGTGTGTGTGTGTGTTGTGTTTCACTTCGCAGGCTGGTACTACTAGTGCCCTTTCTCCTGGTGTTCCATCTAACTGGAGGCTTGTTCTCATTTTTCTAGACCATAGCCGTATTTTATTACTTTTTGAAAATCTATGGCACTTGTAGTTTATAATGTAATTTTGTAACAATCAGACTACTACAACTGTGTTAGTGTCTTCTGCTTATAATCAGTGAAATATACTAGGTGACGTATGTCAAGCTGTCTAGCATGGTGTTTGACATAGAGTAGGCATTCAGTAAATTGTTGAAATGTTTCACAGTCAGGGTTTCTGCCTTACCCAATGTAATGCTGTAATAGGCACTTAAATATCTTGCTGACTTTTATAATACATGTAGTTGTTTCTTGGAAGAACAGAAGCCTATTGTAACACATTCTAGGTTCTAACTTGTGTTCTGATGCAGTGAAGATTGGATAAGATCTGTTAGGCACTTGGTTCTTTCTCTTTAACTGACACACACCCACTCACCCTTTCACTCCAGCCCAGCAGTTATTCTTTCTGCATTTGTTTTTAACATTGTTTACTATGTAGGTAGTCTTCACAACTGTTTTTAATATGTAACATTTCATCCTCTGGTGTATTGTTACTTAATCACTTTCTATTGTAATGTTATAACATTTTATTGTTTGATAAAGTATCTTCATTTTGGATAAATTATTTGAAGTGGAATTGTTTTTTAAAGAGGAATAAAAATGTTTTAATTGTTGAAAGACGTTGGTTACTTATATTATGAAGAATTGGAATTATTGAGATAAATAATGTGTGAATATTATGGCTTTTAGAATACAAGTGCAGGGTATTAAAAAAAAACAAACTACCCATGCACATGAACTAGATCAAGGATTTTGGTGAGTTTTGTTTATTAGGACTTGATAACTTTTAGACGAGTTTAGCTGATGGTGTTTTTCTTAATTATTGAATATGTCTTGGTGTTCTTTTCATTTTAGTAGATAAGTTTTAAAATTAAGTACTACATGCATATGGTGAGAACTTAAATACAAAAGAGAATATGGTGAAAAATAAGTCTGCCCATCCCAGACACACCCATATCCTCTTCCCAGAAGCGTCACTGTTGTCTAGCAGATATGTTTTTGTAGATAGTGTCTGTACCTGTAAGTGTCTTTGCAGATAGTCTCTGCACCAGTGAGTATATTTAAAAAACCTCATATGTTGGCATGTTATACACACTGTTCTGCACTTTGCTTTTTAAAAACTCAGTATATCTTGGAGATCTTCCATGTTGGCACTGTATTGGCACTGTTTTCTTGGGCTGCCATAATAAAGTACCATAGACTAGGTGACTTTTAACAACAGAAATTTATTTCCTTACAGTTTTGAAGGCTGGAAGTTTAAAGCTGGAAGTTCAAAGTCAAGGTGTTGGCAGGGTTAGTTTCTTCTGGGAGCCTTTCTCCTTGGTTTATGGATAGTCAACTTCTGGTGTCTTCAGTTGGTCTTCTCTCTTTCTGTGCTAGTCTTCTGATAAAAACCAAGTTATACTGGATTTAGGGCCCACCAATATGATCTCATTTTACCTTAATTACTTCTTTAAAAACCCTGTTTCTAAATACAGTCAGTTATATTCTGAGGTACTGGGGGTTAGGACTGCAACACATCAATTTGGTGGGGGTGGTGGAGGGACACAGCTTAGTCCTTAACAGGCATTGTAGCACATTCTTTTTAGTAGTTGCATGATATTACTTTATATTATAATCTATTACCATTCCCTTGTTGGTGTGCATGTTAAGTAGTCTTCTGTCTTTTGCTCCTGCAAACAAGGCACAAGTAAATATCCTTGCACCTACCTCTTTACATACTTGGAGATAATCTTATAAATGGAATTGCCAGGTCAAAGAAAGTACATGTTAAATTTTGGTAGGTAGTGGCCTAGACATGGAAGCCTTATTTCTTATTATTTCTTATATTTTTTGAAAGCAAAAATTTGCCTTGAGTATTATGTCCTAAACTAAAACCACATTTTGCTTTCAGGGGTACATGATTGACTTTTACTTTATACCTAGTATAAATACAACCCCCTATAGAAGGTTGCTTAGATAATCAGATTCTGAATTGGCTGCTTATCTGGGTCTCTTTACAATGATAAAAAGCTCATATTTGAGTGTTAGTGCTGTACAGAGGAATGACTCTGTTAATTCTTACAACCTGTGGTGTTAATACTATTTCTGTTTTACAAATGGAGAATCAAAGTCTTGGAAAGAGGTTATTTAAGTAGCTTGCCCAGAGTCAGACAAGAATGGGGATATGAGCTTAGGGCTACTAACTTGAGAGATTCTGTCTGTGCTTGACTACCACTCTATATTGTCTTCTTTGGACATGTTAGAGCCTTGATAAGTATTTGTTGTATGATTAATGTTATTTTATCTCTTAAAGATGGATTACAACCCTTTCTGTAACATTCTGAATCCTCTTGCTACAAATAAGACATTTAAACTGTTCTTTGAGATTAAAGTGAGGGGATTTCAGAAAGGATTGATCAAGTTAGCAAATAACCAAGTCAAGTGGAAGCAAAGATTTTTCTCAGTTTTCTCTGGTTTATAGTATTTAGATGCTTTCATTTAACAATGGTGGTTCCAGTCTGTCATAGGGCTGTTTTGTTTTTTTTGCAAATTTTAGTTGGGGATAAGAATAAGGTGCCAAATTAGGTGTTTACTCTGTGTCAGGTGATGTATTAGTTGTTTTATATATATTATCTCGTTTCTCTTTATAGCAGTTATGTGAGTTAGGTGTTACTGTGTAGGTGAGAAAATTAAGACATAGAAGTGAAATAACTTACTAGGATCACATACATTGATGTGGAGCTAAGATTGGAACCCATATTTGCCTTTTTAAAAATTTATTTAAAAATTTTATTTTTTGGAAGGTGAGGTAATTCATGTTTGCTTATCTTTAAAAATTCCAAGGGTTTTTCATGTTATTACTTCAGTCAACAAGGTATTTAAAAAAGTAAAAAATGTTTTTTTCTCACCCTTAATATATACTCAATAGTGTATTAAGTGCCTTGAGAGGGAGATAAAAAGTAGAAGCCTAGTTTTTCTCCCAAAGAGCTTAAAATCTGTTGAAATGAACACAAGCCTACATGAATAAGAACAACATGATTAAGTACTCAGCTGTGTTTTTCATTTGTTCAGTAAGCACCTACTGTGTCCAGTATTGATCTATGTTCTGGGAATACAGCAGAGTCCCTGCCTTAACAAAGATTTCCTTTTTTTTTCTGTTTTCCTTTACTGTAATATAACATAAACAGGATAATTACAGATTATGATCATACTATAAAGGAAATTAACAGAGTGATATGATAGAAGTAAGGAGGGTGGGGGCTGGATGGTACTCTGGATATTGTGCTTAGGGGAGGGTTTTCTGAGGAGGTGATGATTTGAGGTGAGATCTGAAGGATGAGAAGTCAGCAGCTTTAAGAGCAGAGGAATGATACTTGTCAACTGTAAAGACCTGCAGGTAGGACAGCACCTGGCATGTTTGAGGAATATAATGAGATTGTGTAGCTAAAGCATGGGGAGTAAAGGGGATAAGAGTATGAAAAATGAGATTTAAGAGCTGAAGGCCTTCTCATGGGAGTTCAGAGAATTTGGGCAGTTTTTGATAGCTGAAATAATTAGGGAAGGTGTCTTGGATTTTGGGGTAGAATGTTAGAATAGAAATTGGATGAGTTGTAAGGCTAGACATGCAAGGTTTGGAGAGATGTGAATAAAGGCATAGACATTGAAATTAGCACCAAACCATATTGAATGATTTAAATAGTATCAGGCAATTTGCAATTGATTAGATGGGCAGAGTAAGATGCATAGAAATTGGCTGAGACTTTTCCCCAGGTTGTGTAGACCTCAGAGCTGTGGCCAATTCAGATTTGAGATTTGGGATAAGTGAAATGCTCTGTCTGTTGTTTTTGGTCTTTTGCGTGATGCTAAGGGGAGGTGTGAGTGTTTTAATATCTTCTTGCCCTTTCTTAATTAAGAGAACAGAATTGTGTTGCCCTTAATTAAGAGATCAGAATGGGAAAATTACATATGAGGATATCAGTATCAGTAATGTTATGAATATGGGAAACTGGGGGGAATTTTGCTTATTTGCTTATTTGCTTATTTTCCGTATATGCCATTTAGGATTGTTGCCCCAAGAGGACACGAACTTTGTTCCAGGCATGGAGGGATATGACTATGTATAGGACAGTGCTTGACACATATTAGGTGCTTAATAAAGGTTTGAATGAATGAGTAAATCTACAAGTCTTGAATATTTTGAGGGAAATTCTTATTATAATTTCCATTGTCTTCCAATCAAATACTTAATACTCATACATTATTGCATACTCTTCAATTTTTCCAAATTACTTTGAAATGTTACATTTAAAAATTATAAAGTTTTTGTGTTTACTAACTGGATTAAAAATTTTTTTTTGATCACAAATATAGTATAAAATGATGGCTTTGGCTAGCGTCCCTTAGTTTTTGCCAGTTTGAGGAAGGAAAATTCAACATGGTAGCAAAAATAAGGACTTGTTTTCTCATTGGATCAGACATTTTGGAATGAAGTCATTTTCAGAAATGAAGCTGACATAACAAACTTGTAGCACTACTGAAAACATCTTTTACCACATGGAATCATACTCTTTGATTTTGAGTGCTGCTGTCAGCACTTTTTCCCCTGACAGTTGCTTCATTTTTGTCATCTCAAGGACCAGTAGAACCTTTATTTGACACCCACTTCTCTATTTTTCTCATGGAGGTTGTAATTTCACAGTGTCTTACCAATTTCTTTCACAAGTGGCAGAAAATGGAGGAATTGAGTATTTGTGTTAATGAATGCCTGTTTGCCACCCACCACTTTGCGTATATTAATGTATTTAATTGGCAGCTGGAGATTTTAGGGGTTTTGCAACCATTTTGTGGGAGAGAGATACATGAAGAATTTGAGATGTCAAAAACCCAAAGATACTTTTGTTTTATGCAACATCTGGAAAGTACATTTAAGGGAGGGGGAAAAACCCCAGTATCTTTTCCAACAATCAAAAGCTGTAGTAGTATTATCATTTAGATTTTGCCCAAGTCTACTTCTCTGATTTCTTTGACTAGTATTTGGTGAAACATCTACCAGTTTTGCATCTATTCACCAGTCTCACATCAGAAATCAACAAGAGAAAAACACCAACAGGGCTCTCAGACATGTACCATGGAGACTTTGTCCTGTAGCTCTCTATGATGACCTAATTCTAGATGTGAATAAGTGGAACTTAAGAGAAAATAAGGTTACTCACAGCTGTTTAAGGATAGGAGAGAACAAAATAAGGTTTGTTTTTAATTTTTTTTTTAAATTGGCATACAGTCAGTTACAGTGTGTCAGTTTTGGTATACAGTACAGTGTCCCAGTCATGCATATACATACATATATTCGTTTTCGTATCCTTTTTCAGGTTGTTTATTTTTTGAAAAATTAAAAATTTTATTAGCTTTATTGAAAGCAAGTTCATACATTTCTCCCATTTTTATTTTACCACCTTTCTTAATGATAGGATTCTTGCCTTTGCTAATTTCTTCCTGTTAGAATAGACACTTAGAAGATGGAACATAAACAGTTGAAACAACCAGTCAGCTCCAAGGGAACATGTGCTGGTTGGTTTGGGTGAGGAGGAGAAGATGGAAAAAATGTCAGTTATATCAGGAGGATTTTCTTTTTTCTTCTTTAAATGAAAAAAATTTTTGAGGTTCTTTTTTCAATGCACTTTTTTTGAAGGGGCTGGGGAGGTAATTAGGTTTGTTTGTTTGTTTGTTTATTTATTTTTTATTTATATTTTTTAAGAAAGGTACTGGGAATTGAACCCAGGACCTTGTGCATGCTAAGCACTTAACTCTACCACTGAACTATACCTTCCCCCTCAGAAGGATTTTCTATAAAGAAAAAATTTGGATAATGAATAAAATATTTAAGACCTGGTGTTCCTACCTGACCTCTACTCTAATAATTATTCTAAAAAACTGTTTAATTGACACGACTTAAGTTCACAACAAAATCATTCTCTCACAAAGCTCAATCAATTAAGTAAGCAGGGTTGGAGATTTTATTTTACTCTCCTTACAAGCTAACATGTTGTATTGTTTTATGGAAGCCAGCAGAAGACATGAGACTCCTGGGTCATAGGCAAAGAATTTGATTACTTAAACCACAGTCAGCAGCATTAGATCAGTGCGTTGTGTGGTTCTTTCCCTTACCTCTAAGACTGCCATGTGGGCGATGCAGTGAGTTTGTCTCACAGCTGAGGAACACTGAGCTTGGGGAACGTACTGTTTAATAGCAAGCAGGAGGCAAGCCTGTTCTTTGTCCCAGAGGGAGACATTACCGTATCCTTCAAGGTTGTTTGCTGCAAACACTACCGTATGGCATGGCCTGGGTAGAGTGGCCAGGGCCTTGGATTCTTAGCATACTTAGCAAGCTTTGTAGGAGCACGAGAGACCCATGGGGGACTGTCTCTCCCAACACAGGGTTGTCTTCTTTTTACTAACTGAAAATCATTTTATAGAATTCCAATTTTATTTTAAAATTATTTTAAAATTGGAATGCATAAATTTATTATTGAAAACTGAGGTAAACGGCTGATCATACTGACTTGATTTTTTATTAGGGCAAGTAAGGTTGAGCAGTAGCTGAATTGCTTTGACTTTCTGAGTGAGTGTCAAAGTTTTCTAAGATTATTTCCTGTTTACTGAGGACTCTGAAGGCAAATTATAAAGTTCAAAAAGAACTGTCTTTATGTGGCTTGTTTTGTATTTGCCTCAAGTCTGAAGAGTTGGGAAAGAATGTCAGGATACATAGGTGTTAACTGTCTGGCATTGGGACAAGTCCTTTGCATTTAGGAAATGATGGGGTTCAGTTAATGCATTAAGAGGTATTCTAATTCTGAAAAAAATTTCTTATTCTTTATTTTGGTTCTTTTAAGCAATATTGGGTAAACTTAAGTTCTCTTAAATTTTGTTTGAAGCTAAATGTTTATTTCAGGGTTTAAAAACATTCGTTTTAAAATGTTTGTTTAGGGGGAGGAAGATAACATGGAGGATTTTTGGTAGGACTACAAACAGTTATATAAATCATTCTTGCTAAAGTGATTGGATTTGATAGGAGAGACAAGTGGTGCTGATTTTATTTATTCTAATCCTGTAACCAGACTAGCTTTTACACTGGATTGCTAAGGAAGGCTTGTAAAATTCAGGGTTGTTATTCTCTTGATTTCTAGTGTCTCTTTCCTGTATCCTAAGAATGAAAATGGATTACTTTAGGGGGAAATGTATTTCAAATGAAGAGAGCATTACTTTTAGTGTATTTTGTGTTAGTGTGAATATGATGTCTTTTTTCTGACATCACTTCTGTCAGTTTCATTCTGACACTAATTCCCAGAGTTAGTTCAGACCCCACAGTTTAAGGGCTCAGTCCCACAAGATTGCCTCCACTTTGGCAGCAGTTGCAAATGGGGTACCCAGGCTCTCTACTCTTCTGCCTGGCTAACTACAAATTTGGGGCTTGGGGCACAGAGCTTCCATGCCCTCCCTAGGCAGGTGCCCTCCAGCACAATGTGTTCAGCAACTTGGAAGCTCTCTAAAACTTAAGCAGTTTTCACAGAGCTCAGTCTCTAGTATCGCACCCCTCCCCTCACTTCCTGAGCTTGGTAGGTAGGGTTGAAAGTTATAACCCTCTCATCTTTCTAATGAGCAGTCCCATCCCAAGGTTATCTAGGACCCCCATCCTAAGTCATTATTAGGAAAGTGCTCATTATTAATTAAGAAAGATAATTCCTATCATTTAGAGGAATCCCAAGGGTTTTAGGAGCTCTGTGACAGGAAGCTCCTGGACAAAGAGCAAACACTTACGTTTTACAACAGTGAATTACCAAAAATTTGACATGGCTTTCACTCATGCTGTTTACTGTTAATATTTTACATCATTTCCAAAAATGCTTATTAACAAATACTTAATCTCAAAAATTTTCATATGCTTTTTGTGTTTTGTGCCTAGAATGAACCATGGGGCATGGGAAGATAGGGCAGCTGTATCTGGGAGTGTCCCCTTTCTCCTACAGGTTCTTTCCTCAGGGGATGGATTGTCTGGTGGAGTTTAGTTGACAACCAGCCAATAATAATGATTCTAAAGAAAGAGTTCCATAGCCTCTGTAAATCTAGAGCTCAGGAACCCCAGGAAAAAACTAAAGGGGCTTTAGTTTTGAGATTCTCAAAGAGATCTCAGATTTGGACCCCCAAAGCATTTAAGAACCTAGTAGACAAGGGTTTTGGTGTGACTGCCTGATGGAGTGATAGGTATTGCAAAGGAATGTAGAAGATCCACCTTATTTCACAGTTTATTTTCCTCATGATTGGTGGAATCATTTTTTATGCCTTAAGTTGCCCAACACTAATTCTGAGTTCTGGTACAAATGAACTTCATTATTAAAAAGGGATAGTGTCTAGTTAATGGTGGAAAATAACTTTTCTAGCCACTCTGGATAGCAGAATGGTAATTGGTAATACATAACCTCTTTGCTGTTAAGGGATTTGATGTTGTATATCCTATGTTAACTTCCTATTTAAACAAACATGTCTGGCCTAGTTTCCTCCATGTTTTTGAAGCTGGCATTATATATATTGCAAAAGACAAAATCTCTGCACTGGTCCCCTACTCCCTCTCCATTGTGGGTCATCTGGTGACATTTTAATACATGAAACTATTAATTAATAATACACATCAGATATTTTGCAGAATAATCTTAATAAAATTGGAACTCGATTCTGAAATTACCACCATTGTAATGATAGTTCTAAATTTGACTGCATTTGTTGTAAAGACAAATGAGTACTATTATAAAAAAAATTTATGTGCTCCTTTCTTAAGTAGGTTGGAATTGTTACTATTTTAAAACTTACATTGACTTAAAAGTGTCTTTAGTCATTCAAAAGTAGGTGCTAACATTCACTAAACATTTACTGGATGTCAGGCTCTGTTTTAAGTTCTTTACACATATTGTCTAATTTTATTAACTTACCCTTTGAGGAAGGTATTACTATTTTCATTTTTAGATAAGGGAAAACTGAGTTACAGAGAAGTAAAATAACTTGCCTAAGGTCACATAGCTAGAATGGTAGAGCCAGTCTGATTCTTGAACCATGATCTTAACTGGGGACCCACAACTAGTTTTTAATAGACTGCTGTCAGGTCAGGAAGCCTAAGAAATGGAGGACCTGTGGGTATATAGGTAGAAAGGGGAAGAGCAAACACTATCTTACTAATTCTTCTTGCTTCCCTTCTCCCCAATAAAAATGAGTGGTTGTCTGCAGGGTGAAGAAACAGGAAATGAACTTAACTCCTGTTTCTCACTTCCTCCTCTGCCTTCCTCTTCCCAGTGCTGGCAACTGTCATAGGTACATACTTGTCACTCCATTTGCAGTGATCATGTTTGTTTTTATTAATGTCACTTCTCAGGAGGAGGTGGTACAGTATAGAGTTTTAGAACAGGGGCTTGACAGACTACTTGGGTTCAAATTCCAGTTCTGTCATTTACTGGCTCAGTAGCCTTGGCCTAGTTACTTAACTTCACTGAGCCCTGCTTTTCTTACCTGTAAAATGGGGGTAATATAGTACATATCTCATAAGGTTGTTGGGAGGATAAAATGTATGAATATGTGTAATACATTTAGAAGAGTATGTGGCACATAGTTAAGTGCTATGTAAATGTTTGCCACTATCACTATTTGCAAACACTTTTAGGTTGAACTAGTAATTGAAGCACCTCTGAAGTATCTTGGTTCATGATTCTCCATATCCAACTTGAGTTTTTTTATTACTAAGTATGTAAAATGCCTGATAGATACAGATAATTCACAATGATAATTTGGATTCTACTTTAAGAAATTGACTTCTAGGTGATCTAAAATGCCATTAATGTTTACCTTAGTTTATTCTTGTGTTACTGTTTTGTTATCATATAGGACAGTAGTTCTCAAACTTCATTGTGCATTAGAATTAAATAGGGAGTGTTGAGTTCTGATTTATTAGATTTGGGATGAGGGCCCAGGAATCAAAATTGTTAACAAATTCATTCCAGGTAATTCTGAATCTGGTTGTCCGAGGTGATAGCTGTAGAATTGCTGATTTAGAAGCTGAATTCAAGCATAACAGGAAAAAGAGATTATAAAGGTACTAACAATGTTAAGCAGAATCCTCATTTAAGATGGAGTTGGGGCCAGAAGGGGGAGGTCTCACACCCTTCAGTTGTAGTTCCAACAAGATGAGAAATACCTTTGTATCTCCAACAGGAAGAAGATAAAATAACTGGCTGTTTGAAACAGACTCATAGACATAGAATACAAACTTGTGGTTGCTAGCCAAGAGAGGGGTGGAAAGGGATAGCCTGGGAGTTCGAAATTTGTAGATACTGATAGGTATATATAGAATAGATAAGCAAGATTATACTGTATAGCACAGGGTAATATATATAAGATCTTGTGGTAGCTCACAGTGAAAAAGAATGCAACAGTGACTATATGGATGGTCATGTATAACTGAAAAATTGTGCTCTGCACTGGAAATTGACACAACACTGTAAACTGACTATAACTCAAAAAAAAAACAACTGGCTGTTTTATTGTTTCAGGTTAACAGCTGTCGGATTTTCATTAATTTGCATGTGGGCAGCGATGATTTATAAACTGAAAAGGCATTTAATTTGCTGTTTAAAGATAGTGGTAGGGTCCATTCTTATTTCTAAATTATTTTGTTAACACCTGTTAAGTAACTTGGTTTTAGAGACTGCTTTGTAAATACAGAAATAATGCAGGAAATACAGAAAGAATTAATATAGGAGTCTTCAGTTGAAGAAGAAATATTTGAGTGGATTTCTTGATTTTTGTGTCACTAGCTAAATAGCTGCAAATGTATTTAGTTCATTTTAGCTTATGTTTTTGGTATGGCTGTTTTGTGCGAAGTGTGAAAAATTTTGATTAGGTAACAATCCACCAAAGAGAGAAGAAAGTGAGTTTTGATCCACTGGACAAAAATAGGTGTGGTGGGATTGACTTAACTAGCACACTTGGTAGAGGAATTCATGTATATTGAGTATGTGCTAGAGCCAGGTCCTTTTATATTACTTAGTTTTTATTACTTTGCAAGGTGTTAATATAAACCATGATTAGTTCTATTTATTTACAAATGAGAAAATTTAGGCAAAAAGCGATTAATAAGCTTGCCCAGGTCACTAGCAAGTGTTGAGCAGTGATTAAAACCTAGGACTTTCCTAACTTCAAAGTTAGGAAAATTATAATTATATATTAAGTTTATGTAGTTTGGAAATTCTTTCAGGCTTATTAAGCAGGATACACAAGCAGGGCCTGATTGGCTTGGGGGCTGTTTTTCCTGCTCAGAAAAGAGCAGTTCTAAAAGTTCTCAAAATAGTAATGTTGTTTTGTGATTTAGCCAAACTGTTTGCAGAGCACGTTTCTCTCACACAAGTTCTATTCACTCATTATCTTTCATTGGAAGAGCTTAAAGATCTCCCTCAGAAAATTTGGCATTTAATTGTAGTGATTTTGTTCTTAAGAATGCTGAGATATTTAAAAAAATTACACATTCAAAGGATAAAATTTAGTAGCCAATTTGAAATATTATTACCCTGGTCCTAAACTTACATTGTAGACTTCTCTTAATACAAATTGTGTTGTATCTATGTTTTACTCAATAGTTGGAAGTTTCTTGGTGGGCAGAATGATCTCATCTTTAACATTTTCTTATGCTTGTATCAGAGAGAGAGGTACTACAGTTAAGATTTCTGCTGTATAAAGAACCAGTATCTAAAGCTGTTGTTTGTGAATGGTCTCCTGAAGACAGTTCATTTTGATGGAATTTCCAAATATACCTATAATATAAAAAATGAGTTCAGCTTGAATCAGATTTAAATTATTCTCTTTTAATACAGTTATTAATGATAGCTTTTCTTTTCTTTGGAATGTTTTAGACCAGCTCTAACCTTCTCCATCACAGCTTGTGATAGTTTTTCATTTAGCCATGTGGCAGTCATATTCATTCATGTCTTTAATCATGGAAACTTTCTGTGTTCAACTTCTTCTTTCTTATTTCCTAGAGAATTCAAGAAATGGTAGTTCTTCCTTATTGGAAGTTTCAAGTTTATAAATGGCCTGATGATTTAAGACTTAAAACCTGACGAGTTATAAGTCTTAAAAGTGAATAATACCATATATAGAATGAAGAATAAGGAACTTCGTATTTAGGGGTGACAATTAATTTGATTTTATCTACAGTTAAATTTTACCAGTAGCATTTATCTTAGATGTTTTAAAGACAAAGTCTCATAAGTGGTCAAGTTTGTAAAGTCACTTGATAAATCCAAATATTTCTATAATTTTATTCTAAGATGTTTATATATATATATTTTTTATTGAAGTAGTCAGCTTATAGTATTGTCAATTTCTGGTGTACAGCAATTTCTGGTGTTCAGTCATACATGAACATACATATATTTGTTTTCATATTCTTTTTCATCGTAGGTTAGATTCTAAGATGTTTTTCTCGTACATTTATAAACACCTCTAAATTTAGGATGTATTTTAAAATCATTGACTTCTTTGAGTCTGTGAAATGTAGTAATTAGGATTTTAGTTCTGCTGCTGTAACAGAGATGTCCAAAATACTAGGGGCTTAATGAAAGAGAAGTTTCTTTCTCATGTAAAAGTCCTGGCAGGCAGTCCAGGACTGGCTCCTCCTATCGTGTTACTCATCCTTAGCATGTAATTTCTGTCTTATGTTTCACTGTGACTGCTTCAGCCCCCATTATCATGTCTGCATTACAGCCTAAAGGCCTGGACAGGAGAGACTATTCGCCTTTGCTTTTAAGGCTAGTCATGAAAGTTTCATCCATCGCTTTCACTCCGATTTGTCAGAACTTGGTCACAGTGGTCACATCAAGCTGCAAAAGAATTTAGGAAATGTAATCTTTACTAGGGGCCATGTACTTCAGTAAAATGCTGTTACAAAAGGAGAGAGGAAGAATTGGCAGACTGCTAGCGGTCTCTGCTACAGTGATCAAACCTTACTTTCTGTCCAGTGTTTGTGATTAAACTCTTATGTAAAAAAATTGCCCCATAATAATGGTCATAGGAAATAGAAGATATAAACTGAATTGAAATCGATTTTTAGGCAGCTGGAAAATAGACTGTAGGAAGATCAGAACTCTCTTTGCTTACCTTTCTTTTTCTTCACTCTGAATTGGAAAAAAATTGTACAGAAAACCTTGTTTTTTAGCAGAATGTTAATCCTGTTTTTCAGAGGTGGACCAAGGAACCATAAGACTGCTATTCCCATTTCCTCTTCTTGCTTTTAAGTAAAAAGATACTTTTTTTTAAAATTCTATCTCATTTTATTTTATTTTATTTTTTTAGTTTAAGTATAGTCAGTTACAGTGTATCAGTTTCTGGTGTACAGCATAATGTCCCAGTCATGCATGTGTATACATACATTCGTTTTCATATTCTTTTTCATTAAAAGTTGTTAGAAGATATTGAATATAGTTCCCTGTGCTATACAGAAGAAGTTTGTTTTTTTACATTTTTATACATAGTGGTTAACATATGCAAATCTCAAACTCCCAAATTTATCACTTCTCACCCCCTTCCCCCTGGTAACCATAAGATTGTTTACTATGTAAAAGACATTCTTCGAGAATAATTCTCTAGAGTTAATTTAGTACTCAGTTTAGTGTGGTTATTTTGATAAGTAATTTGATTTAGTTTAGGGATCAAGATCCTTAACCTAGTATAAATATGCTAGTATGAGTCGTTCTTTAGTGCATCACAGGGAAAAGAGAAGGGAAAAGATAAAAAGAGGTTAAATAAAGAGAAATGTAGTCAAGATGGTTTTGATGAGGAATGGGAGAGTGTGTATTTCCTGTAGTTTACTCACTCTTAATGTATATACAGAGATGTTAATAGACTTTATAAATCACGATTAAGAGCTGTGAAGGTTACTCATAAGAGCATATAGGCCTGGCATCCACAGTTAGATGGTTCTATGACATTTTTATGTTTAATGAGGTGGCAGCTCTAGCTAACAAGAAAATGTAACCCTTTCAGGATTATAAGCAAAATAGGACTTTATCTTAAAATACAGGTATTCAGAGGGTGGTGTTTCTTCTTTATTTCAGAAAAACTGTTTAAATTTTTTTTTATTGTCTCTAAGCTGTCACATATCCCAATTTCATATATTTCAAAATGTAGGGGGGAAATCGCTGGTAACAAGGGACTATTTTTATAAATGTTTAAATGTAAAAACAAGTATCTCAGAATTGATGTAATATAATAAATTTTTGGTGCATTTGTAATCGATTTCTCCTTAGGATGGAGGACTACAGTAAGAGAAGCTAAAGTAATTGTATCTGTTTTTAAGTCAGAATGCTTTAGAGTGATTTGACTTTTTCATTATAAAAATGTAGGTTTTGGCCTCTTCATGTCGTGAATATTGAGTTAGTAACTAGGCAGCTTGATGCTAAAACAGCTGCTGAGACCGGGGATCACCCCACTCTTTGTCTGGTTCCTCATGTTGCTCATCTGTTGCGCGAGGCGCGGAAGTCGTGGTGGTCTGCTGCTTACTGGTTATGGCCTGAGTAACTGTAGCTCTGTGGTTGGGTAAATGGACCATTCTTTGAAACAGTGGCCTTTGTAGTGCAGTCTAGTACATAAAAATATGTGTACACATGTGGGGGCACATTCAACTGAAGGAAGAGTTGCAGAAAATAACACTTGACACACTACATGGGATTCATTCTGAAATAGCTTCTTTTTCATTATACAAAGAAATATGCTGCTCCTTACATACACTACTTTTGATTTTTTTTAAAAAACACTTAAGTTGAAAACAACCAGGCATCAGAAACGTAGAAAATTGACTCTTATTTGCAAGTCATTATTTCTCTTTTTAGGTTCTTGCACTGAATGAGTGAGCCTGTTGCTAGTTGAAGGAAAAAAAGTACATATATAAGTACAAATAATTAAGAGGAATATCTTTAATCTTTTTGTAGGTCATCATCAAATTTGAAATATTTAAAGTGGATACAAAACTGTTTCAGCAATGCAGACAATTAAGTGCGTTGTTGTGGGTGACGGTGCCGTTGGTAAAACATGTCTCCTGATATCCTACACAACAAACAAATTTCCATCTGAGTATGTACCGACTGTAAGTATAAAGCTTTCATCTGTTAATGAAATGTATTATAAGTTGATATCCTTTTGAAAACTTTCTCTGTGTGTACTGAATTTTTTCTGTTGTCTGCCTTTGTTTCCTGTTTTTAAAGATCTTGACTTCTCATGGGTAAATTATATACACTTTAAAATTAAACAGCTGAAAAATCAGTGGAAAGTCAGAAGGGGTGACACAAGGGTTTGCAAGAAGTGCTTGGAGGCAAAACTCCAATAGACAAGATTCTAAAGAGTGGTGGTCTCAGTTTGGAGAAGTATGCCCTACATCTTGGAATGAGGTGACTTTTTTTTGATATCTTAGCCAATGATTAATCAGTGCTTGGAGGTCTTTTGGGATGCTTTTGGGGGTCTTTAACTTCAGGGAAAGTAGTTATATGCCTCTAGTTACTCTCTGTAGGGAGTAGAAGGAAGCTTATGTTGTTGTTCTAGCAGTAATGGAGCTCCATAGTGGTTTTCAGGGACAGAGAAGACCTGTTTTTGTTATGAGAACATCAACAGAAGCCTTTGGGGGTTCTCCCCTACAAATGCTTTTTATCACCCCCTTGAAAGAGTAGTGGGAGAATGGGAATAACAGAGATACTGAGGTGAGAGAGAGTTATTTAGAGTAACAGTCATTTGTGAAATAATGTGTTTGGGGATCTAGTGTTTATCCCAGGTTGGTTGACCAATGCAGTGGTATGATTATATTAAACATAGATGTTCAGTGGTGAGAGGGAAGCTAGGGTTGGCCTGACCTGACAACATCCACCTCTGTTAAGTGAGCTGTTTTAGGGGTTAGAAGCACCTATGTATGATTAATATGGGACTAGCATTGTTTGTAAGTAACAAGGAAGAAAATGTATGCATACTTTAGGTTAATCTTCAGAGATGAGAGCATCTTTAAGAGGGTAGCAGGTTAAAGGCTTGGTAATTAAGTTTAATTGTAATTGACAGTCTGTAATGTCCCAGGGCGGATAAGGTGATTGAAGTAGGCCCAGGCTGTAGGAAGAAAGATTAGGCTTCTTGGAGGGGAAGAATTTGAAGATAAAATTGAATACAAAGTCATATTTTTGAGTTGGCCCATTTGGTGAAAGAAGTTCTCAGGTTGAAAGGGACATTTAGGGGACTCACAGAAGTATACCAGTCTTGTAGATCTTGAGTGAGGGCAGCTATCAGAATGTGTCGGTGTCACCATTAAAATTATTTTCTTGTAAACATGATTTCTGAGTCTATTTTATGAGTTTGGTCTTTAGGTGTTCTATTTATAGTGGGCTTATGGGCGTTTTATATATGTTATTTGTATGTGGATCTTTGGGAGAGGGTTAGATATGACTTAAGAAAATAACCTGAATGGTTTGAGAGCTTAACCACATTCTTTACGTATCCTTGTTCTTATTATTAAGGACTGACTTTCATTTAACTATCACCTCCCCCAAGCCCTTGCTTCCATTCCATTCTTGTTTACATTTAAACAAGCTTCCAACAACCGGGTAAAACATGAACCAGAAAATTAGTGTTAGATATCTAAAAGGTTAAGCAGGGCTGATCTTAAAATGTACATCCTTCTTCTGGTTGGAAAGCATTGCTTTTAAATTGTAAATTAATTCAGAGGAATCCATGAATTAGTGTTGTATCTTTTTTTCATTTAGCACCATCACCTCCCATTTTCACAAGTAACTTATTACAACGAGTATTAGTATATACTGAGTTTCTGATAGGTTTTACAGTCTATTTACAAATAGTATACCCCCTTCACTATCCTTAAAAGAAATATATATGTGTGTGTGTATATATATATATACACACATTATATATATTCCCCCCATATACTATCCTTAAGTATACCCAGTTCAAAGAAGTTATCTTAGGTCATGTGGTTTATATCTCAAAACAGGAATTTTTTTCATGAAATCCCAACAAATAATCTGTCAGCCTTTTCTTGGATACTTTCCTTGAGTACCTTGAGGGAACCTTTATTTCTCTCTAGTGGGCATGTTTGCAACAAGCTGCTCTTGTCTTGAACCCTGAAAAGAAAAAGATTATTGTGGACCTAGGAGATTTTAATTCTAGATTAAAAGGAAGTGATCTATGAAGAAGTAATTTCTTGGAAGTCAGATCGAACACTCAAGCTAAGATAAACTTTAAGCTACTGTCTCAAAAGTTTTCAAACTTAAACAGGGTCATTTTGTATAGCCAGGGGACTTTGCTTCTCTGACACCTGTAACCCTTCTGTGGCTTTTTGTCCAGGCTGCTGGGGTAGAGCAGACTTTCCAGAATGCATCCCTCGTCACTTTTTCCAAGAACCTAATAGGTCATGCAAGGGCTTAGTTTGCAAGGTTGGTGATATGAGAAAGATGGACTAAGGGAGTATTGAGTCTTAGGAAGGAAACATTGTCTTAGCTTAAGAGTTGTCCTTTCCCATTTTGACCATCCCCCTGCACGCTAACAATGTCGTATTTTTGTGTTTCAGGTTTTTGACAACTATGCAGTCACAGTTATGATTGGTGGAGAGCCATATACTCTTGGACTTTTTGATACTGCAGGTGAAAACTTGATGTCTTTTATAATGTTTTGATCTGTAACTATAACACTTGCTGGTGTCTTTTTTGGGACATTTTGGGAAACTAGGATATTAGCAAACCACTTGCCTTTTGTTAATAGTTAGCAAGATTGAATATCTTGATGGTCAATGCTTGACCAAGAGACAGTCTCAAACCTGGAGTGGCAGATAGGCATCTGGAATACGCTGGGTAGATGGAGTGAAAGGAGATCAAGTAGACTGAGAGCAGAGTGTGTTGCCAAGCTGTACTATCACGCTGAAATTTGAAGACTTACTTAGTATGTGTGTCTGTATATTACATGTAGAAGTAGCTTCTTATATTACAGCTTGTTATTGTATACTACATTTGAAAATATTTTGAGGGCAAACCAATTATCTAGCTCACAGTATTGACATTTGTGGTTGACTTTTCAAATTTAAGGAACAAATTATTTTCTTCCTTAAGTATTCCCAATTCCTCACTGTTATTTCCTTCTTGTTTTAACAATGACTGCACATCTTAATTTCTGACTTCCCTCTCTATTGTTTCTGTTATTACCAGCTCAGTTAGCCAAAGAAAATTTTGGAAAGTTATCCTTTTAGTATATTGGAATTCTAACCTTTTCGCTTTTTGTGGATTATCCTCACTGTCTGCCAGCTGACATATTGCTCTTATGGAGCATATTACACTGCCCACTTTGAGGAACTGTCTAGATTTAATTGGGTGGGTGAAATCAAGAGACAGTAGTAAACAGGTTTAGAGTTCAGTGGCTTTCTAGCGGTATTTTAGGCTTTTATAATTTTTAGGAATTAAAAATTATTAAGTGTAATGATGTATTAGAGTAAACTTGGAAAACAGACAAAATAAAATAAGAACCTGCATTTCATGGTAGGTGAGGGATTTTTCTGTGTTTCTATGTACCCTTGGAGGCAGTCTATGCAGAGAGAAGACGATTTATGTCTACTTGGGGTTGAAAATTAATTTTAAATTTTATTTTCAAATTTCACCATTTATTTTTAATAAGACTATGTTTTTTTTTAACATTTTTTATTGAGTTATAGTCATTTTACAATGTTGTGTCAAATTCCATTGTAGAGCATAATTTTTCAGTTATACATGAACATACATATATTCATTGTCGCATTTTTTTCGCTACCATAAGATCTTGTATATAGTTCCTTGTGCTATACAGTATAATCTTGTTTATCTGTTCTACATTTTGAAATCCCAGTCTCTCCCTTCCCACCCGCTGCCCCCTTGGCAACCACAAGTTTGTATTCTATGTCTGTGAGTCTGTTTCTGTTATAAGCCTTTAAATTTTAATCAGTATTTAATTTTTTAGCTTTATTGAAGTATAATACATTCATTTCAAGTGTTCAGCTTGATTATTTTTGCTGACTGTATAGTTGACAATAGTCAAGATACATTACCCAAAAAAGTTCCCTTGTGCCCTTTACAGTCAGTCCCTTCCATTCGCCCGGCCTTAGGCAGCCACAGATGTGTTTTCTGTTGCTGTGCTTTTGCTTTTCTAGGGTTTCATATCAGTGGAACCATACAATCTGTAGCCTTTTTTTGTGTGTTTGACTTCTTTCACTTAGCGTAATGTTTTTGAGATTCATCTGTGTTGTATGTATCAATAGTTTTTATTGCCGAGTAGTACTCCATTCTGTGAGTACAACATAATTTGTTTACCCATTTACGAGTTGGTTGTTTGAGTTCCAGTTTTAAGCTGCTAAGGATAATGGTACTATGAACGTTTGTATACAAATCTTTGTGTGGTCATATTTTATTTATCTTCAGTAAATAGCTTGGGAGTGGGCAAGCCTTTACATTTAGTTGCACAACTTATTAAAGTTTTTATTAAAACAGTCACTTTTAACAAATCATTCTCAAGCTAGCTAAGGGGCCTTTGATTAATACTGGTTTATGTAACTTGGGTTGGTAAGACTTTAATCCCAGTCAGTTTCATTTACAACTGTTAATTTCTTCTAGCACTTTAGACTGCATTTATAAATTTAATGTGTTCAGTTTTTTCTTTTAAGCAATTCAATTTGCTTGACCTGACAAGTGAAACATTCCCAAGTTTTTACATATATAACTTGATAGCTTATGCTTTTCTGTGATTGTTTTATCTTAAACAGTATTATTTACAACTTTCATAAAATTCTTAACATTTTCAACAAAAAGACTGAAGATCAGTTATTCAATTAAACATAAATTGGAATCAGAAAACTAATTTATCATGTTCTTTAAACTTCAAAATGGTGATTGTTTTAAATATAGACACTAAGTATTAAGTAAGAATAGGTTATTCCTAAATGTAACTGAAAATTAACAATAATAATATTTGATTTATTTCATCTCTGTGAATCTCATTAGATTCTGAATATTTCTAAGGATTAAAAGACATTCACTAAGGAAACTTTTTTTTTTTTAAATATCCCAGGCAACTTTGGGGGTTTCCATCTCAACTGGTTGAGAGGTGGAAGAAGATAAGCCAGAGATCTTTTTTTTGACAGGCACTGGAGACCTGGGGCTGTAGGCATCCAGATTGAATCTCTTGTCCTTAACACACCTAACAGGAAACTCTGTATCTTTCTCCAAAAGCCTTAATCTCAGAATCCTGGTTCAAGTCATGCCATTAACTCAATTTTCCTTCTTCTAAAGCTTACATTCACACTGAGATAGCCTCTGACTTCCTTTAACCTGTTGACCATGTTTCGTTGCTTTTATCCTGTTAACAATGTTGCTTTGTTTTGAATTCTTTTTATACTGTTCCTCTCTTTGGCTACAACTCTTATAGATATATTTAAATAATATCATATAAGATCAGAGATAGGGCTCTTCTTCTGTCTCATAGCTTTATTTCTGCCTCTGTGGTCACAACATTAAATTCTTGCTAATGAATTTCCATAGTAACCTTGGTCGTTTTCTGCACATGTTTTTCTCTTGTAGATATAGTTCTAGATTTAGTTTTTTTCACTTAACATGTTTATCATAGGCTCTTTTCTATATTGAATACTTGTTATCCCACCACTAATTCCTTTTTATGTCAATTTTAAGTGTTATTTTTTGTTACAGAGATACAGTTTTACTTACTACAGGAGAAAAATCAAAATATAAATAAACAAAAGGAGAAAATGAAAAAGCCTTTATATTCAGAGATAATCATATCTTCGTGTATGTCCTAAACAGAGCCTTTCTTATACAGTCATTGTATTTATACATAGGGAAAAAAGGATATTATTCTCCTCCAACCCTCATGTACCCGCCTTTATCTCTTAAAAGAAAAACATGGTGATATCTCTTAATGTTGTACTGTGTGTCATAGTCTTCATGGTTACACAGTAGTCTGTTGTGTGGCAGATCACACCACAGTTTGTTTAACTTCTTTTGTTAACATATGTGATCCAGTTTCAGTTTTCTTTCATATTATGATCTTTCCCTGTAGAAACATCTTAATATTTTGACACACATACTTTTTTGTCACTTTTTATCTTGATTTAATTTCAGACTTGCAGAAAAGTTGCTAGTACAAAGAACTCCTTTCTGGATTTACCAGTTCTTAACCTTTTTTGACATTCTCCAGCTGTGTGTGTGTGTGTGTGTGTGTGTATTTTTTTTTTTTTTTGGGACAGGGTAGATGTAATCAGGTTTTTTTTTGTATTGAAATGTAGTTGATTTACAATGTTAGTTTCAGGTGTACATCAAAGTGATTAAGTTATACGTATACATACATATATATGTATTTTCTTCTCAGATTCTTTTCCATTATATGTCATTACAAGAAATTGAATATAGTTCCCTGTAATATACAGTAGGTTCTTGTTGTTTATCTATTTTATATATAGCAATGTGTGTCTGTTAATCCCCAACCCCTAATTTATCCCTCCCCACCCTTTCTCTTTTGGTAACCATAGTTTGTTTTCTATGTCTGTGAGTCTGTTTTTGGTTTATAAATAGAATTTGTATCACTTTTTTTTTAGATTCCACATATAAGTTATATCATATGATATTTGTCTTTTTAAATTTTTATTATTTTTTAACGCAGGTACTGGCAATTGAACCCAGGACCTTGTGCTTGCTAAGCACGTACTCTACCACTGAGCTATATCCTCCCCTCTGCATATTGTTTTTATTTCTAACCCATTTGAGAGTAGGTTGCATACATCATGCCCTTTTATTTCTTAATGCTTTTGCATAGCTCTCTCTCGTGTTTTTTTTTTTTTTTTTCTTTTCTTTTTGTTAGTGGAGAGCTGGGGATTGAACCCAGGACCTTATGTGTACTAAGCATGTCCTCTACCACTGAGCTATACATCCCCCTTCCCCTTCAGTGTATATTTCTTAAGAGCAAGGATATTCTCTTATAGTGTATTTACCAAATTCAGGAACTTTAACATTATTTATATATAACATTTTAAACTTTAACCCCTAGTCAACTTTCTCATTTTGTCAGTTGTCCTAATACGGTTCCTTATAGGAATTTTTCTTACAGGTTCTAACCTAGAATCACACATTGCATGTAGTTGTCACTCTCTTTGGTTAGTATCCTTTAGTGTGGAACCTCAGCCTTTCATGCCACTGGCATTTTTTAAGGAAACAGGCCACTTATAGAATGTTTCTTGGTTTGAGTTTGTCCATTGCCTCATGAATAGCTTCAGGATATGCAGTTTGGTTAGAATGCCAAATTAGTAATATTGTGTCCACCTCAGGGTATCCTTTTGGTAAAAGTAATTTTGATCATTTGATTAAGTTGTTGTCCAGTTTTCCTACTGTATGTTTAGAATTTTTCCTTTTATAGCTAATAATTTGTGAGGAGATACTTTAAAACGGTGTAAGTATTCTATTGTCATTAAATAACACCCCCTCTAGATTTAATAACCACGGACAATTCTTGCCCAAATCAATTTTTCCTACAATGGTTGCAAAATGGGAATCCAGGTGGTAAATATGTTTATTACTACAGAGGTCTCGACAGAGAGAAGACAGCAGAACAGCTGTAAACACACAGTAACAGCACTTGTTCTGCACCACAGTGACTTGTCCTGAATATTGTTCATCTACTAGCGAAGAAAATAACATTAGTCTGGTTAATCTGGATAGTGAGTTTTTGTTGATACCTCCAATTCAGTTCAACTCCGGTAGTCTTCTTTGCCTTCTCCAATTCCATATTTTCATTTCCATTTCTTCTGTAGTTAGAATCTAGGTCCCCTTAAAGATCAGTATATTTACTCACTTTCAGTAGTACACATAAGATAATTTTGGAATTGCTATACCATCCCACTAGGAAAAACAAATATTTAGTAAGAGTTTAAAATTGGTTTGCAGTTCTTTTTTAACTTTGGTCTAATAGCATACAGAGTTCCTTGTTCAAAAGTTACTTGGATTTGTCATCACCCTCCTCCATCCTCCCATTCAATGTGGCTGTGTTAATTTGGAATATGGCTGGGTTCATATATGTTTGCAATTAAATTTGTTTTCCCCCATTCCTCATTTTATTTATATATATACTCTTTTAATTGTTAGGTTCGGTTTTCAGAAAAATCTTCATTTTTGAATTTTAATCATTGTAATCACAATCACGTCAGGCATTACCATGCTAACAGGCAAGAGGAAGGTTAGACTGGGATGCTAGGTAGACCAGTTATCTAGGTAGCTCACAAGTTACTTAGCTGTGTGGAGTTTAATGACCTTGCTATGTAAAATGTTTAAAATACTTTCCTCTCAGAGGTGCTGTGAAGATTCAGTGATAGTCACTTTTAAAAAGTATGTATTTATGATTCATACACTTTACTAGCTATTAAAAAACCCAGCACAGTGACTGGGAATGTGTTTGGTGCACAACTAATATTATTCTCTTCCTTAGCAGATGAATAATGTTCAGAACAAGTGATAGTGGTACAGTTTGACCTGATATAGTGGATTCTGGTTTTTTGTTTCTTTGTTTTTTTAAAAAACTCCTTTCTTTCATTGAGGTTTTTTCTAGTATCTGCCAATCTTCTGCAGTTATTGATCAATTACATTATCAGGGATGACAGTGCTCTCCAGAGAGATATTTATAGCCACCTTGGTCTATAGTGCTGCTATAGAATCTTCCAGACGTGTTTGAACTTAAGATTTGAGTCTTCGGTAAATTCTGCATTAACATGCAATAGTCTAGATTCTTAAAGATGTTATACAGAAAATGGTAGGAATCTCAAGTTCCACAATGTCCCTGTTTGTTTTTGGATTTTTTTTCATGATATAAAAGGTATTATGAAGTTATTTAGGAGTAAGCTTCATAGCACAGATGAAGCAGGGATCACTGAGTGCCATTAAATTTTGAGTAATTGTAGAAAAAAATGTTTAAGTTGTAATCTGTAGTGGTAAATTCTGTGAAACATTTGTTTTCTTCCTGTGTTTATCATGTCTTATCAGAATTCTCTAGAAGTGTTGCTTTTTGGCAGTATTTTTATTTTTTGTACCATGAGATCATTTCAGATTTTTCATATTCACCAGAGTCTTCAGTCCAAACTGACCTTAGTTCCTCTTGAGTTTGAATTTTAAATATGAGATTGTGAGCAAGGGAAAAAACCAGCAACCATGAGATGTGTTCTTGCTTTTTGACAAGTGTTAGAAGTTAAGTGGTGAGCTGGTACACTGATAGAGAAGATGCAATTTAAGACTTGTAGTCAAAACCTGTCTTACACAAGTAGAGTGAAATTTTCTTGATCATGTTGTGTACTGTAAAGGATGCTAAATGCTAGTGCTGCCTCTGCTTTGAGTGAATAATGGCTATTTGTGACATACTTAGAGGATACATTTTAGCTGGATAAATTAAGTTTGGATATTGAAGAATCTTGCACATCTGAGGGGTTATAATCATCCTGTTTCCTTAAATGTAGCACTTGTAGCAGATGTAGATATAAGGTAGCCTACTTTTTGTTTAAAGAACAATTTTCTAATTTTTTTTTTCTCCTTGGGAAAGGAAAAGAAAGATTTTATAGCTTTGAGGGCTTGTTCATTGCAAGTAAATGGGCAGACCAATACTGCTTTGAATCTGGTTTTAAAAAAGAATGACTATATTTTGTTTTCTGTCACCAATCCATCTGAATAGAAGGTAGGTTGCATGTAAAACATTAGATATTCATTTAGATGCCCCTAGTGGTGCTCAAGAATAGACTTGGATCTGTTTTTGATGCGGGGGCTGAATCACTAAAAAATGGAGCTTTTTCTAGTCTATGCCAGGCTTAATTTTTGTGAAATATATTCCATTTGAATAGGGACTGGGGCTAAGAAAAGATATGTGAACATCCATACTTTTTACATGGCTTGGTTAACTGTTTCGTCTTATTTTAAAAATTTTTTGTCTTATTGGGGCTTTGGTTGTGATGCCTCAAAGCTTCAACTGTTATTAGAGCTCAGGCAGTTTAGATTGAGAGAATTGTTAAGGAGTTTTGCTGATTTCGTTTTCCTGTAGTCCATTCTATCCTTTTTAATCCATTCTGTGTCTATAATTGTACATTATAATTTAAGAAGTCAGAGTTATACATCTTAGTGCATACCTTTAAATCCTTTGATTCTAACCCTAGCATATCGCTATCGTAAATTTTGGTAAACGCTGGAGGTAATGATGGTGATTTTATTGTTTTGTAACCTCCTTTATTTTTTGTTTGCCTTTTTTTTTTTTTTTTAAGTTTGCAGGGGGAAGGAGGTAATTAATTAGGTTTCCTTTTTTTAGAGGAGGTACTGGGGATTGAACCCAGGACCTCATGCATGCTAAGCATGCACTCTACCACTGTGAGCTATACCCTCTCCCATGTAGCATCCTTTATTTTGACTTCTCCTTTAACCTTCACTTTCTGTAGAGTATTATCCTGACAATGCCTTTATTGTCTACTTATGATGTATTATTTAAATGGCAATAATAGTAACATCTTTATCATATTTTGATAGCTACCCTAAATTCTTATATTCTCTCTCAAGCCTGGCAAAAAAAAAATTCACCAGCATACAAAATATTTAACTTTCCTTTTAAAATTTTTTTTATTGAGGTAAAATATATATAATAAAATTTACCATTTTAACCATGTTTAAGTATACAGTTCCGTGTCATTAAGTACTTAACTGTTCTTTTAATATAAAGGATTTTTGTAGCTCAGTTTAAAAAAAAATCGATTATTGTATTTAATTATTTTTTATTTTGACAGGATGGTGGGGGAGGTAATTAGGTTTATTTATTTTTGGAGGAGGTACTGGGGATTGAACCCAGGACTTGAGCTATACCCTTGAGCTATACCCTTCCCCCGTAGCTCAGTTTTGAAATTGGAATGTTAAATCCTTCATCTGTGACTCCTCCCTTCCCTTCACAGTTTTGGAAATGTTTGAATATTTTTAAACACTTTTTATCTGGAAATAATTTCAAGCCTACAGAACAGTTTCAAAAATAGTACCAGGAGCCCACATGTATCCTTTAACCAGATTTACCGAATTGTTAACATTTTACCCTATTTGCTTTATTTTTCTCTTTCAACATATATGAACATATTTCCCCCCTCCCCTCCGAACTATTTGAGAGTGAGTTGCTATTTAGCCTTGAATAAATATGTATTTCCTAAGAAAAGAGACGCTTGTATAATGTGGTAGTCAACTTCAGGAAATTTAGCATTGATACCATACTCTAATCTAACATCTATATTCCAGTTTTTTCCATTGATCCAAGTCCATTTTTTTCTCTGCTTTTAGTACAGGACTATGCATTGCATTTAATTGTCATGTCTCTTTAGTCTCTTGTAATTTGGATCAGTTCTTCAACCACTTTGTTTTGGTGGGGGAAGGGGGTGTCTTTCATGACATTTTAATAAAATATAAGCCCAGGAATCCTCTTTTCCTCCTCCCCTTATAAAAATGTTCCTCATTTTGGATTTTTGTCTGTTTCTTCGATTAGATACAAGCTATGCTAGCTTGGTTGGAATACTGCCTTAGTGATGTCTTTTCTCAGGGTGTAAATCTACTAGAGGTACATGGTACTCCTCTGCCACTCATTGATGATGGATGGTAACCCTGATCGCTGAGTCAAGGTGATGTCGTTTCTTCACAGTGTAGTTATGTTCTTTCCCTTGCAGTTTATAAGTAATTGTTAAGACCATACAAATAGTCTGTTTTTCATTAAAGTTTCCCCTATATTGATTTAGCACCCATTGATTCTTGTTGAATTATTTTTTTCTATGCATTTTCAGTTTCAGGTACTGGTCTTAACATGTACACATTAACTAAACATGTGAACTTGCTTTGGTAGTCATGATGGGCATTGGATTTTATCAGCTGGGTTTTACTGAGATTTGTTTCCTTAGATGGTTTCACTGTGATTTTTTTCTTAATCAGATCTGAGAAGAATTGATTTTTAGTCATTTCTGTAGCAACAGTTTATTGTTTTTGTTACATTATTCTTGGGTTGCTAATTGGATGCAAAGATTGAAAACTACAAACTAGTAATAAAACAAATAATTACTAATTATTCATTGCTGTTCTAAGGGTCTGAAATATTTTAGCTGAGTGAGAATGTTGTTCAAATTTTTCTGTTACAAAACCATACATTTTATTAGTTGCTTTCTCATTAATGATGCATGCTTAATCTGCTGACTGACTTGTGATTTTAATGCTTTGAGGGCACCAAGATTCAGTTGCTAATTTCTCCAATATTTTCCCCCTTAGGGCAGGAGGATTATGACAGATTACGACCGCTGAGTTATCCACAAACAGATGTATTTCTAGTCTGTTTTTCAGTGGTCTCTCCATCCTCGTTTGAAAATGTGAAAGAAAAGGTGAGTTGATAATATATTCTTGCCCTGAAAAAAAGGTTGTCATTGAACTTCTGTTGGACTTGTAAATAGCTTTGGAGGCTTGTGGATTAATGCAGGCGTATTTTTTAAAATCTCTCTTCTCTAGTGGGTGCCTGAGATAACTCACCACTGTCCAAAGACTCCTTTCTTGCTTGTTGGGACCCAAATTGATCTCAGAGATGACCCCTCTACTATTGAGAAACTTGCCAAGAATAAACAGAAGCCTATCACTCCAGAGACTGCTGAAAAGCTGGCCCGTGACCTGAAGGCTGTCAAGTATGTGGAGTGTTCTGCACTCACACAGGTGAGGACTGTGTGGAGCCCAGTATATATTTACAGTTGAATAATTTCTTAGAGCATATGATTCAGGGGTTATTTCTGACAGTGGTCTGCAGTGCTCAAGAAAGCTGCCCAGGAAGACACTGACCAGCTTCATACTGTATATCCTTCTAGAGGTCTCTGTGTTTATAGAGAAAATTACTCGTCTCTGAGTAAAGCTCTTATGTTCGTGAGCTCCCATGTTGTACTAAATCATTTGTAGTGGTCAAGGACTGTGTTAAAAAAAAAAATACAGGAAAGGTCCAGATTAGCACAAATTTATGAGAGTATATGAATGATTCCCCTCCCTACCTGCTGACTTAAATTTTCATCTAAATATATCTGATCTTTTATTATCAATACTGAGAACTGATGCTATACTATTTCTGGGGTAATTCAACTGGGATAGGAAATTAGTCATAATAATTGAGGCTTTCATATCAGAGAAAGCTGCCTTGGCCATTTCTCAAGTGTGCCTTTATATAGTGCCTCTATTTTTATGTTTTTGGAGGCATTCCTTCCTCATGTGGTTCTCTTCTGTTTCTTCCTGAGTGACTTAATTGGAACTCTTTTCTCAGTTTTTGGGTTTTAAAAAAAAATTTTTTTTAATGGAGGGAAGTAATTAGGTTTATTTATTCATTTTTAATAGAGATACGGGGAACTGAACCCAGGACCTCATTTCTCATAATTTGATGGCAGACTTCAGATTCCGAGGACAGGGAGCAGTGTTAAGAGTATTTGGAGTGAGAGTTGTAACTGACCTATGTGGTTTCATCCTCTCTTCCTGCTTGGTATCATCGACCAGTTTTCCCCTCTGAGTACTGTTCTGGGGGCAAAAGAAGGGATTATGGAAGTGATTAGTATAGGACTCTTTTATTCTGCTGGTATTGGTGCTTTGATGTTTGAACAGTGAGCAAACATGCCTACTTAAAATAAGGCAGGGCTGAAGGGTAGAGATTTCTTATAATTACATCAGATCCACTTATATTTCTGCTGCTAATTTTTCAGGTAATTTTTTTAAGTTAAAAAAACACTATTGGATTCTTGATAATATGTATGCTAAGGTAAATGGTGTATATAGTTACATATTATAAATGTACTAGGTATTTAGTATGTAAGACCTAGACATAATTTAATAATCTCCAGTTTAGCCCTGGGTTGGATATGTAAAGATAACGTTTCTGTTCATAGCTGGATATTTCACAGGATAACTTCAAGGCCTAATTTTATTCTCTCAAATGCAGTTTTCCTTGGCAGTTTAGTTCTGTTGTGAAAGCAGACATTTAAAAGTTGAGATGATTTTACATCTTCTCACACATGGCACTGACTGAGATTTTTAAAAATACCTGATGCTTCTATGTTTTGATACCATCCCAGAACAGAGTGTGTGTATGTGTGGATTGAGAAGGATCTTGTGGAACATTTGTGTCTGATAACTGTTGCATTTTCTCATTCTCTAAATGTGGGTTGCTTTTGGGCGAAATGGAGGCGAGTAGGCCACGGGGACCTAATTTTTGATCACTAATGAAGCTCATTTTAGAAACTTGGATGCTTCCATATAAGATTTTTTACAGTATGGATGGTTTTATATAGTGAGTCACTTTGCAGAGAATAGGAATTTGAAAAGGTCTTAGTGACTACATTTTTTTTTTAACATTTTTTATTGATTTATAATCATTTTACAATGTGTCAAATTCCAGTGTTCACAATTTTTCAGTTATTCATGGACATATACACACTCATTGTCACATTTTTTTCTCTGTGAGTTATCATAACATTTTGCGTATATTTCCCTGTGCTATGCAGTGTAGTCTATTCTACAATTTTGAAATCCCAGTCTATCCTTTCCCACCCTCCACCCCCCTGGTAACCACAAGTCTGTATTCTCTGTCTGTGAGTCTATTTCTGTGACTACATTTTTTTTTAAAACCAGCTTTTGAAGTTTGGAGAAATCACACGAGGAGAGGATAGAACATAGGGTCTCTCGTACCATATTGGGAGCTAGAGCTTTTTAGGACTCCAGATTCTGTTCGTTGGTTCCTCTAAAACTGAACTCTGTATAATCAGATACTGTGATTAAAGCAAAGATTAGTTTAGTCTTGTAGGGGATTAGTTTATCTTTGTCAATAAATAAGCAAGAAAGGATTTGCTTCTTATTAAGGGATGCCCTAGTTTCTAATTGTCATTCTGCACTTTTTCCCTTACACAATTTATTTTCCTTTCTACCTTCCCTCTTTCCACCTTCCCTCTCTCCTTTTATGTTCAATGACCAGAGTTTGTTCCTAGGTGTGTAGAAAGAATTTCAGAGGAACTTTAACTTTCGTTTAGCATTCTACTTTGTAAAGGACACAGAAAGAAGAAAACTTTAACCACTTTGCTTCTTAATTTAAAGTGTTTATTGTTATTTCTCATTTATTTTGTACCTAATGGAATGTGTGGGTGCCAGTCCTCTAAGGTATTATAATGGGGGAGGCTGATAGGGTGGGGACACCTGGGGTAGCCTGGGGCTGGCACTTGTTGCCGAAGCTGTGTTCTGGGACTTGGGGGAAAATCTTTACTTGGGATCCAACTGACCTGAAGAATGTGTGAAACTTCTTTGGGTGGTAAACCTGTGGCTTCAGATTTAGATGAGTTTAGGTGAGTCTGTAGACCTGGTACCAGTACTACTGAGTCACACTGTCACGCTGGAGTTCTGGCTGAGGTGTAAGTGTATTTCTGCATCTTAATCCCTGTAGATCTGAAAATATTCTTTGTTTTCACTCCATGCTTTATGCTCTGATATCCATGCGAACATCTAAAAGCATTGGACTGCTTGCTAAAACTCATTCTCGGACCCCATTCTTTGTTTTCCTATTGGGTGGTGGTTACTTGCTCTAACATTACTGAATAACTGAAGTGTATGCTGTTTCTAGAGTCTGTTCTTTGAACTTTTTCCAGGACAATTAACACTTTTTCTAAATGTCTGAACCTTTTGTTCTGGGAAACTTTTTTACTCTGAAATCCTGATTAATCCTATCCAGATATGTCATTGAATCTAGAAACATGTAGCATGCCTGTTAGTCTGCCATTTGTGTCCTTCAGTTATTCAGGGGGTGAATTCACAGAAGCCTGACATTGCAATAGATTTTGTTCCAAAATGTGTGCGCCTTTCTTATCATTAGAAATAATAGGGAATTCTACAAGGCCTAATTTTTCAGTGCATGTATTTTGTGTTTACATATCCATTTTTCTTTCCTGGCATTTTCATTAAAATGTTGTGATATTAGATTTCAAGGTGGGATTGTTATAGAAGTCAACATGTAACATTTTCATAAAAATTGATTTATGGCTCAGTTAACCTTTTTTGAGGTAAGAAGTTGGTTCATTTATCTACTTTACTGATAATGGGCTTAAGAGCTAGCTTTCTAGCAGTTATTTTTCTTGAGGCACATTGCTTCTGTGAATTCAGCCCATTTAATCCAGACTGCTGTTGTATCTGCTAGTCTTTCTAATCCTCTAACCTGGCTGCTATTCTCTCTCCTCCCCTCTGTCTTGTAGAGAGGTCTGAAGAATGTGTTTGATGAGGCTATCCTAGCTGCCCTCGAGCCTCCGGAAACTCAACCCAAAAGGAAGTGCTGTATATTCTAAACTGTTTTCTCCTTCCCCTCTTTGCTGCTGCTTCTTGTCCCACTACTGTAGAAAGATCGTTTAAATACAAAGGAATAAAACCATCCTGTTTGAAAGCCTCTGCGTCTTTTTACTCACCACCTTAGAGCAACCTCTGTATTAGTTTTTGATCAAGAATGCAATATCTTATAGAATATTTTTTGTGATCAGTAGTCAAGTTGGACTTATTTAACTTTCTGCTGCTTGAGTTGCCTGATGCTCAGAGCTTTTTGGTTTGGATTACTATTGCAAAAGGGAACTTGGTCTGGCATTAAGAATGTCCTCTTGGAGAAAATAAGAAGAGTCTTAAAACACTTCTAGATCCCAGTTCTAGATGGAGAAAATAACATAAACATCATTTTACTCTTATGATCAATTGTTAATTGTAATTGCATGACAAAATTTATGGAAAAAGGGTGACCTGCTAGTAGAGTGTAATGGGGAAGGGAGGATTCTTTTCTGGTTTTCCTTTGTGCAGTGAAACTTTGTGTTGCTGTTGCTTTGGCTGTCTGTGCTGTAGTGGAGTATTTGTCAGTCTGGGGGTGGGAAAGATACTGTACCTGCTACTGCTTTATGAGATCATTTGTTACATTATCTTTTAAGAATAGCATCCATTTTACCAGTTGACTTAAGGTTTGTTAACGTTGAGATGTAAAGCTACCATCTTTATATTTTCCTGCTTCTAATTTTATTGTTGTGAGGGAAACATACAATTGTGGTTACCTTCAAATTTTGAAATTAAAAATATACATTTGTTTGTATAAATGCCTGATGAAGCTTTATTCCTGTTTCACTGACTGGCTGTAGTTTTTCATATGTATCAGGTACCCACATTTTTGCTTCCTTAAATCCCCTTGGTTCTCATTGGTGGGATAAAGGGAGTTCAGAATGAATGTCTTTGCAGCCACTGTAATCGCTCTCTCCATCTTTGCCTGCGCCTTCCATGTAATAAGGATGCCACCGCCCGGTGCCCGACCTCTCAGTCCTGTTCCATATCCGGCTGTTTCATTTGAATGCAGAGCTGCTTACTTGTTTTTATGTAAAATGTTTCAGCAGCACATTACAAAACTCATACTGAATGAGCAAGTGACACATGTGCTTGTTTGCTTCTTGTGACATACATTGGTCTGCAAAAAGCTTTCTCAAAGGACCACTGTCTCGCTCATGAATATCTGCTCCTCCGCTCCTGAATTGCTGGGTCCTTCCAGCGCCCTGCCTGGATGAAACTTGGTGAATTGAAATGATTATGTTGAGACTCAGAGTTGTCTTTAATGTTTCGTTCTTTGCCAACTCCTGGGAGTTTGAATGTTTTAAATTTGATCTTCAACTTTATTATACTGAATATCAGACTGGCCGTTTTTTTCTTTCTACCCCTTTTCAGAAAGGCCTAAAGAATGTATTTGACGAAGCAATATTGGCTGCCCTGGAACCTCCGGAACCGAAGAAGAGCCGCAGGTGTGTGCTGCTATGAACGTCTCTCCAGAGCCCTTTCTGCACAGCTGGTGTCGGCATCATACTAAAAGCAATGTTTAAATCAAACTAAAGATTAAAAATTAAAATTCGTTTTTGCAATAATGACAAATGCCCTGCACCACCCACATGCACTCGTGTGAGACAAGGCACATAGGTATGGCCCCCTTCCCCCTCTGAATACTAGTTAATTTTGAGTAATTGTGTATTGTCAGAAAAGTGATCAGTACTAGTTTTTGTTTTGTCGTTTCAAAAAAAATTATTATTTTTTGTTTAAAAGCAAGGCATGCTTGTAATGACTCTGTAACAGACTAATTTGGGTTGTTGAAGCTGTTCCCAGGTTCCACTCTGGAGAGTAATCTGGGATATCTTAAGTTTTTTTGTTTTTTGTTTTTTTTCCTTTTTGGGCAGGGGAGTGTGTGTGGGGTTTGTTTTTATTAAGTCATGGTTTTTTAATTCATTAACCATTGGACAGCCCTTAAGGGGAGGAGGACGGATTGATTCCACATTCCACTTCCTAGATCTAGTTTAGAAAACATGTTCCCCACCTGGTGCTCTTAGGAAGGAGTATAGTAAACGCCTCATTTAATAATATACTCCTTTTTGAAAGTTGCCTTTTCTCTCCACCCTTGAGTAGGTCCAGTATTTGATGAAACTCGTGAAAGTGGGTGGAACCTGTCTTGCCCCTCCTCTTTTCTAGGATGCACTATATATGTGACTGTGACTTTCAAGGAAATTTGTTTGCCATTTGCTCATTTTTTTTTTTTTTTGAAGTTAATTTCTAACTTCTTTCACTGATAAATGAAGAAAAGTATTGCACCTTTTGAAATACACCAAATGGATTGAGTACGTAATTAAAAAACATTTTTTTCCCTGTCAGTCATTGTCTTAATATGCTTAGCATAGATGTGCAGCTTAATAGTGTATGATATGGTGTTCCTAGAACACAGCTGAAGACCTGGTATATAGAGGAAATCCAAGGGGTGGTGCTAGAAGACAGATGTCTGGGATGATTCACATCCTCTTTCAAGTTACGAGGATGGAGACCTGCTTCATTAAGAAGCTGAGGGTGGGGTGGGGGTGGGGAGAACATTTAACAACTTGGGGACCAGTCAGGGGAATCCCCTTACTTCTGTGTTGCATATGAGGAACCCTAGAGCAGCCAGTTGAGGCTCTCTAGTTTAATAAAAATCCTGGGGAGAGTCTTATGAAGACTCTTCGTAAGTGTTAATAGGGATTTTACCAGCTTATTTTGGTTGCAGTTTCCAATTTTTAAAAATATTAGGTAATCTTCTCTACCCTCCCCAAGTCCTAATTCTTGTAGATTTCATTAGTGTTGAACCAATGCTTTCTCATGTCTCAAGTCTTTGTATATGCCTTCTTTTCAGATGTATTAAACAAAAAACAAACAAAAAACCCTTCACAAGCCAGCCTGGGGGTTGTTATTTTCCCTCCGCCTTTTACTTTTGAGATGTTTAGGGTTGGGAACTTGACTCTTAATTAGCATCAATTTCTAACAAATTTCAGGATAGATTTAAAGCATAAAGGTTTAATGTACTTTATTTCTTTTCTGGAATTCATTTTGAGGTTTTTTTTGCCCCTCCTCATATTCAGGTTTGTGCCTTCTCCCCTCAGTTTGGCAGGTAGCCTGCAAGCTCCTTCTCTTTAGTACCAAGTGGGTTCCTAACAGTTCTTACTGAAGAAATGTTCTGGAAGGTGACTGCTCACATGGTTGGAAGGAAATGGCAGCATACCTCCAATCCATTGATTAGTTGGAAAACAGCTAGTTTTTTCCCAAGTTTTCTGAATCAGTGGTTTTCAGACTTTGTTGCTTAGTAGATTTCAGCTTAAGCAATGATGTATTTAAAAGCTTTCCAGATATTTCCAAAATGCAGCCAAGTTTGAGAACCACTGCTCCTAGGTTAACCTCAAACTGCTTCTATTAGATTTCAGATTCTGTGCTGTGAATTTGAATATGGGACGTATTTTCTTTAGGTGACAAGAATGATTCATTTACCTTAAGGGCACTAAAATAATTTGAGAATCTTAGAAACTAAGAACAGGTAATCCAGTTAATAAGATTGATGACAGTGTAGCCTCTTTTTGGTAGTTCTCTGCATGGAGCTATGTTTGGCGTGATTCCACATTGTATTGGAACTGAGCTGGGCTGGTTGGGAAGGGGTTAGGAAGAGGCAAATTTAAGCTATACTCTTTTAACCAGTTATCTTACTTAATTCTTATTGACCATGCTAGGGAGAGAACCTGGATCATGCTGTGAGCAAGGACTGTGTATCCTTAGTTCTTACTACAGTGGCATATAGGTCCGTCCTGATTAGTGCTGTATTCCTGGCCTAGAGCAGTATTTGACACAATAAGCAGTGGCTCTAAAAATAGTAATTGGATGGGAACTTGGTTTCAAGAATGAATAAATGAAATAAAGGTCACATGATTGTGTCAGTGAATTCTCCATATATCAGAAGAACAATGGTGACAAGAGGACTGATTGAAGCTAACGTTTTTTAATTAAATATTTCCAATTTGACCTCCACATATTAGAAGAACGTGGGTGGCAGATGGATGAAGCTAACATTGTTTTCTGTTTAAACATTGTTTTCTATTTGAGTTAACAAACTTGTCTGTCATCCTTGGCTCAGTGAGTGATACTGCGCAGGGAGTGCGATCTAGAGGCTGGAAAGGGTTATTAAAACAGTCCTTAGCAGACTTAGCTTGTGGCAAAATTTATAATCTTTAGACTGATACAACACTAATCACTATTTTTCTAAAATACCAGTGTTTTACTGAAGGTCTTGGAAATAGTTTCCGTAGTTTGTTAAAGTTGGCGTACTTTGAGCTGGATTTTGTGGCAGTACGGGGAGTATATTCTAAGGGGAAGGAAGGGTTGTAGAATCTAAGGAATGTCTATAATATTTCCTTTACTATAAGATATATTTTTCCTTACATTTTCATATTATAATAAGAATACCTCCTAAAATTCGTATATTGCTTTTTTCCCTGAAAAGTGGTCGTTAAATCGATGGTGTTTTATAATTGTTATCTTTATAATGTTTTCATAGAATAGATAAAGTATTTATTTTTCTTCATTGTTAGGTTTGGACTATTTCTTTTTTTCCTCCCATTTTGATGTTATTAGTGATTATGTGGGTGCTGAGTGCTAGGAAACTGGTGTACAAGGACCCTGCTTAATCCCTGCTTGGGTACAGCTAGCACATTGGAAATGTTGTGTATAACAGTGTGGGGAAGGGACAGCATTTCACCAAGAAGTAGCATCTCCATTGTCTTTCAGAACGGGCTTAGCTCTTTCATAGTTAGGGTATCTGAATGATACTATAAAGAAATTAGCTTTAAATCACATTCCTAATTTAGCTGTCCTTGTTTTCTGTAAGCCTTGTTCCAGGTTCCCCCAACTTCAGAGCATGGTGATTTAACTACATAAATCAACATATCTCACCTTAATATTTTCTTTCCAGGGCTGTTATAATACTAAAAGTATGTTTATGTATTACTTTGAGTTTTTCTAAAAAGCTCCTCCTTTTTAAAAAAAGCTATTTTATTAGCTATTGCTACAATAATGTTGCATTGCAAACCACCCTAACACTCAGTGGCTTACTCCAACAAGCATTTATCTTGCTCACTGTGGGTCAATTGGGTGTTGCCTCCAGGCTTCAGATTGGGCTCAGGTTGGCTTCATTTTTCTCATTTTGGAGCCTGGCTCCAGAGAGCAGTGCCTTTCTGAGAGGACTTCCTGTGGTGAGTCTGGTGAGTCAAACAAAGGGAATACAAAGTCAAGCACATTTAACATTTCTCCCGTTCCATTGCCCGGAGGATTCTGCACAGCCAAGGCCAAAGTCTACCTGCCCCTCATATATTCATTCATTCATATTTAGTAAATTCAAAAAAAATTTTTTAAGCACTTAATAAGGCTCTGAGGATACAGCAGAGAATAAAATAGATGTGAGTTCCTGACTTCTGGTTGGAATTTTCTTTCCTTTACAGTTTTGGTAGCTGCTGCTTCTTGAATAACCGTGTGGTCTCATCCGATTTAGATTGGCTCTCAAGAGAGTAAAATCTTATCTGTACGTGCATGTTCATGACACACATTCATTTGTCAGAGCTTGGGAAACATTGGAGAAAGACAGCCCTAACTTGGTGTGCAGCTTCTCTCTCCTGGCCTTTATATATAAAATAATTATGTACTTAGTTATTATCAAAGTTTCAAATGCAAGTCTCTGTAGGTATGTGGTAAGACCTGAGGGTCAGTCTAGTTTTTAAACGTTCCCAAGATAGACTAGCTGTGTGTGGAAACAGTGCACACCTCAGTGGTTCTTAACACTGGCTGTGTGAATGACGCCCAGGGAGCTCATTTTAAAAAAAGAAAATAATGCCTGGGGCAATTTTAGGCAATCCCTGGAAATAGGATCTGGGCATCACAATTTATTTTCCAATTATTTTGGCGGTTGTTGGGGGGAGCATCACTTGAAAGCTCACCAGATTATTTTAATATGCCACCAGGTTTGAGAACTGTGGTACAAGATGATCTCTTAAGGTTTTATTTATATCTGACATGAATTTTAGAGTAATTTTGGGCTGCAAGTCTTCACAGTTTTATCTCCTTTGAGGAAGAGGTTTTCCAAACTTGAGGTCCCAGACCAGCATTCAGTTCTTAATCCTTAATCAGAAAGAGGATTTACGGAGTTCCTAGTCATGTAGTCTTACTGGTGGACCGGCACGGAGACTGCTTGGGAGTCTCCTAAGTGATTTATTGAGGCAGCAGTTTGAGAGGAGGGCAGGTGTTTGAGTTGTAGAGCTCAGTTAAGGTTTTCCAAGTCAAAGCTAGAATGTAGAGATAGGCTATATTTCCCTGATAACTTCTAGACAAGTGTACTACTGTACAGATTTCACTGGAGATGGTTATCCTTTCCACTCTTCTCAGGAATATTCTAATTCATCTGCAGAGAGTACACAGGCCCAAATTCCAAAGTGTAAGTTAGTGCTAAAAATGTATATGAAATTGAAGTTACTCCAACATTAAATTGGACTTCTAGGAGATGAAATCTCTTGCTAAATTAAAAACAAGGTCACTTTGTTTCTCTGCTGTAGATCCCCCCTCCCCCCATCATTTGTGAGACCTTTGGGCAGAGGGTGGGGCAGTGTTGTATGGCTTTACTTCCCCCTCTCTTGTCGGTGAATATAGTTCCAGCTGGATAGATTTTTCTTTCTTTAAGACTGGTTAAATAGTCTTCCTCTGTATTAGCCTCATACTGATGCATTAATATCTGATTGGATAGGGTCTTAGTTTCTGTAGCTTGGTTTGTGATTTAGCTGTAGGTTGATGCAGTCATGTGGCCAGTCCTCTCAGAGGCAGGAACTGGAATGGGGAACCTGTGAGGGTTTGCAAATGTTCCATGCTTTTGAGCCATATGGCCTGAACTGAAAATTCTTTCTTAACTTTCTGATCATGGGCTACTGAGTGTTGGGGCATAGCCTCACAAAGGTGGGAAAGCTTGTGCCAGTACTCTACTATTTCTTTTTTCTTTTAAACCATTTATTGAGCTATTTTATATTTTAACTCTGGCCCCTCTGTGCTCTTTCCCAAAGACCTAGCCTGTAAGCTTTAGATTGTTGAGATTAGCTCCACCTAGTGGTGAATTTAAGTTAAAACTGGCAGTTGATTCCAGGGTGCTCACTCTACCTACTGTCAGAAACTACTCTTTATGTGGGGTCTTGATGGCAGAGGATAGGGAGAAGGTGGTGAGGCAGGAATAGTGGCTGAGCCAATACACTGGTGGGCTGGGGAGATTTCTGAATTATCTAGGAGATGTTGTTAAGAGAGAATTTGTAGTCAATCAAAATGTAGAAATCCATGATGGTATGTGCTATAGAGAAATAATTGCCCTGAGTCTTGACTCTTGCCTTACTAGCTGCATGATCTCTGAATGATCTCTGGTAAGTCAGTGAATATGCCTAAACTCTATTTACTTCGTCTGTAAACAGGAATAATGATAATTTCAACATCTCAGGGTTTGAGTGTGAGGATTAAATGGCATTGTATATGTGAATGTGTTCTGTAAACACAGAAGTACAACGCACATATTAACAGCTACCAGATCTGCATTGCAGTGGAAAGTAGGTTTGTGTGAGGAAGTGCTTACTGATGATACTGTGCTACTGAGTATATATATTGGAGATTTTGTGTTTTAGTAATTACAGGAGTACACATGCAATATTTATACAGCTCGGATGGCGGAGCTCAAGGTAGTTTAAAGCTTTCTTTGAGAAGAACCTAAGGCCCAGAGATGGGGTTTCTCCCATTTTAATTTCGTAGAAGTACTTTATGTACACAGTGCGTTGTATCCAAAGAGTTTTAGGTGCTTCATCTCTGAAATTGCTTCCTTTCTAGGACCCCTGGGAGGCAGGGAAACAAAACAACCTCTGAAGATCAGGTCAGCTGTGCAGTTTCCTCTCTGTCCCAGGATGAACCAGGATTGGTTGTCTCAGGGTGGCCAAATTCCTGAAGCTAGCATGAGGGTCTTACTGGTCCAAGTCAGTTTGTGAACATCAAGGGATAAATGTTCAGAAAACATTATTGTATTAAGAACTACAGATCTCCCCAATGCTTTTGTTTTATGTAATATCAGTTTTACATGCTTGCTTAGTACTAAGAGGCCCTCTATTAGATAGCAAGGTGGATGAGGATGGTTCTAGTAAGAATGAAAGTAAGGGAGGGTAACTGAATATACCAGGAAGAAGAGAAATCACATTTAGTTGTGTATGTATGTTGTTGGAGGGGAGGAAGGGAAGGTGGTGAAAATAAATCAGGAAAGGCTTCTTGAAAAGGGTGAAAAACGGGTCTGATTTGGACATGCAGAGACATGTAGGGTTAGGGATGGGATCAGGTGGGTGAGTATGGATTTCTGGGTGTAAGGAATGCGAACGAAGATGAGAGATACCTGTTATATTTGGAGAGAAACCAGGAGCCCTGTTTAGGGATAGGTGTAGTATGAATAAAGGTAGCTCTTAGGGGTCCCCATAAACAGATGAGTGAGTTAAAGAGGGAATATTAGTCACACTTAGGAAGGGCTCTGCTCTAATTATTGAGGATCATAAAAGAAATGGAACCTGTTCTTTGGTGAATGAATAGCTACGTTTATTGCACTGTGTTGAGCCCACAGTATTATCACATTTAGTAATCAGAACAGTCCTGTGAGGTTTATACTACAAATATCTTCATTTTATAGGTAAGGACTCTGAGACTACATAATTGCTTAACATCTCCAACCAGAATTGAAACTCAGATCTGTCTGATTCTGGGACCTGTGTGCTTAACCATACATATCTTGTGAAAATAAAAATGTGTGTGACTAATTACAAAGCTGAAAATTGCAGTTTAAAAATCATGTGATGCTGAGGGCAAGCATAACAGTCTGAAAGGCTTCATCTGCAAAGGCAGTTTAATTGGGTAGGACCTTTGTGGGGAAGGTGACTTCAGGAACAACTGTAGCGTGAGAGAGTGATACCCTTTTCCTTTGCGTAGATTTAGAGGATCTTGAGGTGCCTTTGAATTTGGGTTGTCTGTCTAGAGTTTCTGCTCAATTGCTTGCAGACTGTTGTTTTCATCATAGCAGGCCTTTGGGGTGGCAGAGCAGGTTTGTTAGTGAGAAAGCTGGGCTGCAGTATCCAGGGCCAGGGGAATGGGAGTGCCAGTTCTGAAACCTGGCACCGTTTTTCTTTTCTCTTGACCTACTCAAAGAATGGCCTTTAGAATAACACCATTATTCTCCATTTATCTAATACGGGCTTATCAGGAGAAAGGAACCCTGGTACTAGGTAAGAAAATCTCATTAGCTTGACCCAAATAAAGGGAGGTGATTGGGGTTCGGGAGCTACATCTTCTCCCTAGAGGTCAGGAGTCCTCACACTGTTTTGATTTTAGGTAGTAAACTTGTAATAAACTTCAGTTCATGTTGGTGTTAGTGATTTCACTTGATCTTCAATACATCCCTGTAAGGGAGGCAGGATAGTTGGTGTCATTTGTCAGATGGCAAGACTGAGGTTAAACAATTTTGGCTCTGGTACAAACCTGATCTTTGACCTTAGGCAAGTAACTTAAACCTTCTGAGCTTTGCATTCTCCTCTGTGAAATAAGAGTAACTTTACTTACTTTACCTGAGAGTTGTGAGGATTAAATGGAGTGCTGTATGTAAAGCACTTCGCACAGTGCTTGGCAAGCAGTAGATACTCAGCAGTAAATGGGATGGATGGAGGCTATCATGGCTCGTCACCACTGGCTCACTTTGAACCAGGGCCAGAGAACCCTGTTGGCTTCTGGGTCTTAGGCTGCTATTTGAGGGGTGGGGGCTCAGAATAGGAAGGGCTTTCAGGGAGCTTGAGAGAGTGTATCATATTATTCCTCACATCTCATCTCTAACCAGCTCTAGGATAGGGCTGGATATTTGTCTGGAGTGCCAGACCCACAGTGGAGCCTCAGTACCAGCTTCCTGGACCTCCTTTGTAAAGCTTTATAAGATCTGCACTGATCTAATGAGAGAGGGGATTTTGGCTTGATTCTGAATCTCTTACTCTCTTAGGAACTGCTCCCTTTTCTCCGTAACTTGAGTGCTTCACAGTAGTATTGGTGTGAGGGAGTTTGGTGCATCCCTTGGCGACTTGTGAAGGGTAGACAGGCACCTTGAATTCTTCACTTGCCTCATATGAGAATGACTTCACCCCCAGGATGCTGAATTTAGTTATCTCATTTGCTTCGATAGAATTCCTGTCTTAGATGCTAGTTTTTTTTTAAGACCAGTCTTTCCTAACCCACAGGGATCTTGAACACTGGTAAATGTAGTGTGACTATGTGGAGTCCTGTTTTTGCTTTCAGCTTGCATTATGGTGTTTGGCTTATGGAATGTTATCCTCAAATGGTACACATGCTACTTCCATAACGGTAGTGGGAATTTATTCATAACCATCTCACAGGAAATTTAGTCTCAAAGTAGCTAAGTAAGTTGCTCAAGATGAAGCTTCAAAATAAGGAAACCATGATTCAGCTCCAGATCTGATCCGTACAAAATGTGCTGCGCCCCTCGAAGTGCAAATGAATATTCTCAGAAGGGTAGAGATCAGGCTGGAGCCACACTTTCGGAGGAGGAGCTCTGTAAAAAGCGAAAGGACCAGAGCTGGAGGTGGGCTGCATCTGCCCTGTTTCTTTCCTAGAGTCAGAGGGTGTGTAGATGTCTGCAGTTTGGATTCCTTAAGGTAGGAAGAAGGTCATCCACCATATGGAAGCAGAAGTTGCTCAGGGCTTAGGGGGAGGGCATGGAGCAAAGTTAATTCAGGTGGCCTTTGATGGGACTGGTCTTATTACCAAATTGAGTCCATTCAGGCCAAGTTACCACTGCTAGAACTGATGACAGATGGTTCTGTCCCCTTAAAGACAACTGGAAGGACCTTCAGAGTTTATCTAGACCAGCCTTCTCACTCTGAGGGGTGTGTGTACATACAAAAATTGAGATACAGTTCACACACAATTTACTTAAAGTGTACAATTCAGTAGGTTTTTTCTCTTCCAGTTTTGAGGTATAATTGACAGGCAGCACTGTATAAATTTACAGTGTGTAGCATGATGATTTGACTTATATACATCATGAATTGATTATCACAATAAGTTTAGTGAGCATCATCTCGTATAGGTACAAAATTGAATTGAAAAGGGTTTCCTTGTGATGAGAACTCTCAGGATATACTCTCTTAGTAACTTTCATATATAACATGCTAATTATATTTTACATTTCTAGTACTTACCATCTTATAACTGGAAGTTTCAGTGGTTTATATATTCACAGTTGTGCAGCTGTGACCATGATGCATTGTAGAACATTTCCTTCACCTCAGGAAGAAACCCTGTGTCCTTTAGCTGTCACCTCCTAAACCCTCCTTCCCCTGCCTCCAGTCCCTCCATCCCTAAGCAACCACTAATTCTACTTTCTATTGCTATAGATTTGCCTATTCTGGACATTTCATAGAAATGGAATCACAATGTGTGGTCTTTTATGATTGACTTCTTTCACTTAATGTTTTCACGGTTCATCCATATTCTAGCATATGTCAAATTCATTCCTTTTTATGGCTACTGTTCCATTGTGTGGATAACATTTTGTCTAATTCATCCATCCATCACTTGATAGACTCTTGAGTTGTTTCTGCCTTTTGGCTATTGTGCATAATGATCCTGTGAACATTTGTGGAGATGTTTTTGTGTGGCCTCTCAATTTTCAGATGGAGAAACAGAGTGGGATGATTTACCCAGTTCTCAGTGCTGTACCCAGTGTATCTTGGGGCTAGGGGAGACTATGTCATCTACTCGGCCAGGATGGTAACTGACTGTGAGGAACTTGGAGCATGTAGGGATTATGGAAAAATTTAGATTATCTTTAATTTTGGGGCCTTCTGTTCCTCCAGAAGGAGTGATACAATGACATGAAGGTGGACTTATTTCTTAGATTTTCCACTGACCCTCAGTGTAACCCTGGACAAGTGACTTCTGTAAGTCTGGGTTTTCCTGTTTGAACAGTGGGATTAATACCCACATTGCAGTTTTATGAAGACAAAGCATCAGCATAATTCCTGGCTGTTTAAATGGCACTGTTAGGAATAGGAAGGTACTGGAGGGGCTGAGGGAAATGGCCACGAGGTGGACTGTAATGCTCCAGAGGAGCCACTAGATGGCAGAGAAATAGCGAGAAAAGTCTGGTTGGTTGTGCACCTGCGACTTGGCAAGGTTTCTTGAGTTTTTGCCTTTCTTATTACCCCTGGGAAGAGAGTCCACTGCCCCGACAGTGTCTTGTCACTCATACCTGAAGCCCGTACTTCATTTCTGAGAACCATTACTACCCTGCAGAGCCAATGTTTTTGCTTCTCATTTCTCAAATAACTGAGTATCTTTCAGTTAACCTTCAGCCAAGCATCAATCTTCATTTTCCCTAATTTTTCTTTTCTTTAAATTGGATCGTGAACAGAAGTCTTTGTGTAGATTCTGTCTTTAGGGAGCTTGCAGACCAAGACATTCTCTTTATAGACACACATGTTCTGTCCCTACAAGCAGCAGCATCAAATTTGGGCTGCCAGGGAAGAGTGAAATGTCCAAGTGTCAGATGGGAGTTGGAGGGAATTGGTTTATTTCAAGGCTGTTGGGGTTGGTGGGATATGTGTAAGCAGAGAACTCCTTGAAGGCATACACTGGCACCATTAGGCCAGATGACCTCCACATCCTCTTAGGGCTCTGAGCATAGATGGCCGGAATGGGTGGGTGAGGGGAATTTTCTGCTTTTCCCTGGGTCATTCAGAAAGATTTCCTACTGCTTGGTTTCTCCTAGTGCCCTTTTGCTCCCAAGGTGGGAAGTTTATATCTAATAGAGTTGAAGCTCCCCAGTTTGGCAAGGCCCATGGGTAGAGGGTGGAAAAAATGAGGGAGTTAGGGACAGATGGGTGGGATGCTGGGGCTGGAGGTAGCTTTGAGAGATCATATGTCCATATCCTTGCCTATGGACAAATGAACATCTGAATTAGGGAGAAGCTAAACTTCTAATCCTAGGGCCCCACAGCCAGGCTGAGAAGGCCTTGGGCAGCCTGAGGCTTAACCAGACCCTGGCCGTTCCTCAGCAGACCTGGCTCTTCAGTTCACTGGGAGCCGGTTGGCTCTGATCTTATGTCTGATCTTATGTCCCTGTCATCTTTTCTTAACCTGTGTGTGAGCCTCTCCTTGTATCCAGCATGGTGTTGAACACATAGTGAGTTTAGATGTTTGAACAGAAGAAAGGCAGGGAGAAGAAGGGGGAGCCAGGAATGCAAAAGAAATCAACAGAGGAAGAAACATGCATGGGTCAGAATACTATCTATTTGTAAAGCTGTTGATAAAATGCTTTCATGTTCATCTTCAGAAAAGCCTGTGAGGCAAGCTGAACGGGTGTTTATTTTACAAATGAGAAAACTGGCTTAGAGTGAGCTTCTATAAGATTCCACAGATTGAATCACAGCCTTCTGGTTCTGAGTCCAGTACTCCCTCTACTCGAGCACGCACTTCTGTGTGGATGACGCCCTTTTTCATTTTTTTTTTTAATGGAGGTGCTGGGGATTGAACCCAGGACCTCATGCATGCTAAGTACACGCTCTACCACTGAGCTATACCCTCCCCCTGTGACACCCCTTCTCCACTCAGTGGGTCCTGTAGTTTGGAAAGCTGGGACTGGCATTCCACTAATTTACAAAGTGGGGGAGATTCACCCTCAACACCTTTTGTGTCCCGTTTTCCCCTGTGAAGCCACCCTCCTTTATTATCACTTGGTCAGATTGAGGTAGAAATGACTCGAGAAACCAGGCTGGCAACTGCTGTTTTGGCTTCCGGATTTAGGAGTCTGGGTTTTGCTTCCCTCGTGAGATTTTTCCTTTCAAAGTTAGAGGGTAAACCTTCTTGCTTTGGAATTGAGAAGCTGGGCATTAGGGAAAAGGGAGTATTAAAAGAAAGCCGGGGATTGGGTGGGAGTTTTAGAGTTAATGTGGAGGCTACAGGTTTTGGAATAAAATGGACCTAGGTTTTAAACCACCTGCTGTTGGATACCTGTGACTTTGGACAAGTCCGTTAACCCCTCTCAGCTTCAGTTCTTCATCCCTAATATCGAACAGCTCCTGTGTCATAGGGCCGGTGAGAACTGGCGCTGTATGCACAGAGAATGGCTTGTTTCCCGTGAGTGCTCTCCACCCCACTTAGTAGCAGTTTCTTGTATGTGCTGCCGCGGAATGGACCCTTGGTTGCCTTCTGCGCTGGTGCGCTGAGAGCAGGCATCCCAGGCCCGGTTCTTGGGAAGCTCACCCCAGGGGCTATAGAATCTGATGCATTTGTACTTTCCCAGGAGAAGGGGGAGGATGTCTTTAAACTTCTTGCTGGCTGCTGGGCCCTGGGACAAAGGGGAGACAAGCCCCAGGGCTGAGACAATCATGTCTTTATTATCTCAGATGTCTCAAGCCTGTCCCTCGGCTGGAGATATATGGCCGAGAAGGCTAGCTCCATGGCCTCGGCGCGATTCCAGGTCCTAGGAATGTCTGGCTGTTTTATAGCAAACAGGATCACGCACAACAGCCCAGCATCCAGGCATCTCCGCCACAGCAAGTTTTTTCTCTCCGCCAGCTTGTAAAACAGTGGGACCTACAGCAGTGTGACACAGGCCCCATGCCTGTCGGGGTCCCAGCAGCCTGGTACAGGGCAGCAGTCCTGGGCAAGGGCGAACCCATCCAGGGCTCTGGGCATAGGGCCAGTAGCACAGGCCTAGCTGTGCCCAGGGACTGTCTTTTAGACCAGGCTGTGACCGGCTCAGTTCTCACTTGTAAGCCGTGGGCCGCCCTGATTGTAGCCTGCTTCTCTCCCTTTTGACCCCTGGGGAGCAGCTGCAGGGAGCCACCGAGAAGGCTTGTTTACAGATGCGTTTGGCACGGGTAGGGAGACCAGCAGTGTTGAGTCCTTGAGTTCCAGCTTCCAGCTGCTCGCAGGTGCTGCAGAGCCTTCCCTTCTGGGCCATGAAGAGACGAGTCCTCACTGTTGTCTTTGGCTGAGGCTTCAGGAACTTGGAGATGAGGAGACTAGGAGACAGTGGGTCAGATGGCTGTCAGGGCATCGTTTATAACAGAGCCACGTGGGCTGGCCCTCCAAGGGGGCCTTGCATAGGGACCAGGGCTTGAGGGCCCAGGCCAGGGCTTTTCTCTGGGGCCTTGACAGGGGAGTGGGGTCCTGCTGTCCAGGGGTAGTAGTGGATAGAGATGGTTTAATCTACTCCCTGGACTCCTTTGTTCTGGAGAAGGAATCCAGAGTAACAGCCGTAGAGCTATAACGTTTTGAGGCTTTCAAGGATTCTAACCCACTCCTCTGCTGCCCATTATGAGGCCGGCAGCCCACGGTGTGCCAGCCTAGTGCTCAGCAGATGGTTGGGTTGCGTTTTTTTCTGGAATGCATGCCTTGGGGCATTTGACATTTATTCAGTGCTTCCTGACACCCCTGCCATGTAAAATAGAAGGTCCAGATCCCATCCTGAAGGAGCTGCAGTCTGAGGGGGTGGATATAAACATAGAAGCAACAGTGTGTGGGGCACAATGTGACAGGTGCTTCAGGCGAGCACAGTCTGTAAAAGGGGCACCTGCTCACTTTTCTGTGAAGTGTGTCCTCTGCCCAGCTGAAGTCTGGGGAGTGCACCCTGACACACCTGGCTCAGCGCGTCTCAGGATCCAGGACGAGGAGGTGATGTTTAAGGGTGACAGGCAATGTGCTTTATCTTCACAGTAACTCAGTTTATCACCGAGGAAACCCAAGTGACTTACCCGAGGTGTGCAGCTAGGACATGGTAGAGCTAGGAGTTTTTGACTCCAGAGCTTTTAACTGCTAGACACCCCTTGTGGAGAAGTATCAGAAGAGCCAGTGGACAAATGGTGTATGTAATGTGAAATGCTTATTTTAGTCACAAGATTTATTTTGAAATGGCAGATAGAACTAACAAAGCAAGGGTTTTGTCTCTCAAAGGCTGGGAGCATAGGTTAAAGGTTGAGAATTTCTTTCTGATGCCTCTGCTGGGTGAGCTGGACAGAGCTCTTATCCTTGAGGGCAAGTTGCAGGGGAGTAACCTGCCTTTCCCCTCACCGTGCTGGGGTCCTCCTGTCATACTGAAGCTTGCAGATGGGTGCCTGAGCAGCTTGGAATCATAGGCCATATTGAGTGTCCCCTGGTGCTGAGAGGAGAGGGCTGGGGCATATGTGTGTAGGGTGCTGTCATCAGACGTGTGACTTTGGGACTTGGCCAGGTGGGAAGGGGAGAACACATGTCCCAGGATGGAAGGGAAGCGAGTGGGACAGGGAACTATTTACTGGACACCCACCTACATTGTGGTCCAGTTCCCACAGTAACTTCTGAGCTAGCATCGATGGGGGCGCTGAGACTCACAAGGGTTACCTTATCTAAGGTCACTCAGCCTGGGAGAGGTCTAGGAGAGAGTCAGTCCCAGATCTGTGAGACTGCAGCTCTCAGGCTTTCTCCACACCCTGTGCCTGTTCTTTTTGAAGGATGAGTCTAAAGTCCCCTTTCATTTTTCCTTTCTGATTTGAATGAGCTGCCCTCTGTCTCAGCCTCCCTCTTTCTGGACTGAAGCAGTCTGAATTCATAGCAGCAGCCTTGCATTCTCCTGGTCACTTTTCTGGACCCGCTCCAGCTCCGTGATGAATCAGGGGCAGCAACTCGCCCTGTCCTGACTGCGATAACCATCAGCTATTCCTGAAGCTTCCCAGGTGGCTCCAGCCGAAGCCCAAGAAGGGGATGAGAGGAGGCCCAGGCTGCAGGAGGTGTTGAACGGAGGGAGGAGGAGGGATGGGAAGACTCCCAGGAGAAGGGAGACCCAGCAAATTCTCATGTCACCTAAACCTGATGGGACTGGGAACCTACAGTGCCAGTCCCACACCCCCAGTGAACACTTCCCCTCATTCTTAAAGAAAGAGCCAGGGTGCTGGCTGACGATGACCATCACTGACCCTTACAGCCCCTCCCAGTCCACAGAGCATGTCTCCATTTAGTGTTTCATGGTCTTCCAAAAGCTGCAATGGCGGGGCGGGGGAGAGGCTGTATAGAGTAGTGGCTTTGGAGTTAGAAGTGAGTCCTGACTTGGCTCTGCCATTGTCTTCATCTCTCTTTTACGGAGGAGAGTTAGCACTTACTCACTTGCCTCAGATTCCGCAGGCTGCGGACCATGGGGCTGGAATGAGGCCCCGCATCCTGGTGTCTAGAGTGGGGCTGCATGAGGAGAGGAGGGAGGAGCAGCATCTATAGGGCTTTGGTTCGCTGCTGGTTAAAGTCCTGCTTAGGAATCTGCTTGTTTCTGTGTGCTTACAATCTGTTTGTTTGCCTTCAGTTTCCTAGTAAAAGATGTTTTTGAAAACTACTTCCCTTTTTGGCTGAACTGAAGGGGAAAAGGATTCATCTCTTCATCGATACGGTGGTTCAGGCTTGATGCTCCAGGTGTGGGAGAAGCCCAGAGTTCAGACTGTGGATGTCAGCCCTGTCCTGTGGTGGGCAGGGACCTACAGCCTCTCTGGCAGGCTTGGAAGTGGACTTGAAGTCTTCTGCCACCCCTGCCAGGGACAGGGGCTGGTAGGCAGGGCTGCTGTTCCCAGCTGTGGTTTTGTCAGCCCTAGCAGTGTGACTGTAGCCTTCCTCACCCTCTGCCCTAGAGAAAGCTGCCTACAGAGCAACGTGTAGGTTCCCAGGAGAGTGAAGTGGAGCTTAGCCCGGCCGGAGACAGATAATGTTGTTTTGTGGGGAGGGAGTGGGCTCAAGACTCTGAGGCTCTTTGGCCCAGGAAGCATCAAAGGTGGGTCAGGCCAGCAATGGGGTGAGGACAAATGAAGAGGCTTGTGGTGGGCCTGGTAACAAACTACATCCTGACCAGGAGCCTGGAGACCTGGGCTCTGGCTGTAGGCAAGTCTTCCCTTCTGTGGGCCTCAGTGTCCTTATTTGTAAAGTGAGGATAAATCATGCAGCTGCCTCTCAGCTGGCTTTTCCAACAGGAAGTATTCCTGGTCTGTTACTTGCTTGTGACCATGACACGGGACAGTGCTGGTAGGCGGCGTTAGTGTGGGAGCCAATTGCTGCTCAGTAAATGGTGGTGCTGTTGGATATTGATGATCAGCACAGCATCCTGAGGGGCCTGGCCACGCAGGAGGCCGTATCACTTTCCCTAGTAGAAGCTCCATGGAGGCTGTGGTTCCTGATGTGGCTGCAAAGTCCACAGGTACCTGGGTGGGTGAGGAACTGAACAGGATGGGGGTTTGGCTCAGAAAAGAGATACTCCCAGAGATGCTCACTCTCTCCTCCTACTAGGAAACTGCTGGACTCCTCTGCCCAGATGCCCTCTGGTCCCTTAGTGCCTTCCTCTCTTTCTTCTGGTGTCTTTCTGTCTTTCTGTTCCTGTGTCTGTCCCGCAGGCTGATGAAGGTAAAACTGGGCTGGAATCAAGAAGCGGGGATGCAGGAGCAGGACCTTGTCTTTGGGCTCTCCCAGTGGTTGCTGGCTTGAACCAGGACCAGTCTGTGCCAGAGTTTGTTCTGGATCCCTCATGCCTCCTTTGGCACCATCTCCCCATTTGTCAATCTCTGGGCCTCTGTTTTTTCTCCTGGGTCCCCCTTTGCCTTCTCAGTTGTGCGGGTGCTACTATAGTCTTTCCAAGTTGGGCGATTTCCTCTGGGGCTAGAGACTGGCCCTGCTCCAAGGTCATACACAGTCTGTTCTCTCACTAGACCATGAGCCCCTTGAGGGAAGGGCCCAGGTCTGAATTGCCTCCGGGCTCCCATGTCCAGCATGCAGCCTGTGACCCCCAAGTCCTGACCAGAGGGCCCAGCCCCTACTGGCCTCAGTCGTTGGGCTGGCTGAGGTAGCACAAGCCTGAGTTGGCCAGTCTCCCTCACAGGTGGCATGGGTTGGGGTTGGGGAGGGCACTGAATCAGAGTACATGGCTCCTTGTGTCCAGCTTCCTCTTCCTGGCTGGCCAAAGTCTTGGGAACAGTGGCTGCCTTTCTGGGGCAGCCAGGGCACCTGGCCAGAGTATGCTCTGTCGGGTACTGTCAGCTCTTCAGCAAGCCCTGGTCCTCCTCTTAACCTAGAGAAGGCCCCGGGTTATTGGTGTTGTTCTTGGCGGACCACTGGGCCCCTCAGCAAACAGGGAGGCGAGTGTGCACCCGGCCTGGGCCTGTTTGTGTTGGCCTCGCCAGGCCGGGGATTAGCTCAGCTGGGCTGCTAATTGCCTCCGAAGTGCCGGCCGGGATGCTGACAAGGGCTGGGCCTCTAGGCCCCTCCTCCCCAGCAGGCACTATGCCAAGCTTGGGGGCCTGGCCCAGAAGGGCCCCTTCTCTCCCCTGTCAGCGCCTGCTTGGCCTAGACCCTTGAGATGCGGGCAGGGGGTCAGCAGGCCTGGCGGCTCAGGAAGGAATGGGGGGAGATGCCTATGAAGTCATCGCCTGGGCCAGGCTAGGCCACACTCCACCCCTCCCCCACATCCCTGAGACCTTCTTAAGTCAGATGCCTTCTCTTGAAGCTCAGCACTCTCTCCTCTTACTAGGAAACTGCTGGACCCCTCTGCCCCGAAGCCCTCTGGTCCCTTGGCACCTTCCTCTCTTCTGGTGTCTTTCCGTCTTTCTGGACCTGTGTCTGTCCTCCCACCTGCTGCCCTTTCCTCCCTCTATTTCTCAGCCTTCCTTAACCCCTCTCCGCTGCCCTGTGCTTCCTTCTACCCTCCATTTTCCTGTGTTCTCCGGTCCTTCCTTGGCCGAAGATCCACTTTAAACCCTGCCTCTGGTCTCTTCCCTGAGACCACTGGCTGTCAAGAAGGAACTGAGAAGGAGGTCCCTTTTATCATGTGGTTTTACAACCTTCCCAGAAACCTTCAGGCCTTAGTCTGAGGGCTCTGTCAAGGATGGATCTAGACACAGCCTCTCTGCAAGCTGATCTGCCTAAAGTCCTTAAAGCCTTCCATCCCCACAGGCGGAGCCCCTGGGCCCGACAACCTAAGCTTCCTACAGCTCTGACATGCCCACCTCCACTCCTAACTGTGCCCTTCTTCACCCCCGCTCCCTGTCCTAGCCCTGCTTCTCACCCATATTGGGACCTTGGTTCAGCCTCCTACTGGTGCCTGGAGCAGCTTTGCCATTGCCTTGCTGCTCCCTGGATGTCCTGATCCTTGGATTCTCCCTTCCCTGCCTGGGGATCTCTGCCCTGAGACATCCCCCTGCTTCTGATCTCTGGGATGGGGCCACAGTAGGACCACAGTCTTGGGGCACCTACTTTCAGCTCCTACCCTACCCTACACTGTCTCTGCTTCCTCATCTCATCTTCCCTTTGACCTCCTCAACCTCAGTGCTACCTTAATTGCCTCCTACATTCATGAAAAGGGAATTATTATATTTATGATAATAGCTGCCATTTGTGGAACTTGACATATTTTATTTAACATCCCCAAGAAATAGGTTCTATTACTATTTAGCCCCATATTATGAATGAAGTTGGGGCAGCACGAGCAGCCCCATATTATGAATGAAGAAAATGAGTCCTCAAGAGGGACAATGAGTTGTCCAAGGATCCATATAGTGAAGCAGTGGTAGCACTGGGGTTCCAAGCCAGGTCTGTTTGATGGCAAAGCCTGGGTCCTGTTCCCAGTTCTAGAAAGTGGTTGGGTGTGGGCATCACCTCTTTGCTCCGCCTTGGACCCTCTGTATCAACAGTCCCTTCCTGTCTGTTTTTGACCTTGATTTGAAGATGTGTCCTTTTCTATCCACCCATACTCTAGACCTCCTCCCCAATCCTTTACAAATCTGTGTGTACCCCTGCTATCCTAAAAGCATTTTGCTTTGGCCCTTTTATATCCCAATGAACTTTTGGAGAGCGAAGCACATAGCAGCCTAACCATTCCCAGGCTAGTGTGGATTTGTTGCAGTGGGCGGGGGAGTGGTGCATGGCCCCCTTGCTAAGGATGAGGACTTCACTCCCCTAGGCTCAGGTTCCTGACAAGCCACCTCGGGTACCCCTGGCAGCTGTGACTTGAGTTATATGGAGTTTTCCATCCAGACTTCTCATCCCAACTGGGCTCCAATCCTGGAGTTTGCTTCTAGCCACAGGCTTTGAATCCTTGTGTCCTTGGCAGGAACTAAATTCTTTTCCATTTGTCCCCCACCTCCTCAAATCAATACCCACTTTGCCAGCCCCTCCTCTGTCATTGTCTCTGTCCCTTCTCTCCACATCAGTGCTTTAGAATGATTCTGAGACCTTGGATCAGGCCAAGGTTTGAATAGCTGGATCAGAGAAATGCAGATACAGCCTCTGGGTGTCAAAGGTGAATCCCAGACAGCATGTGGGTGGGTTCCTTGAGGCCATCAAACCAGTTACTCAGAAGGTGAAAGGGCAAAGAGGGTCCCCATGGCTAGAGTTTGCTACTGTTTCTCTGCTTTCCCCATGCCCTTCCCCAGGTCTCTCTTCTCCCTCTTCTACAAAAAGAGTCACTGCCACAGTTGCAAGATAAAGAAATAATCATTTTATCGCGCATCGGACTATTTCATGGGGATGTCACAAAGGCAAGGAGCCTAGTATAAAAATTGGGGATGGCGCAGGGACAGCAGAGGGGGTAGCAGCAGCCAGAGGCGGGGCTTGTCCAGCCCTAGGCCTCAGAGGACACCTTTGCCTTGTGGTAAGACTAGTGGAGAGGGTTTCGGGCAGGGCTTGGACCCTCTGGCCAGCTTCCAGGGTGGGTGGGCTCTGTCAGGCCTGTGCTGGTTCCTCCTCTTTATTTGGGACAGTTTGGAGCTGGGTGTGTCCAAGGAAGTGCCATTTTCCTGCGTCTGTGGATCCCTTTGGCCTTTGGGGTGCTGGTGGCAGCGGTGGTCGGGCTGGGCAGAGGTTGCAAGAATCTTGGTTGCTTCACCGAGGTGACACCCTTCAGAACCCAGGAGGATCTGCTTTGAGGAGCCTCCTGGTAGGTGGAAAGGTGAAGCCTATGAACGGGCACAGGCATTCTCACTTCTTCCTGGGGTAGTGCCCATCTTACCAGCATCCAGCCTGGATCTGCTAGTCCCCAGGCTCTGGGGACAGGACTTGGGGTGGGGGAGGGGTCTCCACTGCTTCCTTTGTGTGGGCCTGGCCTCTGCAGTGAGGGGTAGTATTTTCCCTGGCGCTGAGCAGACAGCTGAGCAGAGCCCGCCAGAGGAGCAGTGAGCCCAGCTGGGCTGCTGTGGGGACACTCGGTCAGCTCAGCTTTCATCCACATCAGAGCCTGCCTGCCCCACGATTATCCCTGCATTTGAATGTGGGTCCAGCATCTCACTTGGTTTTGGCCTTCTTGGGTGGACATTGAGCAGAGAGCTTGGCTGGGGGCCAAGGGTGTTGACCCTCTCTTCGTGAGGGAGCCAACACCAGGAGGCACAAAACACAGGCCTGGAGTAGAGCGTCTACAGGCTGGAGCCCGTGTTCTGGATCTGAGACTTTGAATTTAGACACAGAACCCTGGAGCCAAGAACTTGGGGGTCTTCTGAGATCCTCTGAAGGGGATCCCAGAGCTTAAGACATCAAACCAGGAGCTTGAAGCCCCAGTGTGGGGGCAGCTTGGAGACTGGGCTGAGAGCAAGGCCCTCTGGGGGTTGGGAGCCCATCTGAGAAGCAGTTGGGTCAGGCCAGGGCTCTCTATGTGCAGGTCCTGCTCACAGAAATTTGGGCTGGGCTCCTGCTGGTTTGGCCCTGCACAGGGCCGGGCCCGGGCTGCTGGTGCTGGCTCTGCGGGGCTCCTCAGAGCCCGAGGTGCCTGGGGGCGGGAGGGCCTCTGCTGCTGAGACCTTACCTCGTCAGCTTTCCAGCTGTCCTCCTGTTCCCTCAGAGCCTGCTCTGTCTTGGCTGGAGGGCTCTTCTGGCTCTGCCTCTGCACCTACTGGCTGTGGGACCTGGCTGCGCCTTGCCCTTTCTCCTGCAGAATGGGCACAAGCATCCCTGTCTTGTCCTCACGAGATTGCTGTGGTCGTCCAGTGAGACAGCCCAGGACAGGGCCCAGAACAGTATCTGCTCGATAGATTTGGTTAAGGGAGTGAAATAAAGGTTGGGAGAGGGCTTTGCTCCTGTGTGTGTGTGTGTGTGACGTTTCCACTCTTAGCTTCAGCAAGGAGCAGCACCATGAAGAGACGCACACTGGGGTGTTGCTGTGAAGGCCCTGCTGGGGTCTCTGACTTGGGACGCAGCCGTATTCCTGCCTGGGAGGGACCAGGGGGTAGAGGTCTCCCTCTGTGAGGGGTAGCTTGGCTGCTGGGCTGTGGGGTCTCACAGAGGTTGAACCTCAGCTGCCCTTGGCTGCCTGAAATTAACCCTTTGCCCTGGACCTGGTATCTGCCCATCTCCTTTGCAGAGGGCTTGAGAGACGAGGCCACCGAGCTGAAGCAGCCAGGGATCTGTGTATGTCTGGGGGTGCCACTGCCATGGAGATGGCGCCCATACCCCTGCCATAGGGTCACCCCTTTCCCTGGAGGGCAGAGTCAGTAGGCATGTGGCTGTAACACTCTTTGTTACCCACCTTAAGTCTACAAGTAGAAAAACAGATACAGATAACTGAGTGGTCAGCAGCAGCCACATGTGGACAGCCAGAGGCATGAGCAAGGTCCCTTTGGTCAGTGGCAGCCACAAGGGTCCAGGCTGCAGGGAGGCCCCGGTTGGTGCTCTTGGGGTCGCCCGCCTGGTTTCGGCAATAAATAACATGAGGACCCAAAAACCAAACCAAAACAAAAAATACAACCAGTATCTTTTGGGGTGGGTGGTGAGGGACTGTTTAAATTATTGGCCTTCCCCGGGCCACGGGGTGGTTGCTGGGCGCAGAGCCGGGCGGCAGTCACCGGCACGTGTGCAGCTCGACGAGGCGCTGGCACTGCCGGCACTTGACGAAGCAGCACCAGTGGAATTTGCAGCTGCAGCGCTCAGCTAGCTCTACCTGTGCTGTGTGGAAGCCACGGCCGCAGCACAGCAGCTCACAGCCGTCGATGGCCTTGGATGTCTTGTTGCACGTGCGGCCCCTCGTGCCCAGCACGCCGCTGCGCATGTCCTGCTCACAGAAGTCTGGGCTGGGCTCCAAGTACACCAGGTCCTCATCTGTGTGTGGCTTGAACTGCGCGTTACGCGGCACCAGTGCCCTGGAGGAGCCCACACGGCGTGGCTCCACCTCGGTGGCTCCATCAAACTTCTCCTTGAGTGCATGGCCCACCTGGCGGAAGGGCGGCACGGCTCGCCAGCACGTCTTTACCTCGCAGGAGCCCGACACCCCGTGGCACTTGCACTCCACCCGCATGTGTGTCAGGATAGCCTGCGGGGGACGGGGAGGGGAGAGGGGCCATCAGGAGATGTCAGGGGAGGCCAGGGAGGGGCCGCTAGGGGGTGGGCAAGGCGGGGGCAAGGATGCGGGGAGGCCCGCAGGAGAGGAGGAAGTTTGACTGTTGTGCTCCCTCTGTATTAAGCTCCTGCTGTGTGCCATGGTAGGCTGGTAAACTGTTGGGAACAGTTGAAGACACTGGCCCAGCCCTTGGGGCACTCGGAGTTGATAGAGGAGAGACATTAAAGGGCTGTGTCATACAAAAACAGTGACGTGATGGAGAAGAACACGGCTGCACTGGACCTGCACAGGAACCTTGCAGTCGGGATCAAGGTGGCAGATGGTGTCACAGTTAAGCACATGACCTTTGCAGCGACACAGAGAAAGTGTCCAGCTCTGCTGTTTATTATGTGATGTGTGTGACAAAGCGGGATGGAGACCATACCTGTGTAGTTATGTGTGTATGGGGCACGTTGGGGGCACACGTGCTGTGCTGCGGGCCACACACATGGTTCTGTAACACCTGGTCACCTGTCTGCTTCCCTCTCCCACCACCCTGCACCCCACTGACCTGCAGGAGGTGCCTGGTGCTAGTGAGAGCCTGTTTCCCGAGTGGCACATGGGTGGAGAGTGGGGACCTCACCGAGCCCGCCCTCTCCCAGATGAGGGGTGGCGGGGCTGTGCACGCTACCTTCCTGCCGGCCTCGTTGTTGTGCAGGTTCATGAGGGCCCGGCTGGACGAGGCCCCCTTGTTTCTCTCCCGCACGTCCACGAACGACTGTGAGAAGGCCACACCGTAGGCAATGTTGTCCGAGCATCCTGACCACTGGAAGCCTGGGGTGCGGTGGGCATGGGGAGCCGAGGGTGAGTGAGGGCCAGGGCCCAGGCCCCTGCCCTCCGCCCGCGCCCTCCCCACTGCCTGCACTCACCCTGTGGGCTGACCCCATGTACCGTCCGGTCACAGCCGCACTTTTCAAGCTCCCCGCTGCTGCATGCCCGCGTCACCGCGAAGGCCACACCTGCCGAAGAGATGGCGTACACGAAGGCCGCCTCCCGAGTCCCTGTGGGAGGCAGAGGGAGGGCAGGGCTGGGTCCCAGTGCTCCTCCCTGCACCCTCCTTTTCAGAGGGGAGGGGTAGATGGGGCCTCCATCTTGGAGAGAGCAAGGCAGGCTGACTCCCGTGGGCCAGGACTCAAACGCTGTGCCGGTGCTTGTCCTTACCAGACCAATGGCTAAACACACTTGCACACGCCGATCACTGCTCCGCGGTCTGCACGTGTGCTGACCCCTTATCCTCACAGCACCCATCAGTTAAGTACTGTTATCATCCCCGTTTTCAGAGAGATTAGCCAACTTGTCCCAGGTCACACAGCCCATGGCTGAGCAGGCAGACAGCCCAGCTTCAGTGCTCTGAGCTACCGTCATGTCCTGTTCTCACAGCCTCGCCACAGGTTTAGTCATTTTATGAGACAAGAAGGGCTCAGAGAGGTGAATTAACTTAGCAAGACTACAGAAGTAGCAGAGCTGGCCTGTCCACCCAGCCCTTTTTGTACCTGTTCCCCAGCTGGCCCCTCTAGGCTGAGGGGTCCCCCACTCTATGAACCTGCCCCAGCCCCCCTGCTGAGACTGGGCCCATTTCTGAGACTATCTTGCTTCCTTACACCTTTAAGAGCAGATCATAGTGACAATGGCCCCTACTGCTTACCACAGCCATTGCTGATGAGGGGATGCCCTCTGCCGCTGGGAGTTTTATCCGTGCCCATTTCACAGATGGCACTGTGCAGGTTTGGGGAGGGGAAGGGGGTCCCAGTCTCCCAGGCAGGAAGGGATAGGACCAAGGCTCAAACACAGGTCTGTCCGCCTCTGCTGCCTGTCTTCCCTTCTGCCCCGTGGCTTCTTGGCGGTTCTATTTCAGTGCCTGCCCCATCTCCTGCCTGAATGGGTGTTTTTATCCTCCTAGGAACTGTGCCTCAGGGGGTGTAGCTGCTGTGTAGCCTCTTTCTGGGGGTGTGGGTGGTGGGAGGGAGTGTATTTGTGCGTGCGTGTGTGTGTGTGTGTGTGTGTGTAGTGCATGTGCACACGGCTAGCTGGGTGTGTGACCAGACGGGCTCTGCTCCTGTCCTGGGCCCTGTGAGGGCCTCTGTGTGCCCGTGACTGTCCTTCTGTCTCTTGCTGGAGTGTCTGTGTCCGCAGGAGCGGAGGGGGCAGGCTTTGGCCTCGTGGTTGGCAATTACCTCTGCGACACCCAGGTCTGTGCTCTCGGCTGCCCCGGGGAGCAGTCGCCGTGGTCAGGCGGAAACAATCACCTCCTGTGTGCCCGCGTCTGTGGACAGGCAGCGGAGGCCGAGTGCTGGGGCCGGGGGCAGCGCAGCCCCGACGGCTCAGGACGCCCTGTTCTCGGCTCGGCCCTTGAGCCGGGGATACTGCCCACCACCCACTCTCCACAGCCCACCCTCTGCCCTGGCCTGGCCATTTGGGGCCAGCATGAGGGGGCTTGGCTGGAGCCACAGGGGCCTTGACAGCCCGAGAAGGAATCCTCTCCAAGTTAATCGAGGTTAATAGCAGGATCATGTTGGTTGGTTTTGTGCTGTGGCCGCCCAAAGAGAGACGACTTTAGTTTCTGGTATTTCTGGTATTTCCAGGCCTGAACCAGCACAAATCTCTGCCCCAAAGACCAGGGGGGAAGGGAAGGCGGGAGGTAGGGTGGATGGGACTGGCAGGGTGGCCCCAGCTCCTGGCCTGGCATGTCCTTTCTCCTCTGCTTCTCTGGGCCCTCAGGCAGCCCCTGGCCCAACCCCAGCTCTGGGCCCACCTCCTCTCCCGAGTGCTAGCAGTCCTGGCTGCAGAGCTCCCTGTCAGGTGGCTCAGGGAGACCCCTGCCCCATCCCCAACCAACATCCATCTCCAGGACTCCAGGCCCCCTTACCCTGGCCTTGGGAGCAACTGGCTACGGTTCTCTCCATGGGGGCCTGGAAGGAAGGTGATAACAAGAGCTGAAGCTTGGGGAAGTGGCCTGTGCTGGGCGCTGTCTCAACCCCTGATGGAGTTTATGTACTCTGCACAACAACCCTGGGAAGTAGAGACTTTTCCTCCTCATTTTCCAGAAAAGGAAACTGAGGCACTGAGTGGTGAAGCAACTGGTCCAAGAACACCCAGCCAGGAAGTGGCGGAACCAGAATTCGGACTCAGGCAGTCTTGACATGATTCGGCCTCGCAGAGCCTGGAGGCAAGCCCACAGGAACCTCCCTGCTCCCCGACAGTACATCTCTTCCCATCTCCCACGTGTGAAGCCATGAGCTGTGGGACGTGTCTAGTTCCTTCTGTGGGTTCTTTCCTGGGGGTGGTGAGCAGCTGGCCTGTGCTCAGCACAGGAGGCCCCAGAGGCCTGGAGAATGTAGATGAGCAACTGTGCCCTGAGAGCCGATGGCAGCGGCTCCTCCAGCCTCTTGACTCCAGCGCTGTGCCCCTCTGGGCTCGTCCCCTCTGCCCAGCTGGAGCTTCACTCCCCGGTGGGGCACCTGGCAGAGACCACCGAGACACAGGAGAAGGATTGTGGTGCGACTACGAGGGCAGCAGAGGGGAGCTCCCCGGTGACCGGCTAGATGAATGGGCCCTGGTCCGGGCGTTGGCCGGTTCCAGCTGCAGCGGGGAGACAGTCCTGGCTCTGTCCTCCTGGGACAGCAGAGCCGGCTCTTGAAGGTGCTAGCAGCTGCCCTGGGACCTTCTGCCTTTTCCATAAATCCATTTTCCCCCTCCCACAGCCAACACCTCTCTTCCTGCTCTCCCTTCTTCCAGGGCACCTCCTTCCCTGGCTCCACCAGCTTAAATCCTGAGTGTCCTCTGGATCCTGCCTGACTGCCATCTTTTCCAAGGTGTTAAGGCTGCCGGGGGCTGGGAATTCAGAGTTATCCTGAGGGGATAGCTCCACTCTCTGAGGGCTTACGAGGGCTTTTCCATCTGCTGTCTAACATCTGCTCATGGCCACCTGAGCGATTGGCTCTCTCCGGCTCTGCCTGATGGAGGAAAAAGTGAGGCTCAGTGGCTTGTCTGGGGTTCCCTGGCCAAGTGGGAACTGGAACCAAGGCCCGCCTGACTCGAGGCCTGTGCTCTTCCGTGAACATCATGTGCACTGTCTCCCCAGATGTCAGAAGAAAGAATGTTTGAGCAGGAAGGAGTGTTTGGAAGAGAAACAGATGAGGCTGAGTTGGGCTGGAAAGGAAGCTACGGACATGGTGATCCTTGGGGCACCGGGCAGGTGTCCTGGTGGCAGTGTCATTCCGAGCATAACTCATGTGTTTCCAAAGCAGACCCAGTGGAAGTTCTGGGGAGGTGGGGCAGGACAGGCCCGGGTCTCTGAGAAAGTCACTGTCCTCGTCCTCTCCACATCCCTGCCCCCAGCCTGCTTTCCAGTTTCCTTTGCTTTCTTCTCTGCAAAGTTCATCTCTTCTTGAAACCGCCTCCAGGAAGCCTCTTTAGATTTAAGAGGCAATGAAAGACAGGGGAAAGGGGAAAGGCTTTGGAACTGGACAAAGCCATGTTAAGACTGTTACTGGTGATGTGACTTTCCCCAGTTCTAACGTGAGGAAAATGCTGCTGCCTGGCAGGCAAGACCCCAGCAGTTCTGCACATCCCTCCCCCCATCATGGACTCCCAGGACTCCGGGCGCTCTCACTGGCCTACCCGCCCCACGCAGAATCGGACAGACTATTTCATCTTCTAAGTGCCTCTGCAGCCAGATTGGAAGGTCCAGGGGCCAGGCTGTCCCTCACCTTCTCTGCCCCACCTTGAACCCAGCACAGGGTTGGGCACAAAGCAGGCCCTTCACAGCTACCTGGAGACAGAGGTGGGTACTGGGGAGGAGCGAGGATGCTCAGCCGGGCAGGCCTGAGATCTAGTCCTAGCTCTGCCCCTTCCTAGATGTGTGATTTCAGTTTTCTTGTTCATAGAAATGGGGCTGATCATAGTTCTGATCTCTTCAGATGGGTATGGAAATCTCATGAAGTGACAGACAGGAAGTGCTCAGCCCAGTCCCTCGCTCAGAGTAGGTACCTGGGACATAGTAGCTACTGTGAATGTTGAGTTGGGCACTTAAACCCTGAGGGCCTGTTGTCCACATATTTGCATTGGGGTAAAACCTTCCTTAGGGCAGAGACACTTCCTTTCTCATCAGACATCTGTTAGCCACATGCTGTGAGCCGGGCTCTATAATGGCACCAAGGATGCCAAGGATGGGAAGCCAAGGTGAGTCTGTCTTCAAGGAAGCCCCAGTGCAGAATGTCTCTGGGGTACCCCCTCCTCAGACCTCCTGTGCCTTATCTGCTGGCACCACAGGCTGGCCTGAGAGGTCCCCAGAAGGAAAGAACGTTCTCACCCTCACTGGGTCCAATGTGATGCCAATATTGAGGACAAAGGTGAGAACACAGGTGTTAGTCACTGCCCAGGCCTGAAAAGCATCTGCTCAGCTCCAGCCTGATGGTGCCGTCAGTGAGGTGTCCTGGATGTTAGACGCATGGGGAGTGGAAAGACAGTCTGGGCTGAACCGTCACTTTGCTACAACCAGTGCACCACATCACCTCCCGGTGAGGCAGCTGGAGCCCAAAGGGGCCTCAAGGCTCATCGAGTCCTCTCTCGGGACAGGAATGTGATCAAGGTCACAGAGAAAGATGTGAAGAGGCAGGGGGAGGCCCCGCATTGTCTACAGAGGGAGGGAAGCAGGAGAAGAGGGGTTGGCATCGCCTTCCCATATGCCTGCCCTGCTCTGGCCAGCCCGCTCTGAGACCCAGCACACCTGCTGCTCACGGCCACACCGAACCTTCGCCAGACTCCACCGCCTCTCCCTCCCATCCTCAAACTCTTGTCGTTCATTCCACAAATATGTATCAATTACCTCCCACGTGCAGGCGCTACTCTAGGCACTGGGATCAAGCAAGGACCAAACCACAGAAAGGCCATCCCACACCTGGCCCTGAACGCCTGCTCAGCCAAAAACCACCCTCTGCCCCATCCAGCTTCACCACATGTCTGGCAGATTTTCAGCCAGAGGACACAGTTTGGCCCTGACTTATACACAATCGTCACTGGTCACCATTATGTCACCATCTGTCTTGCCTCTGTAGGCCAGTAGCAGGGGGCCTACACTGCCTGGGAGTGGAGGGAGGGTGGGGTTGGAGCCTGTGTAACCTCGGGCAATGCTGGCAGTATGATAGCTGCCCCTGTCCCCTGAGGGGTGCCGTGGAATCAATCGGCCCTTTGGAAATATCATCTCTGACTCCTGCCGGAAGCCTGGGAGCTGGGTCCTGGGATTGCCCCAACTTTCTAGGGAGGAAGGCGCAGAGACAAGGACAGGGGATGGACCCTGCCCAGGATCTCATGCCAAGAGCTGGCAGGTGCCGGATCTGGGTGCACTACACCCTCTGCCTGCTGTCACGTGGGAGCATTCCACACTCAGGATTGTCGTGAGGGGGGTCTGATGCAAGACAGCGCCCAGGAGGCCCTCAACAAATGGGGCTCCTTTTCTCCAAGCACGCCCTGGCTCTGGGAGGGATCTGTTTTCTTTTGCACAGCAAAGAAAACTACAAAGAAAACAAAAAGACAACCTACGGAATGGGAGAAAATATTTGCAAACGATATGACTAATAAGGGCTTAATTTCTAGAATATATGAACAGCTCATACAACTCAGTAACAAAAAACAACCCAATCCAAAAATGGGCAGAAGACCTAAACAAACATTTCTCCAGTGAAGACACACAAATGGCCAACAGGCACATGAGAAAATGCTCAATATTGCTAATTATCAGAGAAACAGAAATCAAAACTACAAGGAGGTACCACTTCACACCAGTCAGAATGGCCTCATTAAAAAAGTCCATGAATGATAAATGCTGGAGAAGGTGTGGAGAAAGTGAAACCCTCCTACACTGTTGGTGGGAACGTAGTTTGGTGCAGCCACTATGGAAAACAGTACTGAGATTCCTCAGAAGACTAAAAATAGACTTACCATATGATCCAGCAATCCTACTCCTGGGCATATACCCAGAGAGAACTTTAATTAAAAAATATACATGCACCCCAATGTTCATAGCAGCACTATTTACAATAGCCAAGACATGGAAACAGCCTAAATGTCCACTGACAGATGATTAGATAAAGAAGTTGTGGTGTATTTATACAATGGAATACTACTCAGCCATAAAAAATAAAATAATGTCATGTGCAGCAACATGGATGGACCTGGAGATTGTCATACTAACTGAAGTTAAGCAAGAAAGATAAACAAAAATTCCATATGATATCACTTATACGTGGAATCTAAAAAAACTACACAAATGAACTTATTTACAACACAGGAACAGACTCACTGACATAGAAAACAAACTTATGGTTATGGGGGGAGAGGATGGGGAGGGAAAGATTGGGAGTTCAGGATTTACAGATACTAACTACTATATATAAAATAGATATGAGAGGGTATAACCCAGTGGTTAGAGTACATGCTTTGCATGCACGAGGTCCTGGGTTCAGTCCCCAGTAGTTCCTGTTAAAATAACTGACGAAATAAACCTAATCAACAACCCGCCCACCCCCCCCAAAAATGGATAAACAACAAGGTCCTACTGTATAGCACTGGGAACTATATTCAATGACCTATAATGAGAAAGAATATGAAAAGGAATATACATGTATATATGTATATAGCTGAACCACTATGCTGTACACGAAAAAGTAATACAACATTGTAAACCGACTATACTTCAGTTAAAAAAAAAAAAAAAGAAAGTAGATCTTAAAAGTTCTCACCACAAGACAAACATTTTTGTAACTGTGTGTGGTGATGGATGTTAATTAGACTTGCTGTGGTGATCACTTCATAATATATACATACTATGGAATTATTACATTATACATCTGAAACTAATATATGTCAATTATACCTCGATTTAAAAAAGAAGAAAACGAAAGTAGGTAGCTGAATAAATACATCACACAGAGATTTAAAAAAAGAGTATCTGGGAATTCCTTGTACTATTTTTGCTATTTTTTTGTTAGGTTTGAAATGACATCAAAAACAAGCCCCCCCCCCCAAAGAGAAAAAAACACCAGCATGAACAAAGAGCTTTACAGCACAGAGGTAAAAACAACCACCTGTTTGCAGGAGCTGGGAAGACTGTGGAGGAGGAAGCTGCTGAGCTGGTGGAGAAAGAGGGCTGGGTATTTGGAGTAGAGGAAATAGCATGTGCAAAGGCACGGGGGTGTGAAGGGGCCTGGCATGTGAAACCCTGCCAATCTATCCACCAATCCACCTACAATATGGAACACCTACTGTGCATGAGGGGCTTCCCATGCTTGGGGTCTGCTGTTTGAGCCTAGTACCTGGGCCTCATCAGGCGGGCAGCCCTGGGTGCTCGGCAGGGGAACCTTCACCCTGGGAGGTCCTCTGCTACCAGGCCGCTGACTGGGTCTCCGCTTCTTTTCTGGAGCAGCAACGTTCAGTCATGCCAAGCATGATCGTGCCTTTTTGGTCCCTGCCAGCTCCCAGGAGAATGGCTTCCAAATTTCTATCACAGTTGGTTTCCAACAGCATCCAAATGGTTTGCCACAAGCCCAGCAGCCCTAGCCGTCCAGGACCACAGGTGCCAAGACAAAGGTTGGCCCAAGCAGTGCCTTCCTGCTGCCTGAGCAAGTCAAGGGGCCTGTTGACTGGAGGTGGCTCAGGAGTGTCAGTTTCACACTCAGGAAGTAGAAGAGGCCACTGACTTATAACGCTCCCTCGAGGGCAGCGGCTTGACCTGGTGACCTCTCAAGGAGCCTTCCAGTTGCATGGAACATTCTCTCTGCCCTGGCCCACCTTCCTCTGGCTTAATGCCTTCTCATATTTCTGGTGTCAGCTGAGGGCCCACCTCCTCAGGAAAGGTTTCCCTGAGCATCCTGTCCTGGCCAGAGGAGGGGTCCAGTCTTGTGCTCCCGAGGCTCCCACATCCCCTCCATCACAGCATTCTCTCATCGTGGGTAAGAGCAAGACCCTGGAGCTGGACTGCCTGGGCTCAAGTCCTGGCTTGGCTATTTTTTGGTTCTGTGACTTTGGGTGAGTTGACCTCTCTGTGCCTCAGTTTCCTCATGTGCAATAAGGAGGCCTATCTCAAAGGGCCAGATGAGTTAATACTACTGAAAACACTTAAAGCAGCATCTAGTCCCTAGCTGGTGCTCCTGGTTTGTACGCTGCTGCCCCTGCTGAGCTGTAGTCGCTGCTCTGACTGTGAGTCCGGGAGGACAGGATCCGGGTGCTGTTATTCCCAGGGTCTCCAGGCTGGGCACGGTGATGCTCTCTGCACGGTTCGTCAAAGGTACAGACGAACAAGATGGGCTTGCTTACGAGAGGCCGTTGCTAAGGTAAAAACAGCATGGGGCTGGGGGTCTGGAGTTCCAGGTCTGAATTCTGATTCTGCCGTTTACCCTCTGAGGAGCCCTGGGCAACTCTATCCTTTTTCCCTTGCCTGAGCCTCAGTGTCTGACTGTACAACGGGATGGGAGCTCAAGGACTGACAAGATGGCACACTGTCTTGTGCTGCACAGCCAGAGAACAGCATCCCCCTCCAATAGCCCTCCAACCCAGACTCCTGCCTGCCAGGTCCTGATGCTCCTGGTGCCTCCATCTGCATCGTATGTGGCTTTAACTTGGTAAGTGATGGAAAGGTCAGGTCACTCATGGGCATGTGGTTCCCTACCCAAGGACACGATGGTCTCTTCCAGGGTCCGCAGCACCCCCGCCAGCCCCTGCCTCACCTTGCGTCACCACCTTGCCAAAGACAGGCAGCGAGTCGAGCGTGGAGCAGTTCCAGCGCCGGTTCCGGAACTGGTACTGGCACTCCTCGATGGCGAGCTGGGCGCCGCGGCGCACCGAGTCCATCACCTCCAGGTTCCGCTTGCACATCTGCACCTGCCTCTGGATCAGTCCCTTGAGCTTCTCGCATGTCTCCTCCTCGGAGATGCTCCCCACCGAGGACAGCTTGGCCAGGTACCTGGGGAGAGGGTGGTGGGGGGTGGGACGCGACGCAGAGCCCCTGCCCTCCTCCTTCCATGCCCAGGCTGAGGCCATGCCTCGCCCAGGTGTCTGGGGGCCGACTAGTCCCAGCGATGGGTCCTGGAGGTCGATTTCTCTCTGGATCCAGTGATAGCCCTCCTGCCCAGCTCCTGGGGTGGGAAGGGGGCAATGCTGTCTTGTACAAGGCCTCTGTCTCCAGTTAGACAAAGAAGGGGGAGCTCTGGGAGGGAAGCTGACAGAGCCTCTGTGGGATCTCTCCCTGATGGGGTAGCAGCCCCTGCTCCAAACTCTGTGCCCTGATGTTACCTCAGACCTGGCCTATGGGCTCCAACCGCTCCATATCGAGATACCCTCTAGGTGGGAGGCTGCAGCCACTGTCTGCCCTGGCTCTCTCTTTCCCGCCCCCAGGCAGGGACCCCCATGACCTAAGCCCACCTTCAGGATACAAGGCCATGATCCTCACTGCCAGCCACATCCCAGGGCCACCAGGTAGAGACCAGCATCAGTGCTGCAGCACCTGGGACGAGGGCAGTAGGGGGCTGGGGAATTGGAGACGGTGGTGGTGGTGGGGGCTTTAAAAACAAAGCATGCCATGCTCTCCTCTCAGCCTCTGGAGTTTTTATAGCCTGAGGATGGGGCACCAATATTTGCCCCACCTCACAGGGTTACAGTGAGGACTGCAGTCCAAATGAGATCATTTATGTCAGGGCACTCTGGGATGAGGCACCTGTGGGAAAGGCTTCTACTGCATCCATTTCAGCAAGGACAGAGAGAGCACTACTGTTGATTTGAACACCTACTATGTGCTATGCACTGCGGCCAGCACTTCTTTCTGTTGCTTCCTCACTCCATATCAATGAGGTGACAATTATGTTCATTTTGTGGCTTCTAAAATAAAGGCTAAGAGGGTGACATGCCCAAGATGACCCAGGTAACAAGTGCCAGAGCCAAGCTTCAAACTCCTGCAAACCCCATGGGCATGCCTCTTGCCTGTTGCCCTCCATGAGGGCCCTGGAAGGCTCTGCCCCATCTAACGATGGCCACTTTGTGATCTGGGCCAGGAGCTCACGGGGGTGGGGCAGAGCTGGGGAAAGACCCTGTGAGGAAGAAAGTGGTTTCTCTCTCAAGGGAAGGGAGTGCATTAACTGAGCACCTACTAAGCGCCAGGTATGTCTCAGAGCAGTGAGATGACTGTCAAGGTCACCTGACTTGTAAAGGCAGACATGGATTGGAGTCCAGGTCCGGATGACCCTGAGGCTTGTGCTCCAAACACTGCCCCTCAGCCTGTCCCCTCTCATCACCCCAGCATCCCTAGCCAGGGCCCAGTGCACATAGTAGGTGCACAAGTGGCAGCCTGATGGTGGGAAGAGAGCTGAGTGGTGACTCTGGAAGTGCTCCTCTCCTTCCCCTGCCTCCCTGTCCCACTTCTTCAGTGGGAGATGCATCCTCCCAGGGCAGGGTTCCCTGGTGCTGCCCCCCAGGTTCTTGGAGGCAAAGCAGAGTGCACAGGATCACAGACTTAAGGAATGTTCCCTGCCAGGTGGTCTGGTCCAGACTCCTTATTTTACAGGTCAGCTCAGAGAAGAAAAGGGGCCTTTCCATCACCTGCCCGCAGGAAACTCAGACCCTGGTTCTACCTTCAGCCTCAGCCCCACAGATCAAGGGCTCTGAGCAAAAGAAAGCAAATGTCCCACTGCCCCTGACTCCACAGGGAACCAGCCCAGCAACCCCAGTCTTCTGAGCAGCAGGGGGCGATGACCCTCTTAGGGGTGGAGGTGAAGATGCTGGTGCATCTTACAAGGGAAGCTGCACAGATCTCTTGTCTAAGGAAGGATAAATGGGGAAGCCCATCACTCTCCGGGACTCAGTTTTTCCATCTGTAATGTGAAGGAGAGACCATGCTTGCGGCCAAGTCAGGGGACTGTTGTCAGGAGCAAGAGCGATCCTGCATATGAAAGATGGTCTGACCGGGGTCTGAGGCAACGAGGCAGAAACTCGACGTCTGTTTGCTGAGCAAGGGAATGAATAAGTGAGTGGCCCCAGACAGAAAAGCACACAGAAAGCCTAGTAAGATAGGGGAGATTTTTATGACGATGACAATAAGACACTTTTATGGCCCTTCATCAGCAAAGCCTAAATACTTTACTTACATTATTACATTTAATCCTCACAGCAAGCCAAAGAACCCCCATTTTGTAGAGGAGGAAACTGAGGCACAGACAGGTTACGCACTTTGCCTTGGGTGCAAGGCCTCAGAGCTAGTAAGAGGCAGAGCCAGGACTCGAACCTGGTTTTGTCCGGCTTCAAAGCCTTTGGTAGAGACAATATTCTTTTATGTAGCTCAAGGAGATGAAGGACACCAGTGGGCAGAGGCTGCTGGGAGCTGGGTTTGTTCAACCCAAGGTGCAGTTGGTGGGCTGCCTGCAGGCTGCCAAGCTCTCCAGCCCCACGGGTGCACAATCAGCAGCTGGATTCTATATGTCAGGCACCTGGGCTGGACCAGAGCGATGGTTCTCAAATCCGGCTGTGCATCGACACATTCGTGGGGTTTGTTGAAAGCACAGGTGTCTGGGCCCCACTCCAGGCAGGGCCTGCTGGGCATCTGGGCTTTTAACAGGTTCCCAGCAGCAGCTGTGAAGCCAGGCTGGCACTAGCGTGGAGGACACTTTATGGGAAGCCCTTGGGGAACCACTGGTGAGGCTTCCTTTTAAGCCCAAGGGAATCTGATTCTGGGACCCGCTCTCTTCCTCACTGCCGCACCAGCCCCCTGGCTGTGTGGCCTGAGTCTGGCTTTCTTTGTCTGGAAATGGAGGTCGTGGTTCCTCTTCTGCAGGCGGCTGTGAGAAGTTAACGTGATTAGACGCGGCTGCTGCATCCGGCTTTCACCCCGGCACATCATGAGTGCGCCGTAACTGTGATGGTCTCTCCCTTCCCTGGCAGCATGGGCTGGTGGAGGTGGGCGGTCTCGGGCTGAGGCTGTCTAAGCTGCCTTCACTTTCCCCACGTTCCTTGCCTCCTGGGACTCTCCCAGTCTTCTCTACCAGGTCCTGCCCAGAGGATGCAGACTAGCAGTGTCCTGAGGCGCAGGCAAAAGCCTGACTTTCTCAGACAGGAGACAAGGGTGGCTGAGGGTCAGGGGTAGGGTGCGTCTGTAAGGGAAGGGGGCCGATTTGGCACCTCAGCCCTGCCTGGCTGCTCCCTCTGCCTCTGCCAGCTGAGGGAAGGGGTCCCCCGTGGAGCTAGTCCCACCTGGTGCTCTTGGCCTGCAGGGGGCGCCAAGAGCCTGACTACTGGCCATGGGCCAGGTCCACGTTTGGGAGGCCACAGGTGAGGGGACAAGGCGTTGGGCCTAAAGCTGGATCCTTTCCTGCTCAGATGCTAGGGTTGGACTCTAGAAGAAGGGGGCGCCCTATTCCCTCTGTGACGTGGGGGCATAGAGCTGGCATGTCCCCATCTCAGCCTCTGCTCTTGCGTCCGGCCAAGGGGCCAGGTTGGGCTGTGCTGGGCCCTGGCTTCTGTGTGCAAGGCAGGGGTTCTCTGGGCAGGGGAAGCAGGCTGGGGAGGCCTGGCTGAGCCACCAACCCACTTTGTGACCTTAGGCAAGTCCCCACCCAACTCGGAGCCCATCTCCTCACGGTACCGTAAACGAATGGGTCTATGTCAGAGTTGGCTGGGATGATGGGGGCAGGGGGTGGGTCCAAGCCTCAAAGGCCTCCTGGCCCCATGCCAGGCTGATAGATTGAGCCCCTGCCACTGAATGAGGAGGGAGATGGACCGGAGGAACTACTCATCCCCTCTGCCAGGCTCAGGACTCAGTGAGGGGACACAGGCTAAAATAACAGTAGTAGGATTTAGGGGTGAGCTGCTGGCCTGCCATGGCTGTGAGTCACTGGGACAGCTTCCAGGAAGCTGAGGGACCTCTTCTGCTGAGGAGTGTCCCTGTCCCCAAGGCTGGCACCAGTGCCCACCACCCCCAGCCCCTGCCTTCTTCTGGCCCCACAGCTGTCCCCTTCCATGCCATAGGAGGTACAGCCCCACCCCCCAACCCGGCTCTCTCCAAACCCAGAATCTTGCTTGGGAAGGACTGGGTGTCAGAGTTGGAAATGGAGCTGGGAATGGGGTGGGGACAGTTTGTATCCCAGGCATCACAGGCCCTTGTCCATGCTGCTTACTTGTCTGGCATCCAGTTAGGGTACCTGGCCTCATTTTACAGATGAGCAAACTTAGGCCCAGAGAGGTGGAGTGATTTGCCCAAAGTCACACAGCTAGTGAGTGGCAAAGCTGGAATGCACACTCAGCTCGAACTGGGAACTCTCTTTCCCCTGTACCCTGGTTGTGGCTCTGCTTTGTTTGACAGCCATGGGGGGCTGACGCCACCCTCAATGTCACGTCGTGTCTGTGGCCTCCTTGATGCCTAGCCCAGGGCGTGGCGGGTAGAAGGTGTTCAATAAATGCTTGCAGTATGAGTGGAGGCTCTGTCCTGACTAGGTCCCCTCTGCTCCCCTCCTGGTAGAGTGCTCGGGGGTGAGGGAGGAAAGAGGGGCTCCTTTGCTTTTCAGTCTGCTGAGGACTTGGAGACCCTTAGGGGCAGGCGCAGTTGGTCCCTGGGGCCTTAGGAGCCCCCTCCCCACACCTTAAGGTGGCTCAACCTTTCCCCTAGAGACACGCTTGCCACTCGCTAACCTGGAGTGGGGTGGGGCTCAAATGTCAGCCGCACAAGCCGTTCCTGGGGGAGACAGAGCCTGGGCGTGATTGGCGCTGGCTACCACTGGGCTGGGCCAGCCGGTGCAGGGTCTTGGCCATCCCTGCTTCTTCTCTCTTTCTGGTTGTTGCCCCAGTTTAGGCTTCTTCCTGCCACTGCTGAGCACAAGCTTAGCAATTTGCTACCTGCTGCCCCGGCCACCCAGGGCTCCAGCCACAGCCGTGCCATCGATCGGGTTACCCCCCGGCCCAGGCCGCCCCACGACCGCTGCCAGCCAGCTCATGCCCAATCTTCTCCAACGGGGGCTCCGGTCCTTCAGGCTCCTCCCAGGAGGCCCTCCCCGCGCCCGGCCCGTGCCTGCAGCCTGCAAGGCTGGAGGGCCCTGGCCCTGCCAGGGAGATCAGATCCTCTCAGCCACCTGCTGTTTTCATTAGAAACTAAAATTAGCTGGGCTTGTCCCAAGCTTTTCCAGGTTTGCTTGCTTTTTAAAAAAAATATACAAATTCTTAGAGGAAAATCCGCACCTCTCTGACTCCTGCCCGGCTCTTGCTCTGGGCGTCAAGAGGACAGGGGACGGGAAATAGCTGGAGCGTTTGGGAGGCCAGGCAGATCAGTGTCGTGGGTCCTGGCCCCACGAGTGTCCAGGTGGGGGCTGGGACGCCAGCCCAGGCCTCTCTGCCCCCTCCCTCTGGCCTCCCGGCCTGCCCGGGCCACATTTAGAGCCTTCAGGAGCAGTCGTGCCTGTGACACCAGAGAGAAAGGAGGCCAAGCGGGCGGGAGGAGGAGTCTTCCGGAAGGAAACGGGTGCTTGCTGAACAGAGCCGCCTTGGGAGACGCAGCCGGGTGAAGGCTAGATGGACACAGACCCCATCCAGGACCGTGTTCTCATGGCGGGTGGGGAGGACCTAGTTCCCCAAGATGCTTTCACACCTCCAATTGTTTTCAGACCTTTGAAGGTTTCTGTATCCGCTCTTAATTTCCTGCCATCCTTCCCCTGACAGTGTCCCTGTCCTGGAGGCTTATCCCTTTGCATGGCAGGCAGTGTGGTGCACTGTGCAAGAGAGATGGACGGATGGGTCAGAATCCCATCTCTGTGTTACCTGAGGCCAGTGAGGGAACATCTTTGGGCCTCAGTGTCTTCACCTCCAGAATGGGGAGCAGAATAGTTCTGATCTCAGGAGGCTTAAATGAATTAAATATTCAATAGTAGGCACTCCTTCTCTGTTGGTGACATCATTACATCATTATCATTAAGATGTTCATCGTCATCATCACTGTCATCTCAAAGCCTCTTCAGAGTCCCTCGAGCTGGACCTTCTTCTGGACCACAGACTGGTTCTTCTCATTTGTCTTATTTGGCTTGGCTCCATCAGCTCTCTTTGATCTGGGTTCCCAGCCTTTTTTTTCAGCTGAGCACCCCTGATGGGAGGACACACGTCCATTGGGAACAGTGGATCATACCAGCCTCGATCGCAGCTGTAGATTTCTGTCAGAATCTCCTGATGGAGTATGCAGAGTTAGAGAACATGTTTCCAGTGATTCTGGCTCATCACATGGATCCTCCAAAGACCAGGAGTATAAGAGATGGGATGAAGTGGGGATGGTGCTGTTAGATTAGGAGCTGGGATGCTGGGGTGAGGACAGCAGGGGTCCGGGACAAGTTCCGGTGTGCCCAAAAGACTTGGAAACCATTCGGGGGACTAGATGACTGGAAGAGAGAGACTTTACATCTGTTGTCACTTGTGCTTTTTAAAGAATTGTCACTTGCGCTTTTTAAAGAATTGTCACTTGCTTTACTATATCCTTATTGAAACCATGTAGGGTTGTCCAGGTGGGTATCAATCCCTCCCTTTTACAGATGAGGAAACTGAGGTTCAGAGGGGCATGTGTTCAAGGCCATGCAGCCAGGAGTGGTCAGGATTTGAAAACAGGCCATTCTGGCTCCGAAGCCTGGGCTGGCTCATCAGACTGCAGAGATGGCCCAGGGTACCGAGGGCATGATGATTTGGCATCTGTGGGCAATGATCTGAGGAAGGTGGTCTCATTCTTTCACTGATGAGTCTTTCTAGAGCCCTGTGTCTTTTCTGGACTATAGTGAAGGCATCTCTCAGGGTTGCGTTCAGGAGTGAGGAATGCCAAGGGGGGAGCCATCTCAGTGGTTATGTGACTGCCTGGACAGTGTCTGGGCCTGGGGTCCCTGCAGTTTCTTGGGCCATGGAAGGAGTTGCTGCCATCAGCCTGTACCCCCTGGAGGGGCAGCCAGCGCGGAGGGGCTGGCCTTGGAGACACTCACAGTGGGTGTGGGGTTGGGGGTGCTGCCTGCCTGCCACCTTCTTTCCAGATGTGGTGTAACTCCAGAGTTCTCAATGCCCAGGTCAAGTTCTCTTTGCCCCCAGTGCCCTTCCTCAGTCGGGGGAAATGATGGCCTCCTCGGAGTCCAAGGCCCCACCCCTGTACCTCAGGGTGTGATTCCCCCTCTGCCTGTCTCCTGGGATCCCCAGCTCCTTCTCTCCATTCTTAGAAGCTAGAACCCCCATTTTCTGTCTCTCTGCGTCCCAGTTTCCATTATTTTCAGCACCCTGGTGCCCCAGCTCCCTACAGTTCCTCCCTGTCCTCCATTTCCTACTAGGGAGCCCCCATGTTCCATCTCATTGTATTTGTTCCCAGGAGCTGGTGGCTGGCTCAGGGCCAGAAAGTAGCCACTCAGACCTGAACCTGGATGGTTTCAGAGCTGGGCCAGGGGTGAGGATTTTTCTTCTCTCTCTGGGGCACTTGTGGGGTGGAGGCGAGTAGGTGTCAAATTTAAGGCACTTACTGACCTTGCCTCGCCTCCTTGTTTTCCAGTAGAGAGCTTCTCCCCTACAAAGACCCATCCAACCCTTGTCCCCAGAGTGCCTTTCTTGCCCTTGGAGTAAGGTTCAGGCTCTGGTGGTTCCAGGTTTCTAGTGGGTTCCATGGCCTTGGCGCACCCCTTCTAAAGGCCCGATCCTGGGAGAGCCTGTGGCTGAGCGCCTCCCCCGCCTCACTCCCCCACAACAGGGTAGGGCAGATGGGAAAACCTTGGTTCCTCCCTTGTCTCTCATCACCTCCAGCAGAGATGCCTGGCTAGGGGGATGGGCTGCAGGCCTGCTTTCATCTGCTGCAGGGAAAGTTCTGGGAAGACAGTCGGGAGACTGGGGTGGAGTTCCAGCTCTACCACTAATATGCTCTGTGACCCCAAATGCCTAGCACAGTGCCTGATGGTCTTGACAAGTGAGTGCTTCACAAGATTAAATGAGGCTTACCAGGCAGTCACTCTCCTGCTTGGAGGTTCAGTGTCCCAGAACGGGGATGAACTCATCATCTCTGAGAACCCCTCTGACTCTGATGGCTGTGATTCGGTCCTCTTTGCCTGGGGTACTGGGGCAGATGGACATTCCTGCCTCAAGAGGAACACTCTGCTTGGGAAAGAGTTCCTGAGACCCAATCCTGTGATGATATGACTTGTGTGTGAACAGGGTGAGAAACCGGGTCTGGAAGGACCATTCAGAGTCACAGAAGGAAAGAGGCCCCTCTAGTCTCATCAGCAATTTCATGCTGCTTCGAATGGGCCTCTCCAAAGTTCCTTCGTAAGCTGCGAGCTGTCGGGAAGTTCCTTCCCTCCCCGGACACATCCCTCTCTCCATCTACCCACCTCTCCCCGCCTCTCTTCTCAGACCAGGTCCCCTCCACTGCGGGGGTTCTGACTTGGCCAGGGAACTTTGAAAACAGAGTTTGATTTCAAGTTTGCCAGGAGATGGGGGAGGTGGAGAGGGGTTTGGAGTGGGGAAGGAGGAGCTGGGGAGGGTCACGGCAGGGAGCGAGCCTTCTCCCTGGTTTGGCTGAATCACAGAAGATGCAGTTCAGGACTCAGAGATAAAACCTGGCAACTCCTGCGGAAATCTGGACAGCAACCATGGGGTCGCAGCTTCGCCTCCCAGCTGAGTTTAACTGAGTGGCTCTTGCAAGCTCGTTTGGAGTGGGGGTAACTGGGGAGGCAATGGTGGGCAGCTGTCACCCCTGTATGTGGCTCCCTGGCCAACTCGGTGCCCGGCTGGCTCAGGCCAAGCCCTTCTTCCCAGAGGGAGGAACAAGAGGAGGAAGCTTCGTGCAAATGCTCAGCTTTCCAAATGCACCCACAGGGACCAAGTTGGGCAAGTTTCAACAGGTTTGGGGAGCACTGTCTTGTCAGATGCTTGCTGAGTTGCTCAATTGCTAATCCAGGGTTGAGGGAAGAAAGTCAAGCCATAGCAGACAGCTGGGTCGTGACTGCTGCCTGAGCAAACCCCTGGGGCAGAGCCTGGTCCCGGGGCCCTGGGAGGAGGGTGAGGGGAGAAAGCACTTAGCCTGGCTCTGGGGGGTGCCCTGGCCGGGAGCTGCCAGGTGACAGGCACACTTTCTGATACTCACTTTGGCACATCTTAGCATCACCTGAGACACAGGGCAGTAGAGCAGAGCCTCCCTCCTACTCGAGGTCTTTGAAGGTGGGCCATGATATGACAGCAACTTAAAACCCTCTGGAGTGAACAGGCCCTTCCTTCCTTTGTTCACCAAATGTTGACTAAGCACCTACTACGTGCCAGACATGTGCCAGGCACCGAGGCTGCTGGGAGGTGTTTATGTCACAGCCTCGGCCTCCAGAGGTTTATAACCTTGTAGAAGAGGTAAGAAGCCATACTCTTAGACTACAGTTAGATATTCTCAGAACAGTTCTATAGTTGGGAATGAAAACCATGAGATCTGGACACATGAGAGCAAGTCAAGTTCAAGTCCTGCTTCTGATGTGCAGAATGCCCTTGGGGAAGTCACTGCACCTCTGGGCCTCTGAAGTGGGGCTGAAAAGAATGCAGACTCCCTCCTGTGAAGGGGGAGGGGGACAGTTTATGTGGTTCTCATAGGTTCTAATAGATGCTTTTTAAGACACTGATTCTCAGTCGGGTGATTTTGCCCTCCAGGGGACATTTGGCAATGTCTACAGACATTTTTGGTGGCCACCTCGTTGAGGCATAAGTGGCATGTAGTGGGTAGAGGCCAGGAATGCTGCCAAACATCCTATGATGCTCAGGACAGGTCTCAAATGTCAATGGTAGGATCTGAGAAATACTGATGTGAACATGTGAACTATAAAGGGCCGTGGGTGTGTTAGTGATTGTGATTCAATGCCCACAGCCATGGGAGGTGCTCCAGGTGGATGGTTTTTTTCTATTTAGAAGGGAGGGTTTTTTTTTATTTTAGCTGGAGATGAGGGGGACCCTTCCTGGGGGAGACAGACCACACCTTTACCTGTGGGGTTGGCACTGCACATCTAGGCTGGCTCTGCCCACACCTGGCCCAGCAAGTTGTGCTCAGGGAGTTACACACCCCTGCCAGGTAAGCAGGCACACAGGAGCTTGGCCAGGAGACGGAGATGCATACCTGCCGGGAGTCAGATCCAGTGGGGACTGAGATGCCTCCCGCAGTGGCATGGAAGGGGCTCCAGAAACCGCTCCTCGGGCCGGCAGGATCTGCCCGGGAGCCAGGCTGGCCTCTCTGCCTTTGTGAGGCACTTCCAGGGGCCCTGGTTGAAGAGCAGGTAGGCAGCAGCCTAGGAGCCTATCTGTGTGACTTGTGTAAGATCACAGGATCTGGACAGAACAGTTTTGGGTAAACAAGGCTTGGGAGCAGCACCCCGAGCAGCAGGCCCGTTCTCTCCAACACCTCTGTAACCAGGGGCACGTCTTCCCCAGTGCAGTGACAGCCACCCTCAGCTTCCCGCAGTGGCCATGCTGCTGTTTCCATGGCTGTGGCGGGCACTGTGCTCAGCATGCTATGAGCACAGGCTCACTCTGCCCTCATCACCCCCAAGGACGGGTACCATTTAACAGATGAGGACTGAGCCTCAGAGAGGCTGAGTAACCTGTCCAAGGTCACTCTTCTGGTCAGGGGCAGACCTGGGGGTGGAACTGCGTACTGTCTGTCCTGGAGACACAGTTCCTAGCCACTCTGCTGGACCACCTTTGAGTGCAGCACAGGCTCCCTGCCCTGGCCTAACAGGCCTCCGTTGGGGCCCCAGCTGCATGCATTACTGCCTGTCTTCAGTGTCCACAATGATGAAACCTTAGTTTATCTGTTCTCTAACTCTTCCAGTACTTGCACTTGGGGTTCAGAACCACCTGCTGAGGATTGTAGCCCAGAGGGGAACAGAGGCCCATCCAAGGTTGCTGAGCACTGGGGGCCAAGCTGGGATTGGAACCCTGGTCTCCCGACTTCCAGCCTAGCCCCAGTGCCAGGGGGAACATTCAGAGACAGAGCCCAGGTCTGTGGCAGAGTCCAGGTCTTCCACTGATGGACTGTTTTCATCCATTCATCCCTCCCTCTGTGGTGGGAGCTGCCACAAGCTGTCAACTAGCTCCTGGTGCCAGACACAAGTCTAATCAACGGCTTCCAGCTTCTCTGGGCTTGCCCAGGCCTCAGGCGGCAGAGCCCTCCCAGCTCCAAGCTCCACCCTGCCCAACAGCTGCACGCAGCGGGACACCTGGCCTCCCCGCCAGGCCACCCGCCCTTCTGAGACAACGGACAGCACTGGCTCTTGAACCGGCTAGCCAACTGACCCTGGATGGAATCCTGACTCCAGGTACTGGAAGGGGAGTGGACACTCAGGCCTCGCTCCTCTGAGAGCACTGCCAGCCATCCTGTTGGGGCCAGACCTCCAGCGTGGCCTACACTTGAAAAGACACAGTGCCAGCCACCGTGCCTGGAGGGACATCTGCCCGCCAGAAGCTTTTCCTTCTAGAGGCAGCTTTTGGGTCAGATGCCTCTGACATTTACTGGCTAGGTGACTTGGGGCAATTACCTCTGTGATCCCCCAACTTTCTCATCTGTAAATTGGGATTCAGATGTCGTCAGTATTTAGATAGCACGGGGGGAGCTATTCTAATTATTGTGGTCCAGATTCTACGATCTCCAGGACAAGTCCCCTCCATAACTGCTCCAGCTCATTCAGCTCATCCCTCTCAGAGCAACAGCATGCACACTGTCTCACCCATTCGTGGTTTTGCTCTTATCTTGTCTTCCTCCAAGCTCCTTGGGGGCCAGGCTGTGACATCTATTTCCCCCAGAGCTGGCCCAGTCCCTGGCCTGGGGTTGGACCCAGTATTGGAATGTGTCCAGAGCTCCCTTCTCCATCACAGCCTCTCTGGTTCGGTAGGATCCTGGGAAGCCTCTTGTTCCTCCTGCCTTGGGCTGAACAGAGAGACCCTTGGCTCAAAGCCCGGGGTGGAGCAGGAGTGAGCTGGGTCATCCAGAGACCTGCTTCATGGCAACCTGAACCATCACTGCTGCAGAGAACAGGTTTGCCAACCTCTCTTCTCCCTCTCGGCCTCCCCTCCTCACCTCACCCCCTACGGCGCAAGCACGAGAACTGTGTTGGAATTCCCCATGGTTTGCGTGACCCAAAGCTGGGGCTGCCTCCCTAGCTGGGATTTCAGGCTTGGACATGGCTGAGGACGGGTAGTGACACTATCTGGACCACACTGGCTTAACTTTGGGACGGCTTCAGGGAAGGGGGTATGTCACTGCCCGGGAGTCAGGGCACCTGGGTTCAGTTCTCATCTCTGAGTTTAAGCAAGTAGCTCCCCCTCCTGGGGCCTCAGTTTCCTCATCTATAAAATGAGCCAAGACACTAGATGCTCTTGAAGGATGTCTCTCTCTTCCCTGAAAGCCTGAGTCAGACCCGTGAATTGCCACCTTTCCCTTTTTCGTAGCCCTCAGTCCTGAGCTGGTCAGACCCAGTTCTTGCTCTTCCTGCCGCTCATGCTGACTTTGGAGACCCCATGCTCGGAACCTATGCTTCCGAGACTCAGCTCCAGGGGTCCCAGACTCCCCCATGTCCAAATCAGCTCCCCTCTTCGGCTCTGTGACCCAGGCCCCACTCAAGGAGACGGCCTGCCGAAGGTAGTGGGAGGAGGCGGTGGGCCTCGGTTTCTGTACACTTTGCCACTGCCCCTGAAGTGTTAATCAAATTAAGTCTCCAAGAAAAACAAAAGCTCTGCAGCCACTTCGGGCTGCCTTGGAGTCACTCACTCTCGCTCTCGGAACAGCTGGGAGAATTCCACATCACCTCCGTCCCCCAAGCCCTGGGTGGCTCTGACCCCAACGAACACACTTCTTCCAGCCTGCAGGGCCCGGGCGGCCGCAATGACCTCATAGCAACAGCCATTGGACACTCAGGGCAATTTCATGGGAGATATTTGTTCTTTGGTCTTGATGCAGAGAGAATTTTTTCCTCTCCCGCTGTCTCCATGGAAACCCCAGCTACACTGTTGGCTATCCCCCTTCCCACCTCATGCTTTTCAGATCAATATTGGAGCTTGGCTCCCCACTGGCTGCCCACAGCAGATGGGGGCAGAGCTCTGGGCAGAAGGAATTGGGACCAGGGTTAAGCCTGGGGCCAGGGGAATGGTCACTGAGGGGGATGAAAAAGGTGTCCAGCGTCCTCTTGCTTCTCTGTTCCCCCACTCATGAAAGCTCATCCCTTTAGAATCCCTCCACCCGCCCCAGTGAACCTTCTGTCCCTTCGCAGGGAGTCCCCTGAGCCAGGCCCAGTCAAGGAGAAACAGACAGACAGGTCACCAGCGGTCACCACCCCTTCCTCCTTAGGCGAGACACAGGGAGGTAGGGGGCTGTTGTCCTCTTTAAGGTCTGGACGGAGTTTCTTCCTGCCCCAGCCGGCCAGCGCCAGCCTCGGGCTTTTGGAGGCCGGTGGTCCCGGTTCCGTCCCTCCTTCTATCCGGGATCCCGCCCCCTAAGTAGAAACAGGTCCCTGCACGCCTCCAGCCCAGCCCGCAGTGCAGCGCGGGGCAGGTCGGCGAGGGCAGCTAGCTCCTGGACTTCTCGGGACTAACCTGCTATTTATTAGGAGTCAAGGTCCCTCCCGGTAGTGGGCTTCCTCGGCGACCTGTCAGCTCAGTCCGGGCTGTGCTCCGCGCCCGACGACCCACTCCAGCCGCCGCCCCGCGCTCGCACCCCTTGCGCTCTAGGGATCCCCAGGACGCCGCCGCCACCCCTGCCTTCTCGGTGCTGGGAGCAGGACCCGGGCAGAGGGGTGTCCAGAGGGAAGCCCAGGTGGTGGTGGCGGCGGCAGCGCAGAGGGCGAATGAACCTCGCGTCCCGCGGCCGAGACACCTGCCGGGCGCCCCCGCGCCTGCTGCCCCGCGCCGCCTGGCACCGGCCGCTGCCCCCAGGGCCTGCCCCGCCCCGCCCCACCCGGCCCCAGCCCGGCCCAGCCGGGTCCCGGCCCGACTTACAGCCAGTTGCTCGCGGCGGCCGAGAAGACGGCGAAGACCAGCAGGCGCAGCGAACGCAGGCACGAGCGGGGACTCATGGTGCCGCCGCGGGCGCCCGGCCCTGGGCAGCGGCAGCGGCCGCGGGGTCCTCCCGTCGGGGCAGCAGGTGGGCGCCCCGCGGGTGGGCTGGGGCGCGGCGCCGGGCGCGGGCCGGGGCGCGCGCGGCGGGGCTCTGCCTCCGTGCCTGCCGGCAGCCCTGCCCGCTGCTGCGCCCGCTGCCCGGCGCGGACCAGACTGTCAGCGCCGCCCCAGAGCCGGGATGCGGCGGCGGCGGCGGCGGCGGAGGCGGGCGGGCGGGCGGCCGGGGGGGCGGGCTGGGGGCGGGCCGAGGATGGGGTTACCTGGGCGGGCCCAGCGGCCCGGGACACCCCCCAGGGGCGGGCCGGAGCGGCGGCGGCCGCGGCCGCCCTGGCCCACGGGACTGGCTTCTCCGGGGGCCTCCCCGGCCGGGCGCCCGGGAGAACCTGGAGCCCAAGCCCGCTCCAGGCACGCCTGGCTGCGCGTCGTCTAGCTCGGTCGGGCTAGAGGCGCGGCGACCCAGCTGCCCGGTCCCCGCCTGAGCCTGGGGGACAGGCGGGCACAGCTCCCCCAGCCCGCCGCTGCGGGCACTGCAGCGTCGCCCTCGCCGCCCCGCCTCGCCCCCCGCCGGCGCCTCGGAGCCCGACCCCGGCCCGACCGTGGCTGACCGGCCCGAGCGCGGCTGCCGCTCGCGCGCGCCCAGCCGCTTGCGCTCCGGGCGCCTGGGGCTGCGCACCCGGGCGTTCGGTGCCCCCTGCCCGGACGCCCCGCGCCAAGCCCCTCCCTGCCTCCCAGCCGGCGCGTCCTCTGGTCCGGCCCCTCCCTGGCGCTCACCTCCCTCCAGCCTTCCGGGAGCTGGACGGGGCCTCCCCAGCTTCGGGCAGCTTGGGACAGTGGCCGGAGACTGCCGGAATCCGAAACCTCGCTTCTGGCTGGCCACAAGATCTGGGCGCGACCTAAGCAACAGGGTCTTGACCAAGTCCCTTATCTTGCTGGTCCTCTGTTTTTCTCATCCGAGAATTGGACATAAGACCTGGGGTTTGTGAGGTTGGAAGGAAATGAAGAAAGGTCTCAAGCACACTTGCCAAGTCTTGCTTTGCGTTTTGGTTTTCTGTGTGCTTGCTTTATTTATCCTTCTAGATCCGGCAGATCAGCCCCTAGCTGGCACAGCGTAGGTGGCTGCAATGTTTGTGGAATGAATGAATGAAGAGAAAAGGGCCGCAGCCTGTGCCTGGCTGGTGCAGAGTGATCAGTTCCACACCTTAGTGACTGGTGGGAGCTATTTGCCCATCGCCGGGTCACGCCCCCTCCAGGTCCCTGATCTGATTGTATTCTTCCTCACCCTGCCTCAGCCCGCATTATACAGCCTCCCATGGCTGGAAAGCTCTCTTGTGTAAATGGGGAAACCAAGGCCCAGAGAGGGCCAGGGAGCTGCCCCACCTCACCAGGGTTGGGGACAGAGCCATAGAGCAGGCTCACACTCCCACCCGCGACCCTGTGCTCTTCACTGTTCCGGGAGCATGAGGTTTGCTCCCATGTAGATGGTCACATTTGGGTGCTAGAAGGGTACTCTTCACTCCATGGAGTCCTCTGGGCTCAGCACAGAGGAGGGGCTCAGTAAACATTTGGTGTTGAGAGTGGGCAGGAGGTGGCAGGGATTTGTGGGGCCGAGCTAGAGTACAGATGGAGGCTCACATACCATATGTCTAAATATTTGCAAGTTATAAATCAAGCTAACAAAATGTGAAATAAAATATGTTCTATTCTCCTACTTTGACAAGCACACTTTCATAACAACCCGGAAGGCCAGCTCTGAAGGTAGAATTTTCAGACTCCTCAGACCCCGCACTAGAGCATGGGGGCACAGGGAGAGGAGACCCCCTCCTTTTCCACCTCTGCCTCTGGCCTGCCCTTTAAGGAGCCTTGTGCACACACGTGTGAACATCTCAGCCTGTACACACAAGCTTGGTCCACGCCATCCCCCCCTCCCCCAAGAGCTGCTCCTTGGCTACCCCTTGGCCACAGGGCTGGGCACATCAGTGGTGTCACCCAACCTCAGGGGGTGGGTCTGCAGAAGAGATCTGCCCGGATCCTGGAAGTGGGCTTAGGGCCATATGGGCAGATAATCCCAGGGCCCTGAGTACCAAGGGGGTGGTGTCTAGAGGGGGCACAGGCTCCAGGTGACATGTCCCCTGGCCCCATGGTCTCCTCTCCCTGTGGGGAGAGCTTAGCTGGAGAAAGACCAGAGTTCGGGGTCCCAAGGGCAGGGGCCACTCTCATCTAAGAGTGGTACTGAATTACTGACTATTTTGAACCAATATATTAGCTTCTTAGAGTCTCAGTGTGGTATGATGGAAAATAATGATAGTAATAATAATAATAATTTAAACAGCAGCAGGCAATTATTTTAGGGTGGCCACATAGCTTCTTTCCAAACCAGGACATCTTTGAGAGTGACTGGGGACTCTAACTGGAATATTTACTGGGGTATCAGGCAAAAAGCAGGACTGTGCCAGGCAAATTAGGATGTCTCATTTTGCTAAAATATTGAGCCCGAGCCCTCGTATGCCAGGCGTTGTTTTAACTGCTTTACATGCTGTCATTCATTCAATTCTCACAAGAAATCTGGGAAGTAGGTACTGTTCTCTTCTCCATTTTACAGATGAGGAAATAAGGGTTAGAGCAGTGATTTGCCCAAGGAAAGTGGTGGCCCTGAGACTCCAGAGCCACATCCCCAGCCCCTAGGCTGGCCGGTGCCTGTGGCTCTGATACTTGGGCTTGAGCCCCTGTCCCGCAGCACATGCTCCAGACATTTGGGGAGCTGCTGGACCTCCGATGTCTGTACCGTCAGGTGTGGACAATGCTACCTGACTCCCCTTCTCCTGGGGCTGCTGGGAGACGCACATGAAGCAGTGGGTGTGAGTCCTGGGAGCTGGAAGGAGCAGAGAGTAGAGGAGAGGGAGGGAGCTGAGGTCCCCGGCCAGAAAGGCCCGCCCTGATCGTGATAAGGGAGAGGAGGAGTCCTTTGGTCTGAGTCAGTGGAAAGTCTTAATGTGAAAGTCTCTTTGAGGAAATGCTCTTCCAGCTTTCAAGAGCACTTCAGTCGTGAAGTTATAAGTACAAATTAATTAAAAAGTTCAGCCATCAATAGCTCTTTCATAGTGATTGCATATGATAACAGCAAACGTGTATCTAGTACATTCAATGTGCCAGCTGCTGTTCCAGATGCTTTGCTTATATTAACTGATTTAATCCTGGCCACAGCCCTCGGAAGTAGATGCCGTTGTTATTCCCACGTACGGGTGGTGAAACCCAGGTGCTGCTCTAACGTGCTTTAAGATATTATCAATGACCCTATGACATTGGCACTATTATTGTTACTCCCACTTTACATACAGAGAAACTGAGGCACAGGGGGTAAAATGACTTGCCTATGGTCACATGGCTAGTAAGTGGCACAGCCAAGGTTTGGACAGAGGTGTTCCGGATGCTGAATCACCCACTACACTCTTTAAAAGACAAGAATCTTCCGTATGTCAAGATTAATGTCTGGGTCCAGAAGGTGCGGCCATGGGGTTTTTCTAGGCTTCTCCTGGCAGTTACTATAAACCCTCCAGGACTGAGGTGGGGTCTCCACCCTCTGAATCTCCTCTCTGCCCAGTGCATTGAGCACCCCACACAAACGGGAATCTGAACTTGTGTTAGTTGTTTTCTGTTACTTGGTTGAAGGAAACAGTTCCTTAACTTTTGGAGTGGCCCATTTTTGGAGTGAGTTCTCCTCCTTTACTGGTAAAACTATGAAAATTCACCAAGGAAGGGAAACCTGGCCAAGTTTTTAATCAGAAAGAATCATATACTGCGTGTCTAAATTATTGCCAGCTCTCAGTGACTGAGTCCAAAGCAACATGGTTGGCTGTGTTTCCAGCCCGATCTTAGAAGCACCCGGTAATGGAGCATCTGGTCAGCTGGTGGCTGGGATTTCCAGTCCAACTTCCTAGAGTTTTGAGATGAGAAACTGAGGGCCTAGGCTTGGTGTCTAGAACATTCTTAAGTCTATATATGCATTGTTCAAGGAGATAAAAAGTAGAGAGTGCCTTTCCTGCCACTGTGGTCTGCACCATCTCAGGATTAGCTGGACAGATCTGCACAGTTGTCTTCTCCAGAGCTGTCCACCCTGGGGCCTCGTTCCCAAAGAGCACCGGAAACCTGATCAGTTTCAGCCAGCCATGTGTGCTTGTGTGGCCCTGGGCAGCTAGCTCCCTGCCCCTCTCTGGGCCTGGCATTTGCTCCCTAAAGACCCTTCTAGGAATCTAGAGAGAGGATAAAGTGCAACTTCGAGTTCTCAGGAAGACCTATATTTGTTTCCAACCCTGCCAGATCACTTTGCCAATTTGAGCCTCAGTTTCATCACCTGTGCAATGGGGGTCATAGGGATATTGCGAGGAATCAGTGTGATAATGTGTGTAAAGCCTTCGAAGCACAGGGCCCAGCTTCCATGAATGTTAGCTCTTCATCTTGTTGTATGGTTTAAACCAGAAGTCACACTCCAGTGGTCTGCAGGTGTGTTTTACTTGGCCCGCCCAATGTTTTTAAATGTATGAATTTGTTGACAACATTTCATGATTGGGAGATTTCACATAAGAAGCGAGACCCCCAGCTTCTCTTGAAAAATGGGGAGATTTGGCAATAGGGCACCCACTTTCTTGTGTGAAGAAAGCCATCTCTGCACATCTTTAATGGCTCACACGTGTCCCTGCAACCCTCTACAGAGCCCTCTGGGAAGGAAGGAAGCCAGTGTTTCCTGAACATCCTACTGTGTGTCAGGAGCTGTGCCTGACATTGCAATTTAATTCTCACCATAAGTTATTAATGTCTTTATTTTGCCAAAGAGGAAATAGGGGCTCAGAAAGTTGGGATAACTTGCCCAAGATCACTCTGTTAGCAGATAGCACAACCCAGGACTTCC